>NW_027331962.1:2378949-2978949 GCF_048418815.1 Hemitrygon akajei
TTGGGAGCTCTCCTCCCCCATCCCCCTTCCTATTGCGGGATAACTCTCCCCCGTTCCCCTTCCTCCTTTGGGATCTCTCTCCCCCATCCCCCTTCCTCTTGGGGATCCCTCTTCCCCCATCCCCCTTCCTCTTGTGGGATCCCTCTTTCCCCATCCCCCTTCCTCCTGTGGGATCTCTCCCCCCCCATCCCCCTTCCTCCTTTGGGATCTCTCTCCCCCATCCCCCTTCCTCCTGTGTGATATCTATCCCCCCATCCCCCCTTCCTCCTGTGGGATCTCTCTCCCCCTTCCTCCTGTGGGATCTCTCTCCCCCATTCCCCCTTCCTCTTGCAGGAGCTCTCCCCCCCCATCCCCCTTCCTCCTTTGGGATCTCTCTCCCCCATCCCCCTTCCTCCTGTGTGATCTCTATCCCCCATCCCCCTTCCTCCTGTGGGATCTCTCTCCCCCTTCCTCCTGTGCGATCTCTCTCCCCCATCCCCCTTCCTCCTGCGGGATCTCTCTTCCCCATCCCCCTTCCTCCTGTGGGAGCGCTCTCCCCCCATCCCCTTTCCTACTGTGTGATCTCTCTCCCCCATCCCCCTTCCTACTGCGGGCTAACTCTCCCCCATTCCCCTTCCTCCTGCGGGAGCTCTCTCCCCCAACCCCCTTCTTCCTTCGGGATATCTCTTTCCCATCCCCCTTCCTCCTGCGGGATCTCTCTTCCCCATCCCCCTTCCTCCTGTGGGAGCGCTCTCCCCCCATCCCCCTTCCTACTGCGGGATAACTCTCCCCCCATCCCCCTTCCCCCTGCGGGAGCTCTCTCCCCCATCCCCCTTCCTCCAGCGGGATCTCTCTCCCCCATCCCCCTTCCTCCTGTAGGATCTCTCTCCCCCATTCCCCCTTCCTCCTGCGGGAGCTCTCTCCCCCATCCCCCATCCTCCTGTGTGTTCTCTCTCTCCCCCCATCCCTCTTCCTCCTGTGTGATCTCTCTCCCCCATCCCCTTTCCTCCTGTGGGATCCCTCACCCCCCATCCCGCTTCCTCCTGCGGGAGCTCTCCCCCCACCCCTCTTCCTCCTGTGGGATCCCTCTCCCCCATCCCCCTTCCTCCTGTGGGATTTCTCTCCCCCTTCCTCCTGTGGGATCTCTCTCCCCCATCCTTCTTCCTCCTGTGTGATCTCTCACCCCCATCCCCTTCCTCCTTTGGGATCTCTCTCCCCCATCCCCCTTCCTCCTGTGGGATCTCTCTCCCACTTCCTCCTGTGGGATCTCTCTCCCCCATCCCCCTTCCTCCTTTGGGATCTCTCTCCCCCATCCCCCTTCCTCCTGTGTGATCTCTATCCTCCATCCCCCTTCCTCCTGTGGGATCTCTCTCTCCCCCATCCCCCTTCCTCCTGTGTGATCTCTCTTCCCCATCCCCCTTCCTCCTGTGGGAGCTCTCTGCCACATCCCCCTTCCTCCTTTGGGAGCTCTCTCCCCCATCCCCCCTTCCTATTGCGGGATAACTCTCCCCCATCCCCCTTCCCTCCTGCGGGAGCTCTCTCCCCCATCCCCCTTCCTCCTGCGGGATCTCTCTTTCCCATCCCCCTTCCTCCTGCGGGATCTCTCTCCTCCATCCCCCTTCCTCCTGCGGGATCTCTCTTTCCCATCCCCCTTCCTCCTGCGGGATCTCTCTCCTCCATCCCCCTTCCTCCTGTGTGATCTCTCTCCCCCATCCCCCTTCCTCCTGCGGGATCTCTCTCCCCCATCCCCCTTCCTACTGTGTGATCACTCTCCCCCATCCCCCTTCCTACTGCGGGATAACTCTCTCCCATCCCCCTTCCTCCTGCGGGAGCTCTCTCCCCCATCCCCCTTCCTCCTGCGGGATCTCTCTTTCCCATCCCCCCTTCCTCCTGCGGGATCTCTCTCCTCCATCCCCCTTCCTCCTGCGGGAGCTCTCTCCCCCATCCCCCTTCCTCCTGCGGGATCTCTCTTTCCCATCCCCCTTCCTCCTGCGGGATCTCTCTCCCCCATCCCCCTTCCTCCTGTGGGAGCGCCTCTCCCCCATCCCCCTTCCTACTGTGTGATCTCTCTCCCCCATCCCCCTTCCTACTGCGGGATAACTCTCCCCCATCCCCCTTCCTCCTGTGGGAGCGCTCTCCCCCATCCCCCTTCCTCCTGTGGGATCTCTCTCCCCCATCCCCCTTCCTCCTGCGGGAGCTTTCTCCCCCATCCCCCTTCCTCCTGCGGGATCTCCCCCTCCCCCATCCCCCTTCCTCCTGTAGGATCTCTCTCCCCCATCCCCCCTCCTCCTGTGGGAGCTCTCTCCCCCATCCCCCATCCTACTGTGTGATCTCTCTTCCCCATCCCCCTTCCTCCTGCGGGATCTCTCTGCCCCATCCCCCTTCCTCCTGTGGAATCTCTCTCCCCCATCCCCCTTCCTCCTGTGGGATCTCTCAGCCCCATCCCCCTTCCTCCTGTGGGATCTCTCTCCCCCTGTGTGATCACTCTCCCCCATCCCCCTTCCTCCTGTGGGATCTCTGTCCCCCATCCCCCTTCCACCTGTGGGATCTCTCACCCCCATCCCCCTTCCTCCTGTGGGATCTCTCTCCCCCTGTGTGATCACTCTCCCCCATCCCCTTCCTCCTGTGGGATCTCTGTCCCCCATCCCCCTTCCACCTGTAGGATTTCTCTCCCCCATCCCCCTTCCTCCTGTGGGATCTCTCTCCCCCATCCACCTGCCCCCTGTGGGATCACTCACCCCCATCCCCCTTCCTCCTGTGGGATCTCTGTCCCCCATCCCCCTTCCACCTGTGGGATCTCTCACCCCCCATCCCCCTTCCTCCTGTGGGTCTCTCACCCCCATCCCCTTCCTCCTGTGGGTTCTCTCTCCCCCATCCCCCTTCCTCATGTGGGTTATCTCTCCCCCATCCCCCTTCCTACTGCGGGATAACTCTCCCCCATCCCCCCTTCCCCCTGCGGGAGCTCTCTCCCCCATCCCCCTTCCTCCTGCGGGATCTCTCTCCCCCATCCCCCTTCCTCCTGTAGGATCTCTCTCCCCCATTCCCCCTTCCTCCTGCGGGAGCTCTCTCCCCCATCCCCCATCCTCCTGTGTGTTCTCTCTCCCCCCATCCCTCTTCCTCCTGTGTGATCTCTCTCCCCCATCCCCTTTCCTCCTGTGGGATCCCTCACCCCCATCCCGCTTCCTCCTGCGGGAGCTCTCCCCCCCACCCCTCTTCCTCCTGTGGGATCACTCTCCCCCATCCCCCTTCCCTCCTGTGGGATTTCTCTCCCCCTTCCTCCTGTGGGATCTCTCTCCCCCATCCTTCTTCCTCCTGTGTGATCTCTCACCCCCATCCCCCTTCCTCCTTTGGGATCTCTCTCCCCCATCCCCCTTCCTCCTGTGGGATCTCTCTCCCCCACTTCCTCCTGTGGGATCTCTCTCCCCCATCCCCCTTCCTCCTTTGGGATCTCTCTCCCCCATCCCCCTTCCTCCTGTGTGATCTCTATCCTCCATCCCCCTTCCTCCTGTGGGATCTCTCTCCCCCATCCCCCTTCCTCCTGTGTGATCTCTCTTCCCCATCCCCCTTCCTCCTGTGGGAGCTCTCTGCCACATCCCCCTTCCTCCTTTGGGAGCTCTCTCCCCCCATCCCCCTTCCTATTGCGGGATAACTCTCCTCCATCCCCCTTCCTCCTGCGGGAGCTCTCTCCCCTCATCCCCCTTCCTCCTGCGGGATCTCTCTTTCCCATCCCCCTTCCTCCTGCGGGATCTCTCTCCTCCATCCCCCCTTCCTCCTGCGGGATCTCTCTTTCCCATACCCCCTTCCTCCTGCGGGATCTCTCTCCTCCATCCCCCTTCCTCCTGTGTGATCTCTCTCCCCCATCCCCCTTCCTCCTGCGGGATCTCTCTCCCCCATCCCCCTTCCTACTGTGTGATCACTCTCCCCCATCCCCCTTCCTACTGCGGGATAACTCTCTCCCATCCCCCTTCCTCCTGCGGGAGCTCTCTCCCCCATCCCCCTTCCTCCTGCGGGATCTCTCTTTCCCATCCCCCTTCCTCCTGCGGGATCTCTCTCCTCCATCCCCCTTCCTCCTGCGGGAGCTCTCTCCCCCATCCCCCTTCCTCCTGCGGGATCTCTCTTTCCCATCCCCCTTCCTCCTGCGGGATCTCTCTCCCCCCATCCCCCTTCCTCCTGTGGGAGCGCTCTCCCCCATCCCCCTTCCTACTGTGTGATCTCTCTCCCCCATCCCCCTTCCTACTGCGGGATAACTCTCCCCATCCCCCTTCCTCCTGTGGGAGCGCTCTCCCCCATCCCCCTTCCTCCTGTGGGATCTCTCTCCCCCATCCCCCTTCCTCCTGCGGGAGCTTTCTCCCCCATCCCCCTTCCTCCTGCGGGATCTCTCTCCCCCCATCCCCCTTCCTCCTGTAGGATCTCTCTCCCCCCATCCCCCCTCCTCCTGTGGGAGCTCTCTCCCCCATCCCCCATCCTACTGTGTGATCTCTCTTCCCCATCCCCCTTCCTCCTGCGGGATCTCTCTGCCCCATCCCCCTTCCTCCTGTATGATCTCTCTCCCCCATCCCCCTTCCTCCTGTGGGATCTCTCTCCCACATCCCCCTTCTTCCTGTGGAATCTCTCTCCCCCCATCCCCCTTCCTCCTGTGGGATCTCTCACCCCCATCCCCCTTCCTCCTGTGGGATCTCTCTCCCCCTGTGTGATCACTCTCCCCCCATCCCCCTTCCTCCTGTGGGATCTCTGTCCCCCATCCCCCTTCCACCTGTGGGATCTCTCACACCCATCCCCCTTCCTCCTGTGGGATCTCTCTCCCCCTGTGTGATCACTCTCCCCCCATCCCCTTCCTCCTGTGGGATCTCTGTCCCCCATCCCCCTTCCACCTGTAGGATCTCTCTCCCCCATCCCCCTTCCTCCTGTGGGATCTCTCTCCCCCATCCACCTGCCCCCTGTGGGATCACTCACCCCCATCCCCCTTCCTCCTGTGGGATCTCTGTCCCCCATCCCCCTTCCACCTGTGGGATCTCTCACCCCCATCCCCCTTCCTCCTGTGGGTCTCTCACCCCCATCCCCTTCCTCCTGTGGGTTCTCTCTCCCCCATCCTCCTTCCTCATGTGGGTTATCTCTCCCCCATCCCCCCTTCCTCCTGTGGGATCTCTCTCCCCCATCCCCCTTCTTCCCGTGGGATCTCTCTCCCCCCATCCCCCTTCCTCCTGTGTAATCACACTCCCCATCCTCCTGTGGGATCTCTCTCCCCCATCCCCCCTTCCTCCTGTGGGATCTCTCACCCCCCATCCCCCTTCCTCCTGTGTGATCTCTCTCCCCCATCCCCCTTCCTCCTGTGTGATCTCTCTCCCCCACCCCCCTTACTCCTGCGGGATCTCTCTCCCCCACCCCCCTTACTCCTGCGGGATCTCTCTCCCCCCATCCTTCTTCCTCCTGTGTGATCTCTCTCCCCCATACCCCTTCCTCCTGTGGGATCTCTCTCCCCCTTCCTCCTGTGGGATCTCTCTCCCCCATCCCCCTTCCTCCTGTGGGATCTCTCTCCCCCTTCCTCCTGTGGGATCTCTCTCCCCCATCCCCCTTCCTCTTGCGGGAGCTCTGCCCCCCATCCCCCTTCCTCCTTTGGGATCTCTCTCCCCCATCAGCCTTCCCTCTGTGTGATCTCTATCCCCCATCCCCCTTCCTCCTGTGGTATCTCTCTCCCCCCTTCCTCCTGTGGGATCTCTTTCCCCCATCCCCCTTCATCCTTTGGGATCTCTCTCCCCCATCCCCCTTCCTCCTGTGGGATCTCTCTCCCCCTTCCTCCTGTGGGATCTCTTTCCCCCATCCCCCTTCCTCCTTTGGGATCTCTCTCCCCCATCCCCCCTTCCTCCTGTGGGATCTCTCTCCCCCTTCCTCCTGTGGGATCTCTCTCCCCCATCCCCCTTCCTCCTTTGGGATCTCTCTCCCCCATCCCCCTTCCCTCTGTGTGATCTCTATCCCCCATCCCCCTTCCTCCTGTGGGATCTCTCTCCCCCTTCCTCCTGTGGATCTCTCTCCCCCATCCCCCTTCCTCCTGTGGGATCCCTCCACCCAACCCCTTCCTCCTGTGGGATCTCTCTCCCCCATCCCCCTTCCTCCTGTGGTATCTCTCTCCCCCATCCCCCTTCCTCCTGTGGTATCTCTATCCCCCATGCCCCTTCCTCCTGTGGGATCTCTCTCCCCCCTTCCTCCTGTGGGCTCTCTCTCCCCCATCCCCCTTCCTCCTGTGGGATCTCTCTCCCCCTTCCTCCTGTGGGCTCTCTCTCCCCCATCCCCCTTCCTCCTGTGGGATCTCTCTCCCCCTTCCTCCTGTGGGATCACTCTCCCCCATCCCCCTTCCTCCTGCGGGAGCTCTCTCCCCCATCCCCCTTCCTCCTGCGGGATCTCTCTCCCCCATCCCCCTTCCTCCTGTGGGATCTCTCTCCCCCTTCCTCCTGTGGGATCTCTCTCCCCCATCCCCCTTCCTCCTGTGGGATCTCTCTCCCCCTTCCTCTTGCGGAAGCTCTCCCCCCCATCCCCCTTCCTCCTTTGGGATCTCTCTCCCCCCATCCCCCTTCCTCCTGTGTGATCTCTATCCTCCATCCCCCTTCCTCCTGTGGGATCTCTCTCCCCCATCCCCCTTCCTCCTGTGGGATCTCTCTCCCACTTCCTCCTGTGGGATCAGTCCACCCATCCCGCTTCCTCCTGCGGGAGCTCTCCCCCCACCCCTCTTCCTCCTGTGGGATCCCTCTCCCCCATCCCCCTTCCTCCTGTGGGATTTCTCTCCCCCTTCCTCCTGTGGGATCTCTCTCCCCCATCCTTCTTCCTCCTGTGTGATCTCTCACCCCCATCCCCCTTCCTCCTTTGGGATCTCTCTCCCCCATCCCCCTTCCTCCTGTGGGATCTCTCTCCCACTTCCTCCTGTGGGATCTCTCTCCCCCATCCCCCTTCCTCCTTTGGGATCTCTCTCCCCCATCCCCCTTCCTCCTGTGTGATCTCTATCCTCCATCCCCCTTCCTCCTGTGGGATCTCTCTCCCCCATCCCCCTTCCTCCTGTGTGATCTCTCTTCCCCATCCCCCTTCCTCCTGTGGGAGCTCTCTGCCACATCCCCCTTCCTCCTTTGGGAGCTCTCTCCCCCATCCCCCTTCCTATTGCGGGATAACTCTCCCCCATCCCCCTTCCTCCTGCGGGAGCTCTCTCCCCCATCCCCCTTCCTCCTGCGGGATCTCTCTTTCCCATCCCCCTTCCTCCTGCGGGATCTCTCTCCTCCATCCCCCTTCCTCCTGCGGGATCTCTCTTTCCCATCCCCCTTCCTCCTGCGGGATCTCTCTCCTCCATCCCCCTTCCTCCTGTGTGATCTCTCTCCCCCATCCCCCTTCCTCCTGCGGGATCTCTCTCCCCCATCCCCCTTCCTACTGTGTGATCACTCTCCCCCCATCCCCCCTTCCTACTGCGGGATAACTCTCTCCCATCCCCCTTCCTCCTGCGGGAGCTCTCTCCCCCATCCCCCTTCCTCCTGCGGGATCTCTCTTTCCCATCCCCCTTCCTCCTGCGGGATCTCTCTCCTCCATCCCCCTTCCTCCTGCGGGAGCTCTCTCCCCCATCCCCCTTCCTCCTGCGGGATCTCTCTTTCCCATCCCCCTTCCTCCTGCGGGATCTCTCTCCCCCATCCCCCTTCCTCCTGTGGGAGCGCTCTCCCCCCATCCCCCTTCCTACTGTGTGATCTCTCTCCCCACATCCCCCTTCCTACTGCGGGATAACTCTCCCCCATCCCCCTTCCTCCTGTGGGAGCGCTCTCCCCCATCCCCCTTCCTCCTGTGGGATCCTCTCTCCCCCATCCCCCTTCCTCCTGCGGGAGCTTTCTCCCCCATCCCCCCTTCCTCCTGCGGGATCTCTCTCCCCCATCCCCCTTCCTCCTGTAGGATCTCTCTCCCCCATCCCCCCTCCTCCTGTGGGAGCTCTCTCCCCCATCCCCCATCCTACTGTGTGATCTCTCTTCCCCATCCCCCTTCCTCCTGCGGGATCTCTCTGCCCCATCCCCCTTCCTCCTGTGGAATCTCTCTCCCCCATCCCCCTTCCTCCTGTGGGATCTCTCAGCCCCATCCCCCTTCCTCCTGTGGGATCTCTCTCCCCCTGTGTGATCACTCTCCCCCATCCCCCTTCCTCCTGTGGGATCTCTGTCCCCCATCCCCCTTCCACCTGTGGGATCTCTCACCCCCATCCCCCTTCCTCCTGTGGGATCTCTCTCCCCCTGTGTGATCACTCTCCCCCATCCCCTTCCTCCTGTGGGATCTCTGTCCCCCATCCCCCTTCCACCTGTAGGATTTCTCTCCCCCATCCCCCTTCCTCCTGTGGGATCTCTCTCCCCCATCCACCTGCCCCCTGTGGGATCACTCACCCCCATCCCCCTTCCTCCTGTGGGATCTCTGTCCCCCATCCCCCTTCCACCTGTGGGATCTCTCACCCCCATCCCCCTTCCTCCTGTGGGTCTCTCACCCCCATCCCCTTCCTCCTGTGGGTTCTCTCTCCCCCATCCCCCTTCCTCATGTGGGTTATCTCTCCCCCATCCCCCTTCCTACTGCGGGATAACTCTCCCCCATCCCCCTTCCCCCTGCGGGAGCTCTCTCCCCCATCCCCCTTCCTCCTGCGGGATCTCTCTCCCCCATCCCCCTTCCTCCTGTAGGATCTCTCTCCCCCATTCCCCCTTCCTCCTGCGGGAGCTCTCTCCCCCATCCCCCATCCTCCTGTGTGTTCTCTCTCCCCCATCCCTCTTCCTCCTGTGTGATCTCTCTCCCCCCATCCCCTTTCCTCCTGTGGGATCCCTCACCCCCATCCCGCTTCCTCCTGCGGGAGCTCTCCCCCCCACCCCTCTTCCTCCTGTGGGATCCCTCTCCCCCATCCCCCTTCCTCCTGTGGGATTTCTCTCCCCCTTCCTCCTGTGGGATCTCTCTCCCCCATCCTTCTTCCTCCTGTGTGATCTCTCACCCCCATCCCCCTTCCTCCTTTGGGATCTCTCTCCCCCCATCCCCCTTCCTCCTGTGGGATCTCTCTCCCACTTCCTCCTGTGGGATCTCTCTCCCCCATCCCCCTTCCTCCTTTGGGATCTCTCTCCCCCATCCCCCTTCCTCCTGTGTGATCTCTATCCTCCATCCCCCTTCCTCCTGTGGGATCTCTCTCCCCCATCCCCCTTCCTCCTGTGTGATCTCTCTTCCCCATCCCCCCTTCCTCCTGTGGGAGCTCTCTGCCACATCCCCCTTCCTCCTTTGGGAGCTCTCTCCCCCATCCCCTTCCTATTGCGGGATAACTCTCCTCCATCCCCCTTCCTCCTGCGGGAGCTCTCTCCCTCATCCCCCTTCCTCCTGCGGGATCTCTCTTTCCCATCCCCCTTCCTCCTGCGGGATCTCTCTCCTCCATCCCCCTTCCTCCTGCGGGATCTCTCTTTCCCATCCCCCTTCCTCCTGCGGGATCTCTCTCCTCCATCCCCCTTCCTCCTGTGTGATCTCTCTCCCCCCATCCCCCTTCCTCCTGCGGGATCTCTCTCCCCCATCCCCCTTCCTACTGTGTGATCACTCTCCCCCATCCCCCTTCCTACTGCGGGATAACTCTCTCCCATCCCCCTTCCTCCTGCGGGAGCTCTCTCCCCCATCCCCCTTCCTCCTGCGGGATCTCTCTTTCCCATCCCCCTTCCTCCTGCGGGATCTCTCTCCTCCATCCCCCTTCCTCCTGCGGGAGCTCTCTCCCCCATCCCCCTTCCTCCTGCGGGATCTCTCTTTCCCATCCCCCTTCCTCCTGCGGGATCTCTCTCCCCCATCCCCCTTCCTCCTGTGGGAGCGCTCTCCCCCATCCCCCCTTCCTACTGTGTGATCTCTCTCCCCCATCCCCCTTCCTACTGCGGGATAACTCTCCCCCCATCCCCCTTCCTCCTGTGGGAGCGCTCTCCCCCATCCCCCTTCCTCCTGTGGGATCTCTCTCCCCCATCCCCCTTCCTCCTGCGGGAGCTTTCTCCCCCATCCCCCTTCCTCCTGCGGGATCTCTCTCCCCCATCCCCCTTCCTCCTGTAGGATCTCTCTCCCCCATCCCCCCTCCTCCTGTGGGAGCTCTCTCCCCCATCCCCCATCCTACTGTGTGATCTCTCTTCCCCATCCCCCTTCCTCCTGCGGGATCTCTCTGCCCCATCCCCCTTCCTCCTGTATGATCTCTCTCCCCCATCCCCCTTCCTCCTGTGGGATCTCTCTCCCACATCCCCCTTCTTTCCTGTGGAATCTCTCTCCCCCATCCCCCTTCCTCCTGTGGGATCTCTCACCCCCATCCCCCTTCCTCTGTGGGATCTCTCTCCCCCTGTGTGATCACTCTCCCCCATCCCCCTTCCTCCTGTGGGATCTCTGTCCCCCATCCCCCTTCCACCTGTGGGATCTCTCACACCCATCCCCCTTCCTCCTGTGGGATCTCTCTCCCCCTGTGTGATCACTCTCCCCCATCCCCTTCCTCCTGTGGGATCTCTGTCCCCCATCCCCCTTCCACCTGTAGGATCTCTCTCCCCCATCCCCCTTCCTCCTGTGGGATCTCTCTCCCCCATCCACCTGCCCCCTGTGGGATCACTCACCCCCATCCCCCTTCCTCCTGTGGGATCTCTGTCCCCCATCCCCCTTCCACCTGTGGGATCTCTCACCCCCATCCCCCCTTCCTCCTGTGGGTCTCTCACCCCCATCCCCTTCCTCCTGTGGGTTCTCTCTCCCCCATCCTCCTTCCTCATGTGGGTTATCTCTCCCCCATCCCCCTTCCTCCTGTGGGATCTCTCTCCCCCATCCCCCTTCTTCCCGTGGGATCTCTCTCCCCCATCCCCCTTCCTCCTGTGTAATCACACTCCCCATCCTCCTGTGGGATCTCTCTCCCCCATCCCCCTTCCTCCTGTGGGATCTCTCACCCCCATCCCCCTTCCTCCTGTGTGATCTCTCTCCCCCATCCCCCTTCCTCCTGTGTGATCTCTCTCCCCCACCCCCCCTTACTCCTGCGGGATCTCTCTCCCCCACCCCCCTTACTCCTGCGGGAATCTCTCTCCCCCATCCTTCTTCCTCCTGTGTGATCTCTCTCCCCCATACCCCTTCCTCCTGTGGGATCTCTCTCCCCCCTTCCTCCTGTGGGATCTCTCTCCCCCATCCCCCTTCCTCCTGTGGGATCTCTCTCCCCCCCTTCCTCCTGTGGGATCTCTCTCCCCCATCCCCCTTCCTCTTGCGGGAGCTCTGCCCCCATCCCCCCTTCCTCCTTTGGGATCTCTCTCCCCCATCAGCCTTCCCTCTGTGTGATCTCTATCCCCCATCCCCCTTCCTCCTGTGGTATCTCTCTCCCCCTTCCTCCTGTGGGATCTCTTTCCCCCATCCCCCTTCATCCTTTGGGATCTCTCTCCCCCATCCCCCTTCCTCCTGTGGGATCTCTCTCCCCCCTTCCTCCTGTGGGATCTCTTTCCCCCATCCCCCTTCCTCCTTTGGGATCTCTCTCCCCCATCCCCCTTCCTCCTGTGGGATCTCTCTCCCCCTTCCTCCTGTGGGATCTCTCTCCCCCATCCCCCTTCCTCCTTTGGGATCTCTCTCCCCCATCCCCCTTCCCTCTGTGTGATCTCTATCCCCCATCCCCCTTCCTCCTGTGGGATCTCTCTCCCCCTTCCTCCTGTGGGATCTCTCTCCCCCATCCCCCTTCCTCCTGTGGGATCCCTCCACCCAACCCCTTCCTCCTGTGGGATCTCTCTCCCTCCCCCATCCCCCTTCCTCCTGTGGTATCTCTCTCCCCCATCCCCCTTCCTCCTGTGGTATCTCTATCCCCCATCCCCCTTCCTCCTGTGGGATCTCTCTCCCCCCTTCCTCCTGTGGGCTCTCTCTCCCCCATCCCCCTTCCTCCTGTGGGATCTCTCTCCCCCTTCCTCCTGTGGGCTCTCTCTCCCCCATCCCCCTTCCTCCTGTGGGATCTCTCTCCCCCTTCCTCCTGTGGGGATCACTCTCCCCCATCCCCCTTCCTCCTGCGGGAGCTCTCTCCCCCATCCCCCTTCCTCCTGCGGGATCTCTCTCCCCCATCCCCCTTCCTCCTGTGGGATCTCTCTCCCCCTTCCTCCTGTGGGATCTCTCTCCCCCATCCCCCTTCCTCCTGTGGGATCTCTCTCCCCCTTCCTCTTGCGGAAGCTCTCCCCCCCATCCCCCTTCCTCCTTTGGGATCTCTCTCCCCCATCCCCCTTCCTCCTGTGTGATCTCTATCCTCCATCCCCCTTCCTCCTGTGGGATCTCTCTCCCCCCATCCCCCTTCCTCCTGTGGGATCTCTCTCCCCACTTCCTCCTGTGGGATCAGTCCACCCATCCCCGTTTCTCCTGTGGGATCTCTCTCCCCCATCCCCCTTCCTCCTGTGGTATCTCTCTCCCCCATCCCCCTTCCTCCTGTGGGATCTCTCTCCCCCTTCCTCCTGTGGACTCTCTCTCCCCCATCCCCCTTCCTCCTGTGGGATCTCTCTCCCCCTTCCTCCTGTGGGATCTCTCTCCCCCATCCCCCTTCCTCTTGCGGGAGCTCTGCCCCCCATCCCCCTTCCTCCTTTGGGATCTCTCTCCCCCATCAGCCTTCCCTCTGTGTGATCTCTATCCCCCATCCCCCTTCCTCCTGTGGTATCTCTCTCCCCCTTCCTCCTGTGGGATCTCTTTCCCCCATCCCCCTTCATCCTTTGGGATCTCTCTCCCCCATCCCCCTTCCTCCTGTGGGATCTCTCTCCCCCTTCCTCCTGTGGGATCTCTTTCCCCCATCCCCCTTCCTCCTTTGGGATCTCTCTCCCCCATCCCCCTTCCTCCTGTGGGATCTCTCTCCCCCTTCCTCCTGTGGGATCTCTCTCCCCCATCCCCCTTCCTCCTTTGGGATCTCTCTCCCCCATCCCCCTTCCCTCTGTGTGATCTCTATCCCCCATCCCCCTTCCTCCTGTGGGATCTCTCTCCCCCTTCCTCCTGTGGGATCTCTCTCCCCCCATCCCCCTTCCTCCTGTGGGATCCCTCCACCCAACCCCTTCCTCCTGTGGGATCTCTCTCCCCCATCCCCCTTCCTCCTGTGGTATCTCTCTCCCCATCCCCCTTCCTCCTGTGGTATCTCTATCCCCCATCCCCCTTCCTCCTGTGGGATCTCTCTCCCCCTTCCTCCTGTGGGCTCTCTCTCCCCCATCCCCCTTCCTCCTGTGGGATCTCTCTCCCCCTTCCTCCTGTGGGCTCTCTCTCCCCCCATCCCCCTTCCTCCTGTGGGATCTCTCTCCCCCTTCCTCCTGTGGGATCACTCTCCCCCATCCCCCTTCCTCCTGCGGGAGCTCTCTCCCCCATCCCCCTTCCTCCTGCGGGATCTCTCTCCCCCATCCCCCTTCCTCCTGTGGGATCTCTCTCCCCCTTCCTCCTGTGGGATCTCTCTCCCCCATCCCCCCTTCCTCCTGTGGGATCTCTCCCCCATCCCCCTTCCTCCTGTGGGATCTCTCTCCCCCTTCCTCTTGCGGAAGCTCTCCCCCCCCATCCCCCTTCCTCCTTTGGGGATCTCTCTCCCCCATCCCCCTTCCTCCTGTGATCTCTATCCTCTATCCCCCTTCCTCCTGTGGGATCCTCTCTCCCCCATCCCCCTTCCTCCTGTGGATCTCTCTCCCACTTCCTCCTGTGGGATCAGTCCACCCATCCCCGTTTCTCCTGTGGGATCTCTCTCCCCCATCCCCCTCCTCCTGTGGTATCTCTCTCCCCCATCCCCCTTCCTCCTGTGGGATCTCTCTCCCCTTCCTCCTGTGGACTCTCTCTCCCCCCATCCCCCTTCCTCCTGTGGGATCTCTCTCCCCATCCCCTTCCTCCTGTGTGATCTCTCTTCCCCATCCCCCTTCCTCCTTTGGGAGCTCTCTCCCCCATCCCCCTTCATACTGTGTGATCTCTCTCCCCCATCCCCCTTCCTCCTGCGGGATCTCTCTCCCCCATCCCCCTTCCTCTTGCAGGAGCTCTCTCCCCCATCCCCCTTCCTCCTGTGATCTCTCTCCCCCATCCCCCCTTCCTCATGTGGGATCTCTCTCCCCATCACCCTTCCTCCTGCAGGAGCTCTCTCCCCCATCCCCTTCCTCCTGTGGGATCTCTCTCCCTCCATCCCCCTTCCTCTTGTGGGATTTCTCTTCCCCATCCCCCTTCCTCTTGTGGGATCCCTCTTCCCCATCCCCCTTCTCCTGTGGGATCTCTCTTCCACATCTCCCTTCCCCTTGTGGGATCTCTCTTGCACATCCACTTCCTTCTGTGGGATCTCTCTCCCCATCCCCCTTCCTCCTGTGGGATCTCTCTCCCCCTTCCTCCTGTGGGATCTCTCTCCCCCATCCCCCTTCCTCCTGTGGGATCTCTCCCCCCCATCCCCCTTCCTCCTGTGTGATCTCTATCCCCCATCCCCCTTCCTCCTGTGGGATCTCTCTCCCCCTTCCTCCTGTGGGATCTCTCTCCCCCATCCCCCTTCCTCCTGTGGGATCTCTCTCCCCCTTTCTCCTGTGGGATCTCTCTCCCCCCATCCCCCTTCCTCCTGTGTGATCTCTATCCCCCATCCCCTTCCTCCTGTGGGATCTCTCTCCCCCTTCCTCCTGTGCGATCTCTCTCCCCCATCCCCCTTCCTCCTGTGGGATCTCTCTCCCCCTTCCTCCTGTGGGATCCCTCCCCCATCCCCCTTCCTCCTGTGGGATCTCTCTTCCCCATCCCCCTCCTCCTGCGGGAGCTCTCTCCCCCATCCCCCTTCCTCCTGTGGGATCTCTCTCCCCCATCCTTCTTCCTCCTGTGTGAACTCTCTCCCCCATCCCCCTCCTCCTGTGGGATCCCTCTCCCCCATCCCGCTTCCTCCTGCGGGAGCTCTCTCCCCCATCCCCCTTCCTCCTGTGTGATCTCTCTTCCCCATCCCCCTTCCTCCTGTGGGAGCGCTCTCCCCCATCCCTCTTCCTACTGCGGGATAACTCTCCCCCATCCCCCTTCCCCCTGCGGGACCTCTCTCCCCCATCCCCCTTCCTCCTGCGGGATCTCTCTCCCCCATCCCCGTTCCTCCAGTAGGATCACTCTCCCCCATTCCCCCTTCCTCCTGCGGGAGATCTCTCCCCCATCCCCCTCCTCCTGTGGGATCTCTCTCCCCCATCCTTCTTACTCCTGTGTGATCTCTCCCCCCCATCCCCCTTCCTCCTGTGGGATCTCTCTCCCCCATCCCCCTTCCTCCTGTGGGATCTCTCCCCACCATCCCCCTTCCTCCTGTCGGAGCTCTCTCCCCCATCCCCCTTCCTCCTGTGGACTCTCTCTCCCCCATCCCCCTTCCTCCTGTGGGATCTCTCTCCCCCATCCCCCTTCCTCCTGTGTGATCTCTCTCCCCCATCCCCCTTCCTACTGCGGGATCTCTCTTTCCCATCCCCCTTCCTCCTGCGTGATCTCTCTTCCCCATCCCCCTTCCTCCTGTGGGAGCGCTCTCCCCCCATCCCCCTTCCTACTGCGGGATAACTCTCCCCATCCCCCTTCCCCCTGCGGGAGCTCTCTCCCCCATCCCCCTTCCTCCTGCGGGATCTCTCTCCCCCATCCCCGTTCCTCCAGTAGGATCACTCTCCCCCATTCCCCCTTCCTCCTGCGGGAGATCTCTCCCCATCCCCCTTCCTCCTGTGGGATCTCTCTCCCCCATCCTTCTTACTCCTGTGTGATCTCTCCCCCCCATCCCCCTTCCTCCTGTGGGATCTCTCCCCACCATCCCCCTTCCTCCTGTCGGAGCTCTCTCCCCCATCCCCCTTCCTCCTGTGGACTCTCTCTCCCCATCCCCCTCCTCCTGTGGGATCTCTCTCCCCCATCCCCCTTCCTCCTGTGTGATCTCTCTTCCCCATCCCCCTTCCTCCTGTGGGAGCTCTCTGCCACATCCCCCTTCCTCCTTTGGGAGCTCTCTCCCCCATCCCCCTTCATATAGTGTGTGATCTCTCTCCCCCATCACCCTTCCTCCTGCGGGAGCTCTCTCCCCCATCCACCTTCCTACTGTATGATCTCTGTCCCCCATCCCCCTTCCTCCTGCGGGAGCTCTCTCCCCCATCCCCCTTCCTAATGTGTGATCTCTCTCCCCCATCCCCCTTCCTCCTGTGTGATCTCTCCCCCCCATCCCCCTTCCTCCTTTGGGATCTCTCCCCCCCATCCCCCTTCCTCCTGTGTGATCTCTCTTCCCCATCCCCCTTCCTCCTGTGGGAGCGCTCTCCCCCATCCCCCTTCCTACTGCGGGATAACTCTCCCCCATCCCCCTTCCCCCTGCGGGAGCTCTCTCCCCCATCCCCCTTCCTCCTGCGGGATCTCTCTCCCCCCATCCCCGTTCCTCCAGTAGGATCACTCTCCCCCATTCCCCCCTTCCTCCTGCGGGAGCTCTCTCCCCAATCCCCCTTCCTCCTGTGGGATCTCTCTCCCCCATCCTTCTTACTCCTGTGTGATCTCTCCCCCCCATCCCCCTTCCTCCTGTGGGATCTCTCTCCCCCATCCCCCTTCCTCCTGTGGGATCTCTCCCACCATCCCCCCTTCCTCCTGTCGGAGCTCTCTCCGCCATCCCCCTTCCTCCTGCGGACTCTCTCTCCCCCATCCCCCTTCCTCCTGTGGGATCTCTCTCCCCCATCCCCCTTCCTCCTGTGTGATCTCTCTTCCCCATCCCCCTTCCTCCTGTGGAGCTCTCTGCCACATCCCCCTTCCTCCTTTGGGAGCTCTCTCCCCCATCCCCCTTCATATAGTGTGTGATCTCTCTCCCCCATCACCCTCCTCCTGCGGAGCTCTCTCCCGCATCCCCTTCCTCCTGCGGGATCTGTCTTTCCCATCCCACTTCCTCCTGCGGGATCTCTCTCCCCCATCCCCCTTCCTCCTGTGGGAGCGCTCTCCCCCATCCCCCTTCCTACTGTGTGATCTCTCTCCCCCATCCCCCCTTCCTACTGCGGGATAACTCTCCCCCATCCCCCTTCCTCTTCTGGGAGCGCTCTCCCCCATCCCCCTTCCTCCTGTGGGATCTCTCTCCCACATCCCCCTTCCTCCTGCGGGAGCGTTCTCCCCCATCCCCCTTCCTCCTGCGGGATCTCTCTCCCCCATCCCCCTTCCTCCTGTAGGATCTCTCTCCCCATCCCCCCCTCCTCCTGTGGGAGCTCTCTCCCCCATCCCCCATCCTACTGTGTGATCTCTCTTCCCCATCCCCCTTCCTCCTGCGGGAGCTCTCTCCCCATCCCCCATCCTCCTGCGGGATCTCTCTGCCCCATCCCCCTTCTTCCTGTGGAATCTCTCTCCCCCATCCCCCTTCCTCCTGTGGGATCTCTCACCCCCATCCCCCCTTCCTCCTGTGTGATCTCTCTCCCCCCATCCCCCTTCCTCCTGCGGGAGCTCTCTCCCCCATCCCCCTTCCACCTGTGGGATCTCTCACCCCATCCCCCTTCCTCCTGTGGGATCTCTCTCCCCCTGTGTCATCACTCTCCCCCATCCCCTTCCTCCTGTGGGATCTCTGTCCCCCATCCCCCCTTCCACCTGTGGGATCTCTCACCCCCATCCCCCTTCCTCCTGTGGGATCTCTCTCCCCCTGTGTGATCACTCTCCCCCATCCCCTTCCTCCTGTAGATCTCTCTCCCCCATCCCCCTTCCTCCTGTGGGATCTCTCTCCCTCATCCCGCTTCCTCTTGTGAGATCCCTCTCCCCCATCCCCCTTCCTCCTGCGGGATTTCGCTCCCCCATCCCCCTTCCTCCTGTGGGATCTCTGTCCCCCATCCCCCTTCCACCTGTGGGATCTCTCACCCACATCCCCCTTCCTCCTGTGGGTTCTCTCTCCCCCATCCCCCTTCCTCATGTGGGATGTCGCTGACCCATCCCCCTTCCTCTTGTGGGATCTCGCTCAACCATCCCCCTTCCTCTTGCGGGATCTCTCATCCCCATCCACCTTCCTCCTGTGGGATCTCTCTTCCCCATCCACCTTCCTCCTGTGAGATCTCTCTCCCCCATCCCCCTTCCTCCTGTGGGATCTCTCTCCCCCATCCCCCTTCCTCCTGCGGGATCTCTCTCCCCCATCCCCCTTCCTCCTGTGGGATCTCTCTGCCCCATCCCTCTTCCTCCCGTGTGATCACACTCCCCCATCCCCCTTCCTCCTCTGGGTTCTCTCTCCCTCATCCCGCTTCCTCTTGTGAGATCCCTCTCCCCCATCCCCCTTCCACCTGCGGGATCTTGCTCTCCCATCCCCCTTCCTCCTGCGCGATCTCTCTACCCCATTCCAATTCCTCCTGCGGGATCTCTCTCCCCCATCCCCCTTCCACTTATGGGATCTCTCTCCCCCATCCCCCTTCCTCCTGTGGGATCTATCTACCCCATCCCCCTTCCTCCTGTGGGATCTCTCTTCCCCCCTCCCCCTTCCTCCTGTGTGATCTCTCTCCCCCATCCCCCTTCCTCCTGCGGGAGCTCTCTCCCCCATCCCCCATCCTCCTGTGTGATCTCTCTCCCCCATCCCCCTTCTTCCTGTGGAATCTCTCTCCCCCATCCCCCTTCCTCCTGTGGGATCTCTCTCCCCCATCCCCCTTCCTCCTGTGTGATCTCTCTCCCCCACCCCCCTTACTCCTGCGGGATCTCTCTCCCCCATCCTTCTTCCTCCTGTGTGATCTCTCTCCCCCATCCCCCTTCCTCCTGTGGGATCTCTCTCCCCCATCCCCCTTCCTCCTGTGGGATCTCTCTCCCCCCTTCCTCCTGTGGGATTTCTCTCCCCCATCCCCCTTCCTCTTGCGGGAGCTCTGCCCCCATCCCCCTTCCTCCTTTGGGATCTCTCTCCCCCATCAGCCTTCCCTCTGTGTGATCTCTATCCCCCATCCCCCTTCCTCCTGTGGTATCTCTCTCCCCCTTCCTCCTGTGGGATCTCTTTCCCCCATCCCCCTTCATCCTTTGGGATCTCTCTCCCCCATCCCCCTTCCTCCTGTGGGATCTCTCTCCCCCTTCCTCCTGTGGGATCTCTTTCCCCCATCCCCCTTCCTCCTTTGGGATCTCTCTCCCCCATCCCCCTTCCTCCTGTGGGATCTCTCTCCCCCTTCCTCCTGTGGGATCTCTCTCCCCCATCCCCCTTCCTCCTTTGGGATCTCTCTCCCCCATCCCCCTTCCCTCTGTGTGATCTCTATCCCCCATCCCCCTTCCTCCTGTGGGATCTCTCTCCCCCCTTCCTCCTGTGGGATCTCTCTCCCCCATCCCCCTTCCTCCTGTGGGATCTCTCTCCCCCTTCCTCCTGTGGGATCCTCCACCCATCCCCCTTCCTCCTGTGGGATCTCTCTCCCCCGTCCCTCTTCCTCTTGTGGGATCCCTCTTCCCCATCCCCCTTCCTCTTGTGGGATCCCTCTTCCATCCCCCTTCCTCCTGTGGGATCTCTCCCCCCATCCCCCTTCCTCCTTTGGGATCTCTCTCCCCCATCCCCCTTCCTCCTTTGGGATCTCTCTCCCCCATCCCCCTTCCCTCTGTGTGATCTCTCTCCCCCATCCCCCTTCCTCCTGTGGTATCTCTCTCCCCCATCCCCCTTCCTCCTGTGGGAGCTCTCCCCCCCATCCCCCTTCCTCCTGTGGGATCTCTCTCCCCCATCCCCCTTCCTCCTGTGGGATCTCTCTCCCCCGTCCCTCTTCCTCTTGTGGGATCCCTCTTCCCCATCCCCCTTCCTCTTGTGGGATCCCTCTTCCCATCCCCCTTCCTCCTGTGGGATCTCTCCCCCCCATCCCCCTTCCTCCTTTGGGATCTCTCTCCCCCATCCCCCTTCCTCCTGTGTGATCTCTATCCCCCATCCCCCTTCCTCCTGTGGGATCTCTCTCCCCCTTCCTCCTGTGGGATCTCTCTCCCCCTTCCTCCTGTGGGATCTCTCTCCCCCCATCCCCCTTCCTCCTGTGTGATCTCTATCCCCCATCCCCCTTCCTCCTGTGGGATCTCTCTCCCCCTTCCTCCTGTGGGATCTCTCTCCCCATCCCCCTTCCTCCTGTGTGATCTCTCTCCCCCTTCCTCCTGTGGGATCTCTCTCCCCCTTCCTCCTGTGGGATCTCTCTCCCCCATCCCTCTTCCTCCTGTGGGACCTCTCTCCCCCATCCCCCTTCCTCCTGTGTGATCACTATCCCCCATCCCCCTTCCTCCTGTGGGATCTCTCTCCCCTTCCTCCTGTGGGATCTCTCTCCCCCTTCCTCCTGTGGGATCTCTCTCCCCCATCCCCCCTTCCTCCTGTGTGATCTCTGTCCCCCATCCCCCTTCCTCCTGTGGGATCTCTCTCCCCCTTCCTCCTGTGGGATCTCTCTCCCCATCCCCCTTCCTCCTGTGTGATCTCTATCCCCCATCCCCCTTCCTCCTGTGGGATCTCTCTCCCCCTTCCTCCTGTGGGATCTCTCTCCCCCATCCCCCTTCCTCCTGTGGGATCTCTCTCCCCCATCCCCCTTCCTCTTGCGGGAGATCTCCCCCCCATCCCCTTCCTCCTTTGGGATCTCTCTCCCCCATCCCCTTCCTCCTGTGGGATCTCTCTCCCCCTTCCTCCTGTGGGATCTCTCTCCCCCCATCCCCCTTCCTCCTGTGGGATCTCTCTCCCCCTTCCTCCTGTGGGATCTCTCTCCCCCATCCCCCTTCCTCCTGTGGGATCTCTCTCCCCCTTCCTCTTGCGGGAGATCTCCCCCCCATCCCCCTTCCTCCTTTGGGATCTCTCTCCCCCATCCCCCTTCCTCCTGTGTGATCTCTATCCTCCATCCCCCTTCCTCCTGTGTGATCTCTATCCTCCATCCCCCTTCCTCCTGTGGGATCTCTCTCCCCATCCCCCTTCCTCCTTTGGGATCTCTCTCCCCCATCCCCTTCCTCCTGTGTGATCTCTCTCCCCCATCCCCCTTCCTCCTGTGGACTCTCTCTCCCCCATCCCCCTTCCTCCTGTGGGAGCTCTCTGCCACATCCCCCTTCCTCCTTTGGGAGCTCTCTCCCCCATCCCCCTCCTCCTGCGGGAGCTCTCTCCCCATCCCCCTTCCTACTGTGTGATCTCTCTCCCCCATCCCCCTTCCTACTGCGGGAGCTCTCTCCCCATCCCCCTTCCTCCTGCGGGATCTTTCTCCCCCATTCCCCTTCCTCCTGTGGGATCTCTCTCCCCCATCCTCCTGTGGGATCTCTCTCCCCCATCCCCCTTCCTCCTGTGGGATCTCTCTCCCCCTTCCTCCTGTGGGATCACTCTCCCCCATCCCCCTTCCTCCTGCGGGAGCTCTCTCCCCCATCCCCCTTCCTCCTTGCGGGATCTCTCTCCCCCATCCCCCTTCCTCCTGTGGGATCTCTCTCCCCCTTCCTCCTGTGGGATCTCTCTCCCCCATCCCCCTTCCTCCTGTGGGATCTCTCTCCCCCTTCCTCTTGCGGAAGCTCTCCCCCCCATCCCCCTTCCTCCTTTGAGATCTCTCTCCCCCATCCCCCTTCCTCCTGTGTGATCTCTATCCTCCATCCCCCTTCCTCCTGTGGGATCTCTCTCCCCCATCCCCCTTCCTCCTGTGGGATCTCTCTCCCCCTTCCTCCTGTGGGATCAGTCCACCCATCCCCGTTCCTCCTGTGGGATCTCTCTCCCCCATCCCCCTTCCTCCTGTGGGATCTCTCTCCCCCTTCCTCCTGTGGGATCAGTCCACCCATCCCCGTCCTCCTGTGTGATCTCTCTCCCCCATCCCCCTTCCTCCTGCGGGAGCTCTCTCCCCCATCCCCCTTCCTACTGTGTGATCTCTCTCCCCCATCCCCCTTCCTACTGCGGGAGCTCTCTCCCCCATCCCCCTTCCTCCTGCGGGATCTTTCTCCCCCATTCCCCTTCCTCCAGTGGGATCTCTCTCCCCCCTTCCTCCTGTGGGATCTCTCTCCCCCATCCCCCTTCCTCCTGTGGGATCTCTCTCCCCCTTCCTCCTGTGGGATCACTCTCCCCCATCCCCCTTCCTCCTGCGGGAGCTCTCTCCCCCATCCCCCTTCCTCCTGCGGGATCTCTCTCCCCATCCCCCTTCCTCCTGTGGGATCTCTCTCCCCCTTCCTCCTGTGGGATCTCTCTCCCCCATCCCCCTGCCTCCTGTGGGATCTCTCTCCCCCTTCCTCTTGCGGAAGCTCTCCCCCCCCATCCCCCTTCCTCCTTTGGGATCTCTCTCCCCCATCCCCCTTCCTCCTGTGTGATCTCTATCCTCCATCCCCCTTCCTCCTGTGGGATCTCTCTCCCCCATCCCCCTTCCTCCTGTGGGATCTCTCTCCCACTTCCTCCTGTGGGATCAGTCCACCCATCCCCGTTTCTCCTGTGGGATCTCTCTCCCCCATCCCCCTTCCTCCTGTGGACTCTCTCTCCCCCATCCCCCTTCCTCCTGTGTGATCTCTCTTCCCCATCCCCCTTCCTCCTTTGGGAGCTCTCTCCCCCATCCCCCTTCCTCCTGCGGGAGCTCTCTCCCCCATCCCCCTTCCTCTTGCAGGAGCTCTCTCCCCCATCCCCCTTCCTCATGTGGGATCTCTCTCCCCCATCACCCTTCCTCATGTGGGATCTCTCTCCCCCATCACCCTTCCTCCTGCAGGAGCTCTCTCCCCCATCCCCCTTCCTCCTGTGGGATCTCTCTCCCTCCATCCCCCTTCCTCTTGTGGGATTTCTCTCCCCCATCCCCCTTCCTCTTGTGGGATCCCTCTTCCCCATCCCCTTCCTCCTGTGGGATCTCTCTTCCACATCTCCCTTCCCCTTGTGGGATCTCTCTTGCACATCCACTTCCTTCTGTGGGATCTCTCTCCCCCATCCCCCTTCCTCCTGTGGGATCTCTCTCCCCCTTCCTCCTGTGGGATCTCTCTCCCCCATCCCCCTTCCTCCTGTGGGATCTCTCCCCCCCATCCCCCTTCCTCCTGTGTGATCTCTATTCCCCCATCCCCCTTCCTCCTGTGGGATCTCTCTCCCCCTTCCTCCTGTGGGATCTCTCTCCCCCTTCCTCCTGTGGGATCTCTCTCCCCCATCCCCCTTCCTCCTGTGGGATCTCTCTCCCCCTTTCTCCTGTGGGATCTCTCTCCCCCATCCCCCTTCCTCTTGCAGGAGCTCTCCCCCCATCCCCCTTCCTCCTGTGTGATCTCTATCCCCCATCCCCCTTCCTCCTGTGGGATCTCTCTCCCCCTTCCTCCTGTGCGATCTCTCTCCCCATCCCCCTTCCTCCTGTGGGATCTCTCTCTCCCTTCCTCCTGTGGGATCCCTCCCCCATCCCCCTTCCTCCTGTGGGATCTCTCTTCCCCATCCCCCTTCCTCCTGCGGGAGCTCTCTCCCCCATCCCCCTTCCTCCTGTGGGATCTCTCTCCCCCATCCTTCTTCCTCCTGTGTGAACTCTCTCCCCCATCCCCCTTCCTCCTGTGGGATCCCTCTCCCCCATCCCGCTTCCTCCTGCGGGAGCTCTCTCCCCCATCCCCCTTCCTCCTGTGTGATCTCTCTTCCCCATCCCCCTTCCTCCTGTGGGAGCGCTCTCCCCCATCCCCCTTCCTACTGTGTGATCTCTCTCCCCCATCCCCCTTCCTACTGCGGGATCTCTCTTTCCCATCCCCTCCTCCTGCGTGATCTCTCTTCCCCATCCCCCTTCCTCCTGTGGGAGCGCTCTCCCCCATCCCCCTTCCTACTGCGGGATAACTCTCCCCCATCCCCCTTCCCCTGCGGGAGCTCTCTCCCCCATCCCCCTTCCTCCTGCGGGATCTCTCTCCCCCATCCCCGTTCCTCCAGTAGGATCACTCTCCCCCATTCCCCCTTCCTCCTGCGGGAGATCTCTCCCCCATCCCCCTTCCTCCTGTGGGATCTCTCTCCCCCATCCTTCTTACTCCTGTGTGATCTCTCCCCCCCATCCCCCTTCCTCCTGTGGGATCTCTCTCCCCCCATCCCCCTTCTCCTGTGGGATCTCTCCCCACCATCCCCCTTCCTCCTGTCGGAGCTCTCTCCCCATCCCCCTTCCTCCTGTGGACTCTCTCTCCCCCATCCCCCTTCCTCCTGTGGGATCTCTCTCCCCCATCCCCCTTCCTCCTGTGTGATCTCTCTTCCCCATCCCCCTTCCTCCTGTGGGAGCTCTCTGCCACATCCCCCTTCCTCCTTTGGGAGCTCTCTCCCCCATCCCCCTTCATATAGTGTGTGATCTCTCTCCCCCATCACCCTTCCTCCTGCGGGAGCTCTCTCCCCCATCCACCTTCCTACTGTATGATCTCTGTCCCCCATCCCCCTTCCTCCTGCGGGAGCTCTCTCCCCCATCCCCCTTCCTAATGTGTGATCTCTCTCCCCCATCCCCCTTCCTACTGCGGGATAACTCTCCCCCATCTCCCTTCCTCCTGCGGGAGCTCTCTCCCCCCATCCCCCTTCCTCCTGCGGGATCTCTCTCCCCCATCCCCCTTCCTCCTGCGGGAGCTCTCTCCCCCATCCCCCTTCCTCCTGCGGGATCTCTCTCCCCCATCCCCCTTCCTCCTGTGGGATCTCTCTCCCCCTTCCTCCTGTGGGATCTCTCTCCCCCATCCTTCTTCCTCCTTGTGATCTCTCCCCCCCATCCCCCTTCCTCCTTTGGGATCTCTCCCCCCCATCCCCCTTCCTCCTGTGTGATCTCTCTTCCCCATCCCCCTTCCTCCTGTGGGAGCGCTCTCCCCCATCCCCCTTCCTACTGTGTGATCTCTCTCCCCCATCCCCCTTCCTACTGCGGGATCTCTCTTTCCCATCCCCCTTCCTCCTGCGTGATCTCTCTTCCCATCCCCCTTCCTCCTGTTGGAGCGCTCTCCCCCCATCCCCCTTCCTACTGCGGGATAACTCTCCCCCATCCCCCTTCCCTCTGCGGGAGCTCTCTCCCCCGTCCCCCTTCCTCCTGCGGGATCTCTCTCCCCCCATCCCCGTTCCTCCAGTAGGATCACTCTCCCCCATTCCCCCTTCCTCCTGCGGGAGCTCTCTCCCCCATCCCCCTTCCTCCTGTGGGATCTCTCTCCCCCATCCTTCTTACTCCTGTGTGATCTCTCCCCCCCATGCCCCTTCCTCCTGTGGGATCTCTCTCCCCCATCCCCCTTCCTCCTGTGGGATCTCTCCCCACCATCCCCCTTCCTCCTGTCGGAGCTCTCTCCCCCATCCCCCTTCCTCCTGTGGACTCTCTCTCCCCCCATCCCCCTTCCTCCTGTGGGATCTCTCTCCCCCATCCCCCTTCCTCCTGGGGGATCTCTCTTCCCCATCCCCCTTCCTCCTGTGGGAGCTCTCTGCCACATCCCCCTTCCTCCTTTGGGAGCTCTCTCCCCCATCCCCCTTCATATAGTGTGTGATCTCTCTCCCCCATCACCCTTCCTCCTGCGGGAGCTCTCTCCCCCATCCACCTTCCTACTGTATGATCTCTGTCCCCCATCCCCCTTCCTCCTGCGGGAGCTCTCTCCCCCATCCCCCTTCCTAATGTGTGATCTCTCTCCCCCATCCCCCTTCCTACTGCGGGATAACTCTCCCCCATCTCCCTTCCTCCTGCGGGAGCTCTCTCCCCCATCCCCCTTCCTCCTGCGGGATCTCTCTCCCCCATCCCCCTTCCTCCTGCGGGAACTCTCTCCCCCATCCCCCTTCCTCCTGCGGGATCTCTCTCCCCCATCCCCCTTCCTCCTGTGGGATCTCTCTCCCCCTTCCTCCTGTGGGATCTCTCTCCCCCATCCCCCTTCCTCCTGTGGGATCTCTCTCCCCCTTCCTCCTGTGGGATCTCTCTCCCCCATCCTTCTTCCTCCTGTGTGATCTCTCCGCCCCATCCCCCTTCCTCCTTTGGGATCTCTCCCCCCATCCCCCTTCCTCCTGTGGGATCTCTCCCCCCCATCCCCCTTCCTCCTGTCGGAGCTCTCTCCCCATCCCC
Source organism: Hemitrygon akajei (assembly GCF_048418815.1). Lineage (NCBI taxonomy): Eukaryota > Metazoa > Chordata > Chondrichthyes > Myliobatiformes > Dasyatidae > Hemitrygon > Hemitrygon akajei. Next base: position 2,404,743 of record NW_027331962.1, read on the forward strand.
CTTCCTCCTGTGGGATCTCTCTCCCCCATCCCCCTTCCTCCTGTGGGATCTCTCTCCCCCATCCCCCTTCCTCCTGTGGGAGCTCTCTGCAACATCCCCCTTCCTCCTGTGTGATCTCTCTCCCCCATCCTTCTTCCTCCTGTGTGATCTCTCCCCCCCATCCCCCTTCCTCCTGTGTGATCTCCCCCCCCATCCCCCTTCCTCCTGTGGGATCTCTCTCCCCCATCCCCCTTCCTCCTGTGGACTCTCTCTCCCCCATCCCCCTTCCTCCTGTGGGATCTCTCTCCCCATCCCACTTCCTCCTGTGTGATCTCTCTTCCCCATCCCCCTTCCTCCTGTGGGAGCTCTCTGCCACATCCCCCTTCCTCCTGTGGAGCTCTCTCCCCCATCCCCCTTCCTCCTGATGCACCTCTCTCCCCCATCCCCCTTCATATAGTGTGTGATCTCTCTCCCCCATCCCCCTTCCTCCTGCGGGAGCTCTCTCCCCCATCCCCCTTTCTACTGTGTGATCTCTCTCCCCCATCACCCTTCCTACTGCGGGATAACTCTCCCCCATCCCCCTTCCTCCTGCGGGAGCTCTCTCCCCCATCCCCCTTCCTCCTGCGGGATCTCTCTCCCCCATCCCCCTTCCTCCTGTGGGATCTCTCTCCCCCTTCCTCCTGTGGGATCTCTCTCCCCCATCCCCCTTCCTACTGTGTGATCTCTCTCCCCCATCCCCCTTCCTACTGCGGGATAACTCTCCCCCATCCCCCTTCCTCCTGGGGCAGCTCTCTCCCCCCATCCCCCTTCCTCCTGCGGGATCTCTCTCCCCCATCCCCCTTCCTACTGCGGGATAACTCTCCCCCATCCCCCTTCCTCCTGCGGGAGCTCTCTCCCCCATCCCCCTTCCTCCTGCGGGATCTCTCTCCCCCATCCCCCTTCCTCCTGTGGGATCTCTCTCCCCCTTCCTCCTGCGGGATAACTCTCCCCCATCCCCCTTCCTCCTGCGGGAGCTCTCTCCCCCATCCCCCTTCCTCCTGCGGGATCTCTCTCCCCCATCCCCCTTCCTCCTGTGGGATCTCTCTCCCCCTTCCTCCTGTGGGAGCTCTCTGCCACATCCCCCCTTCCTCCTTTGGAGCTCTCTCCCCCATCCCCCTTCCTCCTGCGGGGATCTCTCTCCCCCCATCCCCCTTCCTACTGCAGGATAACTCTCCCCCATCCCCCCTTCCTCCTGCGGGAGCTCTCTCCCCCATCCCCCTTTCTACTGTGTGATCTCTCTCCCCCCATCACCCTTCCTACTGCGGGATAACTCTCCCCCATCCCCCTTCCTCCTGCGGGAGCTCTCTCCCCCATCCCCCTTCCTCCTGCGGGATCTCTCTCCCCCATCCCCCTTCCTCCTGTGGGATCTCTCTCCCCCTTCCTCCTGTGGGATCTCTCTCCCCCATCCCCCTTCCTACTGTGTGATCTCTCACCCCCATCCCCCTTCCTACTGCGGGATAACTCTCCCCATCCCCCTTCCTCCTGGGGCAGCTCTCTCCCCCATCCCCCTTCCTCCTGCGGGATCTCTCTCCCCCATCCCCCTTCCTACTGCGGGATAACTCTCCCCCATCCCCCTTCCTCCTGCGGGAGCTCTCTCCCCCATCCCCCTTCCTCCTGCGGGATCTCTCTGCCACATCCCCCTTCCTCCTGTGGGATCTCTCTCCCCCTTCCTCCTGCGGGATAACTCTCCCCCATCCCCCTTCCTCCTGCGGGAGCTCTCTCCCCCATCCCCCTTCCTCCTGCGGGATCTCTCTCCCCCATCCCCCTTCCTCCTGTGGGATCTCTCTCCCCCTTCCTCCTGTGGGAGCTCTCTGCCACATCCCCCTTCCTCCTTTGGGAGCTCTCTCCCCCATCCCCCTTCCTCCTGCGGGAGCTCTCTCCCCCATCCCCCTTCCTACTGTGTGATCTCTCTCCCCCATCCCCCTTCCTACTGCGGGATAACTCTCCCCCATCCCCCTTCCTCCTGCGGGAGCTCTCTCCCCCATCCCCCTTCCTCCTGCGGGATCTCTCTCCCCCATCCCCCTTCCTACTGCGGGATAACTCTCCCCCATCCCCCTTCCTCCTGCGGGATCTCTCTCCCCCATCCCCCTTCCTCCTGTGGGATCTCTCTCCCCCTTCCTCCTGTGGGATCTCTCTCCCCCATCCCCCTTCCTCCTGTGGGATCTCTCTCCCCCTTCCTCTTGCGGGAGCTCTCCCCCCCATCCCCCTTCCTCCTTTGGGATCTCTCTCCCCCATCCCCCTTCCTCCTGTGTGATCTCTATCCTCCATCCCCCTTCCTCCTGTGGGATCTCTCTCCCCCATCCCCCTTCCTCCTGTGGGATCTCTCTCCCCCTTCCTCCTGTGGGATCAGTCCACCCATCCCCCTTCCTCCTGTAGGATCTCTCTCCCCCTTCCTCCTGTGTGATCTCTCTCCCCCATCCCCCTTCCTCATGTGGGATCTCTCTCCCCCATCCCCCTTCCTCCTGCAGGAGCTCTCTCCCCCATCCCCCTTCCTCCTGTGGGATCTCTCTCCCTCCATCCCCCTTCCTCTTGTGAGATTTCTCTCCCCCATCCCCCTTCCTCTTGTGGGATCCCTCTTCCCCATCCCCCTTCCTCCTGTGGGATCTCTCTCCCCCATCCCCCTTCCTCCTGTGGGATCTCTCTCCCCCTTCCTCCTGTGGGATCTCTCTCCCCCATCCCCCTTCCTCCTGTGTGATCTCTATCCCCCATCCCCCTTCCTCCTGTGGGATCTCTCTCCCCCTTCCTCCTGTGCGATCTCTCTCCCCCATCCCCCTTCCTCCTGTGGGATCTCTCTCCCCCTTCCTCCTGTGGGCTCTCTCTCCCCCATCCCCCTTCCTCCTGTAGGATCTCTCTCCCTCATCCCCCCCTCCTCCTGTGGGAGCTCTCTCCCCCATCCCCCATCCTACTGTGTGATCTCTCTTCCCCATCCCCCTTCCTCCTGTGTGATCTCTCTCCCCCATCCCCCTTCCTCCTGTGGGATCCCTCTCCCCCATCCCGCTTCCCCCTGCGGGAGCTCTCCCCCCCATCCCTCTTCCTCCTGTGGGATCCCTCTCCCCCATCCCCCTTCCTCCTGTGGGATTTCTCTCCCCCTTCCTCCTGTGGGATCTCTCTCCCCCATCCGCCTTCCTCCTGTGGGATCTCTCTCCCCCCTTCCTCCTGTGGGATCTCTTTCCCCCATCCCCCTTCCTCCTTTGGGATCTCTCTCCCCCATCCCCCTTCCTCCTGTGGGATCTCTCTCCCCCATCCTCCTGTGGGATCTCTCTCCCCCATCCGCCTTCCTCCTGTGGGATCTCTCTCCCCCTTCCTCCTGTGGGATCTCTTTCCCCCATCCCCCTTCCTCCTTTGGGATCTCTCTCCCCCATCCCCCTTCCTCCTGTGTGATCTCTATCCTCTATCCCCCTTCCTCCTGTGGGATCTCTCTCCCCCATCCCCCTTCCTCCTGTGGGATCTCTCTCCCCCATCCCCCTTCCTCCTGTGGGAGCTCTCCCCCCCAATCCCCCTTCCTCCTGTGGGATCTCCCCATTCCTCCTGTGGACTCTCTCTCCCCCATCCCCCTTCCTCCTGTGGGATCTCTCTCCCCCATCCCCATTCCTCCTGTGGGATCTCTCTCCCCCATCCCCCTTCCTCCTGTGGTATCTCTCTCCCCCATCCCCCCTCCTCCTGTGGGAGCTCTCTCCCCCATCCCCCCATCCTACTGTGTGATCTCTGTCCCCCATCCCCCTTCCTCCTGCGGGAGCTCTCTCCCCCATCCCCCTTCCTGCTGCGGGATCTCTCTCCCCCATCCCCCTTCCTACTGTGTGATCTCTCTCCCCCATCCCCCTTCCTACTGCGGGATAACTCTCCCCCATCCCCCTTACTCCTGCGGGAGCTCTCTCCCCCATCCCCCTTCCTCCTGCGGGATCTCTCTCCTCCATCCCCCTTCCTCCTGCGGGAGCTCTCTCCCCCATCCCCCTTCCTCCTGTGTGATCTCTCTCCCCCATCCTTCTTCCTCCTGTGTGATCTCTCCCCCCCATCCCCCTTCCTCCTGTGTGATCTCCCCCCCCCATCCCCCTTCCTCCTGTGGGATCTCTCTCCCCCATCCCCCTTCCTCCTGTGGACTCTCTCTCCCCCATCCCCCTTCCTCCTGTGGGATCTCTCTCCCCCATCCCACTTCCTCCTGTGTGATCTCTCTTCCCCATCCCCCTTCCTCCTGTGGGAGCTCTCTGCCACATCCCCCTTCCTCCTGTGGGAGCTCTCTCCCCCATCCCCCTTCCTCCTGATGCACCTCTCTCCCCCATCCCCCTTCATATAGTGTGTGATCTCTCTCCCCCATCCCCCTTCCTCCTGCGGGAGCTCTCTCCCCCATCCCCCTTTCTACTGTGTGATCTCTCTCCCCCATCACCCTTCCTACTGCGGATAACTCTCCCCCATCCCCCTTCCTCCTGCGGGAGCTCTCTCCCCCATCCCCCTTCCTCCTGCGGGATCTCTCTCCCCCATCCCCCTTCCTCCTGTGGGATCTCTCTCCCCCTTCCTCCTGTGGGATCTCTCTCCCCCATCCCCCTTCCTCCTGCGGGATCTCTCTCCCCCTTCCTACTGTGTGATCTCTCTCCCCCATCCCCCTTCCTACTGCGGGATAACTCTCCCCCATCCCCCTTCCTCCTGGGGCAGCTCTCTCCCCCATCCCCCTTCCTCCTGCGGGAGCTCTCTCCCCCATCCCCCTTCCTCCTGCGGGATCTCTCTCCCCCATCCCCCTTCCTCCTGTGGGATCTCTCTCCCCCTTCCTACTGTGTGATCTCTCTCCCCCATCCCCCTTCCTACTGCGGGATAACTCTCCCCCATCCCCCTTCCTCCTGGGGCAGCTCTCTCCCCCATCCCCCTTCCTCCTGCGGGATCTCTCTCCCCCATCTCCCTTCCTACTGCGGGATAACTCTCCCCCATCCCCCTTCCTCCTGCGGGAGCTCTCTCCCCCATCCCCCTTCCTCCTGCGGGATCTCTCTCCCCCATCCCCCTTCCTCCTGTGGGATCTCTCTCCCCCTTCCTCCTGCGGGATAACTCTCCCCCATCCCCCTTCCTCCTGCGGGAGCTCTCTCCCCCATCCCCCTTCCTCCTGCGGGATCTCTCTCCCCCATCCCCCTTCCTCCTGTGGGATCTCTCTCCCCCTTCCTCCTGTGGGAGCTCTCTGCCACATCCCCCTTCCTCCTTTGGGAGCTCTCTCCCCCATCCCCCTTCCTCCTGCGGGAGCTCTCTCCCCCATCCCCCTTCCTACTGTGTGATCTCTCTCCCCATCCCCCTTCCTACTGCGGGATAACTCTCCCCCATCCCCCTTCCTCCTGCGGGAGCTCTCTCCCCCATCCCCCTTCCTCCTGCGGGATCTCTCTCCCCCATCCCCCTTCCTACTGCGGGATAACTCTCCCCCATCCCCCTTCCTCCTGCGGGATCTCTCTCCCCCATCCCCCTTCCTCCTGTGGGATCTCTCTCCCCCTTCCTCCTGTGGGATCTCTCTCCCCCATCCCCCTTCCTCCTGTGGGATCTCTCTCCCCCTTCCTCTTGCGGGAGCTCTCCCCCCCATCCCCCTTCCTCCTTTGGGATCTCTCTCCCCCAGCCCTCTTCCTCCTGTGGGATCTCTCTCCCCCTTCCTCCTGTGGGATCAGTCCACCCATCCCCCTTCCTCCTGTAGGATCTCTCTCCCCCTTCCTCCTGTGTGATCTCTCTCCCCCATCCCCCTTCCTCATGTGGGATCTCTCTCCCCCATCCCCCTTCCTCCTGCAGGAGCTCTCTCCCCCATCCCCCTTCCTCCTGTGGGATCTCTCTCCCTCCATCCCCCTTCCTCTTGTGGGATTTCTCTCCCCCATCCCCCTTCCTCTTGTGGGATCCCTCTTCCCCATCCCCCTTCCTCCTGTGGGATCTCTCTCCCCCATCCCCCTTCCTCCTGTGGGATCTCTCTCCCCCTTCCTCCTGTGGGATCTCTCTCCCCCATCCCCCTTCCTCCTGTGTGATCTCTATCCCCCATCCCCCTTCCTCCTGTGGGATCTCTCTCCCCCTTCCTCCTGTGCGATCTCTCTCCCCCATCCCCCTTCCTCCTGTGGGATCTCTCTCCCCCTTCCTCCTGTGGGCTCTCTCTCCCCCATCCCCCTTCCTCCTGTAGGATCTCTCTCCCTCATCCCCCCTCCTCATGTGGGATCTCTCTCCCCCAACCCCCTTCCTCCTGCAGGAGCTCTCTCCCCCATCCCCCTTCCTCCTGTGGGATCTCTCTCCCTCCATCCCCCTTCCTCTTGTGGGATTTCTCTCCCCATCCCCCTTCCTCTTGTGGGATCCCTCTTCCCCATCCCCCTTCCTCCTGTGGGATCTCTCTCCCCCCATCCCCCTTCCTCCTGTGGGATCTCTCTCCCCCTTCCTCCTGTGGGATCTCTCTCCCCCATCCCCCTTCCTCCTGTGGGATCCCTCTCCCCCATCCCCCTTCCTCCTGTGGGATTTCTCTCCCCCTTCCTCCTGTGGGATCTCTCTCCCCCATCCGCCTTCCTCCTGTGGGATCTCTCTCCCCCTTCCTCCTGTGGGATCTCTTTCCCCCATCCCCCTTCCTCCTTTGGGATCTCTCTCCCCCATCCCCCTTCCTCCTGTGGGATCTCTCTCCCCCATCCTCCTGTGGGATCCCTCTCCCCCATCCCCCTTCCTCCTGTGGGATTTCTCTCCCTTTTCCTCCTGTGGGATCTCTCTCCCCCATCCGCCTTCCTCCTGTGGGATCTCTCTCCCCCTTCCTCCTGTGGGATCTCTTTCCCCCATCCCCCTTCCTCCTTTGGGATCTCTCTCCCCCATCCCCCTTCCTCCTGTGTGATCTCTATCCTCTATCCCCCTTCCTCCTGTGGGATCTCTCTCCCCCATCCCCCTTCCTCCTGTGGGATCTCTCTCCCCCATCCCCCTTCCTCCTGTGGGAGCTCTCCCCCCCAATCCCCCTTCCTCCTGTGGGATCTCCCCATTCCTCCTGTGGACTCTCTCTCCCCCATCCCCCTTCCTCCTGTGGGATCTCTCTCCCCCATCCCCATTCCTCCTGTGGGATCTCTCTCCCCCATCCCCCTTCCTCCTGTGGTATCTCTCTCCCCCATCCCCCCTCCTCCTGTGGGAGCTCTCTCCCCCATCCCCCATCCTACTGTGTGATCTCTCTCCCCCATCCCCCTTCCTCCTGCGGGAGCTCTCTCCCCCATCCCCCTTCCTGCTGCGGGATCTCTCTCCCCCATCCCCCTTCCTACTGTGTGATCTCTCTCCCCCATCCCCCTTCCTACTGCGGGATAACTCTCCCCCATCCCCCTTACTCCTGCGGGAGCTCTCTCCCCCATCCCCCTTCCTCCTGCGGGATCTCTCTCCTCCATCCCCCTTCCTCCTGCGGGAGCTCTCTCCCCCATCCCCCCTTCCTCCTTTGGGATCTCTCTCCCCCATCCCCCTTCCTCCTGCGGGATCTCTCTCCCCCATCCCCCTTCCTCCTGTGGGAGCGCTCTCCCCCATCCCCCTTCCTACTGTGTGATCTCTCTCCCCCATCCCCCTTCCTACTGCGGGATAACTCTCCCCCATCCCCCTTCCTCCTGCGGGAGCTCTCTCCCCCATCCCCCTTCCTCCTGCGGGATCTCTCTCCCCCATCCCCCTTCCTCCTGTGGGATCTCTCTCCCCCATCCCCCCTCCTCCTGTGGGAGCTCTCTCCCCCATCCCCCATCCTACTGTGTGATCTCTCTTCCCCATCCCCCTTCCTCCTGTGTGATCTCTCTCCCCCATCCCCCTTTTTCCTGTGGAATCTCTCTCCCCCATCCCCCTTCCTCCTGTGGAATCTCTCACCCCCATCCCCCTTCCTCCTGTGGGATCTCTCTCCCCCTTCCTCCTGTGGGATCTCTCTCCCCCATCCCCCTTCCTCCTGTGGGATCTCTCTCCCCCTTCCTCCTGTGGGATCTCTCTCCCCCATCCCCCTTCCTCTTGCGGGAGATCTGCCCCCCATCCCCCTTCCTCCTTTGGGATCTCTCTCCCCCATCCCCCTTCCTCTTGTGTGATCTCTATCCCCCATCCCTCTTCCTCCTGTGGGATCTCTCTCCCCCATGCCCCTTCCTCCTGTGGGATCTCTCTCCCCCTTCCTCCTGTGGGATCCCTCCACCCATCCCCCTTCCTCCTGTCGGAGCTCTCACCCCCATCCCCCTTCCTCCTGTGGTATCTCTCCCCCCCATCCCCCTTCCTCCTGTGGGAGCTCTCCCCCCCATCCCCCTTCCTCCTGTGGGCTCTCTCTCTCCCATCCCCCTTCCTCCTGTGGGATCTCTCTCCCCCATCCCCCTTCCTCTTGTGGGATCCCTCTTCCCCATCCCCCTTCCTCTTGTGGGATCCCTCTTCCCCATCCCCCTTCCTCCTGTGGGATCTCTCTTCCACATCTCCCTTCCCCTTGTGGGATCTCTCTTGCACATCCACTTCCTTCTGTGGGATCTCTCTCCCCCATCCCCCTTCCTCCTCTGGGATCTCTCCCCCCCATCCCCCTTCCTCCTTTGGGATCTCTCTCCCCCATCCCCCTTCCTCCTGTGTGATCTCTATCCCCCATCCCCCTTCCTCCTGTGGGATCTCTCTCCCCCTTCCTCCCTCCTGTGGGATCTCTCTCCCCCTTCCTCCTGTGGGATCTCTCTCCCCCATCCCCCTTCCTCCTGTGGGATCTCTCTCCCCCATCCCCCTTCCTCCTGTGTGATCTCTATCCCCCATCCCCCTTCCTCCTGTGGGATCTCTCTCCCCCTTCCACCTGTGTGATCACTATCCCCCATCCCCCTTCCTCCTGTGGGATCTCTCTCCCCCTTCCTCCTGTGGGATCTCTCTCCCCCTTCCTCCTGTGGGATCTCTCTCCCCCTTCCCCCTTCCTCCTGTGGGATCTCTCTCCCCCGTCCCCCTTCCTCCTGTGGGATCTCTGTCCCCCTTCCTCCTGTGGGATCTCTCTCCCCCATCCCCCTTCCTCCTGTGGGATCTCTCTCCCCCATCCCCCTTCCTCCTGTGGGATCTCTCTCCCCCTTCCTCCTGTGGGATCTCTCCCCCCCATCCCCCTTCCTCCTGTGTGATCTCTATCCCCCATCCTCCTGTGGGATCTCTCTCCCCCATCCCCCTTCCTCCTGCGGGAGCTCTCTCCCCCTTCCTCCTGTGGGATCTCTCTCCCCCATCCCCCTTCCTCCTGTGGGATCTCTCTCCCCCATCCCCCTTCCTCTTGCAGGAGCTCTCCCCCCCATCCCCCTTCCTTCTTTGGGATCTCTCTCCCCCATCCCCCTTCCTCCTGTGGGATCTCTCTCCCCCTTCCTCCTGTGCGATCTCTCTCCCCCATCCCCCTTCCTCCTGTGGGATCTCTCTCCCCCTTCCTCCTGTGGGATCCCTCCCTCATCCCCCTACCTCCTGTAGGATCTCTCTCCCCCATCCCCCCTCCTCCTGTGTGATCTCTCTCCCCCATCCCCCAGTGTGATCTCTCTCCCCCATCCTTCTTCCTCCTGTGTGATCTCTCTCCCCCATCCCCCTTCCTCCTGTGGGATCCCTCTCCCCCATCCCGCTTCCTCCTGCGGGAGCTCTCCCCCCACCCCTCTTCCTCCTGTGGGAGGTCTCTCCCCCATCCCCCTTCCTCCTGCGGGATCTCTCTCCCCCCTTCCTCCTGTGGGATCCCTCCCCCATCCCCCTTCCTCCTGTAGGATCTCTCTCCCCCATCCCCCCTCCTCCTGTGTGATCTCTCTCCCCCATCCCCCAGTGTGATCTCTCTCCCCCATCCTTCTTCCTCCTGTGTGATCTCTCTCCCCCATCCCCGTTCCTCCTGTGGGATCCCTCTCCCCCATCCCGCTTCCTCCTGCGGGATCTCTCTCCCCCATCCCCCTTCCTCCTGTGGGATCTCTCTCCCCCATCCCCCTTCCTCCTGTGGGATCTCTCTTCCCCATCCCGCTTCCTCCTGCGGGAGCTCTCCCCCCACCCCTCTTCCTCCTGTGGGATCCCTCTCCCCCATCCCCCTTCCTCCTGTGGGATTTCTCTCCCCCTTCCTCCTGTGGGATCTCTCTCCCCCATCCCCCTTCCTCCTGTGGGATCTCTCTCCCCCTTCCTCCTGTGGGCTCTCTCTCCCCCATCCCCCTTCCTCCTGTGGGATCTCTCTCCCCCGTTCCCCTTCCTCCTTTGGGATCTCTCTCCCCCATCCCCCTTCCTCTTGTGGGATCCCTCTTCCCCATCCCCCTTCCTCTTGTGGGATCCCTCTTCCCCATCCCCCTTCCTCCTGTGGGATCTCTCTTCCACATCTCCCTTCCCCTTGTGGGATCTCTCTTGCACATCCACTTCCTTCTGTGGGATCTCTCTCCCCCATCCCCCTTCCTCCTGTGGGATCTCTCTTCCACATCCGCTTCCTTCTGTGTCTTTCCATCCTTTACCTTAGGTGATGTCTCTTCCTCCATCTCCCATCGACATTCCCCGATTCTCATATCTTCCTCACTGTTTGACTTTCTCCCCTTCACTCCTGCGCTTTCCGACTGTCTCACATCAGGAACACTTTTCTAACCATCAGGGAATGAGAGAGAATATGTGGAGTTTACAGGGTCATACCGACAGACGAAATTACTGACATTCGGTGAATTCATTGGAGCTGGGCAGTGAGGGACATTGACAGTGATGGGAACTCCGATCAGTGAATTAATAAAGGGTTTAATGTTTGCTGAAATATCCGATTGAGAGAAATTGCATCAGACCCACTGTTTTAATCACTATGTTCATCAATCTATCTGTTTGTGTTTAGACTGAACAATAATAAACTGGGAAATTCAGGAGTGAAACTGGTGTCTGCGGCTCTGAGGAACCCGGAGAGTAAAATACAGAAACTGGAGTAAGTACCAGACTGTGGGAGATTGTGTTTACAGTCACTGGGTGTCTGACACTGAACATTAATGTGATCAGTAATTGTGTTACTGATAAACACTGGGGATTTGTGCCGTCTCCTTTCTCTCTGTGCCCTTCACCCTCACTCTCTCTCATCTCCAGGCTGTGGTGTGTCGGTCTGACAGATTCTGGTGCCAAGGATCTCGCCTCTGCTCTCAGTACAAACCCATCACTGACGGAGCTGAACCTGAGTGGTAATAAACTGGGAGATTCAGGAGTGAAACTGGTGTCTGCGGCTCTGAGGAACCCGGAGTGTAAAATACAGAGACTGGAGTAAGTACCAGACTGTGGAAGATTGTGCTAACAGTCACTGGGTGTCTGACACTGAACATTAATGTGATCAGTAGTTGTGTCACTGATAAACACTGGGGATTTGTACCATCTCCTGTCTCTCTGTGTCCTTCACCCTCACCCTCTCTCTCATCTCCAGGCTGGAGAATGTCGGTCTCACAGATTCTGGTGCCGAGGATCTCGTCTCCGCTCTCAGTACAAACCCATCACTGACGGGCCTGGACCTGATATCAAACTCGCTGATAGACTAGCCTTATAATCTTCCAGATTCATATCATTACCCAGTTTTTGAACCTTTTGGAAACTCTGCTTTTCTTCTTCACTAGATTTACAACGGCCTTTGTGCACCACGGATCTTGTACCCTCCCATCCTTTCCATGTCTCATTGGAACGTATCTACTCAGAACCCCACACAAATATCCCTTGAACATTTTCTACATTTCTTTGGTCTGTTTCCCTGAGGACATCAATTTCCAATTTATGCTTACAAGTTCCAGCCTGATAGGCTCATAGTTCTCCTTACTCCAATTAAAGGTTTCCCTAACTTGCCTGTTCCTCTCCCTCTCCAATGCTGTGGTAAAAGAGATAGAATTGTGATCACTATCTCCAAAATGGTCTCCCACTGAGAGACCTGACACCTGGCCAGGTTCATTTCCCAATACCGGATCAAGTACAGCCTCTCCTCTTGTAGGTTTATCTACATATTGTGTCAGGAAACCTTCCTGAACACACCTAACAAACTCCACCCCGTCAAAACCCCTCACTCTAGGGAGATGCCAATCAATATTTGGGAAATTAAAATCTCCCACTTCAACAACCCTGTTATTGTTACTCCTTTCCAGAATCTGTCTCCCTATCTGCTCCTCGATGTCCCTGTTACTGTTGGGTGGTCTATACAAAACACCCAGTCGAGTTATTGACCCCTTCCTGTTCCTAACCTCCACCCACAGAGACTGTAGACAATCCCTCCATGACTTCCTCCTTTTCTGCAGCCGTGACACTATCTCTGATCAACAGTGCCATGCCCCCACCTCTGTGGCCTCCCTCCCTGTCCTTTCTGAAACATCTAAAGCCTGGCACTCGAAATAAACATTCCTGTCCCTGCACCATCCGAGTCTCTGTAATGGCCACCACATCATATCTCCGAGTACTGTTCCACGCTCTAAGCTCATCTGCTTTGTTCACAACACTCCTTGCATTAAAATAGACACACCTCAAACCATCGGTCTGAGAGCGTCCCTTCTCTATCACCTGCCTATGCTCCCTCTCGCGCTGTCTCCAAATTTTCTCTATTTGTGAGCCAACCTCCCTTTCCGTCATCACTTCATTTCAGTTCCCACCCCCTCCCAGCAATTCTAGTTTAAATTCTCCCCAATAGCCTGAGCAAACCAGGATATCGGTTTCCCTGGCGTTCAAGTGCAACCCGTCCTTTTTGTGCAGTTCACAGCTGCTCCAAAGGAGGTCCCAGTGATCCAGAAATCTGAATCCCTGCCTCCTGCTCCAATCCCCTCAGCCACACATTCATCCTCCACCTCATTCTATTCCTGTACTCACTGTCGCGTGGCACAGGCAGTGATCCCGAGATTACTACCTTTGCCGGTCCTGCTTCTCAACTTCCTCCCTAACTCCCTGTAGTCTGTTTTCAGGACCTCTTCCCTTTTCCTACCTATGTCACTGGTACCAATATGTACCACGACCTCTGGCTGTTCTCCCTCCCACCGCAGGATATCTTGGACGTGTTCTGAAACATCCCGGACCCTGGCACCTGGGAGGCAAACGACCATCCGTGTTTCTTTCCTGCGTCCACAGAATCGTCTCTCTGGCCCTCAAATGACAGAGTCACCTATCACTACTGTCTTCCTCTTCCTTTCCCTGCCCTTCTGAGCCACTGTTGCCTCCACCAGGTAGGCTGTCCCCACCCCTCTCCAGCAGTACTTGAACAGGGGTACTTATCGTCAAGGGGAATAGCCACAGGGGTACTCTCTAGTACCTGCTTCTTGCCCTTCCCTCTCCTGACTGTGACCCCACTTCTTCAGTCTCCCCGTGGCCCCGGTGTGACCACCTGCCTGTAACTCCTCTCTATCACCTCCTCGCTCTCCCTGACCAGACGAAGGTCATCGAGCTGCATCTCCAGTTCCCTAACTCGGTCCCTAAGGAGCTGCAGCTCGACACACCCGGGTGCAGATGTTGCCGTCCGGGAGGCTGGGAGTCTCCAGGATCTCCCACATCTGACACCGAGCACAGAAAACCAGCCTCACACACATACTCTCTGTCTGTGTGTAAACAGATAACCTACCTCGCCTCGACCCTTTATCGCCGAAGCCCCGTTGAGCCAAAGCCTTCCTACTCTGTCTCCCGCTCCTCTGACACTCGCTCTGTAAATCTGTCTACCTTTTAAACTCTTCTCACTGTTCTCACTGGCCGACTTGCACAGTCGTGCTGAAGAAAAAAAATCAGTAATTGTGTTACTGACAAACACTGGGGATTTGTACCGTCTCCTGTCTCTCTGTGTCCTTCACCCTCACTCTCTCTCATCTCCAGGCTGGTCAATGTCGGTCTCACAGATTCTGGTGCCGAGGATCTCGTCTCCGCTCTCAGTACAAACCCATCACTGACGGGGCTGAACCTGAGTTATAATGAACTGGGGGATTCAGGAGTGAAACTGGTGTCTGCGGCTCTGAGGAACCCGGAGTGTAAAATACAGACACTGTGGTAAGTACCAGACTGTGGGAGATTGTGTTTACAGTCACTGGGTGTCTGACACTGAACATTAATGTGATCAGTAATTGTGTTACTGATAAACACTGGGGATTTGTACCGTCTCCTGTCTCTCTGTGTCCTTCACCCCCTCTCTCTCTCATCTCCAGGCTGGGGGGTGTCGGTCTCACAGATTCTGGTGCCGAGGATCTCGTCTCCACTCTCATTACAAAACCATCACTGACGGAGCTGAACCTGATATCAAACTCTCTGACAGACGGATCTGTCCCCGGTCTCCGCCGCCTCATACTGACCCTCCCGAGTCTGGAGTGGATCGGGTGAGTGTTTGTGTTAATGTTCAATGTGATAAAATATCAGCGGATCCGCGGGTTTTCTGGTGATATTTGTCTGTGAGTGTTGTTGAAACATTACCCCCGGTCCCCTGTTACTGACACTGTTGTGTAATCTGTTTATTTCATCTTTATTCTCCCATCTGTTTCAGGCTGGTGGGGAATCGGTTCAGTGAGACCGGGATGAAGGAACTGAGATCTCTGCAGGAACTCAGACCCGGACTGAGAGTGTGGACCGTGTGAACATCTGAAAGTGTGAACATCCCCGCCCGCGGGATGGGGACATTTGGCCGACTCCCCGCCCTCCCCTTTAACTCCCGCCCTTACCTTTAACGGCCGCGCGCCGGGGCTGATTCCCAACGGTTTTAACGGACCCGGCTCGGGCCTCACGCTGTGTGCGTCGCTCGCAGCGGTCCCGTAGTGACGTGTTTCCGCCTGCTGTCCGGCGGGGCAGCTTCCGCCGGATGTGCGTGTTGGAGACTCCCCACGTGACACCCCGGGGAATTACCCGGACAGGAAGAGCCCGGGGGTCCGGGGCTCAGTCTGGGACACCGGTGTCCCGGGGTGGTGGGGGGGGGGGTGATCCCGGGAGAGAATCCTTTTGCCCCCTTTGCTGAGGACGGTGCATTCGGCAGCCTGGCCGATATAATGATGTTAAATGGACAAATCCCTCGGCAGTGACCCTGGATCTGCAGCGATCCCGGACACGGCCCTGAAGTGTGATTTTATAATCATCGGTTCCCCGATGCAGAGTGACGGTGAGAAACGGGACTGATTATTCAACCGGTCACTCCTTGTCGCCGGTCAGTTATATCGTTTTGAAGTCTGACGTAAAAAAATATAAATGAAGGTTTCTTATTGCTGTATTCACACTTACGGAGAATAAAATTTGCCGTAAATTACCAAAAGATTTGTGATAAAGAAAGGATTAATTTCTCATGTAACCATATAACAATTACAGCATGGAAACAGGCCATCTCGGCACTTCTAGTCCGTGCCGAACGCTTACTCTCACCTAGTCCCACCGACCGGCACTCAGCCCATAACCCTCCATTCCTTTCCTGTCCATATACCTATCCAATTTTACTTTAAATGACAATACCGAACCTGCCTTAAACCACTTCTACTGGAAGCTCATTCCACACAGCTACCACTCACTGAGTAAAGAAATTCCCCCTCGAGTTACCCTTAAACTTTTGCCCCCTAACCCTCAACTAATGTCCTCTTGTTTGAATCTCCCCTACTCTCAATGGAAGACGCATATCCACGTCAACTCTATCTATCCCCCTCGTAATTTTAAATGCCTCTACCAAGTCCCCCCTCAACGTTCTACGCTCCAAAGAATAAAGACCTAACTTGTTCAACCTTTCCCTGTAACTTAGGTGCTGAAACCCAGGTGACATTCTAGTAAATCTCCTCGGTACTCTCTCTATTTTGTTGACATCTTTCCCATAATTCGGTGACCAGAACTGTACACAATACTCCAAAATCGGCCTCACCAATGCCTTGTACAATTTTAACATTACATCCCAACTCCTATACTCAATGCTCTGATTTATAAAGGCCAGCATACCAAAAGCTTTCTTCACCACACTATCCACATGAGATTCCACCTTCAGGGAACTATGCACCATTAATCCTAGATCACTTTGTTCTACTGCATTTTTCAATGCCCTACCACTTACACTGCATGTCCTATTTTGATTAGTCCTATGAAAATGTAGCATCTCACAATGATGAGCATTAAACTCCATCTGTCATCTTTCAACCCACTCTTCTAACTGGCCTAAATCTCTCTGCAAGCTTTGAAAAACTACTTCATTATCCACAACGCCACCTACCTTAGTATCATCTGCATAAGGATTACTATGAGATTTGGTATTATTAGTAAACCCTAATGAAATGTTTTCAAAACAAAAAGTAAAATCCATATTAATGTAATGATCTATAAATTGACAAACATCAACCCAAAATGTTTCAGCACATTCACAGTCCCAAAACAGATGAAATAAACCACAACCAGAAGTCAATCGACAATAGGTGCAGGAGTCGGCCATTCGGCCCTTCGAGGCGGTACCCGCCATTCACTGTGATCATGGCTGACCATCCACAAACAGTGCCACGTTCCTGCCCTCTCCCCATATCCCTGTGCTCCGCTATCTCTATCTAACTCTCTCTTGAAAGCATCCAGAGACTTGGCCTCCACAGCCTTCTGGGGCAGAGCATTCCACAGATCCACAACTCTCTGGGTGAAAAAGTTTTTCCTCAACTCCGTTCTAAATGGCCTACCCCTTATTCTTTAACTGTGGCCTCTGGTTCTGGACTCCCCCAACATCGGGAACATGTTTCCTGCCTCTGGCGTGTCCAATCCATTAATAATCTTATATGTTTCAATCAGATCCCCTCTCATCCTTCTAAATTCCAGTGTATACAAGCCCAGTCGCTCCAATCTTTCAACATAGGACAGTCCCGCCATTCGGGGAATTAACCTCGTGAACCTATGCTGCACTCACTCAATAGCAAGAATGTCCTTCCTCAAATTTGGAGACCAAAACTGCACACAATATTCCAGCTGGGGTCTCACCAGGGCCCTGTACAGCTGCAGAAGGACCTCTTTACTCCTGTACTCAATTCCTCTTGTTATAAAGGGCAACATGCCATTAGCTTTCTTCACGGCCTGCTGTACCTGCATCCTTACTTTCAGTGACTGATGAACAAGGACACCTAGATCTCGTTGTACTTCCCCATTTCCTAACTTGACACCATTCAGATTGTATTCTGCCTTCCTGTTCTTGCCACCAAAGTGGATAACCTCACATTTATCCACATTAAACTGCATCTGCCATGCATTTGCCCACTCACCCAACCTGTCCAAGTCACCCTGCATTCTCCTAACATCCTCCTGACATTTCACACTGCTATCCAGGTTTGTGTCATCTGCAAATTTGCTAATGTTACTTTTAACCCCTTCATCTAAATAATTAATGTATATCGTGAATAGCTGCAGTCCCAGCACCGAGCCTTGCGGTAACCCCACTAGTCATTTCAAAGGGAATAGAATATAAAAGCGGACAGATAATACTGAGCCTTTATAAGACACTAGTCTGCCGCACTTGGTGTATTGTCAACAGTTCTGGGCCCTGCGTCTCAGAAAGGATGTGTTGTCGTTGGAGCGAGTCCAGAGTAGGTTTGCGAGGATGATTCCGGGAACGAAGGGGTTAACATATGATGAGCGTTTGGCAGCTTTAGGCCTGTACTCACTGGAATTTAGAAGAATGCGGGGGGCGGGGATCTCATTGAAACTACCGAACATTGAAAGGACTGGATAAGGTGGGCATTGGAGAGGATGTTCCCTATGGTGGGGGGTATCCAGATCTAGATCTCGTTCAACTTCCCCTTTTCAGCAAGAACGACGAGTCAGCTTACAGAGAGGAGGTGCAGCGGCTAACGGACCGGTGCAGAGCCAACAACCTGTCTCTGAATGTGAACAAAACAAAGGAGATGGTTGTTGACTTCAGGAGGGCACGGAGCGACCACTCCCCGCTTTAAGGTAAGGAGAAGGAAGTTCAAGGGGGATATTAGAGGAAGGTTTTTCACTTTGAGAGTGGTTGGTGCCTGGAATGCACTGCCTGAGTCACTGGTGGAGGCAGATACACTAGTGAAGTTTAAGAGACTACTAGACGGGTATATGGAGGAATGTAAGGTGGGGGGTTGTATGGGAGGCACGGTTTGAGGGTTGGCACAACATTGTAGGCCGAAGGGCCTGTAATGTGCTATAGTGTTCTATGAGTTTCTGGAGCAGCCCCTGTAGAGCTATTCCGGATTGGGAGTTGCTCAACGAACCGGAATTGATCAGAGGGCTCAGTAGTTAGAGGGGCTGGTGTCGCTCTGCTGGTTAAGAATGGCATTATATCAGTAGAAAAATGTGACATCGGATCGGAAGATGTTGAGTCCTTGTGGGTTGAGTTAGGAAACTACACGGGTCAAAGGACGTTGATGGCAGTTACACACAGGCCTCCCAACAGTAGCTGGGATGTGGGCCGAAGATTACAATGGGAACGGACCCTGGTCAGACCCCACTTGGTGTACTGTGCTCAGTTCTGGTCGCCTCACTACAGGAAGGATGTGGGAGCCATAGGAAGGGTGCAGAGGAGATTTACAAGGATGTTGTCTGGATTAGGGAGCATGCCTTGTGAGAATAGGTTGAGTGAACTCGGCCTTTTCTCCTCGCAGCGACGGAGGATGAGAGGTGACCTCATAGAGGTGTGAGAGGCATCGATCGTGTGAATATTCAGAAGCTTTTCCCCAGGGCTTAAATGGCTGCCACAAGAGGACACAGGTTTAAGGTGCTGGAGAGAAGGTACAGAGGAGATATCAGGGGTAAGTTTTTTACTCAGAGAGTGGTGAGTGTGTGGAATGGGCTGCCGGCAACGGTGGTGGTGACGGATACGATAGGGCCTTTTAAGAGACTTTTGGATAGATACATGGAGCTTAGAAAAATAGAGGGCTATAGGTAAGCCTAGTAATTTCTAGGGTAGGGACGTGTTCAGCAGAACCTTGTGGGCCGAAGGGCCTGTATTGTGCTGCAGGTTTTCTATGTTTCTATGAAATAGAAAAGCTGTTTAAAAGGACAATGTTATGATAGTCATAGGAGATTTTAACATGCAGGTCGATTGGGAAAATCAGTTTGGTAACGGATCTCAAGGGAGAGAGTTTGTTGAATGCCTAAGAGATAGCGTTTTACAGTAATTTGTCATTGAGCCTAGACACTAGATTGGGTGTCGTGTAATGAACCGGGGGTGATTGGTCAGCTTGAGGTAAAAGAACCCTTTGGACCAGTGACCCCTGAGGAGCCTTGTCCACGTGACCTTTGATGCTGTGTCCAATCAAAAGCCCATCAGCCTCTGTCTTAGATACACCCAACGGCCCGGACTCCACTGGGCCAGCGGTAAATACATTCCACACGATCACCACCCTCCGGCCAAAGAAATTTCTCCGCATCTCTGTTGTAAATGGACTCCCCTCTATTCTGAGTCTGTGCCCTGCTGTCCGAGACTCCCCCACCATGGGGAGCATCCTCTTCACATCGACTCTGTCTCGGCCTCACAGCAACATTACTCCTCTGTTAACCCCTTCATTCCCAGAATCATCCTTGCGGCCCTCCAGTGAAATCCTTCTGAAGTCTTTCCGTAGACGAGGGGCCCAAACCTGTTCACGGTGCTCGAGGCGGGGCCTCGCCGGTGCCTTATAAAGCCTCAGCATCACATCCCTGCTCCAAGAGTCTGGACCTCTTCAGATGAATACTGACATGGCGTTTGTCATCCTCACCACTGCCTGCAAGCTGAACTTTCTGCGCATGCGTCCCTTTGCGTGTCAGATTCTCCGATTTTCGCCCCAGTTAGAAAACAGTCTGCACAGTTACTTCAACTACCAAAGTGCGTGACCCCGCGCATTTTCCAACATTGTGTTTCATTTGCCACTCTCTCGCCCGTTCTCCTCATCTAAGTCCTTCTGCATCCTACCTGTTTCCTCAACGCTACCTGCCCCTCCACCGACCTTCGTATCGCCTGCAAACTTGGCAACAAAGCCGTCCATTCCATCGTCTAAATCACTGATATACAGCACAAAAAGAAGAGGCCCCAACATCGACCCCTGCAGAACACCACTGGTTACCGGCGGCCAACCAGAAAAGGATCCTTTCATTCCCACTCGCTGCCTCCTACCAATCAGCCGATTCCCTAACCATGTTAGTAACTTCCCTGTAATACCACGGGCTCTTAACTCGGTGAGCGGCCTCATTGTGTGGCACCTTGTCAAAGGCCTTCTGAAAGTCCAAATATACAACATCCACTGCATCCCCTTTATCTGTCCTACCTGTAATCTCCACAAGGCATTCCGACAGACTCGTCAGACAAGATTTTCCCTGAAGGAAACCCTGCTGACTTTGTCCTATCTTGTCCTGTTGGCATCTTTCCTATAATTCAGTGACCAGAGTACCTTAAAACTCTGCCTCCTCATGCTAGCCACTTCAGCCCTGGTGAAAAAGCCTCTGACTATCCGCACGATCAATGCCTCTCATCGTCTTATACACCTCTGTCAAGTCACCTCTCACCCTCTGTCGCTGCAAGGAGAAAAGGCCGAGTTCACTCAACCTATTCTCATAAGGCATGCTCCCCTTTCTATGGCTTCCACATCCTGCCTGTAGTGAGGCGACCAGAACTGAGCACAGTACTTCGAGTGGGGTCTGATCATGGTCCTTTATAGCTGCAAAATTACCTCTCGGCTCTTAAACACAATCCCATGATTGATGAAGGCCAATACACTGTACGCCTTCTTAACCACAGAGTCAACTTGCGCAGCAGCTTTGAGTGTCCTATGGACTCGGACCCTCTGATCCTGGACACTTACTTTCTCAATAAGCCTTTCATGGGGTACCTTATCAAATGCCTTGCTGAAATCCATATACACTACATCTACTGCTCTTCCTTCATTAATGTGTTTAGTCACGTCCTCAAAAAATTTAATCAGGCTCGTAAAGCGCGACCTGCCTTTCACAAAGCCATGCTGACTGTTCCTAGTCATATTATGCCTCTCCAAATGTTCATAAATCCTGCCTCTCAGGATCTTCTCCATCAACCTACCGACCAGTGAAGTAAGACTGACTGGTCTATAATTTCCTGGGCCATCTCTACTCCCTAATGACTTACTGTGTAGATGTACAAATCAAATACAAATTCAATTCTTCTACTCAAAAACAAAGTTATACAAAGTTGTAAATAAGACAAGTTACTATGAGCCAACCAACCCACTATTTATTCAACTAAACACCTCAAAATTCAGAGATTTTGAAGATTTAAAAAAATAAACTCCCCCAAGAGCTGTTCCCCCAACTTCGACAGAGCACAATACATCATCTGCCGCTTGATGTGAAAAAGGACTAAGGAGCTGGTGGTGGACCTGAGGAGGGCTAAGGCACCGGTGACCCCTGTTTCCATCCAAGGGGTCAGTGTGGACATGGTGGAGGATTACAAATACCTGGGGATACGAATGGACAATAAACTGGACTGGTCAAAGAACACTGAGGCTGTCTACAAGAAGGGTCAGAGCTGTCTCTATTTCCTGAGGAGACTGAGGTCCTTTAACATCTGCCGGACGATGCTGAGGATGTTCTACGAGTCTGTGGTGGCCAGTGCTATCATGTTTGCTGTTGTCTGCTGGGGCAGCAGGCTGAGGGTAGCAGACACCAACAGAATCAACAAACTCATTCGTAAGGCCAGTGATGTTGTGGGGTGGAACTGGACTCTCTGACGGTGGCGTCTGAAAAGAGGATGCTGTCCAAGTTGCATGCCATCTTGGACAATGACTCCCATCCACTCCATAATGTACTGGTTAGGCACAGGAGTACGTTCAGTCAGAGACTCATTCCACCGAGATGTAACACTGAGCGTCATAGGAAGTCATTCCTGCCTGTGGCCATCAAACTTTACAACTCCTCCCTCGGAGTGTCAGACACCCTGAGTCAATAGGCTGGCCCTGGACTTATTTCCACTGGGCACGATTAACATTATTTAATTATTTATGGTTTTATATTGCTATATTTCTACACTATTCTTGGTTGGTGCGGTTGTAACGAAACCCAATTCCCCTCGGGATCAATAAAGTCTGTCTCTGTCTGTCTGAAACCATCCTGACCAACAGCGCCACCGTGTGGTCTGCCGGCTGCACAGCCGCTGAGCGACAGGACCAGCATCGGGTGGTGAGGGCGGCCAGCGAATCGACGGGATGGAGCTCCCGGGACTGGATGCCATCTATTCCAGCAGACTCAGTGACCCGCTGCCGTCCAGCCAAAGGTTCGGGACACTAAAAGCCGGAGCAAGTAGACTGAGGAACGGCTTCGAGCCCAGAGCTGTGGCCTCCGTCACACCACTCCCACAGAACAGTGACGGAAACTGTGAGCACACACATGAACTCAAATATCACTGTGATATTCTGGGGCTGCTGCAACTAATTTTCTGCTACTTATCTATGTAATACTGTTTTTTCTATCACTGTCTTGTTTTTATCTACTGTTTTATTTAATTGCCCGAGGAAGCTAAACAGAGTTTCACTGTACCAATGTATAATGGCAATAAAGATCATTCGACTCAATACAAATTATGTATAAAGTAAGAATGGATGGTCACCACAAAGAATCCAAAGGTTGTTTAATATGAGAGAGAGTCAACATGATCTGAGAGGAACGTGTATGTTTCAGAAACAAAGGCAAAGAACAAATGTAAAAAAATCATTGTATTTCAGTCAGAGGGGTGAATCTATGGAACAGTTGTGAGAACATTTAAAAAAATTAATTTTAAAAATGGGATAGGTATATGGACAGGAAAGGAATGGAGGGTTATGGGCCGAGTGCGGGTCGGTGGGACTAGGTGAGAGTAAGCGTTCGGCACGGACTAGAAGGGCCGAGATGGCCTGTTTCCGTGCTGTAATTGTTATATGGTTATAGGGTTGAGAGAGAGGAGCTGGACAAAGTAGATTGGAAGGAGCTGCTGGCAGGGATGTCAGCAGAGCTGCAATGGCGTGTGTTTCTGAGAAAAATGAGGAAGGTGCAGGAGACGGGTATTCCAAAAATGAAGAAATACTCAGATGGCAAAATAGGGCAACCGTGGCTGACGAGGGAAGTCAAAGCCATTGTGAAAGCAAAAGGAAGGACATTCAACAAAGCAAAAATTAGTGGGAAGTCTTTAAAAACCTGCACAGAGCAATTAAAAAAATCATTAGAAGGGAGAAAGATGAAATATGGAAGCAAGCTCGCGGACAGCATCAAAGTGGATAGTAAAAGTTTTTTTCAAGTACGTTAAAAATAAAAGAGAAATGAGGGTGGTTAGAGGACCACGAAAATGAGGCAGGGGAATGGCTGTAAGAATTTAAAAACATGCACGCACTGCACTTAAAATGAATGGTAGTAACGTTATTAAATGATACCTAGAATTGGATTTTGTGTTAAAAGATTATGAATTTTTTCTGTTTTTGATGTGATGATTGACGCCAAATCTGTTCCTGTTCAAGTAATAAGCTGCCGCTTCAGCCGACACCCTATCGGTCTGTTTTAAAGAATATCTGTGATTTTTGTTGTAATTTTGTCCTGTGAAATCATCGTTATAAATGATGCTTTTTGTTATGTTCTGTACTGACCGAAATAAATTAATTTCATTCAATCATTCATTCATTCATTCATTCATTCATTCATTTAATTAATTAATTCATTCATTCATTAATTCATTAATTAATTAATTCATTCATTCATCCCTTTCTTGAATAATGGAACAACATCTACCACACCCCCAATCCTCCGGAGCCTCTCCCGTCCCCACTGATAATGCAAAAATCATCGCCAGAGGCTCAGCAATCTCCTCCCTCGCCTCCCACAGTAGCCTGGGGTACATCCCATCCAGTCCTGGTGACTTATCCAACTTGATGCCTTCCAAAAGCTCCAGCACATCCTCTTTCTTAATATCTACATGCTCTAGCTTTTCAGTCCCACTGCAAGTCGTCCCTACAATCGCTGAGATCCTTTCCCGTAGTGAATACTGAAGCAAAGTATTCATTGACTATCTCCGGGATCTCCTCCGGTCCCAAACGCAATTTCCCACTGTCACACTTGATTGGTCCTATACTCTCACGTCTTATCCTCCTACTCTTCACATACTTGAAGAATGCCTTGGGGTTTTCCTTAATCCTGCCCGCCAAGGCCTTCTCATGGCCCCTGCTGGCTCTCCTAATTTCTTCCTCTTTCAATTTGACGGCAGTTGGCACCCGGCTTAATGGTGCAATACCGCCACCTGCTGTTCCGGAGTGACGATCTGACGATAGACTTACATTCTAAATCCATTCACCCATTCTCTCTCTCTCTCTCACACACACACACACGCACACACAAACACACCACACACACACACACACACACACACACACACACACACACACACACACACACACACACACACACACACACACCACCACCACCACCACCACCAATCTACACTTTACCCTTTCTCCTAATTTCATTCTTAAGCTCCTTCCTGCGAGCCCTGTTATATTCTGGATCTCTATCATTACCTAGATTATTTTCGAACCTTTTCAAAGCTTTCCATTTTTCTTGACAAGATTCACAACAGCGTTTCTACACCACCGTTCCTGTATCCTACAATCCTTTCCCTGTCTCATTGCAACATATCTATGCAGAACCCCTGAGGCTCCTGTACCTCCTTCCTGATGGTTGAGGGGTAATAACTGTCCCTAAACCTGGTGGTGTGGGGGAGAGAGAGAGAGAGAGAGAGAGAGAGAGAGAGGGAGGGAGAGAGAGGAGAGAGAGAGAGAGAGAGAGAGAGAGAGAGAGAGAGAGAGAGAGAGAGAGAGAGAGAGAGAGAGAGAGAGAGAGAGAGAGAGAGACAGAGAGACAGAGTCTGTGTCCTCCGGTCCTAGACTCCCGCACCATAGGAAACATCCTCTCCACATCCATTCTATCTATGTCCTCTGGTCCTAGACTCCTCCACTATAGGAAACATCCTCTCCCCATCCACTCTATCTGTGTCCTCTGGTCCTAGACTCCCCCACTATAGGAAACATCATCTCCTCATCCACTCTATCTGTGTCCTCTGGTCCTAGACACCCCCACTATAGAAAACATCCTCTCCACATCCACTCTATCTTTGTCCTCTGGTCCTAGACTCCCGCACCATAGGAAACATCCTCTCCACATCCATTCTATCTGTGTCCTCTGGTCCTAGACTCCTCCACTATAGGAAACATCCTCTCCCCATCCACTCTATCTGTGTCCTCTGGTCCTAGACTCCCCCACTATAGGAAACATCATCTCCTCATCCACTCTATCTGTGTCCTCTGGTCCTAGACACCCCCACTATAGAAAACATCCTCTCCACATCCACTCTATCTTTGTCCTCTGGTCCTAGACTCCCCCACTATAGGAAACATCCTCTCCACATCCACTCCATCTGTGTCCTCTGGTCCCTGACCCTCCACTATCGGAAACATCCTCTCCACATCCACTCCATCTGTGTCCTCTGGTCCCTGACCCTCCACTATAGGAAACATCCTCTCCACATCCACTTTATCTGTGTCCTCTTGTCTTAGACTCCCCCACTATAGGAAACATCCTCTCCACATCCACTCCATCTATGTCCTCTGGTCCCTGACCCTCCACTATAGGAAACATCCTCTCCACATCCACTTTATCTGTGTCCTCTGGTCCTAGACTCCCCCACTATGGGGAACAGTCTCGCCACATCCACTCTATCTGTGTCCTCTGGTCCTAGACTACTCCACTATAGGAAACTCTCTATATGTCCACTCTATATGTGTCCCATAGCCCTCTATTTTATTCAGCTCCATGTATCCATCCAGGAGTCTCTTAAAAGACCCTATAGTTTCCGACTCCACCACCGTTACCAGCAGCCTATTCCACGCACTCACCAATCTCTGTGTAAAAAACTTACCCCTGACATTTTCTCTGTACCTACTTCCAAGCACATTAAAACTGTGTCCTCTTGTGGCAACCATTTCAGCTCCTGGTGGAAAAGCCTCTGACTATCCACATGATCAGTTCCTCTCATCATCTTGTACACCTCTATCAGGTCACCTCTCATCCTCCGTCACTCCATGGAGAAAAGGCCGAGTTCACTCAACCTATTCTCAAAAGGTATCCACCCCAATCCAGGCAACATCCTTCTAAATCTCCTCTGCACCCTTTCTATGGTTTCCCACATCCTTCCTGTAGTGAGGCGACCAGAACTGAGCACAGTACTCCAAGTGGGGTCTGACCAGGGTCCTCTATAGCTGCAACATTACCTCTCGGCTCTTGAACTCAATCCCACGAAAGAAAGAAAGGAAACATCAGTCAATGAAAGTAAGCATGCAGGTACAGCAGGCAGTGAAGAAAGCTAATGGCATGTTGGCCTTTATAACAAGAGGAATTGAGTACAGGAGTAAAGAGGTCCTTCTGCAGCTGTACATGGCCCTGGTGAGACCCCAACTGGAGTATTGTGTTCAGTTTCGGTCTCCCAATTTGAGGAAGGACATTCTTGCTATTGAGGGAGTGCAGCGTAGATTCACAAGGTTAATTCCCGGAATTGCGGGACTGTCATATGTTGAAAGATTGGAGCGACTGGGCTTATATACACTGGAATTCAGAAGGATGAGAAGGGATCTGATTGAAACATATAAGATTATTAAGGGATTGGACACGCTGGAGGCAGGAAGCATGCTCCCGCTGATGGGTGAGTCCAGAACTAGAGGCCACAGTTTAAGAATAAGGGGTAAGGCAATTAGAACAGAGATGCGGAAAATCTTTTTCACCCAGGGAGTGGTGGATATGTGGAAAGCTCTGCCCCAGAAGGCAGTGGAGGCCAAGTCTCTGGATGCATTCAAAAGAGAGTTAGATAGAGCTCTTATAGATAGCAGGGTCGAGGGATATGGGGAGAAGGCAGGAACGGGGTACTGATTGTGTATGATCAGCCATGATCACAGTGAATGGCGGTGCTGGCTAGAAGGGCCGAATGACCTACTCCTGCACCTACTGTCTATTGTCTATTGAAACAAACCGGTGAATCACACTCCAGGCACATCCTCTTGTTGAGGAAGTGTCTCCGAGCCAAAGCCTCAACTCCCCACTCACACACTGGCCCACTCACACGGTGACCGCTCCCACAATCGCTGCCGGCTTCCAAGCTTCCGATTGGCCCTTGCCGATGACCCCCCGCGGTCTGCCTCGCACGGGGAGTCCAGCCAGGCCCCGCTTGCTTCAGCGCTTTCCACTCGCTGCCCCGGAAACCAGCGCCTCGCGTCAATCTGTGATGACAGATGCTCGGCATATTTGCGGAGTTCGAGTGGGAGGGCGAGGTGCTGAAGAGTACGGGGGTGACCTTGAAGGTCAGCGTCTGTTTGGCGGTGATCCAATCACAAAACGGGAGGAAGCCTACAGACGCTCGGAAACCAGCCAGCACACAACAGAATGATGGAGGAACTCCTGAAAGTTGCCTTACAGGTAGATAGAGTAGTTAAGAAAGCTTATGGCGTGTTAGCTTTCAAAAGTCGAGGGATAGATTTTAAGAGTCGCGATGTAATGATGCAGCTCTATAAAACTCCAGTTAGGACACACTCGGAGTACTGTGTCCAGTTCTGGTCACCTCACTATAGGAAGTATGTGGAAGCATTGTGAAGGGTACAGAGGAGATTTACCAGGATGCTGCCTGGTTTAGAGAGTATGGATTATGATCAGAGATTAAGGGAGCTAGGGCTTTACTCTTTGGAGAGAAGGAGGATGAGAGGAGACATGACTGAGGTGTACAAGATATTAAGAGGAATAGACAGAGTGGACAGCCAGTGCCTCTTCACCAGGGCACCACAGAGTACAAGAAGACATTGCTTTAAGGTAAGGGGAGGGAAGTTCAAGGGGGATATTAGAGGAAGTTTTTCACTCAGAGAGTGTTTGGTGCGTGGAATGCACTGCCTGAGTCAGTGGTGGAGGCAGATACACTAGTGAAGTTTGAGAGACTACTAGACAGGGATATGGAGGAATTTAAGGTGGGAGGGGGTGTAAATGTGAGGCCGGGTCTGAGTATCAGCACAACATTGTGGGCCGAAGGGCCTGTAATGTGCTCTACTATTCTATGTTCAGTGTAACTCAGCACGTCAGACAGCATGTATGGGGTGAAAAAAGGTTCAGTCGACGTCTGGGACCATGACAGTGTTAATGTGTTACTATGTGGGCATTGGTAAAAATATCCTCCTTGTGTTCGTGTACCTGGTGATGAAATTTCAGTTCTGCATCAACCCGCCGCTTCGGAATGCCCCAAGCATTCATCATGCTGTGTCAGGTGCGCCTGCCTTCCTTGGGATCTAAGCTTCTCAATAACTTACTCACTCAGGGGTATTTTTTCTGGCAGATGTCATATTCCGCAGTTCCAGCTTCTTTTTAACCATCTCATTGATTGCTGCCTCTTTGTTTTTTTTTTGTAATACAATAATTTATTTTTTATTCTTATTTTACAAAGCAGCGCACTATATCATAGAGCAGATACAGTACAACATATTTACACAGCCATCCCATGACAGGTAAACACATAAAACTAAGAAATAGAAAAAAAAAACTTCTAATTTAAGTTTAAATTAACATAAAACCGAAATTGACCCCAGGCGTCTTGCACTTTTCCCTCACTGTTAATTCTTCCCAACATGTGTTCGTATGAAGAAATCTTAACCATTTCCTCAGTCCATTCTCTCACAGTGGGACATCTGTTTTTTTAAAACCTGTTTTACAATAAAATTATTGAGCTGTGACGAGACTCACCTATAAAATCGTAAATTTTTCATTGTCCGCATTAGGTATCATTGTCCTATAACCCAGGAGACAAACGGCTCTTTGTCATCTTATGACACTGGCTTTATATTGTCGAGTCTGAGAAACCCGCAGCACAGAAATATGACCTTCGGATCTTGTAGTCCAAGTCCATCTGTTCCGCAGCCTCGGCCAATCGATCTGCGCCAGAACCACAGCCCTCCGTGACGTGTTCATGACGCCATGCATCTCTTTCACAACTTCTGAAATCGAACCCACGTCCACTGTTTCTTTTTCAGCTCAGCATTCCACTACGAGGGGAGATAGAGTCGCCAGAAATTGTACGAGCCGGAATTCAGACCTGTGAGCGGAGATCTTATCGACGCTTATAAAATTGTGAAAGGGATAGAGAGGATAGAGGCCGGAAATCTGTTTCCACTGTTGGGTGAAACTAGAACCACGGGTCTCTCATCCGCATGATTCGAGGGGTGTAGATTTAGGACGGATGTGAGAATGAAGGGCTTTTCCCAGAGAGTGATGAATCTGTGGAATTCTCTGCCGAATGAGGCAGTGGGGGCTCACTCAGTGAACATATTGAAGACAAATTTGAAGGGAGATTTGCATCGAAGGGGAACTAAGGGTTGTGGGGGAAAGGCAGGGAGGCGGAGTTGTGTCCATGGCCACATCAGCAATGAGTTCATTGAATTTCGGAGCAGGCTGAACGGGCCTGGTAGTTCTCTCCTGCTCCTGTTTCTTATGTTTTATTGTTCCGCACCCCCAGAGAGAAGTTCCACATCACATCACCAAAGGACAAACAGGGCAACGTGTGCCTGGAGGCGGAGGAGGTTGGGGAGGTCCTAAATGAATACTTTGCTTCAGTATTCACAAGTGAAAAGGATCTTGATCAAGATGAGGTCGAAGTAGAGCGGGCCTGTGTGCTGGACAATGTGGAGATTAGGGAAGAAGAAGTGCTGGATCTTCTTAAAAACATTAAGATTGATAAATCCCCAGGGCCGGATATGATACACCCCAGGGTGTTGTGGGAATTGATAGAAGAGATCGCAGGAGCATTAGCTATGATCTTTGAATCTTCTTTGGCTGCAGGGGAAGTGTCGGAGGGCTGGAGAATGGCAAATGTAGTTCCCTTGTTTAAAAAAGGTAATAGGGAGAAACCTGGGAACTATAGACCGGTGAGTCTTACATCGGTGGTATGCAAACAACTGGAAAGGATTCTTAAGGATAGGATCTGCGAGTATTTGGAGAAGTACAGTCTACTCATGGATAGTCAACATGGCTTTGTGACGGGAAGATTGTGCCTCACGATCCTGATTGAGTTTCTTGAAGAGGTAACAAAAGAAACTGATGAGGGTAGGGCAGTGGATGTGGTCTACATGGACTTTAGCAAGGTGTTTGTCAAGGTCCCTCACGAGAGACTCATCCAGAAAGTCATGAGGCATGGGATAAGTGTAACCTTGGCTGTTTGGATAACAATTGGCTTAAAGGAAGAAAGCAGAGGGTAGATGTGGAAGGAAAGTAGTCTTCCTGGAGTTCGGTAACTACTGGAGTGCCGCAGGGATCTGTCCTGGGACCCCAGCTATTTGTGGTTTTTATAAATGACCTGGATGTAGGGGCGGAAGGATGGATGAGTAAGTTTGCAGATGACACGAAGATTGGAGGAGTTGGATTGAGCTGCAGATTGTAGAAGGTTACAAGAGGATATAGACAGGCTGCAGAGTTGGGCAGAAAAATGGCAGATGGAGTTCAATCCGGACGTGTGAGGTGATGCAGTTTGGAAGGACAAACCAAAAGGATTAATGGTCAATTTCTTAAGAGTGTGGATAAACAAAGGGAGCTTGGGGTTCAAATGCATACATCCCTCAAGGTCGCTGCACAGGTTGATAGGGTAGTTAAGAAGGCCTATGGGATGTTAAGCTTCATTAACAGGGTGATTGAGTTCAAGAGTAGAGAGGTCATGTTGCAACTCTTGTGAGACCGCACTTAGAGTATTGTGTTCAGTTCTGGTCACCTCATTATAGGAAGGATGTGGAAGCTATGGAGAGCGTGCAGAGGAGAGTTACCAGGATGTTGCCTGGTTTTGGAGAACAATTCATATGAAGTGAGGTTAGCAGAGCTGGAAGAACTCAGCAGGTCAGGCAGCATCCGTGAGTGAAGAGTAGCCAACGTTTCGGGCCGAGACCCTTCATCAGGAATCAGGAAGACTGACAAATGTCTTACAAAGCCTCAGTGTCACATTCCTCCCTCCCTCATCTCTATATCCCCACCCCTCAACCCCTTTCACCCCCCTCCCCAATCTCTAGCCCTCCCAGGCAGCAGGCAGTGAAGAAAGCTAATTCATTCACATTCTTGCTATTGAGAGAGTGCAGCGTAGGTTCACGAGGTTAATTCCCGGAATGGCGGGACTGTCATATGTTGAAAGATTGGAGCGACTGGGCTTGTATGCACTGGAATTTAGAAGGACGAGAGGGGATCTGATTGAAACATATAAGATTATTAAGGGATTGGACACACTAGAGGCAGGAAACATGCTCCCGCTGATGGGTGAGTCCAGAACTAGAGGCCACAGTTTAAGAATAAGGGGTAGGCCATTTAGAACAGAGATGCGGAAAATCTTTTTCACCCAAAGAGTCGTGGATATGTGGAATGCTCTGCCCCAGAAGGCAGTGGAGGCCATGTCTCTGGATGCATTCAAGAGAGAGTTAGATAGAGCTCTTATAGATAGCGGGGTCAAGGGATATGGGGAGAGGGCAGGAACGGGGTACTGATTGTGTATGATCAGCCATGATCACAGTGAATGGCGGTGCTGGCTGGAAGGGCCGAATGGCCTACTCCTGCACCCACTGTCTATTGTCTATTGAAACAAACCGGTGAATCACACTCTCGGCACATCCTCTTGTTGTGGAAGTGTCTCCAAGCCAAAGCCTCAACTCCCCACTCACAGACTGGCCCACTCACACGGTGACCGCTCCCACAATCGCCGCCGGCTTGCAAGCTTCCGATTGGCCCTTGCCGATGACCCCCCGCGGTCTGCCTCGCACGGGGAGTCCAGCCGGGCCCCGCTTGCTTCAGCGCTTTCCACTCGCTGCCCCGCAAACCAGCGCCTCGCGTCAATCTGTGATGACAGATGCTCGGCATATTTGCGGAGTTCGAGTGGGAGGGCGAGGTGCTGAAGAGTACGGGGGTGACCCTGAGGGTCAGCGTGTGTTTGCCGGTGATCCAATCACAAAACGGGAGGAAGCCTACAGACGCTCGGAAACCAGCCAACACACACAGAATGATGGAGGAACTCCTGAAAGTTGCCTCACAGGTAGATAGGGTAGTTAAGAAAGCTTATGGGGTGTTAGCTTTCAAAAGTCGAGGGATAGATTTTAAGAGTCGCGATGTAATGATGCAGCTCTATAAAACTCCAGTTAGGCCACACTCGGAGTACTGTGTCCAGTTCTGGTCGCCTCAGTATAGGAAGGATGTGGAAGCATTGGAAAGGGTACAGAGGAGATTTACCAGGATGCTGCCTGGTTTAGAGAGTATGGATTATGATCAGAGATTAAGGGAGCTAGGGCTTTACTCTTTGGAGAGAAGGAGGATGAGAGGAGACATGATAGAGGTGTACAAGATATTAAGAGGAATAGACAGAGTGGACAGCCAGTGCCTCTTCCCCAGGGCACCACAGCTCAGTACAAGAGGACGTGGCTTTAAGGTAAGGGGAGGGAAGTTCAAGGGAGATATTAGAGGAAGTTTTTCACTCAGAGAGTGGTTGGTGCGTGGAATGCACTGCCTGAGTCAGTGGTGGAGGCAGATACACTAGTGAAGTTTGAGAGACTACTAGACAGGTATATGGAGGAATTTAAGGTGGGAGGGGCTGTAAATGGGAGGCAGGGTCTGAAGATCAGCACAACATTGTGGGCCGAAGGGCCTGTAATGTGCTCTACTATTCTATGTTCAATGTAACTCAGCACGTCAGACAGCATGTATGGGGGGAAAAAAAAGGTTCAGTCGACGTTTGGGACGATGACAGGGTTAATGTGTGACTATGTGGGCATTGGTAAAAATATCCTCCTTGTGTTCGTGTAACTGGTGATGAAATTTGAGTTCTGCATCAACCCGCCGCTTCGGAATGCCCCAAGCATTCATCATGCTGTGTCAGGTGCGCCTGCCTTCCTTGGGATCTAAGCTTCTCAATAACTTACTCGCTCAGGGGTATTCTTTCTGGCAGATGTCATATTCCGCAGTTCCAGCTTCTTTTTAACCATCTCATTGATTGCTGCCTCTTTGGTTTTTTTTGTAATTCAATAATTTATTATTTATTCTTATTTTACAAAGCAGCGCACTATATCATAGAGCAGATACAGTACAACATATTTACACAGCCATCCCATGACAGGTAAACATATAAAACTAAGAAATAGAAAACAAAACTTCTAATTTAAGTTTAAATTAACATAAAACCGAAATTGACCCCAGGCGTCTTGCACTTTTCCCTCACTGTTAATTCTTCCCAACATGTGTTCGTATGAAGAAATCTTAACCATTTCCTCAGTCCATTCCCTCACAGTGGGACATCTGTTTTTTTTTTAACCAGTTTTACAATAAAATTAATGAGCTGTGACGAGACTCACCTATAAAATCGTAAATTTGTCATTGTCCGCATTAGGTATCATTGTCCTATCACCCAGGAGACAGACGGCTCTTTGTCATCTTATGACACTGGCTTTATATTGTCGAGTCTGAGAACCCTGCAGCACAGAAATATGACCTTTGGATCTTGTAGTCCGAGTCCATCTGTTCCGCAGCCTCGGCCAATCGATCTGCGCCAGAACCACAGCCCTCCGTGACGTGTCCATGACGCCATGCATCTCTTTCACAACTTCTGAAATCGAACCCACGTCCGCTGTTTCTTTTTCAGCTCAGCATTCCACTACGAGGGGAGATAGAGTCGGCAGAAATTGTACGAGCCGGAATTCAGACCTGTGAGCGGAGATCTTATCGACGCTTATAAAATTGTGAAAGGGATAGAGAGGATAGAGGCAGGAAATCTGTTTCCACTGTTGGGTGAAACTAGAACCACGGGTCTCTCATCCGCATGATTCGAGGTGTGTAGATTTAGGACGGATGTGAGGATGAAGGGCTTTTCCAGAGAGTGGTGAATCTGTGGCATTCTCTGCCGAATGAGGCAGTGGGGGCTCCCTCAGTGAACATATTGAAGACAAATTTGAAGGGAGATTTGCATCGAAGGGGAACTAAGGGTTGTGGGGGAAAGGCAGGGAGGCGGAGTTGTGCCCATTACCACATCAGCAATGAGTTCATTGAATTTCGGAGCGGGCTGAACGGGCCTGGTAGTCCTCTCCTGCTCCTGTTTCTTATGTTTTATTGTTCCGCACCCTCAGAGAGAAGTTCCACATTACATCACCAAAGGACAAAGAGGGCAACGTGTGCCTGGAGGCGGAGGAGGTTGGGGAGGTCCTAAATGAATACTTTGCTTCAGTATTCACAAGTGAAAAGGATCTTGATCAGGGTGAGGTCGAAGTAGAGCTGGCCTGTGTACTGGACAATGTGGAGTTTAAGGAAGAAGTGCTGGATCTTTTTAAAAACATTAAGATTGATAAATCCCCAGGGCCGGATATGATACACCCCAGGTTGTTGTGGGAATTGAGAGAAGAGATCGCAGGAGCTTTAGCTATGATCTTTGAATCCTCTTTGGCTGCAGGGGAAGTGCCGGAGGTCTGGAGAATGGCAAATGTAGTTCCCTTGTTTAAAAAAGGTAATAGGGAGAAACCTGGGAACTATAGACCGGTGAGTCTTACATCGGTGGTATGCAAACAACTGGAAAGGATTCTTAAGTATTCTTAAGGATATGTGCGGGTCCAAGGTTTGGGAGCCTCTAGTTGGAACCATATTCACACGGTATTCCCCGCTGTCCGACATGCTCACCGACTTCAGCAGAAACGACCCGTTGGAGGTGAATATCTCTGCCCGCGATTTGTACTCATTACTTACAATCTCGGTCTGACCGACCCACTGGGCGAGTGTTCTCCCATTAAAACTCCAGCTTCCACTGCTGACGTTCCCCGACCGCCGGACTGAAAAAAGCGCCTCACCCCCTGCGGTGACATTTATCTGGCTGTGCTCAACGATAATAGTAAACTGCTGGGACTCACCTGAGAAAGAGAAAATCATATGAGAGAAAAGCGACAGACGCCAATAGACTTGTGAACTGCACTTAACCCAATCTGTACAGATACCAGGGATCTGTTCTTAGCTCAGTAAGGTCGATAAATATAATCTCATCTTCATTCATCTAAATGCTCGGTTGATTATCTGATCACAAGTTGTTGGAGAGAGTGACCCTCACCCGCCGTTATGTGGAGACAAAGAACGAGAGCTGCGAAGGGCAGTCCCGACATCCCGGGAGAGCAGCGCCGATCTCTGTTACACTCGGAGACTGAGCCGCGTGTTACCAAACCGCCTGGTTTGCCGGCCAGATATCTGGATTCTGACGTCACAAGCGGCAGCGCTGATTGGATCAGAGAGTCTGTACTTTGCTCAAATCTACATCAAATCCTATGTGCTGTTCTACAACTATCTGCTGCTGTGTGGAATCCGATACTGATCTCAAAGAGAGTTTCTCTCACCCACCGACATGAAGAGAAAGAGAGAGAGTAAAGTGAACGTCATCCACGCGATCC
This sequence comes from Hemitrygon akajei, assembly GCF_048418815.1. NCBI lineage: Eukaryota > Metazoa > Chordata > Chondrichthyes > Myliobatiformes > Dasyatidae > Hemitrygon > Hemitrygon akajei. The sequence goes on from NW_027331962.1 coordinate 2,440,025, forward strand.
CGAGAGAGCGGCGCCTGTCTCTGTTACATTCGGAGAGTGAGCCTCATTTCCTGGTCTCCATGAGAGATCCCGAGAGCCCGTTATCTGAAAAGCCGGAGCTGACTGGAGCGCAGAGCGAGAAGGCGGAGAATGAACGAACCTAAAACACTGGAGAAGCAGAAGGCTATTCGGCCCTCGATACTCTGGTGTCGTCCTCCACCAGATCAGGTGGAATTTGCCTCAAAACTACTTTCCTCCGGGATAGGTAGACTGGGTGAGTGTTGTCTCCGCAATAATCTTGCACACAAGGACAACAAGACCAAGAACGTGATTGTGAACGCCTCGAAGGAGAAGTCGGGAGATCACACACCAGTCCTCATTGAAGGGTCGGTGGTGGTGAGGGTGAGCAGGTTTAAGCTCCGTCTGAGAGAATCTCTGCTTGGCCTCACATAGTTATACATTCACAAAGAAAGGCACGTCATCGGCTGCATTCCACTAGGTGATAGAAACATAGAAACAGAGAAAGCCTACAGCACAATAAAGACCATTCGGCCCACAAAGCTTGAAGAGATTTGGTATGGGTATGTCACCAAAAACTGGGAAATGTTCGCACATGCAAGGCGGAGAGTATTCTGACTGTTTCCATCACCGTCTGGTGTGCAGGCTGCAATGCACAGGATCGACACAGATTGCAGAGGCTTGTGTACAACAATCACATTCATCACAGTGCAAGTCTCTTCATAATCGAGAAAATCTTCAAAAGGTGGTTCCTCAGGAATACCAGGTCCATAATTAAGGGCGATCACCGCCAGGTTTATGGTCTTGTCTCATTACAACCATTCGGGATATACACCCATCCTATTAGCACAATCCGGAATATGCTCTTGTCTCATTGCTATCATCCAGGTTATGTTCACAGGTCCTTACCACCATCCGGAAGTAGGTACATGACCCTGAAGACCCACGTTCATAGATTTACCTAAATCTTCTGCAATCAGATTTCTGAATGGACCATGAAAGCGACCTCATAAATCCTTTTTTATTTGTTAGTTCATTTACTTTTTCATTAGTTAATTAATTTGTTCATTTATTTGTTTGTTCACTTACCGAAATATTTTGTACATTTTATGCATATATTACTTATTAATAAACTGAGGACGCGTTGCGCCACCTGGCGGTTATGACAGTAATGACGGGACTTCTCTGAATTGGCCATCCAGATATAGAAGGATTCTCCATTGTTGGAACGGCCATTGCTGGAGTGGTGAATTGTTGGAGTGGTCCGGCTTTTGTGAAACTGGCTTAGGCGAGAACACGCTTGGACAAACACAGCCGCATGCTCGAGGTAAGGAATGAAGTTTCAGGTAAGTTGATATTTTGTTTTTTGTTATTACATAGCTAGTGTGCTGAGAGTAGATGCGGACTCAGTGTCATGTACGTTGTGTGAGATTTAGGGAAAATGAGATACCGCCTCTATCCCGCATAAATACATCTGCACAACGTATATCGGGTGCAGCTCCTGAGGGAGCATGTTAAGGAACGGGAGCTGCTGTTCCATGAGCTTCGTATTAACACGGGACAATGAGGAGACGATAGGTAGAAGCTACAGGGAGGGAGCGACCCCGAGATGAAGTGGGCAGTATTACGGGTGACCTGCAGGAGAGGCAAAAGAGATAAACAGGTGGAGCAGTGTCCCCTTGTGGCCGTACCCCTCAATAACAGGTGTACCGCTTCAGATGCATTTGGTGGGTTGCCGGTTGTGGAGATTACCAGGAGGAAGGTACTGAGACTGGCTCTGTGGCCCAGAAGGGGATGGTGAAAGGGGAGTGGAAGAGCGATTGGGGATCCTCAATTAGAGGATCGGAACACATATTCAGTGGACATGGAAGAGACATCCAGTTGCGCTCCGAATCCATGGTTTATCATGAAGGAGTCGCCGCTGCTCTGTTTTTATCTGATGCAGCCTATCGGTCTGCCTGGTGGACTGAGAACCCTTTGGGCTGGAGCGCGACAATCAGAGTGTGGCAGGTGAGCCGTCTCAGTGAAAGAGAGCACTCAGAAATCCTTTGTTTCCCTTCGAAACAGCAATCTTGTCCTTTGGCCCTGTGCTCTGCTCTCTAATGAATGTCCATTGGCAAGGAAGATGCGATGGAACAGTGGTCGTGTTCCCATAGCTTCACTCTGGCCTGATACCCACCGCACCCCGTCCTCCCCTGGTCGACCTCGCTTCTCTGGTGGAATGCCGCTCACTTCCAGGTGCAGTACTTGTATTGCTGGGAGTCATCTTCGACGAGTCCTTACTGTTCATGTGGAGTTCGTATGATCACTGGTGCCTGTAGAGAATTCGCGTGTTTTTTGTGCTTGATTGACAGAAGACTGCGGGATAACAGCTCAGAAAATGTACATCTCGTAGATCTGTGCCCTGCCCGAAATTGTCGCCGTATATCGCGAGTGTCATTTTATTTATTATACACTGTCTGTGCAATGTTTTCAAATCGGACTGGGCGAGGTTAAGGAGACAGAAAAGATCCTGGAGACAGAAGCAGACGAGGTGCAAGATCAAACTGCAAGGTTTGAGCGGCTCAGGGACCGTGTGACCATTGCTCCCATTCTGACCTCGTCTCCGCATTCCGACACTGCCCCCTTGTGGTGACGCTGTGCCGCCTGCTTTCTGTGCTGTTGCTCTTTCAACTTTGCCAATGGAAATACAGCCGTCACTGTATTGCCACCGGCGCCAGTTATCACAGTGTGCAGTTGTGCCTCTTCTTTTGTCATGCCCAGTCACTGAAATTCCTGAGTGAAGCTGCCTAATACAGAAATAACCTTCTGATATGTCGGAAATAATATTTGGACAACAAGTGAGAGACTCCTCTGATTAGATACCGGGGAGGTTGGAGAGGGTGTTGATGTCTCATGTTTATTTTATGCAACATGTTTATTTTGCCTTGAGACTCCAGCATCTCTAATGACAAGTATCATGGTGGTTTTATAATAAATCGGTAAAACTGGGGAGGTTGGGGAGAGCGAACTGAGGATCTGGAAGAGATAAAGTGCTGAGATGGGGGAATACAATAGGAAAGGAAATAAGACTATGGAAGAAAGGGAAGGGAGAGGAGAACCAGATGGAGGCGATGGGCAGGGAAGGAGATAAAGTAAGAGAAGGAAAAGGGAACGGGGAATGTCAGAGGTGAGGCGAGCAGAGAAGTGACAGAAATGGACCAAGTGAAGTTGAGGACAGGTGGAAGTTGGAGGCAAAGCTGATGAATTTGATCAGTGGAATAGACTATCCATGCTCACTATCCCTAATCAGATTGTGTCTCTCCAAATGACCGTAAATCCTGCCTCTCGGGATCTTCTCCAACAAACTGCCCACCACTGAAGTAAGACTCACTGGTCTACAAGTTCCTGGGTTAATTTAATCATTCGTTCATTCACTTCTGTCATCAATTTATTCATTTATGTGCTTCGTTTGTCTGTCTGTTTGTTTATTCTGCAGCTACGTTCGCCCGGAGAATAGAGACGATTGTCTCAGCAATCCGCACAGGTAAAGTCCACCACAGCGAGAGGAAGGACAGATCGGGGCTGTATTTTGGTCATTTTATAAATAGGCAAATGTCTCCTGAGTTATTGACTCAGAGACGGGGTCTGACTGTCACGTGACAGCTGAAGGATTATAGTTCAACTTAGCAAGTAAATCAAAGTCAAAGTTAAACATTATCCACATTACCACAAGCACCGTCAGATTCTTTTACTGTGGGCATATTAGCAAATCTATAGAACTGTAACTCTAAACAGGATCAATGTAACTGTGCAAATGCAGATATAAATAATAACAAGAAATCACGAGTATGAAATAACAGGATAAAAGCGTCCTTAAATCGGAGTAGTAATCTCCTTTTGGTGAAGAGTCTGATGGTTAACGATTAGTAAGTGTTCTTAATTCCGATGCTGCCAGTCCAAAGTCAGCGTCACATTCCTCCCTCATACTAGCAGCGAGAAAACAGGTCGTGAGGATCGAAGGTGCTGGGGTGCAGGTACAGAGGGGATGTCAGGGGTAATTTATTTACTCAGAGAGTGGTGAGTGCGTGGAATAGGCTGCCGGCAGCGGTGATGGAGACGGATACGATAGGGTCTTTTACGAGACTTTGGATAGGTACATGGAGCTTAGCAAAATGGAGGGCTATGGGTAAGCCTGGTAATTTCTAAGGTAGATTCATGTTCATGTTCGGCACAACAATTGTGGGCCGAAGGGCCTGTATCCTGCTGTAGGTTTTCTATGTTTCTACTACAACAGCCGTTCAGTAAAGATCACTGTCCAGGGTATTGCTGTTGTAGACGGGTCAGACAACATCGCGATTAAGCAACAGGGTCCGGTTGTCATAGACACTCTCACAAGTCTGAAATTAACTCGTTCTGTCCAGTCAGTTCCCAATGCTGACTATAGATGGCGCAATGGAGCAGATTATCAGCAGGCAGGACAGGGCGACACCATCGAGTCAGTTGTCAAAGTTGCCAGGTTCAGAACAACGTAACCGTGAAACACAGCCGCCTTTCTGTAAAGATCAGTCTGCCGCATAATGAAAACCTTCTGCTGATATTTTACTTCAATCGACCTCTTAATCGTCCAGGTGATTTTATGTTGCAATTTTGCAATTTTCATGCTGTGGTCTGTCGACGTCGGTCACCAGAGGAAAAAAAAATAATTGTAGTGAAATGGAGCAGCGTTCCAGATATCACAGGGGGTCTGGAGGGATTTATTTCGAGGTCAATTTGCCGGAAATTTAAATATTAATTTAAGTGTAAGGCGAATAATATTTCATGTTTCCCAGAGGGTAGAGAACTAAAGAGCGGGTAGAACTCTCCGGTTAAAATTATGGAGAGCCATGTCTGCCGTTCTGCCTCAGTAACCGAGGGCCGGTGCTTGTCATCAGGATCGCTCAAAGCCGTTCTTCACGGTAGCAGCTTCACTGGACATCACCACATATTGTCGAGTGAAACTCCTGACGTTTAGATAGATAGATAGATACTTTATTCATCCCCATGGGGAAATTCAACATTTTTTCCAATGTCCCATACACTTATTGTAGCAAAACTAATTACATACAATACTTAACAGTGAAAATAGGATGTGCATCTAAAGTCACCCTCTCAAAAAGCATTAATAAATAGCTTTTAAAAAAGTTCTTAAATACATTGAATGGTAACTTAAGCTCAGTCCTAACCCCGGCACTTTATCTTACTCCTGGCGGTTGAACTGTGAAGCCGAATGGCATTGGGGAGTAGTGATCTCTTCATCCTGTCTGAGGAGCATTGCATCGATAGCAACCTGTCGCTGAAACTGCTTCTCTGTCTCTGGATGGTGCTATGTAGAGGATGTTCAGAGTTATCCATGATTGACCGTAGCCTACTCAGCGCCCTTCGCTCTGCTACCGATGTTATACTCTCCAGTTCTTTGCCCACGACAGAGCCCGCATTCCTTACCAGCTTATTAAGACATGAGGCGTCCCTCTTCTTAATGCTGCCTCCCCAACACGCCACCACAAAGAAGAGGGCGCTCTCCACAACTGACCTATAGAACATCTTCAGCATCTCACTACAAACATTGAATGACGCCAACCTTCTAAGGAAGTACAGTCGACTCTGTGTCTTCCTGCACAAGGCATCTGTGTTGGCAGTCCAGTCTAGCTTCTCGTCTAACTGCACTCCCAGATACTTGTAGGTCTTAACCTGCTCCACACATTCTCCATTAATGATCACTGGCTCCATATGAGGCCTAGATCTCCTAAAGTCCACCACCATCTCCTTGGTCTTGGTGATATTGAGACGCAGGTAGTTTGAGTTGCACCATATCACAAAGTCCTGTATCAGTTTCCTATACTCTTCCTCCTGTCCTTTCCTGACATACCCTACTATGGCCGTGTCATCAGCGAACTTCTGCACATGGCAGGACTCCGAGTTATATTGGAAGTCTGATGTGTACAGGGTGAACAGGACCGGAGAGAGCACTGTCCTCTGAGGCGCTCCAGTGCTGCTGACCACCGTGTCAGACCTACAGTCTCCCAACCGCACATACTGAGGTCTATCTGTCAAGTAGTCCACTATCCAATCCACCATGTGAGAGTCTACTCCCATCTCCGTTCTCCCAGATGCAGATGCGTTTCTCAGAATACATATCCCCGATCAGTGCAAGCCTGACTTCACTAAGTTAAGGAAGCTACCCCTTTGTGAATAAAATACAGCCGCCGGACACAGTGAGCGAACCAATCTTGGAGACAATTACCGGGGGTATGATTAACATAACATTTAGGGGTAGAAACATAAACAGCTGAAAACACTCAGCAGGTCGGGCAGCGTTGGTGAAAGGAGAAGCAGCAGTCGACATTGCGATGCAGGACGGGAAGGCGCGGAACAATAAAGCGGCACTAAAATATTAAATGATCCTTCACCGAAGCGTGTGGGACATGGGGCCGAAAGGATTCGTCCAGCAGTTCTGACAGAGGCACTTTCGCTTGAAATCTTAAGACAGACCGACAGACAGACATAGTTTATTGATCCCGAGGGAAACTGGGTTTCGTTACAGTCGCACCAACCAAGAAAAGTGTAAAAATATAGCGATATAAAACCATAAATAATTAAATAATAATAAGTAAATTATTCCAAGAGGACATAAGTCCAGGACCAGCCTATTGGCTCAGGGTGTCTGACACTCCGAGGGAGGAGTTGTAAAGTTTGATGGCCACAGGCAGGAATGACTTCCTATGACGCTCAGTGTTACGTCTCGATGGAATGAGTCTCTGGCTGAATGTAGTCCTGTGCCTAACCAGTACTTTATGGAGTGGATGGGAGTCATTGTCCAAGATGGCATGTAACTTGGACAGCATCCCCTTACCACACACCACCGTCACAGGTCCAGTCCAGTTCAACATCACTGGCCTTACGAATGAGTTTTGCCCCCTAACTCTCAACTCATGTCCTCGTGTTTGAATCTACCCTACTCTCAACTGAAAAAAGCCCACCCACAACAACTCTGTCTATCCCACTCATAATTTTAAATACCTCTATCAAGTCCTCCATCAACCTTCTAAGCTCCAGAGATTGAAGGCCTAACTTGTCCAACCTTCCTCTGTAACTTTCTGGTAGTAAATCTAGTAAAAGACAGTAACATTCTGGTAGTGAATCTTCTCGGTACTCTCTCTATTTTGTTGACATTTTTTCTCTAATTCGGTGACCAGAACTGTACTCAATACTCCAAGTTCGGCCTTACCAATGCCTTGTACAATTTTAACATTACATCCCAACTCCTCTACTCAATGCTCTGATTTATAAAGGCCAGCATACTAAAAGCTTTCTTCACCACCCTATCCACATGAGATTCTACCTTCAGGGAACTATGCATCATTATTCCTAAATCACTCTGTTCTCCTGCATTGCTCAATGCCCTACCATTTACCATGTATGTCCTATTTGGTTTATTCCTACCAAAATGTAGCACCTCACACTTATCAGCATTAAACTCCATATTTAGCACCTCATAATTATCAGCATTAAACTCCATATGTATCACCTCACACTTATCAGCATTAAACTCCATATGTATCACCTCACACTTATCAGCATTAAACTCCATTGTGAAAGAAGAAGCAGAAGTCGACATTGCGATGCAGGACGGGATGGCGGGGGAACAATAAAGCGGCACTAAAATGTTAAATGAACCTTCACTGGAGCAGAAGGGACATGGGGCCGAAGGGATTCGTCCAGCAGTTCTGACAGAGGATCTTCGACTTGAAATCTTAAACATTCCTTCTCCACAGAGGCTGCCTGACCGTCTGAGTGTATTCCGGGATTTCCTTTTTATTTTGATATTTCCAACATATCCAGAGCGTGCATTGTCACAAAAGTCAGTTAGAACTAATTGATAGGTGAACGGAAAGAACCCTTCATCTAACTCGTCCTGATGGGTGACCACTGGGAGATCCCGCTTTTTCAGGCGAACGAAGTTTAGGTCCTCGGCAATGCTGTCTCCCACTCCACGCCGGGTCTCACCTCCCCTTATCACTTCCCAGTTTCTGAAGCGCCTGGCAAGCACTACACATCTCCGCACTTCAGTCCCCTTCAACCACCCTGTCACTGTATCCACCTCCACTGTTGTTCCTGTCATGGGTAAACCCGGTGTGAAACGGGGTCCAGAATAGACCCTGTGAACTGTGCTGCTATTAAGAGAGAGAGAGAGGGAGGCGTCCAGCGCAGTGAGAGAGACAGAGACAGAAATTGCTCGAAAGATTGATGATATGCTTTCTCTTCTAGATTATTCTCCCTTTCCACGAGGTCACTTGCCTGCTTGCTGAAGTTCCTGCAGAAAGTGGACGGCGGAGCAGGTTGATGGACAGCTAGTGTCCAACATGTGGAGATAAAAACCAGGTCCGCTGTTACACAGGGAGACACACCACGAGACACACAGGTTCGGACACTGAACGAGCTTTGTTGCACCCACAAGAAGGTGAGTTTTTGGAGGATTGATTCGAGGAAATCGTTCAGTGGTTCGCAGTGTGAAAAAGGTACGACCAGTGGGGAATTATTTGTGTATCCACCCTTGCCGGAGTGATAATTCGACCACTATAGAACGTTCGTACGTATCATGGTCATTGTCAGTGACCACAACAGGACTTCGGATGACAACGGGAAGATTGATGGTATCACCTCTCACCTCTCTCCCTCTCTCTCTCTATCTATCGTTACTCAACTAGCTACTTCGAACTGAACTTAACTCTCTTCATCACGTCATAAGTCTGTACCCATTTACCCCTAGGTTTGAAAGAGTCTAGTTTTGCTCCTATTTCCATATATTCATTATATTTGTATTTATATTTCTGTCTTGCTTAGTTACTAATAAGCGCTATAAGTTCAGAGTAATACCAGACCCCAATGTGTTTTCCATTTCTGCTGGTTCTTTAACTGGGTCGTGGAGTCCCAAAATTGGGGGCTCGTCCGGGATTTATCAATATTCTCGCATGTTTCAAATTATTTTGCAATACTCAACAGCCCAACCTTTCTGGCGTCCTCGAATGCCTCAATGGCTGGCGCAACCAAAACATTATCAACATCCATTTCTGCTGTTTTTGCACACAACCATATCATAGAACACACTAGTATTGAAAGGAATAAATTTCCTGCGCCCTTTACGATATGAAATATACTAGTTGTACGCAAGGTTGCATTTTCACGACGTTTGACACAGATTCAAATATCATCACCGCTTATTCATCCTCCCCAGCAGCACTTTCGATTCATCTGCCATACACTGTACATTATAATCTGCCATACCCTGTCTGGGAAAGCTGCTAACAAAGTTCTCTCAGGCAGGGAATTCAGGTAATCGGACCCGCACCGTGATGCGGGCACTTCAGACAGATTTCCCAGTGGCGGGGTATCTTCGAGACAAAAGTAGTGTTTAATCGCCTTGTTCCTCTTTTTTCTGGTTCACCTTCGCCCTCACGGCGAGAATGGTTGTTAAATTGGGGGTGGGGCAGTCGGTAGTAGTGGGAGTGGTGGTCCGGAATTTCTGGTAGAATACTCCTGGTAGGTTAGTATGCTGCATTCTATAGACTGTGTACACATCTATGGGTGGTGGAGGAAGGGAACTTGCATCTTGCAATTGCATTCGCTTGCTCTGTAGCAGTGACTAACACTGCACAGTCTGCTAATAATAGATAAGAGAGAAAAAGGAAGCTGTAGTAATTGTTTCATCATAGTTCTGCAGCAGTTCAATTGAACTACACATACTGTCAAAACAACACAGTTCTCCCTCCATCGATCACTCCACCACCCCCACGCCCCCCACAGGGCAGGTCATTGTGAAAAAGAATGCAGATAGTTTAACAGATCGATGTAAGTAATAGCTTGTTTCTCCAGCAGGATTGTCGGCGGTATTGCACAGCGTATTGACACCTCACCCAAGCCATTCTCAACACACTCTCAAGGACTGAATCAGTTCCACAGGGCTGTAATAAATGTCAAAACATAGGCCACACGCACCTATCACCCAGCAAGTTTCCTGCAACTCGGATGGTTTCCCATGTACGCACGTATATTTCCTCAGCAGTTCAAATTCAACCAGAAATACGGTCAAAGCAAATCAGCACCTCCTCTACAGAACAGAGAACATAGAATAGTACAGGACAATACAAGCCCATTGGCCCTTAAACCCTGTCTCCCACATAACATAATGTACACACATATCATATATCCATATGTGCCACAGATCTCCAGCACTTTAAACCTCCACGCACTTTAATCACCCTTGAGAAGGTTTCATTGCTACCGCAGCCAAGGATACCAGCAGAGTTTCATATAGGTTGTCCCACCCTGTGCAATAAACTCCGACCATCCACCCGGCCTATTATCCTCAGGTTATCCGACAACTTCGCAGTCTATTGTTAAATCATGACTTCAGGGAAGATTCCAGTAAATTATTATTTAAAACAAAATCCCCGTAACTGCTGGAAATCTGAAGTGCAAACAGAAATTACCAGAAACAACGTCTGGGTGGGAGACCAAACTAATGCTCTTGATTCCTGGTATCTCCATCGCTGATCCAGACACGAAACGCAAACTGTGTCTTTTTCCACAATTGCTGCTTGAACCGTCCTTTCTTTAGAGTAATTTCTACATTTGTGCCATTTGCAGGACGAAATGACACTCGGAAACAGAGCAGTGACTGGAGATCAGAGAAGGTTGTGGTCTCCGGTGGCGCCGCTGCGGAGACTGGTGTTCAATACCCTTCTCTGCCCTCTCTATCTATCTTGGGGTTTATAAAGGGGGAATAAAGTCTTGCTGCTGATCTAGTTTCTCCAGTTTACAGTCGGCCGCTTCCGTTATTATAAAAATAGTTCATTCCGAACAGTCTAGTATTGTGTAACAAAGACTTCCCGATCTCAATTCAACGAAACCTTAATTCTCAGAAACAAGAAGTGAAAAGTTTCTGACGAATGTCAGAATTTAATGTGCTTAGTCCTGTGCTGTCAGATTAGAGATCATGCCCCAAGCCTGGTTGGATACCTACAGTGTCCACAATATCTCCTGTCGGATGGACACACGGAAACAGCAACACCGGGAACTACTTCGGTCAGCTAACATCTCAATAGGGACCGGGGAGGGTTACAGAGACAGTGAGGGGAGTAGCAATTGATATGGATACAGGGACAGAGTGTCTCTAGAGGCCAGAAGGGCGTAGAGAACCGGGGAAGGGTTTAGTGCTTGAAGAATGACGCAGAAACAGGGAAGGTCTCCGGACTGGAGGAGGCTCTAGATTGCAGATGAGAGGCGGGAGGGTGTTTAGGAGACCGGGTGCAGTGTAGTGGATCAGGTGGTGGTGGGGGGGTGGGGGTCAGTGTTAAAAGAGAAATAGATGGGTTTTGCTGCAGGTGTCCTCTTAGTGTCGGGGAGGCCTGGTGGCAAGATGTCTAAAGGGACAGGGGGGTGGGCATAGACTGGTCCCGGTTTCAGAAAGGGAATGGTGTAGATCTTGGAATTTCAGAGACAGGGAAAGTATGCATTATTTGTATCGTTCCCACAATTTTAAAGGTTCTGAAGTTGTTTTATTTCCATTAACATTGATGATTCAATATGATATTTATCTCGACTTATTAATGTTACTCTCAGGGAGAAGGCATATGAACATGAAGACACACGCTCAATCCTCTCCGCCACCATCAGATTTCTGAATGGTCTATGGACCCATGAATACTACCGCAACTGTTCTTCTCGTTTTGCAATACTTATTTATTCTATGCTTCTTATCTTAGCTCGTAGATACAGTTATCTATTGCTCTGTACTTCTGCCACAAGACAACAGATTGAATGACAAATGTCAGTGCTGATAAATCTGATTCTGATTTTAAACATTCTCCAGGCACTCAGTTCTAGTTGTTATCGGTCAGAAAGCTGAGTCGGGAGCAGAGAGATTCCGCAGTACGGGGTGCGTTTCTCGGGATCTGGTTTTAAGTGAGGTTGGCTGATTTTTCCAATATCATTGTGTGTTGATCGATTAAACAACGAATTTGTCTCTCCTCTGAGATATATCTCAGCGAAAATGGTCACCAGGAAAACAAATCCTAGAGGAATATTTTCATCAAAGAGTGGTGGGCATTCTTTAAGGGATGGGGCTGGGTGTTGTTGGCAAGGCAGGAATTTATCACCCCTCCCTCAACAAACCCCTCACTGTGCGGTTTGTGCTAGGATCCCTCCTTAATCTGCCATACCCTGTCTGGGAAAGCTGCTGCCAAAGTTCTGTCAGGCAGGGAATTCAGGAAATCGGACCCGCACCGTGATGCGGGCACTTCAGACAGATTTCCCAGTGGCGGGGTATATTCCAGACAAAAGTAGTGTTTAATCGCCTTGTTCCTCTTTTTTCTTGTTCACCTTCGCCCTCAGGGCGAGAATGGTTGTTAAATTGGGGTTGGGTTAGTCAGGTTATCCCACAACTCCGCAGTCTATTGTTAAATCATGACTGAAATCTGCATTGCCCGTTTCAGGGAAGATTCCGATAAATTATTATTTAAAACAAAATCCCCGTAGCTGCTGGAAATCTGAAGTGGAAACAGAAATTGTCGGAAACAACATCTCGGTGGGAGACCAAATTCATGCTCTTGGTTCCTGGTACCTTCATCGCTGATCCAGACACGAAACGCAGACTGTGTCTTTTTCCACAATTGCTGCCTGAACCGACCTTTCTTTAGAGTAATTTCTACATCTGTGCCATTTGCAGGACGAAATGACACTCGGAAACAGAGCAGTGACGGGAGATCAGTGATGGCTGCGGAGACCCGTGTTCAATCCCCCTCTCTGCCCTCTCTGTCTCTCTGGGGGTTTATAAAGGGTTAACAAAGCTTTTCTGCTGATCTAGTTTCTCCAGTTTGCAATCGGCCGCTTCCTTTGTTATAAAAATAGTTCATTACGAACAGTCTAGTATTGTGTAACAAACATTTCCCGATCACAGTTTAACGAAACCTTAATTCTCAGAAACAAGAAGTGAAAAGTTTCTCACGAATGTCAGAATTTAATGTGTTTAGTCCTGTGCTGACAGATTAGAGATCATGCCCCAAGCCTGGTTGGATACATACAGTGTCCACAATATCTCCTGTCGGATGTCAGCATTTAATGTGCTTAGTCCTGTGCTGTCAGATTAGAGAACATGCCCCAAGCCTGGTTGGATACCTACAGTGTCCACAATATCTCCTGTCGGATGTCAGAATTTAATGTGCTTAGTCCTGTGCTGTCAGATTGGAGATCATGCCCCAATCCTGGTTGGATACCTACAGTGTCCACAATATCTCCTGTCGGATGTCAGAATTTAATGTGCTTAGTCCTGTGCTGTCAGATTGGAGATCATGCCCCAAGCCTGGTTGGATACCTACAGTGTCCACAATATCTCCTGTCGGATGTCAGCATTTAATGTGCTTAGTCCTGTGCTGTCAGATTAGAGAACATGCCCCAAGCCTGGTTGGATACCTACAGTGTCCACAATATCTCCTGTCGGATGTCAGCATTTAATGTACTTAGTCCTGTGCTGTCAGATTAGAGATCATGCCCCAAGCCTGGTTGGATACCTACAGTGTCCACAATATCTCCTGTCGGATGTCAGCATTAAATGTGCTTAGTCCTGTGCTGTCAGATTAGAGAACATGCCCCAAGCCTGGTTGGATAGCTACAGCGTCCACAATATCTCCTGTCGGATGTCAGAATTTAATGTGCTTAGTCCTGTGCTGTCAGATTAGAGATCATGCCCCAAGCCTGGTTGGATACCTACAGTGTCCACAATATCTCCTGTCGGATGTCAGCATTAAATGTGCTTAGTCCTGTGCTGTCAGATTAGAGATCATGCCCCAAGCCTGGTTGGATACCTACAGTGTCCACAATATCTCCTGTCGGATGTCAGAATTTAATGTGCTTAGTCCTGTGCTGTCAGATTAGAGAACATGCCCCAAGCCTGGTTGGATAGCTACAGCGTCCACAATATCTCCTGTCGGATGTCAGAATTTAATGTGCTTAGTCCTGTGCTGTCAGATTAGAGATCATGCCCCAAGCCTGGTTGGATACCTACAGTGTCCACAATATCTCCTGTCGGATGTCAGAATTTAATGTGCTTAGTCCTGTGCTGTCAGATTAGAGAACATGCCCCAAGCCTGGTTGGATACCTACAGTGTCCACAATATCTCCTGTCGGATGTCAGAATTTAATGTGCTTAGTCCTGTGCTGTCAGATTAGAGATCATGCCCCAAGCCTGGTTAGATCTATGGGTGGTGGAGGAAGGGAACTTGCATGTTGCAAGTGCATTCACTTGCTCTGTAGCAGCGACTAACACTGCACAGTCTGCTAATAATAGATAAGAGAGAATTGGGAAGCTGTGGCAATTGCTTCATCATAGTTCTGCAGCAGTTCAATTGAACTACACATACTGTCAAAACAACACAGTTCTCCCTCCATCGATCACTCCAGCACCCTCACGCCCCCCACAGGCAGGTCATTGTGAAAAAGAATGCAGATAGTTTTAGAGATCGATGTAAGTAATAGCTTGTTTCTCCAGCAGGATTGTCGGCGGTATTGCACAGCGTATTGACACCTCACCCAAGCCATTCTCAACAGACTCGCAAGGATTGAATCAGTTCCACAGGGCTGTAATAAATGTTAAAACATAGGCCACACGCACGCATCACCCAGCAAGTTTCCTGCAACTCGGATTGTTTCCCATGTACGCACGTATACTTCTTCAGGAGTTCAAATTCAACCAGAAATACGGTCAAAGCAATCAGCACCTCCTCTACAGAACAGAGAACACAGAACATTGAATAGTACAGGACAATACAAGCCCATTGGCCCTTAAACCCTGTCTCCCACATAACGCCCACGCCACCTTAAATTCCTGCATATACCTGTCTAGTAGTCTCTTAAATTTCATTGGTGTATCTGCCTCCAGCACTGACATAGGCAGTCCATTCCATGCATCAATCTGACTCTAATATCCCCCATGAACTTCCCACCCCTTACCTTAAAGCCATGTCCTCTTGTATTCAGCAGTGGTGCCCTGGGGAAGAGGCGCTGGATGTCCACTCTGTCTATTCCGCTTAATATCTTTTACACCTCTATCATGTCTCCTCTCATCCTCCTTCTCTCCAAAGAGTAAAGCCCTAGCTCCCTTAATCTCTGATCATAAGCCATTCTCTCTAAACCAGGCAGAATCCTGGCAAATCCCCTCAGTACCCTTTCCAATGCTTCCACATCCTTCCAGTAGTGAGGCGACCAGAACTGAACACAGTACTCCAAGTGTGGCCTAACAAGAGTTTTGTAGAGCTGCATCATTACCTCGCGACTCTTAAACTCTATGCCTCGACGTATGAAAGCTAACACCCCATAAGCTTTCTTAACTACCCAATCCACCTGTGAGGCAACTTTCAAGGATTTGTGGACATGGAACCCCAGATCCCTCTGCTCCTCCAAACTACCAGGTATCCTTCCAGTTACTTTGTACTCTGCCTTGGAGTTTGTCCTTCCAGAGTGAACCGCCTCACTTTTCTCCGGGTTGAACTCCATCTGCCACTTCTCAGCCCATTTCTGCATCCTATCAATGTTACTCAGCAATCGTCCCCAATCCTCTACACTATCCAGAACACCACCAAACTTTGCGTCGTCTGCAAACTTGCCAAACCACCCTTCGACCCCGACATCCAGGTCGTTAATAATAATCACGAAACTAGAGGTCCCAGAACCGATCCTTTTGGGACACTACTAGTCACAACCCTCCCATCCGAATGTACTCCCTCAACCACGACCCTCTGCTTTCTGCAGGATTGCCAATTCTGAATCCACCTGGACAAACTTCCCTGGATCCCATGCCTTCTGACTTTCTGAATAAGCCTACCGTGTGGAACTTTGTCAAATGCCTTACTAAACTCAATGTAAATCGCATCCACTGCACTACCCTCATCTATATATCTGGTCACCTCCTCAAAGAACTCTATCAGGCTTGTTAAACACGATCTGCCCTTCACAAAGCCATGCAGTCTGTCCCTGATCAGACCATGATTCTCTAAATGCCCATAGATCATATCTCTAAGAATCTTTTCCAACACTTTTCCCACCACAGACGTAAGGCTCACTGGGATATAATTACCCGGACTATCCCTACTACCTTTTTTGAACAAGGAAACAACAGTCGCCTCCCTCCAATCCCCCGGTAGCATTCCCGTGGACAACGAGGACATACAGATCCTAGCCAGAGGCTCAGCAATCTCTTCCCTCGCCTCGTGGAGCAGCCTGGGGAATATTCTTTCAGGCTCCGTGGACTTACCCGTCCTAATGCATTTTAACAACTCCAATATCTCGTCTCCCTTAATATCTACATGTTCAAAACATTAACCTCACTCATATTGTCCTCACCATCATCAAGTTCCCTCTCATTGGTGAATACGGAAGGGAAGTATTCATTGAGGACCTCGCTCACTTCCACAGCCACCAGCCACATCTTCCCACCTTCATTTCTAATCGGTCCTCCCTTTACTCCTGTCATCCTGTTGTTCTTCACATAATTGAAGAATGCCTTGGGGTTTTCCTTTACCCTTATCTCCAAGGCCTTCTCTTGCCCCATTCTTGCTCTCCTTAGACCCTTCTTAAGTTCCTTTCTCGCTGCCGTATATTCCTTAATAGCCCCACCTGATCCGTGCTTCCTTAAACTTTCCATTTTAATGCTGAGAAATGCTGACAAGTGTGAGGTTCTACATTTTGGCAGGAATAATCCAAATAGAACATACAGGGTAAATGGTAGGGCATTGAGGAATGCAGTGGGACAGAGAGATCTAGGAATAACAGTGCATAGTTCCCTGAAGGTGGAGTCTCATGTAGATAGGGTGGTGAAGAAGGCTTTTGGAACGCTGGCCTTTATAAATCAGAGCATTGAGTACAGAAGTTGGGATGTAATGTTAAAATTGTACAAGGCATTGGTAAGGCCAAATTTGGAATATTGTGTACAGTTCTGGTCACCGAATTATAGGAAAGATATCAATAAATTAGAGAGAGTGCAGAGACGATTTACTAGGATGTTACCTGGGTTTCAGCACTTAAGTTACAGAGAAAGGTTGAACAAGTTAGGTCTCTATTCATAGGAGCGTAGAAGGTTGAGGGGGGATTTGATCGAGGTATTTAAAATGTTGAGAGGGATAGATAGAGTTGACGTGAATAGGCTGTTTCCATTGAGAGTAGGGGGATTCAAACGAGAGGACATGATTTGAGAGTTAGGGGGCAAAAGTTTAAGGGAAACTCGAGGGGTATTTCTTTACTCAGAGAGTGATAGCTGTGTGGAATGAGCTTCCTGTAGAAGTAGTAGAGGCCAGTTCAGTTGTGTCATTTAAGGTAACATTGGATAGGTATATGGACAGGAAAGGAGTGGAAGGTTATGGGCTGAGTGCGGGTAGGTGGGACTAGGTGAGATTAAGAGTTCGGCACGGACTAGGAGGGCCGGAATGGCCTGTTTCCGTGCTGTGATTGTTATATGGTTATATGGTTAAACTGATGTATGATGCCTTCTTCCACCTGACTAGATTTATAACTCACTTGTCACCTGTGGTTCGTTCAGCCTACCATTCTTTATCGTCTTCACCCTATCATCCTGCAAGAGATCCCTAAACATCGATCACATGTGCATAGTACATTTCCCTGAAGAAAACATCATCCGGGACAATCGGGGCAGTGGAAATAGGCAGAAAATTGGTTCGGCACAGCCAAGCAGGGCCAAAAGGTCTGTTTCTGTGCTTTAATGTTCTATGGTTCTATGATATGGTTGTGTGGAAAAACAGCAGAAATGGACGCTGATAAAGTTTTGGTTGCGCCAAATACTGAGGCATTAGAGGACGCCAGAAAGTTTGTGCTGTTGAGTATTGCAAAAAAAAGTTGAAACTTGTGAGCGGATTACGAACAATCCCGGACGAGCCCCCAATTTTGGTAAGTACTCCATGACCCAGTTAACGAACCAGCAGAAATGGAAAACAGAGTGGGGTCTGGTATTACTCTGAACTAATAGCGTTTATTAGTAACTAAGCAAGACAGTAATATAAATGCAAATATAATGAATATATGGAAATAGGAACAAAACTAAGGTCTTTCAAACCTAGGGGTAAATGGGTACAGTCTTACGACATGATGAAGAGAGTTAAGTTCAGTTCGAGGTAGCTAGTTGTGTAACGTTGGAGAGAGAGAGAGAGAGGGAGAGAGGTGAGAGGTGATACCATCGAGCTTCCCGTTGTCATCCGAAGCCCTGTTGTGGTCACTGACAATGACCATGATACGTACGAACGTTCTATAGTGGTCGAATTATCACTCTGGCAAGGGTGGATACACAAATAATTCCCCACCGGTCGCACCATTTCACACTGCGAGCCACTGAACGATTTCCTCGAATCGATCCTGCAAAAACCCACCTTCTTGTGGGTGCAACAAAGCTCGATCAGTGTCCGAACCTGTGTGTCTCGTGGTGTGTCTCCCTGTGTAACAGCGGACCTGGTTTTTAACTCCACATGTTGGACACCAGCTGTCCATCAACCTGCTCCGCCCTCCACTTTCTGCAGGAACTTCAGCAAGCAGTCAAGTGACTTCGTGGAAAGGGAGAATAATCTAGAAGAGAAAACATAACATCAATCTTCCGAGCAATTTCTCTCTCTCTCTCTCTCTCTCTCTCTCTCTCTCTCTCTCTCTCTCTCTCTCTCTCTCTCTCTCTCTCTCTCTCTCTCTCTCTCTCTCTCTCTCTCTCTCTCTCTCTCTCTCTCTCTCTCTCTCTCTCTCTCTCTCTCTCTCTCTCCTCCCTCCCTCCCTCCCTCACTGCGCTGGACGCCTCCCTCTCTCTCTCTCTCTTAATAGCAGCACAGTTCACAGGGTCTATTCTGGACCCCGTTTCACACCGGGTTTACCCATGACAGGAACAATAGTGGAGGTGGATACAGTGACAGGGTGGTTGAAGGGGACTGAAGTGCGGAGATGTGTAGTGCTTGCCAGGCGCTTCAGAAACTGGGAAGTGATAAGGGGAGGTGAGACCCGGCGTGGAGTGGGAGACCGCATTGCCGAGGACCTAAACTTCGTTCGCCTGAAAAAGCGGGATCTCCCAGTGGTCACCCATCAGGACGAGTTACATGGAGGGTTCTTTCCGTTCACCTATAAATTGGTTCCAGCTGAATTTTGTGACAACGCACGCGCTGGATATGTTGGAAACGTCAAAGAAAAAGGAAATCCCGGAATACACTCAGACGGTCAGGCAGCCCCTGTGGTGAAGGAATGTTTAAGATTTCAAGTCGAAGATCCTCTGTCAGAATTGCTGGACGAATCCCTTCGGCCCCATGTCCCTCCCACTCCAGTGAACGTTCATTTAACATTTTAGTGCCGCATTGTTGCTCCCCGCCTTCCCGTCCTGCATCGCAATGTCAACTTCTGCTTCTCCTTTCGCAGATGCTGCCCGACCTGTTGAGTGTTTTCAGCGGTTTATGCTTCTACCTCTTAATGTTATGTCACTCATACCCCCGGTAACTGGCTCCAAGATTGGTTCGCTCACGGTGACCGGCGGCTGTATTTTATTCACAAAGGGTTAGCGTCCTTAATTTAGTGAAGTCAGGCATGCACTGATCGGGGATCTGTATTCTGAGAAACGCGTCTACTTCTCAAAACGTCAGGAGTTTCACTCGACAATATGTGGTGATGTCAAGTGAAGCTGCTACTGTGAAGAGCGGCTTTGAGCGATCCTGATGACAAGCACCGGCCCTCGGTTACTGTGGAAGAAAGGCCGACAGGGCAGTGCATAATTTTAACAGAAGAGTTCTATCTGCTCTTTAGCTCTCTATCCTCTGGGAAACATGCAATTTTATTCGCCTTACACAAATGAATATTTAAATTTCCGGCAAATTGATCTCTAAATAAATCCCACCAGACCCCCTGTGATATCTGCATTTCTGCTCCATATTCACTACATATATATTTTTTCCTCTGGTGACCGACGTCGACAGCAGAGCACAGCAGGAAAATTGCAAAGTTGCAAAATAAAATTACTTGGACGATTAAGCGGTCAATTGAACTGCAATGTTAGCAGAAGCTTTTCTTTACGCGGCACGCTGATCTTTACAGAAAAGCCGCTGTGTTTCACGGTTACGTTGTTCTGAACCTGGCAACTACCATTTCCACAGGCAACGTTGATAACTGACTCGATGGTGTCGCCCTGTCCTGCCTGCTGATAATTTGCTCCACTGCGCCATCTATAGTCAGCATTGGGAACTGACTGGACAGAACAAGTTAATTTCACAAGACACGGGACCTGCAAATAGAACTGAAAGAGGAGTGGAATTATTCCTTTTTACTGCAGTCCAATCATATCAGCTGGGACTCTGTAGACCAAGTTACGATCACGAACAACATATTCGCCTGAATGGCAAAGAAATTGGAGTTTGTGAAAAGGAGTTCCCAGATATAATCTTATGGAATCATGGAGAGGACACGTTTCATTTTGTCCACTTCTTTTTTTTCACTGCCTGCTCAATTTAGTTTGAATAAGATTGGTTCTTTCAGTATGTCCAGCGGCTGAAATTCATTCACAAAGGGATCAATTCCTTAACTTCGCGAAGTCACGCCCGCGCTGCACGGAGGTCCGTACACTGAGAAACAGATCTAATTCTCAAAACTTCAGGAGCTTCACTGCACAGTCGGTGGTGATTCCAAATGAAGCTGTCGGTGTGAAGAGAAACGATGGGCAAATCCGCTTGTTAGCATGGGTACAGAATGTCCTTTTGTGACATTGGCAGATAAACAGGCACGGTTCTCCATTATTCTGGCAAGCATGGGACGTTATCCGACGTTATCCGGACATCTCCGGAAATTCGACAAAAATAAATCCGGTACCTTAACTTACAATTAAACCCCTTAAGGAGCTCCAGTATATCGGTTACCCTGCTCCACATTCCCTGTCCCTGATAAACATTTTTTTCTCTCTGACGACGAAAGTAGACAGAATAGAGCAGCATGGAAACTGCAGAATAAAATTGCTCAGAAGTTGATGCGGTGGCTGGAAGTGGAATATCGACGGAAACTTTCACTTGCCCTGGACAGTGATCTTTACTGAACGGCTGTTGTATTAGAAACATAGAAAACCTACAGCACAATACAGAATCTTCGGCCCGCAAAGTTGTGCTGAACATGCCCCTACCTTAGAAATTACTAGACTTCCCCATAGCCCTCTATTTTTCTAAGATGAATGCACCTATAAAAAGTCTCTTAAAGGATCCTAACTTATCCGCCTCCACCACCGCCTCCGGCAGCCCATTCCACGCACTCACTACTCTCTGAGTAAAAACCCTACCCCGGACATCCCCTCAGTACCTACTCGCCAGCACCTTCGATCCTCACGAACTGTTTTCTCGCTGCTTGTATGACGGAGAAGGTAAAGGTGACTTAGGACTGGCAGCACCGGAATTAAGAACTCTTACTACTCGTTAACCATCTGACTCTTCACCAAAAGGAGATTACTACTCCGATTTAAGGACACTTTTATCCTGTTATTTCATACTCGTGGTTTCTTGTTATTATTTATGCCTGCATTTGCACAGTCACATTGATCCTGTTTACAGCTACAGTTCTATAGATTTGGTAATATGCCCACAGTAAAAGAATCTGAGGGTGCTTGTGGTGACGTGTATGTATGTACACTGATAATATGTTTTACTTTGACTTTGATTTACTTGCTAAGTTGAACTATAATCCTTCAGCTGTCACGTGACAGTCAGACCCCGTCTCTGAGTCAATAACACAGAATATCATCCCGAATATCAGCATTAACAAAACAAACGTCACTTAAACACCATTTCTGCAAAGTAGATTGTGTTTAGTGTATCACCGGGAACAGCGGCTGTTGTTGCAAATTGCCCTTTTGAAGATCAGCACTAACAAACAACAACTAATAAGCGAAAGACATGCTACCCGTTTGCAGAATCAATTTAAAGACGCGATAATGCAGAGATGTCTCTCATTTATAGTCGAAATATAATTTCCTGGATATCAGAAGTGTATTTCTGTATTAGGCAGCTTCACGCAGGAATTTCAGTGACTGGGCATGACAAAAGAAGAGGCACAACTGCACACTGTGACAACTGACGCCGGTGGCAATACAGTGACGGCCGTACTTCCATTGACAAAGTTGAAAGAGCAACAGCACAGAAAGCAGGCGGCACAGTGTCACCACAAGGGGGCAGTGTCGGAATGCGGAGACGAGGTCAGAATGGGAGCAATGGTCACACGGTCCCTGTGCCGCTCAAACCTTGCAGTCTGATCGCACACCTCGTCTCCTTCTGTCTCCAGGATCTTTTCTGTCTCCTCAACCTCGCCCAGTCCGATTTGAAAACATTGCACAGACCGGGTATAATGATTAAAATGACTCTGGAGATATACGGCGACAATTTCCGGAAGGCCACAAATTTACAAGATGTACATTTTCTGAACTGTTATCGCCGCAGTCTTCTGCCAATTAAGCACAAAAAACACTAGAATTCTCTACAGGCACCAGCGATCATGCGGACTCCACATGAACAGTAAGGACTCGTCGAAGATGACTCCCAGCAATGCAAGTACTGCACCTGGAAGTGAGCGAAATTCCGCCAGAGAAGCGAGGTCGACCAGGGGAGGACTGGGTGCGGTGGGTATCAGGCCAGAGTGAAGCTACGGGAACACAACCACTGTACCATCGCATCCTCCTGGCCGATGTACATTCACTAGAGAGCAGAGCACAGGGCCTAAGGACAAGATTGTCGTTTCGAAGGGACACAAAGGATTTCTGAGTACTCTCTTTCACTGAGACGGCTCACCTGCCACACTCTGAATGTCGCGCTCCAGCCCAAAGGTTTCTCAGTCCACCAGGCAGACCGATTGGCTGCATCAGATAAGAACAGAGCAGCGGCGACTCCTTCATGATAAACCATGGATTCGGAGCGCAACTGGGTGTCTCTTCCATGTCCACTGAATATGCGTTCGGATGCTCCAATTGAGGATCCTCAATCGCTATTGCGCTCCCCTTTCACCATCCCCTTCTTTGCCACAGAGCCAGTCTCAGTACCTACTTCCTGCGTGTAATTTCCACACCCAGCTACCCACCAAATGCATCTGAAGCGGTACACCTATTGTTGGGAGGTACGGCCACAAGGGGGCACTGCTCCGGCTGTCAATCTCCTTTGCTTCTCCTGACGGTCACCCGTAATACTGCCCCTTCATTTCTTGTGGCTCCCTCCCTGTAGCTTCCACCTGTCACCTCCTCATTATCCCGTGTGAGTCGAAGCTCATGGAACAGCAGCTCCCGTTCCTTAACATGCTCCCTCAGGAGCTGCACCCGATACACGTTGTGCAGATGTATTTATGCGGGATAGAGACGGTATCTCAGTTTCCCTAAATCTCACACAAGGTACATGACACTGACTCCGCATCTATTCTCAGCGCACTAGCTATGTAATTACAAAAAAAAAACAACAACTTACTTGGAACTTCATTCCTTACTTCGAGCATGCGGCTGTGTTTATCCAAGCGAGTTCTCGCCTAAGCCTGTTTCATAAAAGCCGGACCACTCTAACAATTCACCAATCCAGCAATGGCCGTTCCAACAATGGAGAATCCTTCTACATCTGGATGGCCAATTCAGAGAAGTAACATTATTGCTGTCATAACCGCCAGGTGGCGCAATGCATCCTCAGTGCATTGATAAGTAATATATGCATAAAATGTACAAAGTATTTCGGTAAGTAAACAAACAAATGAATAAACAAATGTATTAACTAATGAAAAAGTAAATGAACTAACAAGTAAAAAAAGAATCATGAGGTTGCTTTCATGGGTCCATGGACCGTTCAGAAATCTGATTGCCGAATATACAGGTAAAACTCTGAGCGCGGGTCTTCAGGGTCATGTACCTACTTCCGGATGGTGGTAAGGACACGGGAAAAAATCCTGGATGATGGTAATGAGACATGAGCATATCCCGGATGGTAGTAACGAGACCAGAGCCTGTCCCGGATGGTACTAATGGGAAGAAAGCATATTCCGGATTGTTCTAATCGGAAGGGTGTATATCCCGAATGGTTGTAATGAGACAAGACCATATACCTGAATACTTGGTATTCCTGAGGAACCACCTTTTGAAGATTTTCTCGATTATGAAGAGGTTTGCACTGTGATGAATGTGATTGTTGTACACAAGCCTCTGTAATCTGTGTCGATCCTGTGCATTGCAGCCTGCACACCAGACGGTGATGGAAACAGTCAGAATACTCTTCGCCTTGCATGTGCGAACATTTCCCAGTTTTTGGTGACATACCCATACCAAATCTCTTCAAGCTTTGTGTGCCGAAGGGCCTTTATTGTGCTGTGGGCTTTCTCTGTTTCTATCACCTAATGGAATGCAGCCGCTGACGTGCCCGAATGTGACAGAGACAGGCTCCGCTCTCTCGGGATCGCGTGGATAACGGTCGCTTTACTCTCTCATTCTCTCTTCATGTCGGTGGGTAAGAGAAACTCTCTTTGATAATATTATCTGATGCAAAACCACAGAAAATAGCTGTAGAACAGCACACAGGATTTGATGTAGATTTGAGCAAAGTACAGACTCTCTGATCCAATTAGCGCTGCCGCTTGTGACGTCAGAATCCAGATATATGACCCGCAAACCAGGAAGTGCGGCTCAGTCTCCGAGTGGAACAGAGGTCGGCGCTGCTCTCTCGAGATGTCGGGACTGTCCTTCGCAGCTCTCGTTCTTTGTCTCCACATAACGACGGGTGAGGGTCACACTCTCCAAACACTGGTGATCATATAATCAACCGGACGACGGGTAGTTAGTTAAATTAGATGAGATTATAATTATCGACCTTACTGGGCTGAGAACAGATCCCTGGTATCTGTACAGATTGAGTTAAGTGCAGTTCCCAAGTCTATCGGCGTCTGTCGCTTTTCCCTCATATGATTTTCTCTTTCTCAGGTGAGTCCCAGCAGCTTACTATTATCGTTGAGCACAGCCAGATAAATGTCGCCGCTGGGGGAGATGCGCTTTTTTCAGTCCGGCCGTCGTCCAGCGTCAGCAGTGGAAGCTGGAGTTTTAAAGGGAAAACAATCGCCCAGTGGGTCAGTCAGACCGAGATTCTAGATAATGAGTACAGATCGCGGGCAGAGTTATTCACCTCCAACGGGTCGCTTCTGCTGAAGTCGGTGAACGTGCTGGACAGCGGAGAATACCGTGTGAATATGGTTCCAAATAGTGGCTCCCAACCCTCAGCGACCGTCACTCTGCGTGTCACTGGTAAGTGAGAAAGAGTCATGCGATCTCGGAATATAACTTTCATTTTATTCCAGTGGTGAAAAAATACAATACAACCTTTACGGTGGTCGCAGAAGCTGGACTCCAGTGAACTCTGCCAGACCTGCTCTCGGACTGTTCAGTTCTCACTGTTGTGTGTGGCTGTGTATCGCCGTTTCTGTTTGCAGGCTGCTCGCACTTGTCCGTGCCGGATGTCAGTTCCGTCTTCAAGGCCATCAAGTAAGCATTTTTGCTGTATTTTGCTCCATTTTTGAAAACGGACTTGTTTCTTAAGTCAGCTGGAAATGATTAATTCTAAATCATCTACCTCAAAGTTTAACGATGTTCCCCTCCCCAGTGCCGCCCACATGTCTATTACTGTATAGAAACATAGAAACATAGAAAACCTACAGCACAATACAGGCCCTTCGACCCACAAGGTTGTACCGATCATGTCCCTGCCTTAGAAATTGCCAGGCTTACATATAACCTCCATTTTTCTAATCTCGACGTACCTATCCAAAAGTCTCTTTAAAGCCCCTATCTTATCCGGCTCCACCACCGTTGCCGGCAGCCCATTCCACGCACTCACCACTCTCTGAGTAAAACACTTACCCCTGACATCTGCTCTGTACTTACTCCCCAGCACCTTAAACCTGTTTCCTCTTGTGGCAAACATTTCAGCCCTGGGAAAAAGCCTCTGACTATTCACACAATCAATACCTCTCATCATCTTGTACAACTCTATCAGGTCACCTCTCATGCTCCATCCCTCCAAGGAGAAGAGGCCGAGATCACTGAACCTGTTTTCATTAGGCAGGCTCCCTAATCCAGGCAACAACCTTGTAAATCTCTTCTGCACCCTTTCTATGCCTTCCACATCCTTCCTGTAGTGAGGCGACCAGAATATTGACAGCATTCTGTAGTTTTATCTCTGATTTGTGCATCTGCAGTATTTTGCTTTAAGCAGAATATATCTCCTTGGAGCCATCATTTCAGCACAGTACGTTACACGTGATACATGATCTGTGGTGTTTTTACAGAATCCATATCCAGGCCCAACACATCGAATGACGCTGACTCAGTAGAACACAATGACACAGTTAGTTTGCAGTGCACGGCAAGAGGGGACATGCTTCCTATTGGTGGTTAATGAAAAGCAGGACAGTTAGCTCTGACGTTACGATTACCGTGAGCAGCACATCGACTGAACGTTTACCGCCAGTATCACTGTATTAGCCCATGTGTCAAACACTGATTATATTTTAAATGGAGAAAATACAGCAATAAGAAAATGATGTGCAAAGGAACTTGACATTCCTTTGTGTAGGATTGCCTAAAGGTTAATTTCGAGGTTGAGTCTGTTGTGAGGAACGGAAAAGCGATGTTAGGACAAGAGAACAAGAATATAAAACTAAGCATGTAATATTGAAAGTTTATGAAGCATTGGTGAGGCCTCATTTAGAGTATTGTAAACAGATTTTGGCCCCTTACACAAGAATGGATGTATTGAATTTGGAGAGGGTTCAAAGGACGTTGACGTAAATGATTCCGAGATTGAAAGACGTCATATTATGAGCCTTTAATGTCTCTGAGTCTGTATTCACTAGAATGCAGAAGGGTGAAGGGTGACATCATTAAAACCAGTCGAATGGTGAAAGGCCTTAATAGAGTGGATGTTGAGAGGAAGTTTCCCTTGGTGGGAGAGTCAAAGATCAGCGGACACTTATAGAGTGGATGTGGGGAGCATGTTTCCTATTGTGGGGGAGTCTAGGACCAGAGGACACAGATAGAGTGAATGTGGAGAGGATGTTTCCTATAGTGGGGGAGTCTAGGACCAGAGGACACAGATAGAGTGGGTGTAGAGAGGATGCTTCCTATAGTGGGGGAGTATAGGACCAAAGGACACAGATAGAGTGGATGTGGAGAGAATGTTTCCTATAGTGGGGGAGTCTAGGACCTGAGGACACAGATAGAATGGGTGTAGAGAGGATGCTTCCTATAGTGGGGGAGTATAGGACCAGAGGACACAGATAGAGTGGATGTGGAGAGAAA
The DNA here is from genome assembly GCF_048418815.1 of Hemitrygon akajei. Classification (NCBI taxonomy): domain Eukaryota; kingdom Metazoa; phylum Chordata; class Chondrichthyes; order Myliobatiformes; family Dasyatidae; genus Hemitrygon; species Hemitrygon akajei. The sequence continues at coordinate 2,467,401 of NW_027331962.1, forward strand.
TTTTCCTATAGTGGGGGAGTCTAGGACCAGAGGACACAGATAGAGTGGATGTGGAGATGATGTTCCCTATAGTGGGGTAGTCTAGGACCAGAGGACACAGATAGAGTGGATGTGGAGAGGATGTTTCCTATAATGGGGTAGTCTAGGACCTGAGGACACAGATAGAGTGGATGTGGAGAGGATGTTTCCTATAGTGGGGAGTCTAGGACCAGAGGACTCAGATAGAGTGGATGTGAAGAGGATGTTTCCTATAGTGGGGAAGTCTGGGATCAGAGGATACAGGTAGAGTGGATGTGGAGAGGATAATTCCTGTGGTGGGAAAGTCAAACACAAGATGACATAGCTAAAAATAGTGAATCTTACTTTTAGAATGGAGCTGTAAAGGTATCGGAAGAGGTGGTGAATCTGTGTAACTGTTTGCCACAAGCAGCGGTAGAGACCGTGTCTTTATGCATATTTGACGCATATGTTTGATAGATTCTTGATTGGTCAGGGCACCAAGGGATACAGGGGGAAGGCAGGAGATTTGGGCTCAGAGGAAAATCCGATTAACCATAATGAAATTGCGGCGCAGGCGCGATAAACAAAATGGCCGAAATCTGCCCTTGTACTTTCCGATCCTATGGTATTATGGAATGAAAATCAGGTTTAATATCACCAGCATAGGTCGTAAAATTAATTGTTTTTTACGGCAGCGTGCAGTGCATTATGCAATAATAAAACTAATATTTACACATTGTTACGAACTCAGCAACAATAAATATATGAGTGAGGCAGGGGTTTTTATAACAAATAGAACATTTATTAAACACTGAAAAGCAAACCCCCAAAAGTAAACAAACCACTCACGTAACAGGAAATCAGCTGCTGTGCGGCAGCTCAAACAGTTCTTAAAGCGATGTTGCAAAAACAGTTCTCAAAAGTAGTATTGCAAAAGTTCAAAATGCTTACAGTCCATTTAAGGAGAGACTTTTTAAGACGATTTAAATTCTCTTTCACTTCGTGTTGCTGCAGTTCCAAGTCGAACTATACTTTTCCCACGGAGAATTTACAAAGATGGAAATAAAACGGCTCAAAGGCACTGACCTTTCCTTTACAACACTGTACTCAATCCTTTCTGCTATTCACAGGGATTAACACGAGCACGTCAACGAATTCCTTCCGAATGAGGATCAAACAAGCTCGAACCTATTTCACCGTCGAAATCGATTTTCCTCGATCTTTTAACTCCCGAACTCCGATCCTCACTCTCCACTGATTCTCAACTAGCAGTATTATAAAGAAACGGCTGGCAATGACCTTTTAAACTTTAGGCATTAGATAAAACTTCATCTTTCAACTAAACTGCGTCATAACATTAAATAACGCAGTGGCATGAAGTCAACATGGCAAATCCAGCCACGAACTGCCCCTCCTCACAGGGAGGGGTCCTCCTTTTATACCCTGTAAAAAAAAACTGTCACATGACCTCTACTGGCGGGAAAATGACGTCACTCCACCATCACAAGACCATTACCTCAAGTCCAATATAACTTCAACACCTGTCACGTGACAAGTACGTAACAACATTAAAAACTTTGCCCATCTAACCTGTGGATGACAGCTCTCAGATCAGGACATATATGTCCCGGACTTTGCTGAGGTCACCGCAGATCTGATGTCCGATTCCTCTGAACATGTTTAGCAGAACAGTCTGCATCACAGCTTGTTCAGGTGACCGAGCATCCTCTGCTGGAAGAGTTATATTTCAATGCCCATTTCCTTGCTTTCTGGTGCGAACATTGGAAGCGGGTATCGTTAGCGGTGAAAGGTTTTCTCTGCTTTCACACTGATGCAATTGCCTTGTGGCGTTATGTGGATCTGTTGTCATGTCCTGGATTAAATTGTGCGAACGAATTGAGCTGTTTGTATCCCTCAGCATGGAACTTGACGCGTTTGTCAACCTAACAAGAAAATCGAGTCTCGCAACAAAAAATAAACCTTGTATTAGGTGTGTTTTTTATTGAAAGGCTGTGCAGATATCGAGTTTCTCTGCGTTAAAACAGAGATGCTGTGTTTGTGTATTCTTTGTGAGCAGCTGGTGTGGTGCAGTCTCCCATCGAGTAAGGGATCCTCCCTGATTATTAACCTCCGTTAGGCTTGCAATGCACGTCACAGATATTGCCCGACCGGTCATTATCTGCTGATGGACGTGACGAATTTAATTGGCTCAGTGACAGCAAGGCTAACACTGAACTTTGTTTCCTTGCTGGGAATGAAAGAATGTAACCGAGTTCAGACAACAGCGGGTGAGTCTGGAATTCCCCTCATGCTCCCCGTGTTTATGTAATTGATCCTTGGCTCATTTAAACTGTTCAATACTTCCTCCTTCGGCACTTCACTGTTTTGACGCTCTGTTCAGTTTGTTCATTAATTGTGGGCCTTTACTCAGTGAGGGAAATTGATCACAGAAACGGACTTTGCGGCCCGCCTGCTCCATTCCGACAACACAGCTTCTTTGTTGCTTGTCCCTGTATTTTCTGTTCGGGTATTAACCCGACAAACCCCTCCCACCCATGCAGACTCCAAATATCTCCACGCTATTCTAATTGTACCACTTGTCACGGGAAAACCTAGCTTGGGATGGGGTCCAGGACAGACCCTAGGAACTGTGCTGCTATTAAGAGAGAGAGGGGAGGCGTCCAACGCAGTGAGAGAGAGGGGAGGCGTCCAACGCAGTGAGAGAGAGAGAGACAGAGAGACAGAAACTGCTCGAAAGATTGATGTCATGGTTTCACTGCCAGCTTGTTGACCTTTCCCCGTGGTCACTTGCCTGCTTGTAAAAGTTCCTGCAGAGAGAGGAGAACGGAGCAGGTTGATGGACAGCTTTTGTCCGACATGTGGAGATACAAGCCAGGTCACCTGTTACACAGGGACACACAGGTTCGGACACTGAACGAGCTTTGTTGCGCCCACAAGACGGTGGGGTTTTCTGGAGGATCGATTCGCGGAAATCGATCAGTGGCTCACAGTGTGAAAAGATGCGACCGGTGTGGAATTATTTGTGTGTCCCCCCTCTCCTGGGTGATAATTCCATGACTGAAGAACGGCCGTACGTGCTATGGTCATAGTCGGTGACCACAACAGGAATTCGGAAGACCACGGAAGATAACGGGAAGAATCGACGGAATCACCTCTCAGCTCTCTCTCTCCATCGCAACTCAACTAAATACCATAAACTGAACTGATCTCTCTTCATCATCGTAAGACTCTATCCATTCAGACCTAGGTTTGAAAGAGCCTAGTTTTGTTTCTATTACCACACTTAATATATCATTGCTGACCAGTTCCAATATATTTGTTTTTATATTGCTGTATTGCCTAGTTACTAATAAACATTGTTAGTTTACAGCAATTCCAGACTCCAATGTGTTTACCACTTCTGCTGGTTCTTCAGCCCCTCACGGGATTTTTGATCGGAAACAAGAAGGCAGCGGGAGAGCACCTGAGGGTTTCCAGCGGGAAGACATTCTGCGTTCTCAGGGGCAAAGACAGGCCAGACTGCGCAGGCGCGTGACGTCAACCAGTTGAGCGCGAACAGTTTTTAAAACGGGCAAGGAATCTGCAGAAGCTTTTGATTCGGAACAAGACGGCAGCGGGAGAGCACCTGAGGATTTCCAGCGGGAAGACATTTTGAGTTCTCGGGTGCAAAGAGAGGCCAGACTGCGCAGACGCGTGACGTCAGCCAGTTGAGCGCGAACAGTTTAAAAAGAAGACGGCCATATTCAGCGGGCAGCGGAGTGAGAGGCAGCAGAGTGGAATGGCGTTGTCTCCACGGGCTTCGGCGATAACGGGACGCGGTAAGCTGTTGATTGGAAAAGGAAGTAGTATGTGTGTGTGAAGCCAGTTTTCTGTGGTCGTTGTCAGATGAGGGAGGTACTGGAGTCTCCCGGCGTCCCGGAAGGCCACATCTGCACCAGGTGCTTCGAGATGCAACTCCTTAGGGATCGTGTTAGGGAACTGGAGCTGCAGCTCGATGAACTTCGTTTGGTCAGGGAGAGTGAGGAGGTGATAGAGAGGAGTTACAGGCAGGTGGTCACACCGGGGCCACGGGGGATAGAGAAATGGGTCACAGTCAGGAGAGGGAAGGGGAAGAGTCAGGTACTAGAGAGTACCCCTGTGGCTGTACACCTTGACAATAAATACTCCTGTTTGAGTACAGTTGGGGGGACAGCCTACCTGGGGGAAGAGACAGTGGCCGGGCCTCTGGCACAGAGTCTGGCCCTATGGCTCAGAAGGGTAAGGAAAGGAAGAGGAAGGCGGTAGTGATAGGGAACTCTATAGTCAGTGGTTCAGACAGGCGATTCTGTGGGCGCAGGAAAGATACCCGGCTGGTAGTTTGCCTCCCACGTGTCTGGGTTCGGGATGTTGCTGACCGCGTCCAATATATCCTTCGGTGGGAGAGAGAACAGCCAGAGGTCGTGGTAATTATTGGTACCAATGATATAGGTAGGAAAAGGGAAGAGGTCCTGAAAGAAGACTACAGGGAGTTAGGAAGGAAGTTGAAAAGCAGAACATCAAAGGTAGAAATCTCGGGATTACTGCCTGTGGCACGCGACAGTGAGAATGGGAATAGAATGAGGTGGAGGATAAATGCGTGGCTGAGGGATTGGAGCATGGGGCAGGGATTCAGATTTCTGGATCATTGGGATCTCTTTTGGGGCGGATGTGACCTATACAAAAAGGGCGGATTGCACTTGAATCCCAGGGGTCTAATATCCTGGCGGACAGGTTTGATAGAGCTGTTGGCGAGGGTTTAAACTAGTTTGGCAGGGGGTAGGAATCAGAATGTGAGTGCAGGGATTAAGGTAGAAGGACAATGACATAACGCTAAGAGTTCTGAGTTGATGAGGAAGGACAAGCAGGGGACAGAACATAATTGTAGCCAGTTAAAGGGTTTGAAATGTGTCTATTTCAATGCTAGGAGTATTAGGGACAAGAAAGATGAACTTAGAGCATGGAGCAGTACGTGGAACTGCGATGTTGTGGCCGATACTGAAACTTGGTTGGAGGAAGGGCAGGACTGAATGATGCAGGTCCCAGGATTCAGGTGTTTTAAAAGGAACAGGATGGGAGGTAGAAAAGGTGGGGGGGGGGGTGTGTACAGTGGCTTTGCTGGTCAGGGATGGTATCACGGTTATAGAAAGGGAGGACGCTGCAGAAGGAGTGTCCACGGAGTCAGTCTGGGTGGAAGTCAGAAATAGTAAGAGATCAATCACTGTGCTGGGAGTAGTCTATAGGCCCCCAAATAGCCCTCGAGACGCCGAGGAACAGATAAGCAGGCAGATTTTAGAACGGTATAGGAAATATAGGGTAATTGTTATGGGTGATTTCAACTTCCCTCATATTGACTGGCACCTCCTGAGTGCAAGGAGGATAGACAGGGCTGAATTTGTCAGGTGTGTTCAAGCAGGATTCCTGACAAATTATGTGGACCGGCCGACGAGAGGAGAGGCTATACTGGATCTAGTTCTGGGTAATGAACCTGGTCAGGTGACAGACCTCTTGGTGGTGGAGCATTTTGGTGAGAGTGACCACAACTCCCTCAGCTTCAGCACAGCTATGGTAAGGGATAAAACCAGACGAAATGGTAAAGTGCTTTACTGGGGACAGGCTAACTTTGAAGGGATGAGGCAGGAACTATCGAGAGTAAATTGGAAACAGATGTTCAAAGGGGAAAGCGCAGAAGTAACGTGGGAGAAGTTTAGGGACCAGGATAGGTTTGTCCCACTGAGGGAAGGGGAAAATGGTAGGAAAAGGGAACCGTGGCTGACGAAACATGTGAGGCAACTCGTCAAGTGGGAATAAAGAAGCATATGTTAGATATAAGAGCAGGAAGTAGGAGACAATTATGAGAAATATAGGGTAGCCAAGAAGGAGGAAAAGAAAGGATTTAGGAGAGCTCGAAGGGGACGTCAGAAGGCCTTGGCATGTAGGATTAAGTAGAACCCCCAGGCGTTCTCTGCGGATGTGAAAAAAACAGGAGAATGACGAGAACGAAGGTGGGACCGCCAAAGGATAAAGAGGGCAACATGTGCCTGGAGGCAGAGGAGGTTGGGGAGGTCCTAAATGAATACTTTGCTTCAGTATTCACAAGTAAAAAGCACCTTGATCAGGATGAGGTCGAAGTCGAGCGGGCCTGAGTGCTGGACAATGTGGAGATTAAGGAAGAAGGAGTGCTGGATCTTCTTAAAAACATTAAGATTGATAAATCCCCAGGACCGGATATGATACACCGCAGGTTGTTGTGGGAATTGAGAGAAGAGATCGCAGGAGCATTAGCAGTGATCGTTGAATCCTCTTTGGCTACAGGGGAAGTGCCGGAGGACGGGAGAATGGCAAATGTAGTTCCCTTGTTTAAAAAAAGATAATAGGGAGAAAGCTGGGAACTATCGACCGGTGAGTCTTACGTCAGTGGAATGTAAACTACTGGAAAGGATTCTTAACGAAAGGACCTACGAGCATTTGGAGAAGTACAGTCTACTCATGGATAGTCAGCATGGCTTTGTGAAGGGAAGATCGTGCCTTAAGAGCCTGACTGAGTCTTCTGAAGAGGTAACAAAGGAATTGGATGAGTGTAGGGCAGTGGATGAAGTCTACATGCAAGTTTGCAAAGCATTTGACAAGGTCCCTCATGGGAGACTCATGCAGGCCCTCATGAAGGATGTGGAAGCTATGGAGAGGGTGCAGAGGAGATTTACCCGGATGTTGCCTGGTTTGGAGAACAAGCCATGTGAAGCAAGGTTAGCAGAGCTGGGACTTTTCTCTTTCGAGCGTAGAAGAATGAGAGGGGAATTGATGGAGGTCTACAAGATTATGAGGGGCATAGATAGGGTGGATAGTCAGTACCTGTTTCCCAGGGCACCAACAGCAAACACCAGAGGGCATATGTACAAAATTAAGGGAGGGAAGTTTAGGGGAGACATCAGGGATAAGTTTTTTACACAGAGGATTGTCAATGCCTGGAATGACTTGCTAGCGACGGTGGTGGAGTCTAAAACATTAGGGGTATTTATGAGCCTCTTGGGCAAATACATGGATGAAAGGAAAATAGAGGGTTATGGGGTAGTGTGGGTTTAACACATTTTTGGGGAGTATATGGGTCGGCACAACATGGAGGGCTGAAAGGCCTGTACTGTGCCGTAGTGTTGTACGGTTGTCTGGTTCTATGGGGCACGTGACACACTTCTCCTGGCAGTTCATTCCAGATGCATCACTTCCTTCGGTGTTAAAAAAAAAATCACTTTTTAGTTCTCCTTGGAATACCTTCCTTTTTCTGTATCAGTGCCCTCAGGGTTGGACTTCCAAACCGGTCGGAAAGATTACAACTGTATTCCGCATCTCAAACATTCAGGGGTTCACCCCGTATTCGCTTACGTTCCAATGGAATAAAGATTTAGAAACATAGGAAGCCTACAGCACAATACAGGCCGTTCGGCCCACAAAGCTGAGCCGGACATGTCCTTACCTCAAAAATTACCCTGGATTACCAATCGCCCTCCACTTATCTCAGCTCTATGCATCTGTCCGGGAGTCTTTTAGATTACCAATCGTCCTCCACTTGTCTCAGCTCTATGCACCTGTCCGGGAGCCTATCGCTTCAGCCTCCACCACGTCGCCGGCAGCCCATTCCACGTACTCACCACTCTCTGATTTAAAACAAAATAAGCCTGACATCCTCTCTGTAACTACTTTCAAGCTCCATAAAACTGTGTCCTCTCGTGCTAGTCATTTCAGCCCTGGGAAAAGGTCTCTGACTATCCACACGATCAACGCCTCTCATCACCTTATACACCTCTATCAGGTCACCTCTCATCCTCCGTCTCTCCAAGTAGAAAAGGCCGAGTTCACTCAACCTATTCTCATAAGGCATGCTCCCCAATCCAAGCAACATCCTTGTAAATCTCCTCTGCACCCTTTCTATGGTTTCCACATCCTTCCTGTAGAGAAGCAACCTGTACTGAGCACAGTACTCCAAGTGGGGTCTGACCAAGGTCCTATATAGCTGCAAGATTACTTCTCGGCTCTTAAACTCAGTCCCACAATTGATGAAGGCCCATACACAGTATGCCTTCTTACACAAGGATGAAATGACGTGTCTCCGGCCTACGGTCTGCATCTCAACCTCATGTCCATCAAACAGAACGATTTCTTAATCTTTTTTTATTATGGAACAAGCAATGTTTGATTTAATGTTAGATTCAGAACGGAAGCATCCAGATTCTATTCTTGAGTAGCTCACTCACCAATCTCCTGTGTTTTTGTTTCAGAACTGGTTTCCAATGTCACTGTTACATCTAATGCCACCATGCTGATTGAGTACAGCGACACCGTCTCGCTAACCTGCTTCGCAACAGGCACGGATGTCTCTTACCTGTGGCTTGAAGAGAATAGCACGATAACCCCCGGTGGCAGGTTTGAGCTGAGTGCCGATCACAGCACACTCACTGTTTCTGGAGTGCTACGGACAGACGGAAGATTCACCTGCAGAGCAAGCAACCTGATTAACGAAATCACAAGCCCTCCGTTTAATCCGGATTTCTACTGTAAGTGTCCCGAGACTCCGGTAGATACACAGAGTATTGTTAGTCCTGCTAGATATGGGGATCCCACAGAGAGGGATTATATCTGTGAACGGTAACACAGTGTTAAACTCAGATGAACATCCGAATTACTGAACAGTTGACCGGGAGTTATATCCGAGTTTATCTCGGAAGCTGGAATTAATTTTTTTTTCTACTCTCAATCTAAAATCTTAGTCGCATTACGGCGAATATTAAACTATCACAATGTAGGTTCACTCCCGTACTTCAGGCGAAAGAAATGTGTAGGAGAACGTGGCTTCACACACAACAACGTGGCTGACTTCTTCCAGCCCGCTCAGCTCAAAGGGAATAGTGATGCATATTAAATGTTGGCACCACCAGAAAAGGCCACCTCCTGTGAACCAATGACGTCAGTATTTTTGTGCTGCGATTCCAGCACGCTGATGTGTACAAAGTCAACAGGGAATTTGTACACAAATGGCATGTGCACAAAAGCGTGGACATATCCGAAATACAGAGCAGGGTTTGTAATGTCATTCATATAGACAGGTGAAATGATAACGTTTGTGACTCTCCTGTTTACCGTCTGAGGCTTTTCGACAAATACATTCGACGGTGTGTAGGAGCACTGCCTCTGCTCTTCCTGTCCGGCTGCGAAACTCTGCAGAACTTCCTGTCTAATTTGTTGCATTCCGTTATCTTTTAGACGGACCAGATCGTCCATTTCTCATCGCTCAACCGGACTCGTCGCTTCACATTGCCGGAAGCACCGTAACGTTAAAATGTTTCACACAGTCGCACCCGGTTGCTGATTTATATTGGCAACTGAATGGTGTCCATCGACAAAGTGGGCAGCCTCTCATCCTCGACGACATCTCTGTGAGCGACACGGGGAATTATACTTGTAAGGCCTATAACAGGCTGACTGGGAGGTACAATGCCTCAACCATGCAAATCAATGTGCTCGGTAGGTAGTCAGTTTCTCTCTTTGCTGTGGTCATCTACTTAACGGTGTTGGTGCAGACAGACCAGAGAAATTAAACTATATGTGTAGTGTTCTCGCTCAGGTGTAAGAGAACGCTGAACAAAACACCGAGGTAAACCGTAGTCAATGAAAACAGGATCGCAGTAAGATTAACCGTTTACTGTTCCCTCTTCCACATTAACGTATGGTGAAAACTGTTGACAAAACAATACAAAATTTGTACAGTATTTGTTTCCTTCTGCTATCACATTTACATCGTAAATACTTGCAAAGGTAAAACTACAACTACTACATTACATTAAAATGCAGCATACAGTCAGAATCTACCTACGCCATTGACTGCTTTAAATACACTTCAACACAAACTATCCGCAACTCTTTAACTAACGAAAACATAAACCTTATCAACCGTCATTACTTTTAACAGAATCAGCGTTAACATTTTAATTCAACATATCGATTATTTCATGAACTTACAGCGTTGCTTCACTATGTTTCTAATGCGTGGAAAGACAACTTTTCTTGCGCTGATCCTACACATGTGAGCCCCCGCCTTCCCGTTTCTCCAAACCGGTATTTTCCCACAAGACGCTGCGAGACCGGATGTGACGTCATCGCAGCCGCGATATATCACAGACAACGAATTTACTTTAAACAATCCTAACTTTAACTAAAAAATGCTAACAAACGAATTACTAAAGCGAAAATATTATAAGCTAAAGAAATGCCATAAAGACAACACAACAACCTTTACGGTGGTCGCAGAACCTGGTCTCCAGTGAACTCTGCCAGACCTGCTCTCGGACTGTTCAGTTCTCACTGTTGTGCGTGGCTGTGTATCGCCGTTTCCGTTTGCAGGCTGCTCGCACTTGTCCGTGCCGGATGTCAGTTCCGTCTTCAAGGCCATCAAGTAATCATTTGTGCTGTATTTTACTCTATTTTTGAAAACGGACTGCTTCTCCAGTCAGCTGGAAATGATTAGTTCTAAATCATCTACCGGAAAGTTTAACGATGTTCCCCTCCCCAGTGCCGCCCAAATGTCTATGACGGTATAGAAACATAGAAACATAGAAAACCTACAGCACAATACAGGCCCTTCGGCCCACAAGGCTGTGCCGAACATCTCCCTGCCTTAGAAATTACTCGGCTTGCATATAGCCTCCATTTTTCTAAGCTCCACTTACCTATCCTAAAGTTTCTTTAAAGCCCCTATCGTATCCGCCTGCACCACCGTTGTCGGCAGCCCATTCCACGCACTCACCACTCTCTGCCTAAAAGACTTACACCTGATATCTCCTCTATACCTACTCCCCGGCGCCTTAAAACTGTGTCCTACTATGACAACCATTTCAGCCTTGGGAGAATGCCTCTGACTATCCACACAATCAATACTTCTCATCATCTTGTACACATCTATTATGTCACCTCTCATTCTCCGTCCCTCCAAGGAGAAAAGGCGGAGTTCACTGAACCTGCTTTCATTACGCATGCTCCCTAATCCAGGCAACAACTTTGTAAATCTCCTCTGCAACCTTTCTATGGCTTCCACATCCTTCCTGCAGTGAGGCGACCAGAATATTGACAGCATCTGCAGTACTTTGCTTTAAGCAGAATATATCTCCTTGGAGCCATCATTTCAGCACAGTACGTTACACGTGATACATGATCTGTGGTATTTTTACAGAATCCGTATCCAGGCCCAAAACCACATCGAATGACGCTGACTCGGTAGAACACAATGACACAGTTAGTTTGGAGTGCACGGCAAGAGGGAGACATGCTTCCTATTCGTGGTTAATGAAAAGCAGGACAGTTAGCTCTGACGTTACGATTACAGTGAGCACCACATCGACTGAACGTTTACCGCCAGTATCACTGTATTAGCCCATGTGTCCAACACTGATTATATTTTAAATGGAGAAAAAACAACAAAAAGAGAATGATGTGCAACGGGACTTGGCAGTCCTTTGTGTAGGATTGCCTAAAGGTTAATTTGGAGGTTGAGTCTGTTGTGAGGAAGGGAAATGCGACGTTAGCATTCATTTCAAGAGGACAAGAATATAAAAGTAAGCATATAATATTGAAAGTTTATAAAGCTCTGGTGAGGCCTCACCTGGAGAATTGTGAACAGTTTTGGCCCCTTACCCGAGAATGGATGTGCTGAAATTGGAGAGGGTTCAAAGGGGGTTCACGAAAATGATTCCGGGATTGAAAGACTTGTCATAGTATGAGCCTTTAATGTCTCTGAGCCTGTATGCACTGGAATCCAGAAGAGTTGAGAGGAAGGAAACTGTCTACCAGGTCACCCCTCATTCTTCTGAATTCGAGTGATGAAATGTTCGTCATATGAAAACAAAAGACTCATGTGAGTGAACTTCCTTTGAAGCCCTTCAGGTTCAACACATCCTTTTCAAGAACAGTGCCCCAAATCTGCTCACAATACTCCAGGTGTGGCCTCACTGGTGTTAAAAAATTGAAATGTCACATCATTGCTTTTACAATCTCGTCCACATGAAATTAATGCTAACAGCGCCTTATCCCCGTATCCCTTGATGCCCCGAACGATAGAAAATCTATCAACCTCTGCGTTAAATATACAAAAAGACTTGGTCTCCAACCCTGCTTGTGGCAAACAATTGCACGGATGTACAACCTCTTCTGAAGAAATACCTTTTCAGCTCCGTTCTGAAATGAGGTTTCTCTATTTTTAGCTGTGTCACCTTGACGTTGACTCTCCCACCACAGGAATCATCCTCTCTATAGGAAACTATAGATACATAATCATCTACTACAGGAAACATCCTCTCCACATCCACTCTATCCGCTGGTCCTAGACTCCCCCACTATAGTTAACATCCTCTCCACATCCACTCTATCTGTGTCCTCTGGTCCTAGACACCACCAGTACAGAAATCATCCTCTCCACATCCACTCTATTTGTGTCGTTTGTTCGGAGTTAGGAGGATGGTTAGTCTGAGGCCATAATCCTCTCCACATACACTCTAACAAGGCTTCTCACCATTCGATAGTTGTCTGTGAGGTCACCCCTCATTCTTCTGAATTCCAGTGAATACAGACCCAAAGCCATCAAATGCTCTTTATATGAAAATCATTCAATGATTGACTCATATGAGTGAATTTCTAAGAAAAATGGCCTAAATCTGCTCACAGTACTCCGGGTGAGACCTCACTGGTGCTTAAAAATTGAAAGATTACATCGTTGCTTTTATAAACTCGTTCACTTGAAATGAATGCTAACATTGCATTACCCTCCTCACCACAAAATCAACAGCTTTGTGGGCCGAAGGGCCTGTATTATGCTGCAGGTTTTCGATGTTTCTATGTTACTGCATGATGACACTATTCCACCTGCCATTTCTTTGCCCATTCCCCTTATGTGGCCTCTCTAATTCCTCAATGCGAAATGCCCCTCCACTTGTGTTCATGTCGTCTGCAAACTTTACAAGAGTGCAATCAATTCCATCGTCCAAATCATTGACATGTAACAGGAAAATAATCGGCCCCAACACGGACCACCGTGGAACACCACTGGTCACTGGCAGACAGCCATGAAAAGATCACTCTTTGCCTTTCGCCAATCGGCCACTACTTTATCCATGCTAAATCTTCCATGTAATACCATTAACTCGAAGCTTGAAAAACAGCATCATGCATGGCACCTTGACATGGGCTTCTGAAAATTCCAGAACACAACATCGACCGGTTATCCTTTGTCTATCCTGCCTGTTATTTCTTCAAACGATTCCAGCAGATTTGTCTGGCAAGATTTCCCCCTGAGGGAAGCATGCTGACTGCAGCCTATTTTATCATGTGCCCCCATGTCCCCTGAGACCTCATCCTTAATAATCGACTTCTTTCCAAACGATTCTGGCCAACTCCCGTCCCTTGAGTCTGCAATTCAATTTACTCCATTGTGATACGGACAGGTTGGCGCGTGGCCTAGTGGACAAGGCGTCGGACTAGTAACCTGAAGGTCACTGGTTCGAACCTCAGCTGAGGCAGCGTGTTTGTGTCCTTGAGCGAGGCACTAAACAACACATTGCTTTGCGACGACACCGGTGCCAAGCTGCATGGGTCCTAGTGCCCTTCCCTTGGACAACATCGGTGGCGTGGAGAGGGGAAGGCCTGCAGCTTGGGCAGCTGCTGGTCTCCCATACAACCCTGCCCAGGCCTGCGCCTTGGAAAAAACCTTCCAAGGCGCAAATCCATGGTCTCAGGAGAATAACGGATGCCGATAATACTGACACATATGACTTCAGCTTCTCCTTCACAAATTTCAGGGTGAATTCGATCCTATTATAAACACTTTCCGAGGTTGTTTGTTTTCTTTTCCTTAAGGTCTCTGTTCAATTCTGGATCATTGCTCAACACCAAATCCAGAATAGATGATCCTCTACTGGGCTCAACCACGAGCTGCCCTGAAACACCAGCTCGCAAGGGCTCGCATTAACCAAATTACTTAGTCCCCCGAAGTAACAGCAGCAAATCTTTAAACTCTGCCGGAGTTTCATTCAGTTTGCGATCTGACCTGATATCGAAATACATGGGGATGAGAGACGGGAATGGCGATGATATGGAGCTGGAGACACACAACTATTGTGAACGTGAAGAGAAAACCAAGCGTAAAACCATTTACATTTTAATTGTATCTACAGGGCCAGTGACCGGGGTTAATGTGGTGACCAATAATTCCATTCCCCTGGAAAACCTCGATACCATCGCACTGAGTTGTGACGCATCGGGCACTGTTCAGACACGGACATGGTTCAAGGATGACCAACCCATCCAGGAAAACGGCAGAATATTTACATCTCCCGACAAGGCGAAACTGACCATAATCAGTGTGAACAGAAACGACGCAGGGACGTACAAGTGCATCGCCAGCAACTCTTTCAGCAGTGGCGCTGGAGAGACCTACGTGGAGGTTTACAGCAAGTACACAGGTAACCAGCAACCATCATTTGTACCGGATTTTACTGTACTCGACAGGTATTCTGATTTTATTGATAGGCCAGAGAAGGTCAGAATTGTACCGGAGCTTCCAGCTGTCTCAAATATAGTGTCAAACCTGACGTTAAAATGCCAAGTGGAAATAAGTCCAGAACCAGCCTATTGGCTCAAAGTGGCTGACACTCTGAGGGAGGAGTTGTAAAGTTTGATGGCCACAGGCAGGAATGACTTCCTATGACGCACAGTGTTGTATCTCGGTGGAATGAGTCTCTGGCTGAATGTACTCCTGTGCCTAACCAATACATTATGGACTGGATGGAAGAGATTGTCCAAGATGGCATGCAACTTGGATAGCATCCTCTGATCAGACACCACCGTCAGAGAGTCCAGTTCCACCCCCACAACATCACAGGGTTACGAATGAGTTTGTTGATTCTGTTGGTGTCTGCTACCCTCAGCCTGCAGCCCCAGCAGCAAACATGATAGCACTGGCCACCACAGACTCGTAAACATCCACAGCATCTTCCAGCATATGCTAAAGGACCTCATTCTCCTCAGGAAATAGAGACGACTCTGACCCTTCTTGTAGACAGCCTCAGAGTTATTTGACCAGTCCAGTTTTTTGTCAATACGTATCCTCATGTACTTGTAATCCTTCCAACATGTCCACACTGACCCCTTGGATGGAAACAGGGGTCACCGGTGCCTTGGCCCTCCACAGGTCCACCGCCAGCTCCTTAGACTTATTCACATTAAGCTGCAGATGATTCTGCTCGCACCATGTGACAAAGTTTCCCACCGTAGCCCTGTGCTCAGCCTCATCTCCCTTGCTGATGCATCCAACTATGGCACTGTCATCAGAAAGCTTCTGAATATGGCAAGACTCGGTGCAGTAGTTGAAGTCCGAGGTGTAGATGATGAAGAGAAAAGGAGACAGGACAGACCCTGTGGAGCCCCAGTGCTGATGACCACTCTGTCTGACACACAGTGTTGCAAGTACTGTGTGCCAGTGCTTGGAAGTGCAAGTATCTAAAAAGCGTAGATTGGGACAGGTTGTTCTCTGGAAAGGATGTCGTTGGTAAGTGGGAGGCCTTGAAAGGAGAAATTTTGAGAGTGCAGAGTTTGTATGTTCCTGTCAGGGTGAAAGGCAAAAGAAATAATAATAAGGAACCTTGGTTCTCGAGAGAAATTGGAACTCTGATAAAGTAGAAGAGAGAGATGTATAACATATATAGGCAACATCGAGCAAATAAGGTGCTTGATGGACATAAAAAGTACAAAAAATACTTAGGAAAAAAATCAGAGGGCTAAAAGAATGCATTAGGTTGCTTTGCCAGTCAAGGTGAAGGATAATCCTAAGAGCTTCTACAGATATGTTAAGAGCAAAAGGATAGTAAGGGATAAAATTGGTCAGCTTGAAGATCAGAGTGGTCGGTTATGTATGGAAACAAAAGAAATGGGGGAGATCTTAAATGCTTTTTTTTTGCATCTCTATTTACTAAGGAAACTGGTATGGAGTCTATGGAATCAAGGCAAACAAGTAGGGAGTTCATGGAACTTATACAGATTAAAGAGGAGGAGGTGCTTGCTGTCTTGAGGAAAATCAGAGCAAATAAATCCCCAGAACCTGACAGGGTATTCCCTCGGACCTTGTTGGAGACTTGTGTTGAAATTGTAGGGGTCCTGACAGATATATTTAAAATGTCGGTATCTACGGGTGAGGTGTTCATGTTGTTCCGTTGTTTAAAAAAAAGCCTCTAAAAGTAATCCGAGAAATAATAGGCCGGTAAGTTTGACGTTAGTAGCAGGTAAATTATTTGAAGGATTACTAAGAGAAAGGCTTTACAAGTATTTCGATAGACAGGGACTTACCAGGGAGAGTCAAGATGGCTATGTGCGTGGTTGGTCATGTTCAAACCAATCTATTAGAGTTTCTCGAGGAAGTTACGAGGAAAGCAGATGAAGGGAAGTCAGTGGATGTTGTCTACATGGACTTCAGTAAGGCCTTTGATATGGGAGGTTAGTTATTAAGATTCAGTCGCTAGTTATACATGGAGAGGTAGTAAATTGGATTAGATATTTTCTCAATGGGAGAAGCCAGACAGTGGTAGTGGAGGATTGCTACTCTGAGTGGAGGCCTGTGACTAGTGGTGTGCCACAGGGATCAGTGCTGGGTCCACTGTTATTTGTCATCTATATCAATGATCTCGATGACAATGTGGTAAATTGGATCAGCTAATTTGCTGATGATACAAAGATTGGAGGTGTAGTGGACAAGTGAGGAAGGTTTTCAAAGCTTGCAGAGGGATTTGGACCAGTTGGGGGAATGAGCTGTAAAATGGCTGATGGTAGTTTACTGCAGACAATTCTGAGGTATTGTACTTTGGAAGGACAAACCAAGGTAGAACATACAAGGTAAATGGTAGGACACTGAGGAATGCAGTAGAACAGAGGGATTAAGAAATGCAGATACAAAAATCACTGAAGGCTGTGTCACAGGTAGATTGGCTCGTAAAGAGAGATTTTGGTACATTGGCCTTTATAAATCAAAGTACTGAGTATAAGAGTTGGAATGTTGGTGAGGTTGTATAAGACATTGGTGAGTCCAAATTTGGAGTATTGCATGCAGTTTTGGTCACCTAATTACAGGAAAAAAAAACATTAATAAGGCTGAAAGAGTGCAGAGAAGGTTTTGTAGGATGTTTCTGCGACTTGAGAAACTGAGTTACAGAGAAAGGTTGAAAAACTTTGGACTTTATTCCCGAGCGTAGAAGAGTGAGGGGAGATTTGATAGAGGAAAATAAAATAATGATGGGTATATATAGGGTTAATGTAAGCCGACTTTTTCCACTGAGGCCGGGGGAGAAAAAAATCAACAGAGGGTATGAGTTACGTGTGAAGGGGGAAAAGTTTAAAGGGAACATTGTTGGGGCTTCTTCACACAGAAATTGGGTGGGAGTGTGGAATGAGCTCACAGGTGAACTGGTAAATGAGGTCTCATTTTTAATATTCAAGAGAAACTTGGACAGGTACATGGATGAGAGGTGTATGTAGGGATATGCTCCAAGTGCAGGTCAGTGGGACTAGGCAGAAGTATGGTTCTACACAGCCAAGAAGGGCCTAAGGGCCTTTTCTGTGCTGTAATGTTCTATGTTTCTATGGTTCCATTCGGAAATTTGTAATGGGATATCCTCCACCATCCTTCTAAATTCAAACGAGTACACACCCAGAGCAATTAAACGTTCTTCGTATGTTAACCCTTTCATTCCAGGAATGATCCTTGTGACACAATATACGACTCCAAACTGACTCAGTCAAATTGTTGTGAAAATGAACTTGCCACTGATAAAGACATGTTCTCGGAATGTAAGATATATATATTTCCTTGTGTGTTATCAACAAAAACAGATGGCAATTGCACCCTCGGCTCTGGCGCAATCGTGGGCATTGTACTTGGTTTACTTGCTATGGGCCTGATCGGCGGAGTCAGTGGATGGTTGATCGCGAGGAGAACTGGCGGGTAAATGCATATTTTCTCCAAATATCGCCTCTACTTTTAATTCGTGGGTTAGAACTTTTTTTTCTTTTTTTGCATAAGTGGGATATTGGAAGCTTTAATGCGAACTTGTGATGCGACAGGCGAATGAAGCAAATTAGAGGGAAATAGATAAATACCTGCTGACGGTTCATGTGCAAGGTTCAGGAATGGAACACGAACGGTGCATGGGTGGAGATGCCCACCAGGCACTGATGTCCTTTCGGTGGGCGGTAACGGATATTAGACCATAAGAGCATGAGATACAAGAAGAGAAGTAGGACTCAGAATGCCAGAACAATTGGGATGTTGGACCATATAGGAGCAGAAGTTAGCCATAACAGCCCATTGAGTCTGCCCGGCCATTCAATCATGGACTGACCCAATTCTTCCAGTCACCGCCACTCCCCTGCATTCTGCCCATACCCGTTGATGCCCTGGCTAATCAAGAAACTATCTCTGTTTTAAATGCGTCCAGTGACTTGTCTTCCACAGCCGTTCGTGGCAACAAATTCCACAGATTTACCAGAGTCTGTCTAAAGTAATTTCTCCGCACTTCTGTTCTAAATGGACTCCCTTCAATCCTGAAGCCGTGCTTTCTTGTCCTAAAATCCCCTCCCATGGGAAATAACTTTACCATATGTGACTGAATATTACCCTGACGCCAACAATCAACTTCGGGTATCATGGAGCAGTCGGTTAATCCTCGCCTCTCGTCTGATGATTAAAAAATAAACGGGGATCGCTGCGTCTCCACCTGTTTGTGTTTTTACATCTCATTTCCCAAAAGCTGCTAAAATCGATCAGCAATTCCGGAATCATTCCACAGATCAGGGACAGTCCGTGGACAGAATCAGCATTAAGCTTTCACGTGGGCGTTGTTTTCTTGAAATGTGAACATTTGTCTGAAAGCGGAAGCGTTCAGTGATACATGTGTCACTTTCCCCTGACAAACTGAGATCTGAAAGCCCGAAACACTCTCGCTGTGCAATCCAATATGGCCACTGTTGTAAAGATCGAGTAGGACTGGAATCGGGCATTTGATAGCCGGAATAGATTCAAGTAAAAACCAGGGAGTATCCAATGGATGAATGGGAATTATATCATTCGGTGTATCAGTGCAAGAAACTCACTTCCTGCCGGGTTCATATTTTGTCCTTTGTTTCTGTTTATTCAGGATCAGAGATCCGCCACGATCCCAATATGACACGAGCGTCAATTCCGGAAGGAAGGGTGAGTGAGCTGCATTTCAACTGTTCTATTACTGAGCTCCTGGAAATCTTAATATTTCATTTAGATATGGGAGTTCCTAGTGCACAGAAGCTGGAGGTTTTCATCCACGGTCACGAATAATGCTGCTTGGGTTGTTGGGATGTCCAGTTAAAAAAGTGGAAATTTTCAAATGAGGATTACAATATAATTGGAGGGACGGTATGGTATTTTCCTTTCTGTATCTGACCTAAATTATTATTACCTGGCTCTGGCGTTTGTGGGAGACAGGGGGTAAAAGTTTAAGGGTAACACGAGGGGGAATTTCTTTACTCAGAGAGTGGTAGCTGTGTGGAACGAGCTTCCAGTAGAAGTGGTAGAGGCAGGTTCGGTATTGTCATTTAAAGTAAAATTGGACAGGTATATGGAAAGGAAAATAATGGAGGGTTTTGGGCTGAGTGCGGGCCAGTGGGAAGAGGTGAGAGTAAGCGTTCGGCACGGACTAGAAGATCAGAGATGGCCTGTTTCCGTGCTGTAATGGTTATATGGTTATATGGAATGTAGTTCATGCTATCTCTGGCATTTTGTTTTATGGCCGGATTGACATCTGCTGTATAAGCATCCCTGATGCTCTTCACCGCTGTGACGTATCTGCTTTGTTCCTGCAGGCACCTTGGATACAAACACCGTGAACGCATCGGGAACCTATGAAAATTTCTCACGAAATGAACAGGTTGGATCTTGGTATTATGTTCATGATCTCGGTCATTGTTTTGCAAGCGAACATCGGTCGACCTTTTCCGATCGGCATTTTGTTCGCTTCCCACCTATTCTCCACTCTGGACTCAAATATCTTCTCCCCCACCTGCCCAACAACTTCCCCTGGTGCCCCTCCCCTTCCATTTCTGCCATGGTCCAACATCCTCTTCAGCCCTTTACCTTTCCCCAGTGTCCAGGCCCACCTATCACCTTCCAGCTAGAAAACCTTCCTCTCCACTGTTTTCTCTGCTTTTCCGCTTCCTTTCCAGATCAGTAGAAGAGTCTCGGCCGAAAACGTCGATTGTTTATTCATTTCCATTGATAGAACCATAGAACCATTGAACATTACAGCACATATACAGGACTTTTGGCCCTTCCTGGCTGTGCCGAACCATTTATCTGCCCAGTCCCACCGACCTGCGCCAAGACCATATTCCTCCACACACCTCTCATCTATGTACATGTCCAAGTTGTTCTTAAATGTTAACAGTGAGCCTGTATTTACCACTTCATGTGGCAGCTCATTCCATACTCCCACCACTGTCTGTGTGAAGAAGCCCTCCCCCACAATGTTCCCTTTAAACTGTTCCCCCTTCACCCTTAACCCATGACCTCAGTTTTTTGTCTCCACGAGCCTCTGTGGAAAAAAGCCTGTTTGCATTTAATCTATCCATTCCCATCATAATTTTATATACCTCTATCAAATCTCCCCTCATTCTACTAAGCTCCAGAGAATAAAGTCCTAACTTATTCAAGCTTTCTCTGTAACTCAGTTTCTCAAGTCCCGGCAACATCCTTGTAATCTTTCTCTGCATTCTTTCAACCTTATTAATATCCTTCCGGTAATTATAGAACATGGAAAGGTACAGCACAGTACAGGCCCTTCGGCCCACAACCTTGTGCCGACCCTAAAACCCTGCCTCCCATGTAACGCCATCCTTCCATTCCTTCAAATACCTGTCTAGTAGTCTCTTAGCTGACCAACACTGCAGGCAATACTCCACATTCTTCGTCACCAATGTCTTATATAGTCTCCCCACAACATTCCAACTCTAATACTCTAATCTTTGATTTATAAAGGCCAATGTACCAAAAGCTCTCTTTACGACCCTATCGACCTGTGACGCCACTTTTCGGGAATTTTACATCTATATTCCCACATCCCTCCCTTTTACTGCACTCCATCCAAAGTGCAATACCTCACACTTGTCTGCATTAAACTCCATCTGCCATTTTTAGCCCATTTTTTCCCAGCTGGTCCAAATCCCTCTGCAAGCTTTGAAAACCTTCCTCACTGTCCACTACACCTCCAATCTCTGTATCATCAGCAAATCTGCTGATCCAATTTGCCACATTATCATCTAGATCATTGATACAGATGACAAATAACAATGGACCCAGCACTGATCCCCGTGGCACATCACTAGTCACAGGCCTCCACTCAGAGTAGCAATCCTCCACTACCACTCTCTGGCATCTTCCACTAAGCCAATATCTAATGCAATTTACTACCTCTCCATGTATACCCAGCGACTGAATCTTCCTAACTAACCTCCCACGCGGGACGTGCTCAAAGGCCTTACTGAAGTCCAGCTAGACAGCATCCACGGCCTGCACTTCACCCACTTTCCTGGTAACCTTCTCAGAAAACTCTGATAGATTGGTTAAACATGACTTATCACGCACAAAGCCATGTTAACGCTTCCTAATAAGTCCCTGTCTGTCCAAATACGTGTAGATCCTATCTCCTAGTACTCCTTCCAATAATTTACCTACTACTGACGTCAAACATACCGGCCTATAATTTCTCGGATTACATTTAGAGCCCTTTTTAAGAAAAAAAAACGGAACAACATGAGGTATCATCCAATCCTCCGGCACCTCACCCGTAGATACCGACAATTTAAACATATCTAAATATCTATCTGAAACGCTGGGTTCCTCCGGCATTTTGTGCGTCTTGCTCTGCACCTGCAGAATTTCTTCACTGGTGACATCTGTGGTTTGCACAGAATCCATAATTCTCGTACTCTGCAAAAACATATCTTACTCTGAGTGGAATCTATTTCGTGAAAGACTTTCTAAATGTCCGAGCAATGAGGCTAAGGCACAGAGGGAACACATGGTCAGATCTGAACCTGTCTGACTGTGATCAGCAATGATCTCTGTGAGCGTTTACGAGAAAGAGCAAATACGGTCAGCGTCCTGAGGCCACAAGTCCATATCCCGAATCTGTCACGGGCACATTCTGATCCAGACTTATCTCTCAAGATGAATGGTTTTGAAGAGGAGTTCCTCATCAAGTAACATGCATCATGCTACCCTTATTGCTGAGTGTTTCCGAATGAATTTATGTCTTTCGGGAGCGCTCCTGATGTCAGAGAAAATAGATATTGCTCTCACACTCTATCAGAAACACGCAGTGCGTCGAATGGCGAATGGTGCAATATTGCTGCAAGCTGCAATGAATGTGAAGATTGATACCCTCGGGGTTTACATGTGGAGAGACAGAATACAACTGTTCAGCGCAAGCTTAAACGTCACAATAGAAGTCTTTAATTTCTCTTTTCAGGGCGCAAGGAACAATGCAGAAGATGGAAACTCCACTTACACGGTGAGGGAATTATTTGCATCAATCCCTTTTAGATGCAATTGTTTCCATTTCACACAGTAAGAAACTGACCCTGAAGTGAGACATTCGACAGCGAGAATGAAGTCGAAGAGGCAGCAATGGGAGACACAGAAATGGCGGATGAACTCATGAAGTATCATGTGTTAGT
Organism: Hemitrygon akajei; assembly: GCF_048418815.1. Lineage (NCBI taxonomy): Eukaryota > Metazoa > Chordata > Chondrichthyes > Myliobatiformes > Dasyatidae > Hemitrygon > Hemitrygon akajei. The sequence goes on from NW_027331962.1 coordinate 2,490,225, forward strand.
CTGCACTGTGGAGCACACCATCAGTATGACAGTGTCAGGACATCCTCTGTGCCATTTGCTTTTCCACTCATTTTAGTGTCATTAGCAAATTTTGCTGCGCTACGCTCACTCCCCTCTTCCAAATCATCAATGCAAATGGTAAACAGCTGCGGGCCCAGCACCGACCCCTGCGGCACCCCACTCACCACTGACAGCCAACCGGAGAAACGCCCATTTACATCAACTGTCTGCCTTGTATTGGTTAACCAATCCACTTCCTCCGACTCCCTGCATCCGTATCTTATTTATAAATCTCTTGTGCGGCACCTTATCGAACGACTTCTGGAAATCCAAGTGTACGATATCCACCTGTTCCACTCTATCCACTGCACTCATTATATCCTCAAAGAACTCCAGTACGTTTGTCAATCAGACCTTGCTCTTTCTGAATCCATGCTGCGTCTGTCTAAAGGGGCCACTTCTTCCTAAATGTTACGCTATTTCTTCCTTGATAGCAGCTTCAAGCATCTTCCCAACTGCAGATGTTAAGCTAACTGGCCTATCGTTGCCCGTCTTTCGCCTACATCCTTTTTTAAAAAATTGGCGTGACATTTGCTGTCTTCCAATCCGCCGGGACCTGCCCAGAGTCTAGAGAGTTCTGACGAATGATTGCTAACACGTCCACTATAACCTCCGCCAATTCTCTCAACACATTAGGCGCCTTAGCTTGCCTTCAGGGAGACTTCAGGTATGAGGAGCGTTTAATGACTCTACCCCAAAGCTCACGGCAGTTCAGGAGATTGAGGGATCGATAACTTTGAAACTTCGGATATTGAAAGCCCTAAATAGAGAGGACGTGGAGAGGAGGACTCTGATCCCGGGGCGCTCTGTGCCCAGAGGACACAAACTCAGAATTCAAGGAGCTCCCTTTGAAAGAGGCATCAGGAGCAATATCTTCAGCCGGAGTGTGGTGTATCCGTGCAGTTTATTGCCGGATATGGCTGCGGCCTCAAAGTCAGTGATGGCAACATTGCACTTTCCTGCTTTACTCCCTGCCAGTTAAACTACAGTGAATCCTGCTCGAGGACTACTGAGTTGATCGTTCCTTGATTAATAACGGTGTCAAACATTACGGACAGAAGGCAAGTTGATAGATCAGGGTGTCAGACCGTACATAAAGAGGCAAGTGATTGAGGTTGAGAATTGTAATGGATCAGCCATGATAGAATGGTGGAGCTGCCTTCGCGGGCCGAATGGCCAAATTCTTCTCCTGTGTCTTATGGTCTACTGGATCTCTCCCGACTCTTGCGATATGTAATAAGATCTCTCTTAACCCTGGTCCCTCTGTCCCACGGTCTTTCCGAGCCGATTTGTTACATGTGTGGAAGTCTTTTTCGGTGTCCTTCCAATTCTCCTCTCTCACAGACTGCGTTTGTTATTAACTTTTGCTGATCACATGATTTACTTCCGTTTAACAGGGATTGGTTCTGGGCGACCGATCTGTTTACAGTGATCTGAAGAGGTAAGTGAGCAGAACACCAGGCTGTCGATGCCAAGTATAACTTGCAAAGGGAACACATTCATTATTGTCAAGCCGATGAGTTGAGCAGAGCCCCGGCTGTGAGTGATTCCAAGTTACCCAGTGATTAACAGATGAGAGACATGTAACACTGTGGGACTGGGGTCAGGCGGCGACGGGCAGCAAGTCATTGCTATTCAGAGGAATAATTGTCGTGGGCCTGTGGCCTTGCGAAACTGATAAATTGTCTGCAAATTCTCATTGACACGATCTCTGATGCCGAATAATGAAATATCGCCCGTATTTTGACTCACCAACTTTATTTCCTTCCGGTTGCTAAGACAGCCAACATGAATTGTTTAACTATTTCCTCAGATGACGTCACTGGTGAATAGAAGAGGACGGTTGGCCGGGAATTCACACATGAGAAGGACAATCATCGTGGAAGAAGCCACCGTTCAAAACATCTCTCACTTTTTATCTACAACCGTTATCCATGTCTCCGTCATAAGTCTCTCGAGTGTCACATTATCGCTTTAAGAATTGTTCAAGCTGCCGCATAGCAGCCAACTTCCGGTTAAGTTAGTCGTTGTTTAACTTTTGGGCTTTTTTTAGCAGTGTTTAATAAATGTTTTATTTGTTATAAAAAAAACTGTCTCAATTATATATTAATTGTTGCTGGATCATAACAGTAACGTAAACAAGGAGTCTTGGAAAAAATGATAACACTTTATGGTGACAAATTCACAGAGAATTACAAAATTCAGGCCCAGACATTGACCATGAGTAGAACATTAATACTAGGATGCCGTGTTTGAGGTGTCTGAGATATTGACAAAATGCAACACTCGGTCGGTGATTGAATAAACGCGCGGGTGTCTGGTGGGATTGCAGAAGGTGCATCCTTTGTTGTTGAACACGTGTCTCTTCAACGCTGTTATTCTCATGCAGTGTAAGCGGCTGGTGAATTGATGTGTTATGGGCGCTCAGGTAAAATGGCTCCCAGTACGAGTTGATATTCCTTTGCGCCCCCATGGATGCTGTCTGATCAATTGACTATGTCCTGGATTGTATGTTTTGTATCAGAAGGCATTTTAAAGCCTATTTCCGCTGAGGTGCTCCACCCCAGCGTAGCTGGTCGCGGGTCACTGGGGCAGCAGGTTTCATTATCAGATCATAGTAAACAGTGACGTCAGATAATCATTTCCACCACCACCTCCGCCCCCAGCACTCTGACTAAAACATCACTCAAGAATCTCGTAGCTGATTGGCCAGAAACGTTCTGACTCGTCCCCTCAGCGTCCAGAATTTCTTTTCATATTATCTCTACTAAATATGTTCAGAATTTCAAGGCCTCTATCTCTTGGTCGCGAATTAAAAGAAAAAAGTAAACAGATTAGTAACAGCCAGGGTAAAGAACTTATTCCTTCTTTCTGATTGGCTCCCTATGTTGAGGGCCGTGAACCCTGTCGGCAGTGCAATCAGAGACTGTACATCTGTGCTCTTGTCCAACCAAGTCCCCGCAAGTTCCCACGTGGTTCACGATGGTGACGTCACTATTGACAAATCCTCACTGCAGCTCACAAATACTCCTTTGTAAACTGATCGCAAAAACACGTTTTTTTACGAGTTTCAATTTATTTAGTCACTTATTTTAATCCAGAAAGAATATCGGACGAACTGTTGAAGTTAACCCACTGACATTTCAAACATAAACTCAGCTCGACTAATCGCCATATAGGGCCGGCTCCCCGACTTCAGGAGATCTCGGCCGATCTGACTGCAACCTCAGACTCACAGTCGGTGGGCGGCAGGAATATACGGTCACGAATACCTTGGTGATAAATAATGACGTAACTGCGATATTTTAGGCACCCGTGATGGGAATTGGAGGCGTGAACCAGAACCTGTTTACTTAGAGAGTTTCTTTCTTCCAATTTGGGAGACATTACACTGAAAAAAACAAATTCTCCCTGCAGCTGTAGTTCTAAATGCTCCCAATCTATATAATCTGTGCTGCCTTCAACAAAAGCCTGCTTTGCAATTGTGAATAATTAGAAAAGATTGTCAAGGGTTAAAATTCGGTTCTTTGCAAAAGAGCGCACAGAAGTAAATTGAGGAAGAAGGCAAATAGCTGAGGAGGTTGGCGCATATTGTTTTGTACTTGTGGGGAAGGCGGAACTTTGTGGGGGAACAGGTGCCGTGAGAAAGCAGAGTCTGAATGACACTGACATAGGTATATAAGCACGACTCTTGGATCTGACCATCTGCAACAGGAGGTTTCACAAGGTCTGACAATGGAGTGTGTTAAACCTTTGTTTGTCCTCTTCTCCAACTCTAACTCCAAGTTATTTATCACCAAGTTATGTTTTACCGAAGTTACTACAGAGCGCGGTTAAGGAGACTTCGCTGTTTGATGAAAGCGGAAGATGGGGAAATTGAGAAATGAGGCGAGGTAAGTTTGACCTCTAGCTTGGGGAATTTGCAGCGGTCTATTATTGAGGAAACTGAACATGCACCTGCGAAATTAAGACTACAGCAGGTCACGTACAAAATGTATTACTGGAAAGGACAGAAGAGAGAGTGTGGAAATTATGGACACAATAAATGTTGGGATATCAGCGGTCATGCAAAACCTGGGGAGGGCAATGAGCCGTCACGGGTCGTGTCGAGACCCTGCAGCGATACAGAACACCACCAGGGCAGTGAGATAGTTTACAAAGTCGGCTGGTGCAAGATCTAGTGTCGGATAAGTGATCCAGCTGCGAGGCTTTGATGGGCAGTTGCTCCGGGCAGAGAGTCGAAATGGTGTTAGAAAATGTATCAAGGAATTCTCCACTGTCATCGCCTGTCATCTTCTGAATGATAAAGAGGGAGATATTTATATAAAGAGTCGAGCATTGAGGGTGCGAAGGGAGCCGACACGTGACAGAGGTGTCCAGTTAAGCGCGGCTGATTGGAAGATGGGAGTGACGTCAGATGTGTAAAAATGGAGACCACGGCAGGGGTTGAGAGGTGATGGACAGTGGTAACAAGGGGTGGTGGATATGTAATTTGATAGTAAAACCAGGATAAACCAGAGGACCCCTGGAAAGCGAAAAGGAGAGCAGGTGCGCACTTTGAGCGAGAAGACACTGTGGGTTTGTGTTTGTGTAATGCAAGATGGAGTTAGAGGGGGGAGGGTAATTACACTCTGTAACAGGGCGAGGGAATGTTTGGTGTGTAAAAGAGATTTCAGGTGGCTCAGAAACAGACTGCAGGTAGAGCTCACCTGTTTTGTTTTGAGATTTGTAGCAATGAAACAGGCTGAAACAAATGAATAAAACAGGAAATTAATTACTGTAATGAAATATATTAATTTTCATTTTTTAAATCTTTTTATTCATACATAATCTTCGACAGTAATAAGATGATACAGAGCTTCAACAATTAATAAAGCTGAAGAAAAAAAACTTATCAAAAAAGGATAATATATGATAATGAAATAAATTATATAAAGAAATGAAGGATAATGAAAAAAAAAGAACAAAAAAACATTAGCAATCAACTCCCGGAGCAATACGACTTACCATCGTCCATATACATAAAAAATGAATCATCAACCGCCAATTCATGTTTATTTTAAATGAAATTGGAAGGAAACCATATAAAATAATTCAAACTAAATGATAATATTTGGTAAAAGAGCCCCACCCTCTCTCAAAATCAAATCGAGGATCAAAAGTTCTACTTCTGATTTTTTTCCAATCTGAGACATAACATTACTTGAGAAAACCATTGAATTAAGGTAGGGGCAGAGGTGTCTTTCCATTTTAATAAAATAGCCCTTCTTGCCAACAATGTAACAAATGCAATTACATGTTGGTCTGAAAATGAAATACCCTGAATATGATGCGGAACTATTCCAGATAGGGCAGTTAATGTATCAGGTTGTAAATAATTATCAGAGCTTTAGAAATTGTAGAAAATTAAGATTTCCAAAAGGATTTTAATGAAGGACATGACCGGAACATTTGAGACAAAGTGGCTAATTCAGTTTTACACTATCGCAGTAATTGTCTATGTTAGGAAATATTTTAGATAGTCTCTCCTTTGTTACATAATAACAGTGAACAATTTTAAATTGAACTAAACAGTGATTGGCACATATCAAAGAAGAACTGACAATTTTCAGAACTCGCTACCAATCTTCGTTAACAAAAGTCATATTAAGTTCACTCTCTCAATCTTGTTTAACCTTTAGTGAGAGGTTATCTTTTGTAGTAAAAATAAATTATAAATTCTACCAACAGAACCTCTTACTAAAGGATTCATATTCAAAATAGTATCCAGCAAATCCGATTCGTGCAAATATGGAAGTTCCAAATCAATCCAAGCTGGTTTTTGGCTCTTGTCGTGCAAAAACATAATTGTCGAGTATTAACAGCCCAATAATACAGTCTTAAATTAGGAAGTGCAAGTCCACCATCTTTTTTAGATTTTTGTAAACGGTGCTTATTAATTCTTGGTCTTTTATTATTCCAAATAAAGGACGAAATAATACATTCAATTTGATCTAATTTTTTTAATTTAAAAAGATAGGTATATTTTGAAAAATTTATAAATGTCTGGTTAAAATCATCCCTTTCACGGCATGGATACGACCTATCAAAGAAAGTGTGAGTGGTTTCCATCCAGAAAATAATTGATTCATAAATTACATTAATGGAACTACATTAACTTTTTAAAGATCATTGTATTTTTTAGTAATTATAATACCTAAATATTTAAAAGAATCAACAATTCTAAATTGAATATCGTTATATATGGAAATAGAAGCATTTAGTGTAAACAGTGCACTTTCATTTAAGTCAAGTTTATATCCTGAAAATTGTCCAAAATCATTTATTATGTCCATAAGATTAGGAATGGATTCTTCAGGGTTCTAAATATAAACCAAAAGATCATCTGCGTAAAGAGAAATCTTATGTATAGTCCCATTTATAGAGATACCATGAATATTTTTAGCTTCACGAAGTATTATGGCCAAAGGCTCCCGTACAAGATTAAATAATAAAGGGCTTAATGGACATCCCTGTCTAGTACCTCGTGAAAGTGAAATAAAGAGGACCTAAGATTATCCGTAATAACAGTAGCAGTAGGGTTCTTATGGATCATTTGAATCCTTCTATTAAATTAATACCAAAACAATTTTTTCTAATACCTTAAACAGATATGCCCACTCAACTCTGTCAAATGCCTTTCTACATCAATAGAAATAACACATTGGGGTTTCTTAGATGATGATGAATATATAATTTTAATCAATCTCGGAACATTGGGCAATGAGTAGCGGCCTTTAATAAAGCCTGTTTGTGCCATAGAAATAATTTTGTTATAATTTCAAAACGGTTAGCCATATCTTAGAGAGAATTTTTGCGTCTACATTTAATTTTGAAATATGTCTATATGATGAATATTCAGTAGGATCTTTATCTTTCTTAAGGATTACGGAAACAGAAGCTTCATAAAAAGAAGAAGGTAAAATGCCCTTCTCAAAAGATTCATGAAATACTTCCAATAGATATGGAGAGAGTAATTGTATTTTGTAAAATCCTACCGAATAGCCATCAAGTCCAGGAGCTTTACCTGATAGCATTGACAACATAGCTTTCTGAAGTTCATGTTCAGTGATTGGAGCATCAAGCATCTGTAAACATAGGAAATCAGAGCAGCAGTTAGACATTCAAAGCCTCAAGACTGATCTGTCAGTCAACAAACTCAAGGCAGATCGATATCGTCCAATTCCTTTGATGACGTGTAATATTTTAATTCAGTCAGGGATGGGCACTTCACAACCCTCCAGTGTATTTAATTCCGGAGATTCACCACTTATTGAATGTAGAACCCATCCCTTATTTTTCTATCCGTGCTATTTCCATAATATTGTTTGCACAATTTGTTTGTATTTATTTATTCATTTATCTAGTTGTCTATTTATTTGTTAGTTTGTTTGGTCACCACAAGGGGGCAGTGTGGAAGAAACAGACCCGAGGTGAACATGGGAGCAACGGTCGCACGCCTCCCCGAGCCGCTCCCCCCCCCCCCCCTTCCACCCCGCGCCTTGTCTCTTTCAACCTCCAAGGTCTTTTCTGAATCCTTAGAATCGCCTTGTCTGATTTCAAAACATTGCACCAAGCGTGTAAAATAATTAAAATACCTCTTCAGATATACAGCAGCAATTTCCAGCATCACACAAATCTGTAAGACGTTCATCTTCAGAGCCGTTATCGCTGCAATCTTCAGACAATTAAGCACAAAGCAACACGCGAATTGTCTACATGCACCGGAGATCACGCGAATTCCACATAAACATTAAAGATTCGTCCAACAAGCCTGCCAGCGGTTCAGGTCCTGCTCCTGGAAGTGCACGGAATTGGCCAGAGAACCGAAGTCGACCAGAGGAGCAAGGGGTACGGTGGATATCAGCCCAGAGTGAAGCGAGGGGGCACAGTGTAACTGTTCTGTAGCATTTTTCCGTCCAATGTACTTTCATTAGAGAGAAGAGCACAGTGCTGAAGGTTAAAATTCCTGTTTCGAAGGGAAACGAAGGATTTCAATAAGAAAACGATAAGAACATCGGAAATTGGAGCATCAGTTAGACAGTCACAGCCTTAAGCCTGCTCTGTCAGTCAACAAATTCAAGGCAGATCTATGAATTCCAATTCGTTTGATGACGAGTAATCTTTGAATTCAGTCAGGGGTGGGCACTCCACAACCCTCCAGTGAAGTGAATTCCAGAGATTCACCGCTTATTGAATGCAGAACCTGTCTCTTATTTTGGTATCTATGCCATTTGTTTACATTTGTTTTCACGGTTTGATCTTTTTTCCTGCACATGAGTGTTTGACGGTCTTTTAATGGGGTCTATTTGGGTTCTCTGTGTCACCGAGACGGCTCACCTCCCACACTCTGAATGCCGCGTTCCAGCCCAAGGAGCTCTCAGTCCACCAGGCAGACCGCTTGCCCGCGTCAGATAGCAACAGCGCAGCTTCGCCTCTTTCATGATAAACTCATCATGGTGCTCGGACGTGTGACTCCGAGAGGAAGCGGGTATTTCTTCCATGTCCACAGAATATGCGTCTTGGTCCTCTAACTGAGGAAATCCCTAATCACCATAGCACTCCTCTTCCACCATTCGCTTCTGGGCCACAGAGTTGTTCGCAGAATCTTCTTCCTGGTCATTCCCACGCCCCGGCAACCTACCAACCCCATCTAAAGCGATATACTTATTATTGAGGGGCATGGCCACAAGGGGGCAATGCTCTTGCTGTATATTCCGTTCCACTCTCCTGCCGATCACCCATGATACTGCCCCCTTCATCTCGGGCGACTCCCTCCCTGTTGCTTCTACCTATCACTTCCTCATTGTCCTGTGTGAATCGAAGCTCATCGAACAGCAACTCCCGTTCCTCAACATGCTTCCTCAGGAGCTGCACCCGATGCACATTGTGCAGATGTATTTATGCGGGGGATAGAGGTGGTATCTCAGTTTCCCTAAATCTCACACAAGGAACACGACACTGACTCCACATCTATTCTCAGCGTGATAGCTATGTCATAACACTGAAAAGAAATCAAATTACCAGAAACTTCAATCCTTATTTGGAGCATGCGTCTGCGTTTGTCCAAGCGTGATCTCGCCTAAGCTTGTTTAACTAAAGGCGGCCCACGCTGACAATTCCCCACTCCAGCAATGGTCGCTCCAGCAATGGCCGCTCCAGCAATGGGGAATCCTTCTCCATCGGGGAGACCCATTCAGAGAATTGCTATCACTGCTGTCATAAACGCCAGGCGGCGTAACATAAATACATAATAAATGCATAAAATGTACAAATTATTTAAATACGTAAACAACTGAATGAACGAATAAATAAAGGAAATAACAAAATAGTAAATGAACAAATAAATAAAAGAGGAACTGTGAGGTCGAATTCATGGATCAATGGATCGTTCAGAAATCCGATTGCAGAGACAGCAGGTAAATCATTGAGCGTGGGTCTTCAGAGTCATGTCCCTTCTTCCGGATGGTGGCAATGAGACAGCAGGTAAATCATTGAGCGTGGGTCTTAAGAGTCATGTACCTTCTTCCGGATGGTGGCATTGAGACAGCAGGTAAATCATTGAGCGTGGGTCTTCAGAGTCATGTCCCTTCTTCCGGATGGTGGCATTGAGACAGCAGGTAAATCATTGAGCGTGGGTCTTCAGAGTCATGTACCTTCTTCCGGATGGTGGTAATGAGACAGCAGGTAAATCATTGAGCGTGGGTCTTCAGAGTCATGTCCCTTCTTCCGGATGGTGGCATTGAGACAGCAGGTAAATCATTGAGCGTGGGTCTTCAGAGTCATGTACCTTCTTCCGGATGGTGGCATTGAGACAGCAGGTAAATCATTGAGCCTGGGTCTTCAGAGTCATGTACCTTCTTCCGGATGGTGGCATTGAGACAGCAGGTAAATCATTGAGCGTGGGTCTTCAGAGTCATGTCCCTTCTTCCGGATGGTGGCATTGAGACAGCAGGTAAATCATTGAGCGTGGGTCTTCAGAGTCATGTCCCTTCTTCCAGATGGTGGCATTGAGACAGCAGGTAAATCATTGAGCGTGGGTCTTCAGAGTCATGTCCCTTCTTCCGGATGGTGGCATTGAGACAGCAGGTAAATCATTGAGCGTGGGTCTTCAGAGTCATGTACCTTCTTCCGGATGGTGGCATTGAGACAGCAGGTAAATCATTGAGCGTGGGTCTTCAGAGTCATGTCCCTTCTTCCGGATGGTGGCATTGAGACAGCAGGTAAATCATTGAGCGTGGGTCTTCAGAGTCATGTCCCTTCTTCCGGATGGTGGCATTGAGACAGCAGGTAAATCATTGAGCGTGGGTCTTCAGAGTCATGTCCCTTCTTCCGGATGGTGGCATTGAGACAGCAGGTAAATCATTGAGCGTGGGTCTTCAGAGTCATGTACCTTCTTCCGTTTGGTGGCATTGAGACAGCAGGTAAATCATTGAGCGTGGGTCTTCAGAGTCATGTCCCTTCTTCCGGATGTTGGCATTGTGACAGCAGGTAAATCATTGAGCGTGGGTCTTCAGAGTCATGTCCCTTCTTCCGGATGGTGGCATTGAGACAGCAGGTAAATCATTGAGCGTGGGTCTTCAGAGTCATGTACCTTCTTCCGGATGGTGGTAATGAGACAGCAGGTAAATCATTGAGCGTGGGTCTTCAGAGTCATGTACCTTCTTCCGGATGGTGGCATTGAGACAGCAGGTAAATCATTGAGCCTGGGTCTTCAGAGTCATGTACCTTCTTCCGGATGGTGGCATTGAGACAGCAGGTAAATCATTGAGCGGGTCTTCAGAGTCATGTCCCTTCTTCCGGATGGTGGCATTGAGACAGCAGGTAAATCATTGAGCGGGTCTTCAGAGTCATGTCCCTTCTTCCGGATGGTGGCAATGAGACAGCAGGTAAATCATTGAGCGTGGGTCTTCAGAGTCATGTCCCTTCTTCCGGATGGTGGCAATGAGACAGCAGGTAAATCATTGAGCGTGGGTCTTCAGAGTCATGTCCCTTCTTCCGGATGGTGGCAATGAGACAGCAGGTAAATCATTGAGCGTGGGTCTTCAGAGTCATGTCCCTTCTTCCGGATGGTGGCAATGAGACAGCAGGTAAATCATTGAGCGTGGGTCTTCAGAGTCATGTCCCTTCTTCCGGATGGTGGCAATGAGACAGCAGGTAAATCATTGAGCGTGGGTCTTCAGAGTCATGTACCTTCTTCCGGATGGTGGCAATGAGACAGCAGGTAAATCATTGAGCGTGGGTCTTCAGAGTCATGTCCCTTCTTCCGGATGGTGGCAATGAGACAAGAACATGTCCCGGATGGTAGTAATGAGACAAGAGTATATTCCGGATGGTAGTAATGAGACAAGAACATATCCCGGATGGTAGTAATGAGACAAGAGCATATCCCGGATGGTGGTATTGAGACAAGAACATATCCCGGATGGTAGTAATCAGACAAGAACATATCCCGGATGGTTTTAATGAGACAAGAGCATATCCCGGATGGTGGTATTGAGACAAGAACATATCCCGGATGGTAGTAATGAGATAAGAACATATCCCGGATGGTGGTATTGAGACAAGAACATATCCCGGATGGTAGTAATGAGACAAGAACATATCCCGGATGGTGGTATTGAGACAAGAACATATCCCGGATGGTGGTATTGAGACAAGAACATATCCCGGATGGTAGTAATGAGACAAGAACATATTCCGGATGGTTGTAATGAGACAAGAACATATCCCGGATGGTGGTATTGAGACAAGAACATATCCCGGATGGAGGTATTGAGACAAGAACATATCCCGGATGGTAGTAATGAGACAAGAACATATTCCGGATGGTGGTAATGAGACTGGAGCATTGAGCGGTTCTAACTAATGTCAAGTGAGCATATTCCGGATGGTAATAATGGGAAGGGCACATATTCCGAATGCCGATGGCGATGGTCCCGAATTATGGACCTGGACTTCTGGAGGCGCAACGTTTTCAAGATGTCCTGGATTATGGTGAGGCTTGTACCGTGATGGGTGTGATTGTGTACACAACTGTTTGCAGTCTGTGTCGATCCCGGGCATTGGGGCCCGCACACCAGACGGTGATGGAAACAGTCAGAACGCTCCCCACCTTGCAGGTCCGTACATATCCCGGTCTTTGTTGACATACCGATACCAGATCTCCTCCATCACCGTATAGAATCCAGCCGCTGACGTGCGGCGACAACACTCAACCATTCTATCTACTTCAGAGGAGTGCAGTTTTGAGGAAAGTGCTACCTCAGCTGGTTAAACATGACAGCAGATTTTCGAAGGCCGAATAGCCTTTTGTTTATTCAGCTCCTTAAATTTGTTTATTTTCCTCGTTTCTCGTTCTGCAAACCAAACAGCTCTCACGCACTCTCGACATCTGCCACGGAGACCAGGAAATGAGGCTCACTCTCCGAATGTAACAGAGACAGGCGCCGCTCTCTCGGGATCGCGTGGATGATGTTCACTTTAATCTCTCTCTTTCTCTTCATGTCGGTGGGTGAGAGAAACTCTCTTTGAGATCAGTATCGAATTCCACACAACAGCAGTTATTTGTAGAACAGCACACAGGATTTGATGTAGATTTGAGCAAAGTACAGACTCTCTGATCCAATCAGCGCTGCCGCTTGTGACGTCAGAAACCAGATATCTGACCCGCAAACCAGGAAGTGCGGCTCAGTCTCCGAGTGTAACAGAGATCGGCGCTGCTCTCTCGGGATGTCGGGACTGCCCTTCGCAGCTCTCGTTCTTTGTCTCCTCATAACGGCGGGTGAGGGTCACGCCCTTAAACCGTTGGTGGTCAGATAATCAACAGACCGCCGGGTGGTTGGAGGATGGAAGGGCAGGTTATAAAAGACGATCTCATTGAGTTAAGTACAGCTGTCTGTACTGATTGAGCGACGTGCAGTTCTTGTATCTATCCGCGTTTGTCGCTTTTCCCTCATCCGATTTTCTCTTCCTCAGGTGAGTCTCAGCAGTTTATCATCAACGTGGAGGAAAGCCAGATATCGGCCACCGTCGGGGATGATGCGTCATTTTCAGTGCGGACGTCGGGAAAAGTCAGTCAAGGAAGATGGCTTTTTAATGGGAGAACAGTCGCCCGGTGGATCGGACAAAACGTGTATATTGACGATGCCTACTTATCGCGGGCTGAGATACTCATCTCCAGTGGGTCGCTTCTGCTGAAGTCGGTGAACCTGCTGGATAGTGGGGAATACCATGTGGAAATGGTTCCAGTGAGAGGCCCGCAAACCTCAGAGACCGTCACTCTGCGTGTCACTGGTAAGTGAGACAGAGTTACACGGAGTCACGCTATCTCTTTCCCTCCGGTGATAAATACAATATAACCCTGACTGTTCTTTGGTATGCTTGCAGAGAGATTTAGGCCAGTTAGAAGAGTGGGCTGAACGATGGCGAATGGAGTTTAATGCTGATAAGTGTGAGGTGCTACATTTTGGTAGGAATAATCAAAATAGGGCATACATGGTGAATGGTAGGGCATTGAGGAATTCAGTAGGGATCTAGGAATAATAGTGCATAGTTCCCTGAAGGTGGAATCTCATGTGGATAGGGTGGTGAAGAAAGCTTTTGGTACGCTGGCCTTTATAAATCAGGGCATTGAGTATAGGAGTTGGGATGTAATGTTAAAATTGTACAAGGCATTGGTGAGGCCAAATTTGGAATATTGTGTACAGTTCTGGTCACCAAACTAGAGGAAAGATGTCAACAAAATAGAGAGAGTACAGAGGAGATTTACTAGAATGTTACCTGGGTTTCAGCACCTAAGTTACAGAGAAATCTTGAATTCTTTGGAGTGCAGAAGGTAGAGGGGAGACTTGATAGAGGTATTTAAAATTATGAGGGGGATAGATAGAGTTAACGTGGATGGGCATTTTCCATTCAGAGTAGGGTAGATTCAAACAAGAGGACATGAGTTGAGAGTTAAGGGGCAAAAGTTTAAGAGTATCAAGAGGGGGGATTTCTTTACTCAGAGAGTGGTAGCTGTGTGCAACGAGCTTCCAGTAGAAGTGGTAGAGGCAGGTTCGATATTGTCATTTAAAGTAAAATTGAATAGGGCTGAGTGCCGGTCGGTGGGGCGAGGTGAGAGTAAGCATTTGGCACGGATTAGAATGGTCGAGAAGGCCCGTTTCCGTACTGTAATTGTTATATGGTTATATTGTTAACATGAAAGGACAAGATGAAGTGTCCTTGAAGTGAGATTGTTGGTTGTTGGAACATATCACTGGATGGGCAAGTGAGTGTAGTTATCAGCTTTGTTCAAGAGCCTGATTGCTGAAGGACAGTAACTGTTCTTGAACCTGGTGGTGCGAGTCCTGAGGTTCCTGTACCTTCCACCTGATGGCAGCACCGTGAAAAGAGCATGTCCTGGGTGGTGAGGATATCTGATGACGGTGCTGTTTTCCTACGGCAACCCTTCAGGTAGAAGCACTCAATAGTGGGGAGGACTTTACCCGTGATGGACTGGGCCATATCCATTACTTTTTGGAGGATTTTCCATTCAAAGGCATTGATTTTCCTCATACCCTGCCGTGCGGAATTCCCCTCCGGGCTCTCTGTGTCTATGTATCACATTGCCAATTAACCCTTTGCTCATTTAAACTGGACCGTACTTCCTCCTTCTGGAATTGCATTGAGTCGGTGGTGAGGAAGGCAAATGCAATGCTGGAATTCAGTTCAAGAGGTCTGGAACACAAGAGCCGGGATGCGCTGCTGAGGCTCTACAAGGTACTGCTGACGCCTTCCCTTGGGAACGGTGAACACTGTCGGGCGCCCCATCTGAGAAACTGTGTGCTGGCGTTGGAGAGGGTCCCAAGCAGGTTCATAAGGGTGACTTTCGGAATGAAATGATTTTCATACGAGGAGGGTTTAATGCCCCTGGATTTGTATTCGCGGGACTTCAGAATTATGGAGGGAGAAGGTGGCATTGAAACTCCCGAATGTGTAAATGCTGACCTACGAGATGTGGAAATATATTTTCCCATGATAAGGGAATCTGGGACAAGAGGGCACCGCCTAGGGATAGAGGGTCGTCCATTTAAAACAGAAGTGCCGAGATGGTGGTGTGAACTTGTTGAATTAATTACCACAGGAAGTTGTAGAGGCCATCTCGTCGGGTATGTTCAAAGCTGAGCTCGACAGATTCCTAGTTGGGCACGACATCAGAGGTTGCGGGGAGGAGACCCGGGAGTGGGACTGGCGAGGGGAAAATAAGGATCGGCCATGATTAAATGGCTGACCTGATTCGATGGGACAAATTGTCTAATTCTGCTCCTATGTCTTTGGGTTTTATGTTCTGATGAATCCTGAGCGAAGATATCAGGCAGAGCACTTTCCAGGTACACCTGGGTCAGTTTGCACGCAAAGGTCTTCAGTTGTGTAGCAAAATGTACAGAACTGGACTTACAATGACTGGGGCATTGACCTGTGTGAGTTGAGTGGTGTAGGGTCTGAAAACAAAGTATAAATTTGCGTTATTTCTGTGGCACGGCGATAAACATTAATACAGAGGAGATGTCAGGAGTAAGGTTTTCACGCAGAGGGTGCTGAGTGCGTGGAATAGGCTGCCGGCGACGGTCGTTGAGGCCCACACAATAGGGTCTGTTAATTATTGAAATACCCTAGAGATCTGGGGTCGTAGTGCGCGTGAATTTGTCAGTGAAGCTGGAGTTTTCGGAGACCGATGTGGGAGCGGCTGAGACCCTTGATACAGCATCGCTAATTTGCCCGGACCCCGTTGATAAGGGCGGCGTTTCAATTCTTGTGGGGACCAGCAATCCTATTAGAAACATAGAAAACCTACAGCACCATACTGGTCATTCGGGCACTATACTCTGCCGAACATTGACCTATTTTAGAAATTATTTAGGGTTACGCATAACCCTCTATTTTTCAAAGCTCCTTGTAACTGACAAGGAGTCTCTTAAAAGACCGTCGCCGGTCGCCCATTCCCCGCACGCACCACTCTCTGCGTTAAAACACTTTCCCCTGACATCTCCTCTGAACCTATTTCCAAGCACCTTAAAACTGTGCCGTCTGGTATCAACCATTTCAACCCTAGGGAAAAGCCTCTGGCCATCCACACAACCAATACCTCTCATCATTTTCTGCAGCTTTATCAGGTCTCCTCTCATCCCCCGTCGCTCCAAGGAGAAAAGGCCAAGTTCACTCAACCTTATCTCACAAGGCATGTTCCACAATCCAGGCAACATCCCTGTAAACCTCTTTATAGCATCCACATCCTTCCTGTAGAGAGGTGACCAGAACTGTACACAGTACTTCAAGTGGGGGCTGAGCAGGATCATATGTCGCTGTAACATTACCTCTCGCTTCTCAGACTCAATCCCACGTTAGATGAAGGCCCATGTATCGTATGCCTCTTGATCACAGAGTCATCCTGCGCAGCAGAATTGAGTATCCAGTACACTCGGTCCTCAAGATCACTCTGATCCTCCGTAATGCCAAGAGTTTCACCATTATTACTATATTCAGCAATCATATTTGAGCTGCCAAAATGAACCACGTCTCACTTCTCTGGGTTGAACTCCATCTGCCACTTCTCATCCCAGATATGCATCCTATCGATGTATCCGGTAACTTCTGTCAACTCTCCACAACACCCCCAACCTTTGTGTCATCAGCAGATTTTCTAACACATCCCTGCACTACCTCATCCTGGTCATTTTTAAAGATCACGAAGAGAAGGAGTCATAGAACAGATCGCTGAGGCACACCACTGATCACAAATCTCCAAGCAGAATACGACCCGTCTACAACCACTCTTTGCCTTCTGTGGTCAAGTCAGTTCTGGATCCACAAAGCAAGGTCCTCTTCGATCACATGCCTCCTTACTTTCTCAATAAGCCT
Organism: Hemitrygon akajei; assembly: GCF_048418815.1. Classification (NCBI taxonomy): domain Eukaryota; kingdom Metazoa; phylum Chordata; class Chondrichthyes; order Myliobatiformes; family Dasyatidae; genus Hemitrygon; species Hemitrygon akajei. The sequence continues at coordinate 2,507,223 of NW_027331962.1, forward strand.
TGCATGGGGTACCTTATCAAATGTCTTTCCGAAATCCATATACACTACATCCACTGCTGTCTCTTCATCAACGTGTTTAGTCACATCCTCGAAAAATCCAATCAGGCTGGTAAGGCAGGACCTGTCCTTGACAAAGCTATGGTGACTACTCCTAATCGTATTCTGTCTCTCCAAATGTTCATAAATCCTGCCTCCCAGGTTCCTTTCCAGCCACTGAAGTAGACTCTCTGGTCTATCTCTTCCCGGGCTAGCTACTCCCTTGTTGAATAATGGAACAACCTCTGCAAACCTCCAATCTTCCACAACCTGTCCCGTCCCCATTGCTGATGCAAAGAACATTCCCAGAGATTCAGCAATCTCCTCCCTCACCTCCCACAGTATGTTGGAGGACATCTTGTCCGGTCCCGGAGTCTAATCCAATTTGATGTTTTCCCAAAGCTCCAGCACATCCTCTTTCTCAATGTCTATATACTCAACCTTTTCAGTCCGCTGTAACTCATCCCTACAATCGCCAAGATCCTTTTCCGTAGTGAATACTAAAGCAACGTATTCATTAAGTACCTCTGCTATCTCCTCCGGTCCCATACACATTTTTCCACTGTCACACTTGATCGGTCTTATTCTCTCACATCTTATCCTCTTGCTCTTCACATACTTGCAGATTGCCTTGGGGTTTCCCTTAATCCTGCCCGCCAAATTCTTCTCATGGCCCATTCTGGCTCTCCTAATTTCATTCTTATGCTCCTTCCTGCTTCCTACCTTTAGTAAGCTTTTCCTTTCTTCTTCACTAGATTTTAACAGCCTTCGTACCCCACAGTTTCTGTAACTTCCATCCTTTCCCTTTCTCGTTGGAGTGTACCTGTGTAGAAAGACACGAAAATATCCCCTTGAATATTTGCCACATTTCTTCCGTACATTTTCCGGTAAACGTCTGTCGCCAATTTATTCCAGGTTGTTGCCTGATAGCTTCACATTTTTCCTTACTCCAATTAAACGCTTTCCTAACATGTCTGTTCCTATCTCTCTCCAATGCTATGGTAATGCAGATAAAATTGTGATCACTATCTCCAAAATTCTGTCCCGCTGCCAGACCCGTCTCCTGACCAGGTTACTTTCCTAACTCCGGATCAAGTACAGCCTCTCTTCCTGCACGCTTATCTACATGATGTGTCAGAAAACCTTCATGAACAGATCTAACGAACTCCGCCCCATGTAAACCCCTTGCTCTCGGAAAATGTCACAATGGGCACATGGAGACTGCACCCAAATGCAGGCCGCAGGCTCTGAAGTACTAGGGGCAGGACAGGAACAACTAAATGATAGTACAAGATGGGGAGACCGTGGCGTGCGTGAGGGACGTGGCGTTCAAGGTGATTCTGGGGTTCAGAGATAGTTCAGGCAAGGCAGGAGGATCCTGGAGTTCAGGCAAGGCAAGGCGGATCCCGGAGTTCAGGCAAGGAAGGAGGATCCCGGAGTTCAGGCAAGGAAGGAGGATCCCGGAGTTCAGGTAAGGCAGGAGGATCCCGGAGTTCAGGCAAGGCAGGAGGATCCCGGAGTTCAGCCAAGGCAGGACGACCCCCAACTAGACTCAATCCCAGAGCCCCTTATATATACCTGCCAGCCGATAGGCATCAGGTGCGCCTCCTTAAGCCAAGATGATCCTATTTGGGCTTAAGGGTGAAAGGAGGGGACGGCTACAAGACCCGGAGTCCGGGTTCCGGACCGGACCATAACAGAAAATGCCTACCAATATTTGGGGAGTTAAAATCTTCCAGCATGACAACCCGGTTATTGTTACACCTTTCAAGGATCTGTCCCCCCTCTGCTCCTCGATGACCCTGTTAGCTTTGGGTGGTCTATAAAAAACATCCAGTAGATTTATTGACCTCCTTGCTGTTTGTGACTGCCACCCACAGTGACTCATTAGTCCCTCCATGACTTCCTCCTTTTCTGCAACCGTGACACTATCTCTGATCAGTAGTGCCACATCCCCACCACTTTTGCCTCATTCCCTGTCCTTTCTGTAACATCTAAAGCCTGGCACTCTGAGCAACCATTCCTGCCCCTGAGATATCAGAGTCTCTGTAATGGCCACAACATCATAGCCCCAAGTGTTTGAACCACGCTCTGAGCTCATCTGCTTTGTTCATTATGCATCTTGCGTTAAAATAGACCCATTTCAAAACATGGGTCTGAGCGTCCGCCTTTTCTATCACCTGCCTATCTTCCCTCTCGCACCGTCTCAAGCTTTCTCAGTTTGGGAGCCAATCGCCCTTTCCACCGTCTCTTCAGTTCCGTTCCTACCCGACTTTAAATTCTACTTTAAACTCTCCCTAATAGCCTTTGCAAACCCTCCCCCCACCCCCCGCCCCAGGCCAAGATATTGTTCCCCAATTGCAACCCGTCCTTTTTATACAGGTTACGCCTGTCCCAAAGGAGGCCCCAATTATCCAGAAATCTGAATGCCTGCCCCTGTTCCAATCCCTCAACCACGCGGTTTTCCCCCACCTCACACTATTCCTATATTCCCTGCGGCGTAGCACGGGCAGTAATTGCAAGATTGCTACCTTTGAGGTCCTACTTCTCGACTTCCTTCCAAACTGCCTGTAGTATGTATCCAGGACCTCGTCCCTTCTCCTACCTGTGCCGTTGGTACCAATATGTTCCACGACCTCTGGCTGTTCACTTTAACACTTCAGGATATCGTGGACGCGATCAGAAACCTCCCAGACTTTGGCACCTGGGAAGCAAACTACCATCCGCGTTTCTTTCCTGCGTCCACAGAATCGTTTGCCTGACCCCCTAACTATAGAGTCCCCTATTACTGCTGCCATCCTCCTCCTTTCCCTGCCCTTCTGAGCCACAGGGCCAGACTCTGTATCAAAGGGCACTGCTGCTTCCTCCATGTAGGCTGACCATTCCACAACAGTACTCAACAGTACTTATTTTTAAGGACACAACCGTAAGGGTAACCTCTTGCATCTGACTCTTGCCCTTCCTTCCCTGACTGTTACCACTTACCTGTCTCCCGACGCCCCGGTGTGACTACTGGCCTATCGCTCCTCTCTATCACCTACTAACTTTCCCTGACCAGACGAAGGTCATCGAGCTGCATCTCCAGTTCCTTAATGCTGTCCCTAAGGACGCACCTGGAGCAGATGTCGCCGTCCGGGAGGCTAAATTGAAAATGACTCAAAGGCGGGTAAATGCTAGAATATTTGTTGGGATAAATCAGTCCTGTTTGACTCTGACAGTGTCTTTCCAAAACCAACTGGTGATTGGTACAAATTATGCAAGTTGAGGTGCAGGAAGCAACGATTTACATTCTTGGACCACTGGGATCTGTTTTGGGGTAGGGATGAATTGTACACAAGGGATGGGTTGCACCTTAATAGGCCGGGGGACCAGCATTCTGGCAGACAGGTTTGCCACTGCAACACTGCAAACTCAGTAGTGGGGGGAGGGGATGAACTGGAAATATAAGGATGGAGTTAAAGGGAAACTGAAAATAAGAAAAGTTTAAAAGGACAACAGAATCAATGGAGTAGAAAGCTGAAGAAGAGATCATACAGTATGGCCAAGTGAAATAGGAATTGATATGAAAGGAGAGGGGAGTAACGAATTAAAAGTATTATATATGAATGCACAAAGTATAAGGGATAAAGTAGATGAGCCTGAAGCTCAGTTGGAAATTGGCAAGTACGATGTTGTGGGAACAACAGAGACATGGCTTCATCGGACAGGGCCTGGGAAATGAATATTCAAGGATATACATCTTATCGAAGCGACAGACTGACTGGCAGAGGGGGTGGGGTGGCTCTGTTGGTGAGGAATGATATTCAGTCCCATGCGAGGGGGGACATAGAATCAGAGGATGTAGAGTGAGTATGGATAGAACTGAAAAATTCTAAGGGTAGAAAGACCCTAATGGGAATTATCTGCAGGCCCCCAAACAGCAGTCTGGATGTAGGGTGTAAGTTGAATGAAGAGTTAAAATTGACATGTCGCAAAGGTAATGATACAGTTGTCATGGGGGATTTCAACATGCAGGTAGACTGGGAGAATCAGAATGGCACTGGACCCCAAGAAAGGGAGTTTGTGGAGTGCCTCCGAGATGGATTCTTAGAACAGCTTGTTCTGGAGCCTACCAGGGAGAAGGCAATTCTAGATTTAGTGTTGTGCAATGAACCGGATTTGATCAGGGACCTCGAGGTAAAGGAACCAGTAGGAGGTAGAGACCATAATATGATATGTTTTAACCTACAATTTGAGAAGGAGAAGGGAAAATCAGATGTGTCAGTATTACAGTTGAACAATGGGAACAATGGAGCTATGAGGGAGGAGCTGGCCAAAGTTCAATGGAACAATACCCTAGCAGGGAAGACAGTGGAACAACAATGGCAGGTATTTCTGGGAATTTTGCAGAAGGTGCAGGATCGGCTCATTCCAAAGAGGAAGAAAGATCCTAAGTGGAGTACGAGGCAGCAGTGGCTGACGAGGGAAGAAAAGGGCAGTATAAAAATAAAAGAGAAGAAGTATAACATAGCAAAGATGAGCGGGAAACCGGAGGACTGGGAAGCTTTAAAAGAGCAACAGAAGATAACAAAAAAGGCAATACGCCAAGAAAAAAAAAATGAGGTACGAAGGTATACTAGCCAAGAATATAAAGGAGGATAGCAAAAGCTTATTTAGGTATGTGAATATCAAAAAAACAGTTAAGACCAAAATTGGGCCATTGAAGACAGAAACGGGTGAATTTATTATGGGGAACAAGGAAATGGCAGACGAGTTGAACAGATACTTTCGATCTGTCTTCACTAGGGAAGACACAAACAATCTCCCAGATGTAATAGTGGCCAAAGGAACTAGGGTAAAGGATGAACTGAAGGAACTTCATATTAGGCCAGAAACCGTGTTGGATAGACTGTTGAGTCTGAAGGCTGATAAGTCCCGGGTCCTGATGGTCTGCATCCCAGGGTACTTAAAGAGGTGGCTCTAGAAATCGTGGACGCATTGGTAATCATTTTCCAATGTTCTATAGATTCAGGAACAGTTCCTGCTAGATTGAAGGGTGGCTAATGTTGTCCCACTTTTCAAGAAAGGAGGGAAAGTGAAAACAGGGAATTATAGACCGGTTAGCTTGACGTCAGTGGTGGGAAAGATGCTGGAGTCAATTATAAAAGAGGAAATTACGACTCATTTGGATAGCAGTAGAAGGCTCAGTCCGAGTCAGCATGGATTTATGAAAGGAAAATCATGCTAGACTAATAGACAATAGACAATAGGTACAGAAGTAGACCATTCGGCCCTTCGAGCCTGCACCGCCATTTTGAGATCAGGGCTGATCATCTACTATCAATACCCGGTTCCTGCTTTGTCCCCATATCCCGTGATTCCCCTATCCATAAGATACCTATCTAGCTCCTTCTTGAAAACATCCAGAGAATTGGCCTCCACTGCCTTCCGAGGCAGTGCATTCCAGACCCCCACAACTCTCTGGGAGAACAAGTTTTCCCTTAACTCTGTGCTAAATGACCTACCCCTTATTCTCAAACCATGCCCTCTGGTACTGGACTCTCCCAGCACCTGGAACATATTTCCTGCCTCTATCTTGTCCAATCCCTTAATAATCTTATAAGTTTCAATCAGATCCCCCCTCATTCTCCTTAATTCCAGCGTGTACAAGCCCAGTCTCTAACCTCTCTGCGTAAGACAGTCCAGACATCCCAGGAATTAACCTCGTGAATCTACGCTGCACTTCCTCTACAGCCAGGATGTCCTCCCTTAACCCTGGAGACCAAAACTGTACACAATACTCCAGGTGTGGTAATCTTCTGGAGTTTTTGAGGATGTAAGTATTAAAATGGACAAGGGAGAGGCAGTGGATGTAGTGTACCTGGACTTCCAGAAAGCTTTTGATAAAGTCCCACATAGGAGATTAGTGGGCAAAATTAGGGCACATAGTATTGGGGCAAAGTACTGACATGGATTGAAAACTGGCTGGCTGACAGGAAACAAAGAGTAGCGATTAACGGGTCCCTTTCGGAATGGCAGGCTGTGACCAGTTGGGTACCGCAAGGTTCGGTGCTGGGACCGCAGCTGTTTAAAATATACATTAATGATTTAGATAAAGGGATTAAAAGTAACATTAGCAAATTTGCTGATGACACAAAGCTGGGTGGCAGTCTGAAATGTCAGGAGGATGTTATGAGAATGCAGGGTGACTTGGCCAAGTTGGGTGAGTGGGCAAATGTATGGCAGATGCAGTTTAATGTGGATAAATGTGAGGTTATCCACTTTGGAGGCAAGAACCGGAAGGCAGATTACTATCTAAATGTAGTCAAGTTAGGAAAAGGGGAAGTACAACGAGATCTAGGTGTTCTTGTACATCAGTCAATGAAAGCAAGCATGCAGGTACAGCAGGTCATGCTGGCCTTGATAACAATAAGAATTGAGTATAGGAGTAAATAGGTCCTTCTGCAGCTGCACAGGGCCCTGGTGAGACCACACCTGGAGTATTGTGTGCAGTTTTGGTCTCCAAATTTGAGGAAGGACATTCTTGCTATTGAGGGAGTGCAGCGTAGGTTCACAAGGTTAACTCCCGGAATGGCGGGACTGTCATATGTTGAAAGACTGGAGCGACTGGGCTTGTATACACTGGAATTTAGAAGGATGAGAGGGGTTCTGATTGAAACATTTCAGATTATTAAGGGATTGGACACGCTGGAGGCAGAAAGCATGTTCCCGCTGATGGATGAGTCCAGAACTAGAGGCCACAGTTTAAGAATAAGGGGTAGGCCATTTAGAACTGAGATGCGGAAAAACTTTTTCACCCAGAGAGTGGTGGATATGTGGAATGCTCTGCCCCAGAAGGCAGTGGAGGCCAAGTCTCTGGATGCATTCAAGAGAGAGTAAGATAGAGTTCTTATAGATGGCGGGGTCAAGGGATATGGGGAGAGGGCAGGAACGGGGTACTGATTGTGTATGATCAGCAATGATCACAGTGAATGGCGGTGCTGGCTAGAAGGGCCGAATGGCCTAGTCCTGCACCTATTGTCTATTGCCTACTGTCTATTGTCTATTGAGATCAGAAGCAGAGATGCTAAAATACCAGTTCTTATTATAGCTTGCAGGCCGTTGCCTGTTTTGGTCAGAGAAACCTGATGTAGTTTCCAAAATTGCGCAACCTATGCACTGACCATGTCTTTTTCTCGGAACCTGTGACGACGTTGTCCGGAAATGTGCATCTGTCATGCAATGAATTTCAACAGAAAATTGATGGCATACTACCCGCAGATTCGTGTGGCCTTGACCTCGTTTCGTGTTCACAGAAGGCAGCGGAAGTCTGGAACGCTTTGATTAGAAAAACATAGAGACACAGAAAACCTACAGCACAATGCAGACCGTTCGCCAACAAAGCTGTGCCGAACATGTCCCTACCTAAGAAATTACTAGGTTTACCTATAGCTCTCTATTTATCTCAGCTCCAAGTAACTACCCTAAAGTCTTTTCAAAGACCTTATCATAACCGCCTCCACCAGCGCTGCCGGCAGCCCATTCCACGCACTCATCACAATTTGAGTAAAAAACGTACCCCTGACATCTCCTCTGTACCGAAATCCCAACAGCTTTAACATAGAAGCATAGAAACATAGAAAATCTACAGCACAATACAGGGCCTTCGGCCGACAAAGTTATGCCGAACACGTACCTGCATAAATAATTACGGGGCGTACCTATATCTCTCGATTTAACTAAGCTCCGTGTACCTATCTAAACGCCTTTTGAAATACCCTGTCGTATCCACCTCCAGCACCGTTGTCAGCAGCCCATTCCACGCACTGACCACTTCCTGAGTAAAATACTTACCCCTGACATCTCCTCTGTACCTACTCCTCAGTACCTTAAACCTGTGTCCTCTCGTGGCAACCATTTCAGCCCCGGGGAGAAAAGCCTCTGACTATCCACACGATCAAAGCCTCTCATCATCTTATACGCCTCCATCAGGTCACCTCTCATCCTCCGTCGCTCCAAGGAGAAACGGCCGAGTTCACTCAACCTGTTCTCATAAGGCATGTTCCCCAATCCAGGCAACGTCCTTGTAAATCTCCCCTGCACCCTTTCTATGGCTTCCACATGTTTCCCTTGGTGAGGCGACCAGAAGCGTGCACAGTACTCCAAGCGGGGTCTGACCCGAGCCCTATATACCTGCAACATTAACCCTCGGCTCCTAAATTCAGTTCCACGATTGTTCAAGACCAATTCACCATACGCCTTCTTAACCACAGAGTCAACCTGCTCAGCTGCTTTGAGTGTCCTATGGACTCGGACCCCAAGTTCCCTCTGATCCTCCACACTGCCAAAACTCTTACCACAAATACTATATTCTGCCATTATATATGACCTACTAAAATGAACCACTTCACATTTATCTGTGTTGAACTCCATCTGCCACTTCTCAGCCCAGTTGTGCATCCGTTGTAACCTCTGACAGCCCTCCATACTATCCACAACACCTTCAACCTTTGTGTCATCAGCAAACGTACTAACACATTCCTCCACTTCCTCATTTAGGTCATTTACAAAAACCAGGAAGGGTAAGGATCCCAGAACAGATCCCTGAAGCACTCTACTGGTGACTGACCTCCATGGGTCGGTCACCAAACCTTTGTCCTCTTGTGGCAACCATTTCAACCCTGGGGAAAAAAGTCTCTGACTATCTACACGATCAATGCCTCTCATCATCGTATACAGCTTTATCAGTTCACCTCTCATCCTCCGTCACTGGAAGGAGAAAAAGCCGAGTTCACTCAACCTATTCTCATAAGGCATGCTCCACCATCCAGGCAATATCCTTGTAAATCTCCTCTGCACTCATATAACCATATATAACCATATAACAATCACAGCACGGAAACAGGCCATTCCGGCCCTCCTAGTCCGTAACGAACTCTTAATCTCACCTAGTCCCACCTACCCGCACTCAGCGCCATAACCCTCCACTCCTTTCCTGTCCATATACCTATCCAATTTTACCTTAAATGACACAACTGAACTGGCCTCTACTACTTCTACAGGAAGCTCACTCCACACAGCTATCACTCTCTGAGTAAAGAAATACCCCCTCGTGTTTCCCTTAAACTTTTGCCCCCTAACTCTCAAATCATGTCCTCTCGTTTGAATCTCCCCTACTCTCAATGGAAACAGCCTATTCACATCAACTCTATCTATCCCTCTCAACATTTTAAATACCTCGATCAAATCCCCCCTCAACCTTCTACGCTCCAATGAATAGAGACCTAACTTGTTCAACCTTTCTCTGTAACTTAAGTACCCCTGACTATTACGACTTCCTCATCATTCCTATAGTGAGGCGACCAGAACTGAGCACAGTACTTCAGGTGGGTCTGACCAGGGTCTTATATCGCTGCAAAATTTCCTCTCGGCTCCTAAACTCAATTCCACGATTGATGAAGGGCAATGCACTGTACGCCTTCTTAAACAAAGAGCCTTCTTAACCACAGAGTCAACTTGCGCAGCTGCTTTGAGCGTCCTAGGAACTCGGACCCCAAGTTCCCTCTGATCCTCCACACTGCCAAGAGCCTTACCATTAATACTATATTCTGCCATCATATTACAGGAGTACTTATCCGACCGTGGATTCAAAACTCTCATCACAGTCAACTCGAACGGCAGTTACTGCCCAACAAGTGGTGTGCGTGACGGGCCCTTGCTGGTCCAATGTATTTCCGTGTTTCCCTGTTGGAAACTCTGCAAGCATGAATCAAGGTCTGGGCAGCGATGAGGAGTGCTGCCTAATTTTCTGAACTGCTAAGTTAACTGAAAAAGGGGGAAGGTCTGAAACTGAATCGCAGGGTTTCCTCTGGCGAAAGAAACGGTTTCAGTTGACGGCACAAGAATATGATGCAAGTGGTGAAGTAACGCCTCCGGTGGATGGAAGTTTAAAACATGGACGGGCAGAATGCCCGGTGATAAAAAAAAAATAATAAAAATAAATTTTAAATAATCGATATCTCGTTATCTCTCGTGTTCAGTGCTGCCCGGAAGTAAATGGCCGTCAAATTAATTTAAGTCGTGTATAGAACACAGTGTTGTTTTTATGGACTGCAGGCAGGCAGACAGACAGACATACTTTATTGACCCCGAGGGAAATTGGGTTTCGTTACAGCCGCACCAAGCAAGAATAGTGGATAAATATAGCAAAATAAAAACCATAAATAATTAAATAATAACAAGTTAATCATGCCAAGTGGAAATAAGTCCAGGACCAGCCTATTGGCTCAGGGTGTCTGACACTCCGAGAGAGGAGTTGTAATGTTTGATGGCCATCCACTTGATCTCTGTACGTTCTCCACAACTTAATTGCGGCGAGCAGAGCATTTGAGAGCGTGGAGAAGCATTAAAATGTGAAATGTCTGGGGCACAAACTACGATTCCAAGACTAACCAGTAATATTGCAAATCGAACCTATGATCTACTCAAAAAAAAAGTGCTTTCGCAACGTAACATTCATTTTGTTTTGCGTTTTAGGACCATATCCAGAGTCTGCAGAGTCTACCGCCAGCTATACTGCAATCTTTGCCGTTGTGCTTGGTGTACCTGGCGTGACCCTGATCGGCGCAGTCATCGTTTGGTTGATCCTGATTATAACTGGCCGGTAAATGCTTTTCCTCTCCGAATCTGGTTTTACATCAAATTATTGCAAAATTATTTTGTCAGAAGCGACTTTTAAAATAGAATCCTGAAAATCGGCATGTATTGATAGTGCAGGGGTCTGGGCAAGGAACATGTGGCAGAAAGGGGACGCTGGGGGCTTTCGCGTGAATTTGCGATAAAACAGGTGAAGGAAGCAAGTTAAACAAGCCGGAACTGAAGGAAAGAGGCGGTTCAGGAAAATGAACAGCCGGCCTTATGGGAGGGGGATCGATTCTATGGAGTGAACAGAAGGGTGGGGGTGGGCGTAAAGGTGTTGGGGGAACGGCTCGAGCAAGATATTAGTATCCAAATGTGAGGGAGGAGATATGCAGGTCATAGAGTGATTATGTGGGGATCTGACAGGAGGGGACATTGGCACAAAGGGAGAGAGAAAAGATGGTTAATCAGGTGGACAGATCTGTGGGGTAAATGCTTATCCCGATGCTGGGAGTACAGAAAGAGGTGGCTGACGGGGGGAAGTGAAGAAACAGGAGAGCGGTTACCGGAAGGAAGAGTAGAGAATTTGATGCTCTAAGGTCAGAGACTCACAAGGCAGAACATTAAATGATGTTTCCGGGCTGGGAATGCCGAAAGGCAGACAGACAGACAGACATACTTTATTGACCCCCGAGGGAAATTAGGTTTCGTTACAGCCGCACCAACCAAGAATAGTGAAGAAATATAGCAATATAAAACCATAAATAGTTAAATCATAATAAATTAATCATGCCAAGTTGAAATAAGTCCAGGACCAGCCTATTTGCTCAGGGTGTCTGACACTCCGATGGAGGAGTTGTGAAGTTTGATGGTCACAGGTAAGAATGACTTCCTATGACGCTCAGTGTTACATCTCGGTGGAATGAGTCTCTGGCTGAATGTACTCCTGTGCCTAACCAGTACATTATGGAGTGGATGGGAGTCATTGTCCAAGATGGCATGCAACTTGGACAGCATCCTCTTTTCAGACACCACCGTCAGAGAGTCCAGTTCCACCCCCACAACATCACTGGCCTTACGAATGAGTTTGTTGATTCTGTTGGTGTCTGCTACCCTCAGCCTGCTGCCCCAGCACACAACAGCAGACATGATAGCACTGGCCACCACAGTCTTGTAGAACATCCTCAGCATCGTCCGGCAGACGTTAAAGGACCTCAGTCTCCTCAGGAAATAGAGATGGCTCCTGACCCTTCTTGTAGACAGCCTCAGTGTTCTTTGACCAGTCCAGTCTATTGTCCATTCGTATCCCCAGGTATTTGTAATCCTCCACCATGTCCACACTGACCCCTTGGATGGAAACAGGGGTCACCGGTGCCTTAGACCTCCTCAGGTCCACCACCAGCTCCTGTGTCTTTTTCACATTAAACTGCAGATGATTCTGCTCCCACCATGTGACAAAGTTACAAGGTGCCTGTAAGGTGGTATGTTAGTGTTATGAATGAAGAACAGACCTGATGGACAATGGGGTACAGAGTTAACCATTCCCCCCCCCCTGAGAAACACGAACTATTACTGTTGCTATGCTGACCATGAGAGAGAGATAAAAGCCCAGGCAAGAACATTTGCTACAGATAAGAGGGCGAGAGAGACTGTTGATATTACTGTATTATGACTTCCGCAAGGGTTATTTATCTACTATGTTGCTCATAAACATTCCTCAGCGGACTGAAGGAGTGGCTTTATTTGATGGACACAGTCATTCAGGAGTGATGGATAGCTGAGTCCCTGTTAGTAGGGATAAAAAGACAGATCTGCAGAGACACCCTCCATACACGCCAGTGGACACTGATTGAGTGTTGGAACCCACAAGAAAGGTGGGGGCTTCGAAGACCGAACCAGGAGGTCGGTCAGTAAGGCTATCAGTGTAAAGCAGGGGCCAGTGGGGACTTGTGTGTGTGTCCACTCATGCCAGAGTGACGAGTCCACCACAGAAGAACGGTCTAGCTGAAGGACGGAGAGGTCATAACTGAATGACCACACCGATACGACGGATTAAGAAAGCAAAGGAAGGTTTGCCTGACTGTAGCTGTTACCTCTCTCTCCTCTCTCTCTCTCTCTCTCTCATCTCTCCTCTCTCTCTCTCTCTCTCTCCTCTCTCTCTCTCTCTCCTCTCTCTCTCTCTCTCTCTCTCTCTCTCTCTCTCTCTCTCTCTCTCTCTCTCTCTCTCTCTCTCTCTCTCTCTCTCTCTCTCTCTCTCTCTCTCTCTCTCTCTCCTCTCTCCCTCTCCAACGATTACAATACAACAACCATAACTGCATCAGCACTCATGAACTGAACTGAACTTTATACTTTTCTATGACAATTTATTTACCCCTCGACATCGATAGAGCTTGTTTATTATTGATTATTATTATTCCTACACTTTTAGGTTTATTACTGCTAACTGGTTTTATATGTATATTTGCATTATTGATATGGTTTTGCTTATTTTTATTAATAAACACCTTTAGTATAGTAGCACCAGACTCCAACGAATTCTTCTTTCTCTGCTGGTTAGACAGCCAGTTACGGGGTACGCAACATTAGAAAGGTGGCATGTTAGAAAAGTAGCATGCTAGAAAGATTGACGTTGTCTGGGGCCTGCGTTGGAGGCATTGCGTTTATTGACGACATTTCATTGCCCAGACGCAGATTGCAGGATGTAATTTCTGCATTTCGGACTGCCTGCCCTGAAGAGCCAATAGAGCGTAATGGACAGTAAGAACATTTGAAATAGAAGGTACGGACTCCTGCTGGCCGGAGTTAGATGTGGGGAAATCTGGAGTGAATATCTTTCGGTGGGAAGAAGCGAGGTTGAAAGGTATTGAGAACGAGGGGTCACAGTTTAAGGATAAAGGGGAAGCCTTTTAGGACCGAGATGAGGAAAAACCTCTTCACACAGATCTGTGGAATTCTCTGCCACAGGAAACAGTTGAGGACAGTTCATTGGCTATATTTAAGAGGAAGTTAGATATGGCCCTTTGTGGCTAAAGTGATCGGGGGTATGGAGGGAAAGCAGGTACAGGGTTCTGAGTTGGATGAATCAGCCATGATCATACTGAATGGGCGGTGCAGGCTCGGAGGGACGAATGCCTTCTCCTGCACCTATTTTCTATGTTTCTATGTTTCTAAAACGGACAGTGTTGTACAGGGATGCAGGATCTCGGGAAAAGCAGCCCATCTGTGCATTAATCACTGGAAGTGGGAATGCAGGGTGACGAAGTGCTTAATAAACACAAGCATTTCGGATATTTATTATAGAGGCAGTAATTACTGGAGTAAGGAAGGCATGTATAGTATGAGCAGAACACAGGACCGTGTTGAAAGTTTATTTTTCATGTCTGGTCACGGTATGTGACATGTGGAGAAAGCAGGGGAGTTGGGTTGACTGGATGAATTGGATCGGTCATGAGTTGAATGGCGGAGCAGACTCGATGGGCCGAATGGCCTGCTTCTATCCTATATCTTATGGCATGAACATCGATTTCTACAACTACCGGGAACGCTACCTTCCACGTCTACCCCCGCCTCCGACCACCACTTCCCATCCCTTTTCCCTCTCTCCTGCTGTCTCCTTTCCCGCCCATCGTCTCTCTCTGGTCCTATACCACTCCCCACTTCTCTTTCTTCCATGCCCTTCTGCCTCTTTCACCAATCAAATTCGAGCTCTTTGCTTCATCCCTCCCCCTCCTAGTTTCACCTGCTGCCTGGCGTTTCCCTCTCCCCTCCTCCTACATTTCAATTCTACTCCTGCCTTTCTTTTTTCTCCAGTCCTGCCGAAAGATTTCGGCTCGAACCGCAGACTATAGCTCTTTTCAGTTGATGCTGCCAGGACTCAGGAGTTCCTCCAGGCATTTTGAGTGTGTTGCTCGGATTACCAGCATCTGCAGATATCCGTTTTTTTTGTCAGAACGTAAAGGGTGTTCAGGCATAGACTGTGCGTTCCGGAGTCGGGTGGTTTCTGGAAGGAATGCTGAGTGAAGTTAAAACTGAAACGCATAAACACTATGAGATGTCGAATTTGCTCTCCTACGTTAAAGAGCCTCAGATAACCACTGTTTCCATCCAAGGGGTCAGTGTGGACATGGTGGAGGTTTACAAATACCTGGGGATAAGAATTGACAATAAACTGGACAGGTCAAAGAACACTGAGGCTGTCTACAAGAAGGTTCAGAGCCGTCTCTACTTCCTGAGGAGACTGAGGTCCTTTAACATCTGCTGGACGATGCTGAGGATGTTCTATGAGTCTGTGGTGGCCAGTGCTATCACGTCTGCTGTTGTGTGCTGGGGCAGCAGGCTGAGGGTAGCAGACACCAACAGAATCAACAAACTCATTCGTAAGGCCAGTGATGTTGTGGGGGTGGAACTGGACTCTCTGACGGTGGTGTCGGAAAAGAGGATGCTGTCCAAGTTGCATGCCATCTTGGACAATGTCTCCCACCCACTCCATAATGTACTGGTTAGGCACAGGAGTACATTCAGCCAGAGACTCAGTCCACCGAGATGCAACACTGAGCGTCATAGGAAGTCATTCCTGCCTGTGGCCATCAAACTTTACAACTCCTCCCTCGGAGTGTCAGACACACCGAGCCAATAGGCTGGTCCTGGACTTATTTCTACTTGGCATGATTAACTTACTATTATTTAATTATTTATGGTTTTATATTGCTCTATTTCTACAGTATTCTTGGTTAGTGCGACTGTAACGAAACCCAGTTTCCCTCGGGATCAATAAAGTATGTCTGTCTGTCTGTATGTCTGTCTGTCTGTCTGTCTGTCTGGTTAAAGTTGCCTGCGACAAAATAAAGCATTCCTTACTTAGCCGATGATGGAAACTCTGGTTCAGATTGAGTTAGGCTGGAGCAGGGTGTCCGATAATCGAAGGCTATCAAGGAATGACGAGAGAGTATCCAGTTGAATTATTGTAGGAGCAGTCCTCAATCTGCGTGCCCGTGTAATAAATTCACTCCCCGAGAAAATCACGTTGTGACCTTTGTTCCTAAATGTGCAGGCTGAAAGAACCATTACGATCCACATATATCGTGAACATCGATTCAGGAAGAACGAGTGAGTGAACTCCGTTTTACTGAGCCTGTGGAAATTTTAACATGTGATTCAAATATGTGAGTTTCTGGTCCACATAAGCCGCTTTTTTCCCCCCACATATTTCAGCTAATGGTCACGGATAATGTTACTTGAGTTGTTGAGTTTTCCAGTTAAATAAGTCGAAATTCTCAACTCAATATTACAATATCAGCGTAGAGATGGAATGGTAGTTCATGCAACTTAATTTCCCTTCATATTGGTTGATATCGGCCCTCAGTTACTCGCCCTCTCTGCAAGGGGTCACCCGGTTCTGGCGACTGGTGGGAATGCGGCTCCTGTTCACGCCGGCCTTTTCATTTTCGGGTCGGTTTGGCGCCCTTTGTGTTTAACGACGGCCCCCGATGCTCTTCACCGTTGTGACATGTCTGTTTTGGTCTCACAGGCACCTTGGATGCAAACACCGTGAGCACATCGCAACCCGATGAAAATCTCCCAAGGAATGAACAGGTTGGATGTTTCTGTCACATCAATGATCTCACTCATTGTTTTGCAAAGGGAAGAAAATAACATAGGTAACGCGGCCGGTGGGGCCCATCGGGCCCTGTGGCTATGATTAGTCATTTAATCTGGACGGAGAAGTGGCAGATGGAGTTCAACCCAGATAAGTGTGAAGTGATTCATTTTAGTAGGTAAAATATGATGGCATTAGACAATAGACAATAAACAGCAGGTGCAGGAGTAGGCCATTCGGCCCTTCTAGCCAGCACCGCCATTCACTGTGATCATGGCAGATCATACACAATCAGTTCCCCGTTCCTGCCCTCTCCCCATATCCCTTGACCCCGCTATCTATAAGAGCTCTATCTAACTCTCTCTTGAATGCATCCAGAGACTTGGCCTCCACTGCCTTCTGGGGCAGAGCATTCCACATATCCGCTACTCTCTGGGTGAAAAAGTTTTTCAGCATTTCAGTTCTAAATGGCCTACCCCTTATTCTTAATCTGTGGCCTCTAGTTCTGGACTCACCCATAATCGGGAACATGCTTCCTGCCTCCAGTGTGTCCAATCCCTTAATAATCTTATATGGCAGAATATAGTATTTATGGTAGGTCTCTTGGCAGTGTGGAGTATCAGAGGGATCTTGGGGTCCGAGTCCACAGGACGCTCAAAGCAGCTGCGCAGGTTGCCTCTGTGGTTAAGAAGGCGTACGGTGTATTGGCCTTCATCAATCGTGGGATTGAGTTTAGGAGCTGAGACGTAATGTTGCATCGATTTAGGACCCTGGTCAGACCCACTTGGAGTACTGTGCTCAGTTCTGGTCGCCTCACTATAGGAAGGATGTGGAAGCCATAGGAAGGGTGCAGAGGAGATTTACAAGGATGTTGCCTGGATTGGGGAGCATGCCTTATGAGAATAGGTTGAGTGAAATCGGCCTATTCTCCTTGGAGTGACGGAGGATGAGAGGTGACCTGATAAAGGTGTACAAGATGATAGGCACTGATCGTGTGGATAGATAGAGGTTTTTTCCGATGGATGAAATGGTTGCCACAAGAAAACAGAGGTTTAAGGTGCTGGGGAGTAGGTACAGAGAAGATGTGAGGGGTAAGTATTTTTACTCACAGAGTGGTGTGTGTGTGGAACAGGCTGCCGGCGACGGTGGTGGGGGCGGATAGGATAGGGTCTTTTAAGGGACTTTAGGATAGGTACTTGGAGCTGAGATAAATAGAAAGCTATAGGTAAACCTAGTAGTTTCTTAAGTAGGGACATGCTCGGCACAACGTTGTGGGTCGAAGGGCCTGTATTGTGCTGTAGGTTTTCTATGTTTCTATGTTTCTGTTCATAAGATCACGGTTCTCATTTCCATTTACCCGCTGAACATTCCTCAAGGAAAGCCCAAACATGACGTCATGAAAATCACCCTCACACGACCGGTATTCTTTGTTCTCCTCCCTCCGATCACTTGCGTCTGATCTCTTCTCCTCACCTGCCTATCAGCTCCCACTGGCAATCAAGCTACTTCACTTTCACCTATGGCGCATCCCCCTCTGCGATTGGGGTTCCATCGTATCCACTCTCCAGTCCTTACCTATCACCTTCCAGATACACTTCCTTCCTCTCCCCTACCTTCTTATCCGGCCGACTTTCCGCTTCCTTTCCTGTACAGAGGAGGTGACGCGTCCAAAACGTCAGCTGCTCATGAATTTCCATTGTCGCTGTGTGAAATGCTGAGTTCCTCCGGCGGTCTGTCTGTGTCTACCTGGATTTCCAGCTCCTGCAGAATTCCTTCAATCGAGTTACTCAGAATCCATAATGCGTGTACTGTGCAAAAACCTATCGTACTCTGACTGGAATATATTTCATGATGGAACTTTTTCAAATGTCGGATCAATGCGAGTAACGCGGGAGATTGCACACTCACACACGGTGGGAAGTTCTGGTCCAGTTTGCACATGTCCGTCTGTGATCAGCTGTGATCTATGCGAGCATGACGGGAAACAGCAGTTTACAATAAGCACCAGTCCATTCCCCCAGGCCGTCACGTGGACGTTCTGATCCAGAAAATTCTTTCAAGAGGAATGGTTCTGACGGCGAGTTCCTTATCCAGTAACATCAGTCACGCCACTGTATCACTGAACAGTGACGAATGGTTCAATGCCGCTCAGAAGTGTTCCTGATGTCAGAGAAGTGAATATATTGCTCTCTCACTGCATCAAAAAAAAAGCAGTGCGTCGAACGGTGCAATTTAACTCCAAGCAGCAATAAAGGTGAAAATTGATACCTTCGCTGTTTATATAAGACCATAGGACGACAGGGTATAGGAACAGAAGTGGGCCATTCGGCCCATCGAGTGTGCCCCGCCATTCAATCATCGGCGGATCCATTTCATCCAGTCATCCCCAGTCCCCTGATTTCACCCACACGCTGATGCCCTGGCTAATCAGGAACTAAGTCATCTCTGCCTTAAATACACCTAAATGACTTCGCCTCCACAGCCACTCATGGCAACAAATTCCATAGATTTACCACCATCTGACTGAAGCAATTTCTCCGTATCTCAGTTCTAAATGGACGTCCTTCAATGCTGAAGTCGTGCCCTCTTGTCCTGGAATCTGCTAGCATGGGAAATAACTTTGCCATATCTAATCGGTTCAGGCCTTTTAATATTTGGAATGTTTCTATGAGATCACCAACTCCGCTAACTCCCCATTCTCCTGAACTCCAGGGAATACAGCCCAAGAGCTGCCAGACGTTCCTCAGACGGTAACCCTTTTATTCCTACAATCATTCTCGTCAATCTTCTCTGAACCCTCTCCAATGTCAATATATCATTTCTTACATAAGGAGCCCCAAACTTCACACAATACTCCAAGCGTATTCTCACAAGTGCCTCATAGAACCTCAACATCACATCCCTGCTGTTATATTCTATACGTCTAGAAATGAATGCCAACATTGCATTCGCCTTCTTCACAGCCAGCTCAACGTGGAGGTTAACCTTTAGTGTATCTTGTACAAAGACTCCCAAGTCCCTATGCATCTCTGCATTTTGAATTCTCTCAACATCTAATTAATAGGCTGCCCGTTTGTTTATTTATTTCACCAAAGAGCATGACCATACACTTTCCAACATTGTATTTCATTTGCCACTTCTTTGCCCATTCCCCTAAACTATCCCTGTCTCTCTGCAGACTCTCTGTTTCCTCAACACTATCTGCTGCTCCACCTATCTTTGTATCATCGGCAAATTTAGCCGCAAATTCATTAATACCGAAGTTCAAAGTATTGACATACATCGTAAAAAGTAACTGTCCCAACACCGACTCCTGTGAAACTCCACTGGTCACCGGCAGTCAGCCAGAATAGGATCCTTTCATTCCCACTCTCTGTTTTGTGCCGACCAGCCAATGCTCCACCCATGCTGGTAACTCCCCTGTAAATCCATGGGCTCTTATCTTCAAGACAAGTCACTTGTTATTGTCATTTCGACCATAACGGAAGTAACTTCTCTGTTATTCCATGGACTCTTATCTTGCTCGGCAGCCTTATGTGCGGCATCTTGTCAAAGGCCTTCTGAAAATCCAAGTACACCACGTCTACTACATGTCCTTTGTCTACCCTGATTGTAATTTCCTGAAAGAATTGCAGTCAGTTTGTCAGGCAGGATTTTCCTTTTAGGAAACCATGCTGGCTTTGACATACCTTGTCATGTGCCTCCAGGTACTCCGTAATCTCATCCTTAAAAATCGATTCCAACAACTTCCCAGACACTGATATCAAGCGAACAGGTCTATAGTTTCCTTTCTGCTGCCTCCCACCCTTCTTAAATCGCGAAGTAACATTTGTAATTTCCCAGTCATCTGGTACAATGCCAGAATCTGTCGATTCTTAACAGATCATCGTTAGCGCCTCCGCAATCTCTCCAGCTACTTCCTTCAGAACCCGATTTATCCACCCATAGGGCATTAAGCTTCCGGAGCACCTTCTCAGTCGTTATTTTCACTGCACAATCTTCACTTCCCTGACACTCTGGAATGGCGGGCATACCGCAGTCGTCTTCCACTGTGAAGACTGATGCGCAATCCGGATTCAGTTCCTCTGCCATCTCTGCATCTCTTATTACAATATCTCCAGCTTCATTTTGTGTCGGTCCTCTTCCTTGGAATATGTCCCTCATTTTCCGCGGGAACTCCAGCCTTGCTGCTCTGCTGTCCTTCCTGCAAATGTCCCTCTCCGGTAATTTTCGGCCAGTTGCTCTCTCCGGTCATTTTCGGCCAGTTGCCCTCTCCGGTCATTTTCGGCCAGTTGCACTTTCCGGTCATTTTCGGCCAGTTGCCCTCTCCTGCCATGTTCGGCCAGTTGCCCTCTCCGGTCATTTTCGGCCAGTTCCCTCTCCTGCCATGTTCGGCCAGTTGCCCTCTCCGGTCATTTTCGGCCATTTGCCCTTTCCGGTCATTTTCGGCCAGTTGCCCTCTCCTGCCATGTTCGGCCAGTTGCCCTCTCCAGTCACTTTCGGCCAGTTGCCCTCTCCTGCCATTTTCGGCCAGTTGCCCTCTCCGGTCATTTTCGGCCAGTTGCCCTTTCCGGTCATTTTCGGCCAGTTGCCCTCTCCTGCCATTTTCGGCCAGTTGCCCTCTCCAGTCATTTTCGGCCAGTTGCCCTCTCCGGTCATTTTCGGCCAGTTGCCCTCTCCGGTCATTTTCGGCCAGTTGCCCTCTCCTGCCATTTTAATTTCCTTGATTCCGCTGAAATGTCAAACACATTAAACTTTATTTTTCCCTTCTCAAATTTCAATGTGATCTCGATCAAACCGTGTTCACTGTTCACTAAGGTTTCCTTAACCTTAAGCTCTCTTATCATTTGCGGGTCATGGCACAACACCCAGTCCAGCACAGCCGATCCCCTAGTGGGCTCAACAACAAGCTGTTCTGAAAAGCCATCCCTCAGACATTCTACAAATTCTCTCTCTTGTGGTTCAGTACTGGCCTGGCTTTCCCAATCCACTTTCATGTTAAATTCCCCAGTGATTATCATGACATTGCCTTTCTGACGAGCCTTTTCTATCTCCCGCTGTAATTTGTAATCCACATCCCGGCTGCTGTTTGGAGGCCTGTATACAACTGTCATTACGGCCTTTTTAACGTTGCCATTTCTTAGCCCAACCCATGGAGACTCTGCACCTCGCAATCCTAAGTCATCTCTTTCCAATGATTTAATATTATTTCTTATCCACAGAGCCACACCGCCCTCTCTGCCAACTGATCTATCTTTCCGATGTGCCGTATATCCCTGGGCGTTCAGCTCTCTGTGACAGCCATCCTTTAGCCAAGGTTATGAGATGGCCACAACGTCATACCTGCCAATCTGTAGCGGAATTGCAGGATCACCCATTTCAGTCCTTATGCTGCGTGCATGCAAATCCAGCACTCTCACTCCGGTATTTGTTGCTTTCTGCTTCAGCTGCACCACGTCCCTGTGACTCATGTCACTGGCTTTCATTAAGCTTTATACCCTGCTTGTTCTTTCTATAATCTGTTGTACGCTATATTTGATTTATTCCTGTTTTTCCCTTCCTCAGCCCGATCACTCCGGTTCCCATCCGCCTGCCAAATGAGCTTAAACCCTGCTTCTCTGAGCAGAGTCCTAATACAATTGTTGTGCAGTTGGTTAAACGTCACAATTTTTAAAGAAAAATGAAACGTGGTTTTCTCTTTGCAGGGCGCAGGTAACGATGGGCAGGGTGGAAGCTCCACTTACATGGTGAGGGGAATCTTTATGTCAATCCCTCTTTGAAGTAATTGATTCCATTTCATCCCGACAGAAACAGAAGCTAAAGTGAGACATTCGATAGCGGAAATGACGTCATAGTGGCACGAAAGGTTTTTGGGGGGAGGGGCAATGAAATGGCGGATGAACATATTAGTTGTTAAGTGCTCGAAGTAACCATCAGTCTGGCAGTGTCAGGACACGGGAGCGATCACATTCACTATAATGAAGCTGCAAGGGATGAAGGGAGAGAAGCAACTGAACTAAAGGTACGATATGAACTACACCCCGGGGCTCTGAAATAGGCCGCTGCAGAGGGAGCAGAGGAATTAGCAATCATACCCCAAGCTTCACATTATTACGGACGTACAAAAACGCTGGATGAGCTCGGCAGGTCGGGCAGCATCCGTTGTAAGAAGCAGTCAATGTTTCGGGTTAAAACCCTTCGTCCTGACTGTTTCGTTCAACGGATGCTGCCCGACCTGCTGAGTTCATCCGGCTTTTATTTTGTACGTCTTGATTTGACCACAGCATCTGCAGAGCACTTTGTGTTCACATTATTATGGACTTGTTTTGGGGCGCCGGAATGTTGCAATTCTCTTTCAAGGAAGGAAAGTAAATGACAGGAGATTAATGGCCGGATAGCTTATAGGTTGCACTATCACTGAGAGGGTTATGCACGGGATGAATGGTCAGCATTGTTTGCTTCACAGAAAATCCTGCCTTGTAAACCTGTCGGAATTCCTGGAGTAAATTACATGACGAATCGACAAAATAGAGTCCGTCGGGGCTGCTTACTCGGATTTTCCGACGGAGTTGGACAGATCCGGTGTCATTGGGGGGGGGGGGGGGGGGGTAGCGTTTGGGAGCGGACCCAAAAGCCAGATACAGACACTGAACTACTAGAAACAGGACTAGGCTTGAGAAGGAAGCAAGGAGAGTGGGTAAGAAAGGACGCTGGACATGGCACAGGTCCTGGACGAGACAATGATTCCGGGCCTGGGCTAGGACTTGACGAGAATAGCGGAATCAGGACATGGAACTGGGAACTGGGAGGCTGGGCTTGGACTCCGAGCCAGAGACTGGACAAGGACCCAGAACCTGGGTCTTGACTCGGGCTCGGACTCCAGAACACGGCGAGGACAAGACGTGGCTACAGGACGAGGAGAGGCACAGGACTGGACGTGAGACTCCTGGACGGGACAAGGGAACCCCAGCACAGGACGAGGAGAGGCACAGGACGGGACGTGAGACTCCTGGACGGGACAAGGGAACCCCAGCACAGGACGAGGGAATCCCAGCACTGGGCTGGGCAAGGTACTCCTGGGTTGGGCGAGGCACATGGACATGACGAGAACCCAGAGCCTTAGTCCAGGGAGAGACAGGAACGCAGAACACAGAGCCGGGACCCCTCCATGGGTACAGGACGTAGAGCCAGGACTCATAACACAGAACGCTGAACACGACGAAACAGTTCACAACGCTAGATAGCGACTTACCTAGCGAAAGCGTGGACACAGACAGACAGTTCGAAACAGGGCGAGGCAAGGCTCCAGCCAGAGGCGGGGCGAGGCAAAACTTCAGGCAGAGGCAAGGCGAGGCGAAGCAAGGCTCCAGGCAGAGGCAATGTGAGGCGAAGCAAGGCTCCAGGCAGAGGCAATGCGAGGCGAGGCGAGGCTCCACGCAGAGACAGGGCGAGGCAAGGCTCCAGGCAGAGGCGATGCGAGGCGAGGCGAGGCTCCAGGCAGAGGCAATGCGAGGCGAGGCGAGGCTCCAGGCAGAGACAGGGCGAGGCGAAGCAAGGCTCCAGGCAGAGGCAATGCGAGGCGAGGCGAGGCCAAGCTCCAGCCAGAGGCGAGGCGAGGCGAGACTCCAGGCAGAGACAGGGCGAGGCGAGGCTCCAGGCAGAGGCAATGCGAGGCGAGGCGAGGCTCCAGGCAGAGGCGATGCGAGGCGAGGCAAGGCTCCAGGCAGAGGCAATGTGAGGCGAGGCGAGGCTCCAGGCAGAGGCGATGCGAGGCGAGGCTCCAGGCAGAGGCGATGCGAGGCGAGGCAAGGCTCCAGGCAGAGGCAATGCGAGGCGAGGCGAGGCTCCAGGCAGAGACAGGGCGAGGCAAGGCTCCAGGCAGAGGCAATGCGAGGCGAGGCAAGGCTCCAGACAGAGGCAATGCGAGGCGAGGCGAGGCGAGGCTCCAGGCAGAGGCGAGGCGAGGCGAGGCTCCAGGCAGAGGCAATGCGAGGCGAGGCGAGGCGAGGCTCCAGGCAGAGGCAGGGCGAGGCGAGGCGAGGCTCCAGGCAGAGACAGGGCGAAGCAAGGCTCCAGGCAGAGGCAATGTGAGGCGAGGCAAGGCTCCAGGCAGAGGCAATGCGAGGCCAGGCAAAGCTCCAGGCAGAGGCAATGCGAGGCGAGGCAAGTCTCCAGGCAGAGGCAATGCGAGGCGAGGCTCCAGGCAGAGGCAATGCGAGGCGAGGCAAGGCTCCAGGCAGAGGCAATGCGAGGCGAGGCGAGGCAAGGCTCCAGGCAGAGGCAATGCGAGGCGAGGCAAGGCTCCAGGCAGAGGCAATGCGAGGCGAGGCGAGGCAAGGCTCCAGGCAGAGGCAATGCGAGGCAGGAAGGTGAATGGAAGGGATACAGACTGGGTGTTTGGACAGGAACGATCCAGCAGCCAGAGGCGGAATCCTGAAGCTATTTATGACGTCTGACCAAAATAGAATCAGCTGCCTCAGCAGAACTGGGGAAACACGGAAAAGCTGGAATAAGGACAAATGGAATTGAATACATGGAAGTGTTTATTTGAAGCAGATTGATAGTTTCTTAATTAATAAGGGCGTGAAGAGTTACGGAGTGAAGGCAGGTGACGGGGGCTGAGGGTAAACAAAATTAGGCATTTTAGAATGGCATAATTCTCCCGTGTCTTATGGTCTTATGGACATCTCCTGCCTCCTGCGATATTTAATAGGATCTCAACTGTGTGTCTCATATCCTTTTTTCATCATGATCCGACTGTCCCTCTGATCCTTTTGAGCCGATTTCTTAAATACGTGTAGGTGCCTTTTCATGTTCTTTCAATTCATCGCTGCGTCCGATGCTTTGGCTGTTAATTATGTCTAATCATAATGGTTTCCTCACGTTGACAGGGACTTATTCCGGAAGACCGCACGGTGTACAGTGATGTGAGGAGGTATGTGAGCCGAACATTGGGCTGTCGGTGCAGAACGTCCGTTGAAAAGGGGACGTATCCATTGAGATCAAGCCCTTGCGTCACCCGGGACGATAGTTGTGCCTACGCAGATGTTGCCCTGTGATGAGCAGCTTAGAGACAAGTAACAATGCAAGACTGGAGCGAGGCGGCAGAGCACGGCGTTGTATTGATGTTGAAAGGAGCAATTTTCCTGGGCGCATGGCGATGTGAAATATATTAATTGGGGTTGCTTTGTCCCGGTGATTGACACAGATTCAGTAAACATCACTCGTAATTTGCCCTCACCAACAGCCGCACCTTAGGGCTTGAATTGTGTCTTGTTTCCGCAGATGACGTCACTGGTGACGAGGAGACGATGGGTGCGACGGGAATCGACACAGGACAATCGAGGAAGAAGCCGCCCTTCAAAACGTCTCTCACTGTTTCTTTAGAATCATTATCCTTGTCTCCATTAGATTTGTTCCTCGTGTCCCATCCTTCCGGCGGGAACATTGCTTAACATGTCGACTCGTGTGTATCATACCGGCTTAATTCTCACCTCCACACAGTGTCCCAGATCCTATAATGGGCGTTGTGTGATTTATATGGCGAAGTATTTTAAACCTATTCCACTCAGGCGCGGTTAACGTCGCGGAGCGCGGAGATCAATTCCGGCGACGTGTGTTGTTCGTCCGCGGAGTTTTGCGGTTTCCCCTCTCTCCTCCCACTGTCCAAAGCGCAGCGCCGGGGAGGGTGATTGGTCATTGCGAATTGTCGGGCAGCTGTGTCGGGGTTAACCGGGCTGGCGGTCGACTGCTGAACGGCTCGAAGGGAATATTTTCCGTTGAATGGCTAAATATTAAATGCATTAAAGTTTCTAAAGAGTTGCTGAAACCTTGAGTTGGCCTGGAGAATTATTATCCTTCAGAGACACCGATTCGGCCTCTTTTTCAACTCTCCTGTGCGCCAGAAATATGGCATCGTTTCTTTTTTTGCAGAATGCCGATTTACCCCCAACCCGTTCGCCTCATACGGTTCTTCCATCAGATTCCCTTGCGTCAGTGTTTCCCTGTAAGGTCGTTAAATCATTCTGTGTACTTGTATTTTCACAAAGTCTTGGACAAGGTGCCAGACATGCGGCTGTTTAACAAGCTACGAGGCCATGGGATTACACGGAATGTTCTGACATGGACAAAGCCGTGTCCGATTGACAGGAGGCCATGGGATTACACGGAATGTTCTGACATGGACAAAGCCGTGACCGATTGACAGGAGGCCATGGGATTACACGGAATGTTCTGACATGGACAAAGCCGTGGCCGATTGACAGGAGGACATGGGATTACACGGAATGTTCTGACATGGACAAAGCCGTGGCCGATTGACAGGAGGCCATGGGATTACACGGAATGTTCTGACATGGACAAAGCCGTGGCCGATTGGCAGGGGGCCATGGGATCACACGGAATGTTCTGACATGGACAAAGCCGTGACCGATTAACAAGCTACGAGGCCATGGGATCACACGGAATGTTCTGACATGGACAAAGCCGTGACCGATTAACAAGCTACGAGGCCATGGGATTACACGGAATGTTCTGACATGGACAAAGCCGTGGCCGATTGACAGGAGGACATGGGATTACACGGAATGTTCTGACATGGACAAAGCCGTGGCCGATTGGCAGGAGGACATGGGATCACACGGAATGTTCTGACATGGACAAAGCCGTGTCCGATTGGCAGGAGCCCATGGGATCACACGGAATGTTCTGACATGGACAAAGCCGTGTCCGATTGGCAGGAGGCCATGGGATCACACGGAATGTTCTGACATGGACAAAGCCGTGACCGATTGCAAGGAGGCCATGGGATCACACGGAATGTTCTGACATGGACAAAGCCGTGTCCGATTGGCAGGAGGCCATGGGATCACACGGAATGTTCTGACATGGACAAAGCCGTGGCCGATTGTCAGGAGGGCATGGGATCACACGGAATGTTCTGACATGGACAAAGCCGTGGCCGATTGGCAGGAGCCCATGGGATCACACGGAATGTTCTGACATGGACAAAGCCGTGTCCGATTGGCAGGAGGCCATGGGATCACACGGAATGTTCTGACATGGACAAAGCCGTGACCGATTGCAAGGAGGCCATGGGATCACACGGAATGTTCTGACATGGACAAAGCCGTGTCCGATTGGCAGGAGGCCATGGGATCACACGGAATGTTCTGACATGGACAAAGCCGTGGCCGATTGGCAGGAGGCCATGGGATCACACGGAATGTTCTGACATGGACAAAGCCGTGGCCGATTGGCAGGAGGACATGGGATCACACGGAATGTTCTGACATGGACAAAGCCGTGACCGATTGGCAGGAGGGCATGGGATTACACGGAATGTTCTGACATGGACAAAGCCGTGTCCGATTGACAGGAGGACATGGGATCACACGGAATGTTCTGACATGGACAAAGTCGTGACCGATTGGCAGGAGGACATGGGATCACACGGAATGTTCTGACATGGACAAAGCCGTGTCCGATTGGCAGGAGGCCATGGGATTACACGGAATGTTCTCACATGGACAAAGCCGTGTCCGATTGGCAGGAGGACATGGCATTACACGGAATGTTCTGACATGGACAAAGCCGTGGCCGATTGGCAGGAGGACATGGGATCACACGGAATGTTCTGACATGGACAAAGCCGTGTCCGATTGGCAGGAGCCCATGGGATCACACGGAATGTTCTGATATGGACAAAGCCGTGACCGATTGGCAGGAGGACATGGGATCACACGGAATGTTCTGACATGGACAAAGCCGTGGCCGATTGCAAGGAGACCATGGGATTACACGGAATGTTCTGACATGGACAAAGCCGTGTCCGATTGGCAGGAGGCCATGGGAACACACGGAATGTTCTGACATGGACAAAGCCGTGGCCGATTGTCAGGAGGGCATGGGATCACACGGAATGTTCTGACATGGACAAAGCCGTGGCCGATTGACAGGAGGACATGGGATCACACGGAATGTTCTGACATGGACAAAGCCATTGCCGATTGGCAGGAAGCCATGGGATCACACGGAATGTTCTGACATGGACAAAGCCGTGGCCGATTGACAGGAGGACATGGGATCACACGGAATGTTCTGACATGGACAAAGCCATTGCCGATTGGCAGGAAGCCATGGGATCACACGGAATGTTCTGACATGGACAAAGCCGTGGCCGATTGACAGGAGTCCATGGGATCACACGGAATGTTCTAACATGGACAAAGCCGTGTCCGATTGACAGGAGGACATGGGATCACACGGAATGTTCTGACATGGACAAAGCCGTGGCCGATTGACAGGAGGACATGGGATCACACGGAATGTTCTGACATGGACAAAGCCGTGGCCGATTGGCAGGAGGCCATGGGATTACACGGAATGTTCTGACATGGACAAAGCCGTGTCCGATTGACAGGAGGACATGGGATCACACGGAATGTTCTGACATGGACAAAGCCGTGGCCGATTGACAGGAGGACATGGGATCACACGGAATGTTCTGACATGGACAAAGCCGTGGCCGATTGACAGGAGGACATGGGATTACACGGAATGTTCTGACATGGACAAAGCCGTGGCCGATTGACAGGAGGACATGGGATCACACGGAATGTTCTGACATGGACAAAGCCGTGGCCGATTGACAGGAAGCCATGGGATCACACGGAATGTTCTGACATGGACAAAGCCGTGGCCGATTGGCAGGAGGCCATGGGATCACACGGAATGTTCTGACATGGACAAAGCCGTGGCCGATTGGCAGGAGGCCATGGGATCACACGGAATGTTCTGACATGGACAAAGCCGTGGCCGATTGGCAGGAGGACATGGGATCACACGGAATGTTCTGACATGGACAAAGCCGTGACCGATTGGCAGGAGGGCATGGGATTACACGGAATGTTCTGACATGGACAAAGCCGTGTCCGATTGACAGGAGGACATGGGATCACACGGAATGTTCTGACATGGACAAAGTCGTGACCGATTGGCAGGAGGACATGGGATCACACGGAATGTTCTGACATGGACAAAGCCGTGTCCGATTGGCAGGAGGCCATGGGATTACACGGAATGTTCTCACATGGACAAAGCCGTGTCCGATTGGCAGGAGGACATGGGATCACACGGAATGTTCTGACATGGACAAAGCCGTGGCCGATTGGCAGGAGGCCATGGGATTACACGGAATGTTCGACATGGACAAAGCCGTGGCCGATTGGCAGGAGGCCATGGGATTACACGGAATGTTCTGACATGGACAAAGCCGTGTCCGATTGGCAGGAGGCCATGGGATTACACGGAATGTTCTGACATGGACAAAGCCGTGTCCGATTGGCAGGAGGCCATGGCATTACACGGAATGTTCTGACATGGACAAAGCCGTGGCCGATTGGCAGGAGGACATGGGATCACACGGAATGTTCTGACATGGACAAAGCCGTGTCCGATTGGCAGGAGCCCATGGGATCACACGGAATGTTCTGACATGGACAAAGCCGTGTCCGATTGGCAGGAGGCCATGGGATCACACGGAATGTTCTGACATGGACAAAGCCGTGACCGATTGCAAGGAGGCCATGGGATCACACGGAATGTTCTGACATGGACAAAGCCGTGTCCGATTGGCAGGAGCCCATGGGATCACACGGAATGTTCTGACATGGACAAAGCCGTGACCGATTGCAAGGAGGCCATGGGATTACACGGAATGTTCTGACATGGACAAAGCCGTGGCCGATTGGCCCGAGGCCATGGGATTACACGGAATGTTCTGACATGGACAATGCCGTGGCCGATTGGCAGGAGGACATGGGATTACACGGAATGTTCTGACATGGACAAAGCCGTGGCCGATTGGCAGGGGGCCATCGGATCAACCGGAATGTTCTGACATGGACAAAGCCGTGGCCGATTGACAGGAGGGCATGGGATCACACGGAATGTTCTGACATGGACAAAGCCGTGGCCGATTGACAGGAGGCCATGGGATTACACGGAATGTTCTGACATGGACAAAGCCGTGACCGATTGCAAGGAGGCCATGGGATTACACGGAATGTTCTGACATGGACAAAGCCGTGGCCGATTGGCAGGAGGCCATGGGATTACACGGAATGTTCTGACATGGACAAAGCCGTGGCCGATGGACAGGAGGCCATGGGATTACACGGAATGTTCTGACATGGACAAAGCCGTGGCCGATTGGCAGGGGGCCATCGGATCAACCGGAATGTTCTGACATGGACAAAGCCGTGGCCGATTGACAGGAGGGCATGGGATCACACGGAATGTTCTGACATGGACAAAGCCGTGGCCGATTGACAGGAGGCCATGGGATTACACGGAATGTTCTGACATGGACAAAGCCGTGACCGATTGCAAGGAGGCCATGGGATTACACGGAATGTTCTGACATGGACAAAGCCGTGGCCGATTGGCAGGAGGCCATGGGATCACACGGAATGTTCTGACATGGACAAAGCCGTGACCGATTGCAAGGAGGCCATGGGATTACACGGAATGTTCTGACATGGACAAAGCCGTGGCCGATTGGCAGGAGGCCATGGGATCACACGGAATGTTCTGACATGGACAAAGCCGTGGCCGATTGACAGGAGGCCATGGGATTACACGGAATGTTCTGACATGGACAAAGCCGTGACCGATTGCAAGGAGGCCATGGGATTACACGGAATGTTCTGACATGGACAAAGCCGTGGCCGATTGGCAGGAGGCCATGGGATTATACGGAATGTTCTGACATGGACAAAGCCGTGGCCGATTGGCAGGAGGCCATGGGATTACACGGAATGTTCTGACATGGACAAAGCCGTGGCCGATTGGCAGGAGGCCATGGGATTACACGGAATGTTCTGACATGGACAAAGCCGTGACCGATTGACAGGAGGCCATGGGATTACACGGAATGTTCTGACATGGACAAAGCCGTGGCCGATTGGCAGGAGGCCATGGGATTACACGGAATGTTCTGACATGGACAAAGCCGTGGCCGATTGGCAGGAGGCCATGGGATTACACGGAATGTTCTGACATGGACAAAGCCGTGACCGATTGCAAGGAGGCCATGGGATTACACGGAATGTTCTGACATGGACAAAGCCGTGGCCGATTGGCAGGAGGCCATGGGATCACACGGAATGTTCTGACATGGACAAAGCCGTGACCGATTGCAAGGAGGCCATGGGATTACACGGAATGTTCTGACATGGACAAAGCCGTGTCCGATTGGCAGGAGGCCATGGGATTACACGGAATGTTCTGACATGGACAAAGCCGTGGCCGATTGGCAGGAGGCCATGGGATCACACGGAATGTTCTGACATGGACAAAGCCGTGGCCGATTGGCCGGAGGCCATAGGATTACACGGAATGTTCTGACATGGACAAAGCCGTGACCGATTGGCAGGAGGCCATGGGATCACACGGAATGTTCTGACATGGACAAAGCCGTGTCCGATTGGCAGGAGGCCATGGGATCACACGGAATGTTCTGACATGGACAAAGCCGTGGCCGATTGGCCGGAGGACATGGGATCACACGGAATGTTCTGACATGGACAAAGCCGTGGCCGATTGGCAGGAGGCCATGGGATTACACGGAATGTTCTGACATGGACAAAGCCGTGGCCGATTGGCAGGAGGCCATGGGATTACACGGAATGTTCTGACATGGACAAAGCCGTGACCGATTGACAGGAGGCCATGGGATTACACGGAATGTTCTGACATGGACAAAGCCGTGGCCGATTGGCAGGAGGCCATGGGATTACACGGAATGTTCTGACATGGACAAAGCCGTGGCCGATTGGCAGGAGGCCATGGGATTACACGGAATGTTCTGACATGGACAAAGCCGTGACCGATTGCAAGGAGGCCATGGGATTACACGGAATGTTCTGACATGGACAAAGCCGTGGCCGATTGGCAGGAGGCCATGGGATCACACGGAATGTTCTGACATGGACAAAGCCGTGACCGATTGCAAGGAGGCCATGGGATTACACGGAATGTTCTGACATGGACAAAGCCGTGTCCGATTGGCAGGAGGCCATGGGATTACACGGAATGTTCTGACATGGACAAAGCCGTGGCCGATTGGCAGGAGGCCATGGGATCACACGGAATGTTCTGACATGGACAAAGCCGTGGCCGATTGGCCGGAGGCCATAGGATTACACGGAATGTTCTGACATGGACAAAGCCGTGACCGATTGGCAGGAGGCCATGGGATCACACGGAATGTTCTGACATGGACAAAGCCGTGTCCGATTGGCAGGAGGCCATGGGATCACACGGAATGTTCTGACATGGACAAAGCCGTGGCCGATTGGCCGGAGGACATGGGATCACACGGAATGTTCTGACATGGACAAAGCCGTGGCCGATTGGCAGGAGGCCATGGGATTACACGGAATGTTCTGACATGGACAAAGCCGTGTCCGATTGTCAGGAGGCCATGGGATCACACGGAATGTTCTGACATGGACAAAGCCGTGGCCGATTGGCAGGAGGCCATGGGATTACACGGAATGTTCTGACATGGACAAAGCCGTGTCCGATTGTCAGGAGGCCATGGGATCACACGGAATGTTCTGACATGGACAAAGCCGTGTCCGATTGTCAGGAGGCCATGGGATCACACGGAATGTTCTGACATGGACAAAGCCGTGGCCGATTGGCAGGAGGCCATGGGATTACACGGAATGTTCTGACATGGACAAAGCCGTGTCCGATTGTCAGGAGGCCATGGGATCACACGGAATGTTCTGACATGGACAAAGCCGTGTCCGATTGTCAGGAGGCCATGGGATCACACGGAATGTTCTGACATGGACAAAGCCGTGGCCGATTGGCAGGAGGCCATGGGATTACACGGAATGTTCTGACATGGACAAAGCCGTGGTCGATTGGCAGGAGGCCATGGGATTACACGGAATGTTCTGACATGGACAAAGCCGTGTCCGATTGACAGGAGGCCATGGGATCACACGGAATGTTCTGACATGGACAAAGCCGTGTCCGATTGGCAGGAGGCCATAGGATTACACGGAATGTTCTGACATGGACAAAGCCGTGTCCGATTGGCAGGAGGCCATGGGATTACACGGAATGTTCTGACATGGACAAAGCCGTGGCCGATTGACAGGAGGACATGGGATTACACGGAATGTTCTGACATGGACAAAGCCGTGGCCGATTGACAGGAGGCCATGGGATCACACGGAATGTTCTGACATGGACAAAGCCGTGGCCGATTGACAGGAGGGCATGGGATCACACGGAATGTTCTGACATGGACAAAGCCGTGTCCGATTGGCAGGAGGCCATGGGATTACACGGAATGTTCTGACATGGACAAAGCCGTGGCCGATTGACAGGAGGCCATGGGATTACACGGAATGTTCTGACATGGACAAAGCCGTGGCCGATTGACAGGAGGCCATGGGATTACACGGAATGTTCTGACATGGACAAAGCCGTGTCCGATTGGCAGGAGGCCATGGGATCACACGGAATGTTCTGACATGGACAAAGCCGTGACCGATTACAAGGAGGCCATGGGATTACACGGAATGTTCTGACATGGGCAAAGCCGTGGCCGATTGGCAGGAGGCCATGGGATCACACGGAATGTTCTGACATGGACAAAGCCGTGACCGATTACAAGGAGGCCATGGGATTACACGGAATGTTCTGACATGGACAAAGCCGTGGCCGATTGACAGGAGGACATGGGATTACACGGAATGTTCTGACATGGACAAAGCCGTGGCCGATTGACAGGAGGACATGGGATTACACGGAATGTTCTGACATGGACAAAGCCGTGGCCGATTGGCAGGAGGCCATGGGATTACACGGAATGTTCTGACATGGACAAAGCCGTGACCGATTGGCAGGAGGCCATGGGATTACACGGAATGTTCTGACATGGACAAAGCCGTGGCCGATTGACAGGAGGACATGGGATCACACGGAATGTTCTGACATGGACAAAGCCGTGGCCGATTGACAGGAAGCCATGGGATCACACGGAATGTTCTGACATGGACAAAGCCGTGTCCGATTGGCAGGAGGACATGGGATTACACGGAATGTTCTGACATGGACAAAGCCGTGGTCGATTGGCAGGAGGCCATGGGATTACACGGAATGTTCTGACATGGACAAAGCCGTGTCCGATTGGCAGGAGGACATGGGATTACACGGAATGTTCTGACATGGACAAAGCCGTGGCCGATTGGCAGGAGGACATGGGATTACACGGAATGTTCTGACATGGACAAAGCCGTGGTCGATTGGCAGGAGGCCATGGGATTACACGGAATGTTCTGACATGGACAAAGCCGTGTCCGATTGGCAGGAGGACATGGGATTACACGGAATGTTCTGACATGGACAAAGCCGTGACCGATTGGCAGGAGGCCATGGGATCACACGGAATGTTCTGACATGGACAAAGCCGTGGCCGATTGACAGGAGGCCATGGGATTACACGGAATGTTCTGACATGGACAAAGCCGTGACCGATTGGCAGGAGG
Organism: Hemitrygon akajei; assembly: GCF_048418815.1. Taxonomy (NCBI): domain Eukaryota; kingdom Metazoa; phylum Chordata; class Chondrichthyes; order Myliobatiformes; family Dasyatidae; genus Hemitrygon; species Hemitrygon akajei. Next base: position 2,542,044 of record NW_027331962.1, read on the forward strand.
CCATGGGATTACACGGAATGTTCTGACATGGACAAAGCCGTGGCCGATTGACAGGAGGACATGGGATTACACGGAATGTTCTGACATGGACAAAGCCGTGACCGATTGGCAGGAGGCCATGGGATCACACGGAATGTTCTGACATGGACAAAGCCGTGACCGATTACAAGGAGGCCATGGGATTACACGGAATGTTCTGACATGGACAAAGCCGTGGCCGATTGGCAGGAGGACATGGGATTACACGGAATGTTCTGACATGGACAAAGCCGTGACCGATTTACAGGAGGCCATGGGATCACACGGAATGTTCTGACATGGACAAAGCCGTGGCCGATTGGCAGGAGGCCATGGGATCACACGGAATGTTCTGACATGGACAAAGCCGTGACCGATTGGCAGGAGGACATGGGATTACACGGAATGTTCTGACATGGACAAAGCCGTGGCCGATTGGCAGGAGACCATGGGATTACACGGAATGTTCTGACATGGACAAAGCCGTGGCCGATTGACAGGAGGCCATGGGGTGACACGGAATGTTCTGACATGGACAAAGCCGTGGCCGATTGGCAGGAGGACATGGGATTACACGGAATGTTCTGACATGGACAAAGCCGTGACCGATTGCAAGGAGGCCATGGGATTACACGGAATGTTCTGACATGGACAAAGCCGTGGCCGATTGACAGGAGGCCATGGGATTACAAGGAATGTTCTGACATGGACAAAGCCGTGGCCGATTGGCAGGAGGCCATGGGATCACACGGAATGTTCTGACATGGACAAAGCCGTGGCCGATTGACAGGAGGACATGGGATTACACGGAATGTTCTGACATGGACAAAGCCGTGGTCGATTGGCAGGAGGACATGGGATTACACGGAATGTTCTGACATGGACAAAGCCGTGGCCGATTGACAGGAGGCCATGGGATTACACGGAATGTTCTGACATGGACAAAGCCGTGGCCGATTGGCAGGAGGACATGGGATTACACGGAATGTTCTGACATGGACAAAGCCGTGGCCGATTGGCAGGAGGACATGGGATTACACGGAATGTTCTGACATGGACAAAGCCGTGGCCGATTGACAGGAGGCCATGGGATCACACGGAATGTTCTGACATGGACAAAGCCGTGTCCGATTGGCAGGAGGACATGGGATCACACGGAATGTTCTGACATGGACAAAGCCGTGGCCGATTGACAGGAGGACATGGGATTACACGGAATGTTCTGACATGGACAAAGCCGTGGCCGATTGGCAGGAGGACATGGGATCACACGGAATGTTCTGATATGGACAAAGCCGTGGCCGATTGGCAGGAGGACATGGGATTACACGGAATGTTCTGACATGGACAAAGCCATTGCCGATTGACAGGAGGACATGGGATTACACGGAATGTTCTGACATGGACAAAGCCGTGGTCGATTGGCAGGAGGCCACGGGATCACACGGAATGTTCTCACATGGACAAAGCCGTGGTCGATTGACAGGAGGACATGGGATTACACGGAATGTTCTGACATGGACAAAGCCGTGTCCGATTGGCAGGAGGCCATGGGATTACACGGAATGTTCTGACATGGACAAAGCCGTGGCCGATGGACAGGAGGACATGGGATTACACGGAATGTTCTGACATGGACAAAGCCGTGACCGATTGACAGGAGGCCATGGGATCACACGGAATGTTCTGACATGGACAAAGCCGTGTCCGATTGGCAGGAGGCCATGGGATCACACGGAATGTTCTGACATGGACAAAGCCGTGGCCGATTGGCAGGAGGCCATGGGATTACACGGAATGTTCTGACATGGACAAAGCCGTGGCCGATTGGCAGGAGGCCATGGGATTACACGGAATGTTCTGACATGGACAAAGCCGTGGCCGATTGACAGGAGGACATGGGATTACACGGAATGTTCTGACATGGACAAAGCCGTGGCCAATTGGCAGGAGGCCATGGGATTACACGGAATGTTCTGACATGGACAAAGCCGTGGCCGATTGGCAGGAGTCCATGGGAACACACGGAATGTTCTTACATGGACAAAGCCGTGGCCGATTGACAGGAGGCCATGGGATTACACGGAATGTTCTGACATGGACAAAGCCGTGGCCGATTGGCAGGAGGACATGGGATCACACGGAATGTTCTGACATGGACAAAGCCGTGGCCGATTGGCAGGAGGACATGGCATTACACGGAATGTTCTGACATGGACAAAGCCGTGTCCGATTGGCAGGAGGACATGGGATTACACGGAATGTTCTGACATGGACAAAGCCGTGGCCGATTGACAGGAGGACATGGGATCACACGGAATGTTCTGACATGGACAAAGCCGTGACCGATTGCAAGGAGGCCATGAGATTACACGGAATGTTCTGACATGGACAAAGCCGTGTCCGATTGACAGGAGGCCATGGGATCACACGGAATGTTCTGACATGGACAAAGCCGTGACCGATTGCAAGGAGGCCATGGGATTACACGGAATGTTCTGACATGGACAAAGCCGTGTCCGATTGGCAGGAGGACATGGGATTACACGGAATGTTCTAACATGGACAAAGCCGTGACCGATTGGCAGGAGACCATGGGATTACACGGAATGTTCTGACATGGACAAAGCCGTGACCGATTGCAAGGAGGCCATGAGATTACACGGAATGTTCTGACATGGACAAAGCCGTGGCCGATTGGCAGGAGGACATGGGATCACACGGAATGTTCTGACATGGACAAAGCCGTGGCCGATTGACAGGAGGACATGGGATCACACGGAATGTTCTGACATGGACAAAGCCGTGGCCGATTGGCAGGAGGACATGGGATCACACGGAATGTTCTGACATGGACAAAGCCGTGGCCGATTGACAGGAGGACATGGGATCACACGGAATGTTCTGACATGGACAAAGCCGTGGCCGATTGACAGGAGGACATGGGATCACACGGAATGTTCTGACATGGACAAAGCCGTGGCCGATTGGCAGGAGGACATGGGATCACACGGAATGTTCTGACATGGACAAAGCCGTGGCCGATTGGCAGGAGGGCATGGGATTACACGGAATGTTCTGACATGGACAAAGCCGTGGCCGATTGGCAGGAGGCCATGGGATTACACGGAATGTTCTGACATGGACAAAGCCGTGGCCGATTGACAGGAGGCCATGGGATTACACGGAATGTTCTGACATGGACAAAGCCGTGGCCGATTGGCAGGAGGACATGGGATCACACGGAATGTTCTGACATGGACAAAGCCGTGGCCGATTGACAGGAGGCCATGGGATCACACGGAATGTTCTGACATGGACAAAGCCGTGGCCGATTGACAGGAGGCCATGGGATCACACGGAATGTTCTGACATGGACAAAGCCGTGGCCGATTGGCAGGAGGCCATGGGATCACACGGAATGTTCTGGCATGGACAAAGCCGTGGCCGATTGGCAGGAGGCCATGGGATTACACGGAATGTTCTGACATGGACAAAACCCTGTCCGATTGGCAGGAGGCCATGGGATCACACGGAATGTTCTGACACGGGCAAAGCCGTGGCCGATTGGCAGGAGGCCATGGGATTACACGGAATGTTCTGACATGGACAAAGCCGTGGCCGATTGGCAGGAGGCCATGGGATTACACGGAATGTTCTGACATGGACAAAGCCGTGGCCGATTGGCAGGAGGCCATGGGATTACACGGAATGTTCTGACATGGACAAAGCCGTGGCCGATTGACAGGAGGCCATGGGATCACACGGAATGTTCTGACATGGACAAAGCCGTGGCCGATTGGCAGGAGGACATGGGATTACACGGAATGTTCTGACATGGACAAAGCCGTGGCCGATTGGCAGGAGGCCATGGGATTACACGGAATGTTCTGACATGGACAAAACCCTGTCCGATTGGCAGGAGGCCATGGGATCACACGGAATGTTCTGACACGGGCAAAGCCGTGGCCGATTGGCAGGAGGACATGGGATTACACGGAATGTTCTGACATGGACAAAGCCGTGGCCGATTGACAGGAGGCCATGGGATCACACGGAATGTTCTGACATGGACAAAGCCGTGTCCGATTGGCAGGAGGACATGGGATCACACGGAATGTTCTGACATGGACAAAGCCGTGGCCGATTGACAGGAGGACATGGGATTACACGGAATGTTCTGACATGGACAAAGCCGTGGCCGATTGGCAGGAGGACATGGGATCACACGGAATGTTCTGATATGGACAAAGCCGTGGCCGATTGGCAGGAGGACATGGGATTACACGGAATGTTCTGACATGGACAAAGCCATTGCCGATTGACAGGAGGACATGGGATTACACGGAATGTTCTGACATGGACAAAGCCGTGGTCGATTGGCAGGAGGCCACGGGATCACACGGAATGTTCTCACATGGACAAAGCCGTGGTCGATTGACAGGAGGACATGGGATTACACGGAATGTTCTGACATGGACAAAGCCGTGTCCGATTGGCAGGAGGCCATGGGATTACACGGAATGTTCTGACATGGACAAAGCCGTGGCCGATGGACAGGAGGACATGGGATTACACGGAATGTTCTGACATGGACAAAGCCGTGACCGATTGACAGGAGGCCATGGGATCACACGGAATGTTCTGACATGGACAAAGCCGTGTCCGATTGGCAGGAGGCCATGGGATCACACGGAATGTTCTGACATGGACAAAGCCGTGGCCGATTGGCAGGAGGCCATGGGATTACACGGAATGTTCTGACATGGACAAAGCCGTGGCCGATTGGCAGGAGGCCATGGGATTACACGGAATGTTCTGACATGGACAAAGCCGTGGCCGATTGACAGGAGGACATGGGATTACACGGAATGTTCTGACATGGACAAAGCCGTGGCCAATTGGCAGGAGGCCATGGGATTACACGGAATGTTCTGACATGGACAAAGCCGTGGCCGATTGGCAGGAGGCCATGGGAACACACGGAATGTTCTTACATGGACAAAGCCGTGGCCGATTGACAGGAGGCCATGGGATTACACGGAATGTTCTGACATGGACAAAGCCGTGGCCGATTGGCAGGAGGACATGGGATCACACGGAATGTTCTGACATGGACAAAGCCGTGGCCGATTGGCAGGAGGACATGGCATTACACGGAATGTTCTGACATGGACAAAGCCGTGTCCGATTGGCAGGAGGACATGGGATTACACGGAATGTTCTGACATGGACAAAGCCGTGGCCGATTGACAGGAGGACATGGGATCACACGGAATGTTCTGACATGGACAAAGCCGTGACCGATTGCAAGGAGGCCATGAGATTACACGGAATGTTCTGACATGGACAAAGCCGTGTCCGATTGACAGGAGGCCATGGGATCACACGGAATGTTCTGACATGGACAAAGCCGTGACCGATTGCAAGGAGGCCATGGGATTACACGGAATGTTCTGACATGGACAAAGCCGTGTCCGATTGGCAGGAGGACATGGGATTACACGGAATGTTCTAACATGGACAAAGCCGTGACCGATTGGCAGGAGACCATGGGATTACACGGAATGTTCTGACATGGACAAAGCCGTGACCGATTGCAAGGAGGCCATGAGATTACACGGAATGTTCTGACATGGACAAAGCCGTGGCCGATTGGCAGGAGGACATGGGATCACACGGAATGTTCTGACATGGACAAAGCCGTGGCCGATTGACAGGAGGACATGGGATCACACGGAATGTTCTGACATGGACAAAGCCGTGGCCGATTGGCAGGAGGACATGGGATCACACGGAATGTTCTGACATGGACAAAGCCGTGGCCGATTGACAGGAGGACATGGGATCACACGGAATGTTCTGACATGGACAAAGCCGTGGCCGATTGACAGGAGGACATGGGATCACACGGAATGTTCTGACATGGACAAAGCCGTGGCCGATTGGCAGGAGGACATGGGATCACACGGAATGTTCTGACATGGACAAAGCCGTGGCCGATTGGCAGGAGGGCATGGGATTACACGGAATGTTCTGACATGGACAAAGCCGTGGCCGATTGGCAGGAGGCCATGGGATTACACGGAATGTTCTGACATGGACAAAGCCGTGGCCGATTGACAGGAGGCCATGGGATTACACGGAATGTTCTGACATGGACAAAGCCGTGGCCGATTGGCAGGAGGACATGGGATCACACGGAATGTTCTGACATGGACAAAGCCGTGGCCGATTGACAGGAGGCCATGGGATCACACGGAATGTTCTGACATGGACAAAGCCGTGGCCGATTGACAGGAGGCCATGGGATCACACGGAATGTTCTGACATGGACAAAGCCGTGGCCGATTGGCAGGAGGCCATGGGATCACACGGAATGTTCTGGCATGGACAAAGCCGTGGCCGATTGGCAGGAGGCCATGGGATTACACGGAATGTTCTGACATGGACAAAACCCTGTCCGATTGGCAGGAGGCCATGGGATCACACGGAATGTTCTGACACGGGCAAAGCCGTGGCCGATTGGCAGGAGGCCATGGGATTACACGGAATGTTCTGACATGGACAAAGCCGTGGCCGATTGGCAGGAGGCCATGGGATTACACGGAATGTTCTGACATGGACAAAGCCGTGGCCGATTGGCAGGAGGCCATGGGATTACACGGAATGTTCTGACATGGACAAAGCCGTGGCCGATTGACAGGAGGCCATGGGATCACACGGAATGTTCTGACATGGACAAAGCCGTGGCCGATTGGCAGGAGGACATGGGATTACACGGAATGTTCTGACATGGACAAAGCCGTGGCCGATTGGCAGGAGGCCATGGGATTACACGGAATGTTCTGACATGGACAAAACCCTGTCCGATTGGCAGGAGGCCATGGGATCACACGGAATGTTCTGACACGGGCAAAGCCGTGGCCGATTGGCAGGAGGACATGGGATTACACGGAATGTTCTGACACGGGCAAAGCCGTGGCCGATTGGCAGGAGGCCATGGGATTACACGGAATGTTCTGACATGGACAAAGCCGTGGCCGATTGACAGGAGGCCATGGGATTACACGGAATGTTCTGACATGGACAAAGCCGTGGCCGATTGGCAGGAGGCCACGGGATCACACGGAATGTTCTCACATGGACAAAGCCGTGGTCGATTGACAGGAGGACATGGGATTACACGGAATGTTCTGACATGGACAAAGCCGTGTCCGATTGGCAGGAGGCCATGGGATTACACGGAATGTTCTGACATGGACAAAGCCGTGGCCGATGGACAGGAGGACATGGGATTACACGGAATGTTCTGACATGGACAAAGCCGTGACCGATTGACAGGAGGCCATGGGATCACACGGAATGTTCTGACATGGACAAAGCCGTGTCCGATTGGCAGGAGGCCATGGGATCACACGGAATGTTCTGACATGGACAAAGCCGTGGCCGATTGGCAGGAGGCCATGGGATTACACGGAATGTTCTGACATGGACAAAGCCGTGGCCGATTGGCAGGAGGCCATGGGATTACACGGAATGTTCTGACATGGACAAAGCCGTGGCCGATTGACAGGAGGACATGGGATTACACGGAATGTTCTGACATGGACAAAGCCGTGGCCAATTGGCAGGAGGCCATGGGATTACACGGAATGTTCTGACATGGACAAAGCCGTGGCCGATTGGCAGGAGTCCATGGGAACACACGGAATGTTCTTACATGGACAAAGCCGTGGCCGATTGACAGGAGGCCATGGGATTACACGGAATGTTCTGACATGGACAAAGCCGTGGCCGATTGGCAGGAGGACATGGGATCACACGGAATGTTCTGACATGGACAAAGCCGTGGCCGATTGGCAGGAGGACATGGCATTACACGGAATGTTCTGACATGGACAAAGCCGTGTCCGATTGGCAGGAGGACATGGGATTACACGGAATGTTCTGACATGGACAAAGCCGTGGCCGATTGACAGGAGGACATGGGATCACACGGAATGTTCTGACATGGACAAAGCCGTGACCGATTGCAAGGAGGCCATGAGATTACACGGAATGTTCTGACATGGACAAAGCCGTGTCCGATTGACAGGAGGCCATGGGATCACACGGAATGTTCTGACATGGACAAAGCCGTGACCGATTGCAAGGAGGCCATGGGATTACACGGAATGTTCTGACATGGACAAAGCCGTGTCCGATTGGCAGGAGGACATGGGATTACACGGAATGTTCTAACATGGACAAAGCCGTGACCGATTGGCAGGAGACCATGGGATTACACGGAATGTTCTGACATGGACAAAGCCGTGACCGATTGCAAGGAGGCCATGAGATTACACGGAATGTTCTGACATGGACAAAGCCGTGGCCGATTGGCAGGAGGACATGGGATCACACGGAATGTTCTGACATGGACAAAGCCGTGGCCGATTGACAGGAGGACATGGGATCACACGGAATGTTCTGACATGGACAAAGCCGTGGCCGATTGGCAGGAGGACATGGGATCACACGGAATGTTCTGACATGGACAAAGCCGTGGCCGATTGACAGGAGGACATGGGATCACACGGAATGTTCTGACATGGACAAAGCCGTGGCCGATTGACAGGAGGACATGGGATCACACGGAATGTTCTGACATGGACAAAGCCGTGGCCGATTGGCAGGAGGACATGGGATCACACGGAATGTTCTGACATGGACAAAGCCGTGGCCGATTGGCAGGAGGGCATGGGATTACACGGAATGTTCTGACATGGACAAAGCCGTGGCCGATTGGCAGGAGGCCATGGGATTACACGGAATGTTCTGACATGGACAAAGCCGTGGCCGATTGACAGGAGGCCATGGGATTACACGGAATGTTCTGACATGGACAAAGCCGTGGCCGATTGGCAGGAGGACATGGGATCACACGGAATGTTCTGACATGGACAAAGCCGTGGCCGATTGACAGGAGGCCATGGGATCACACGGAATGTTCTGACATGGACAAAGCCGTGGCCGATTGACAGGAGGCCATGGGATCACACGGAATGTTCTGACATGGACAAAGCCGTGGCCGATTGGCAGGAGGCCATGGGATCACACGGAATGTTCTGGCATGGACAAAGCCGTGGCCGATTGGCAGGAGGCCATGGGATTACACGGAATGTTCTGACATGGACAAAACCCTGTCCGATTGGCAGGAGGCCATGGGATCACACGGAATGTTCTGACACGGGCAAAGCCGTGGCCGATTGGCAGGAGGCCATGGGATTACACGGAATGTTCTGACATGGACAAAGCCGTGGCCGATTGGCAGGAGGCCATGGGATTACACGGAATGTTCTGACATGGACAAAGCCGTGGCCGATTGGCAGGAGGCCATGGGATTACACGGAATGTTCTGACATGGACAAAGCCGTGGCCGATTGACAGGAGGCCATGGGATCACACGGAATGTTCTGACATGGACAAAGCCGTGGCCGATTGGCAGGAGGACATGGGATTACACGGAATGTTCTGACATGGACAAAGCCGTGGCCGATTGGCAGGAGGCCATGGGATTACACGGAATGTTCTGACATGGACAAAACCCTGTCCGATTGGCAGGAGGCCATGGGATCACACGGAATGTTCTGACACGGGCAAAGCCGTGGCCGATTGGCAGGAGGACATGGGATTACACGGAATGTTCTGACATGGACAAAGCCGTGGCCGATTGACAGGAGGCCATGGGATCACACGGAATGTTCTGACATGGACAAAGCCGTGTCCGATTGGCAGGAGGACATGGGATCACACGGAATGTTCTGACATGGACAAAGCCGTGGCCGATTGACAGGAGGACATGGGATTACACGGAATGTTCTGACATGGACAAAGCCGTGGCCGATTGGCAGGAGGACATGGGATCACACGGAATGTTCTGATATGGACAAAGCCGTGGCCGATTGGCAGGAGGACATGGGATTACACGGAATGTTCTGACATGGACAAAGCCATTGCCGATTGACAGGAGGACATGGGATTACACGGAATGTTCTGACATGGACAAAGCCGTGGTCGATTGGCAGGAGGCCACGGGATCACACGGAATGTTCTCACATGGACAAAGCCGTGGTCGATTGACAGGAGGACATGGGATTACACGGAATGTTCTGACATGGACAAAGCCGTGTCCGATTGGCAGGAGGCCATGGGATTACACGGAATGTTCTGACATGGACAAAGCCGTGGCCGATGGACAGGAGGACATGGGATTACACGGAATGTTCTGACATGGACAAAGCCGTGACCGATTGACAGGAGGCCATGGGATCACACGGAATGTTCTGACATGGACAAAGCCGTGTCCGATTGGCAGGAGGCCATGGGATCACACGGAATGTTCTGACATGGACAAAGCCGTGGCCGATTGGCAGGAGGCCATGGGATTACACGGAATGTTCTGACATGGACAAAGCCGTGGCCGATTGGCAGGAGGCCATGGGATTACACGGAATGTTCTGACATGGACAAAGCCGTGGCCGATTGACAGGAGGACATGGGATTACACGGAATGTTCTGACATGGACAAAGCCGTGGCCAATTGGCAGGAGGCCATGGGATTACACGGAATGTTCTGACATGGACAAAGCCGTGGCCGATTGGCAGGAGGCCATGGGAACACACGGAATGTTCTTACATGGACAAAGCCGTGGCCGATTGACAGGAGGCCATGGGATTACACGGAATGTTCTGACATGGACAAAGCCGTGGCCGATTGGCAGGAGGACATGGGATCACACGGAATGTTCTGACATGGACAAAGCCGTGGCCGATTGGCAGGAGGACATGGCATTACACGGAATGTTCTGACATGGACAAAGCCGTGTCCGATTGGCAGGAGGACATGGGATTACACGGAATGTTCTGACATGGACAAAGCCGTGGCCGATTGACAGGAGGACATGGGATCACACGGAATGTTCTGACATGGACAAAGCCGTGACCGATTGCAAGGAGGCCATGAGATTACACGGAATGTTCTGACATGGACAAAGCCGTGTCCGATTGACAGGAGGCCATGGGATCACACGGAATGTTCTGACATGGACAAAGCCGTGACCGATTGCAAGGAGGCCATGGGATTACACGGAATGTTCTGACATGGACAAAGCCGTGTCCGATTGGCAGGAGGACATGGGATTACACGGAATGTTCTAACATGGACAAAGCCGTGACCGATTGGCAGGAGACCATGGGATTACACGGAATGTTCTGACATGGACAAAGCCGTGACCGATTGCAAGGAGGCCATGAGATTACACGGAATGTTCTGACATGGACAAAGCCGTGGCCGATTGGCAGGAGGACATGGGATCACACGGAATGTTCTGACATGGACAAAGCCGTGGCCGATTGACAGGAGGACATGGGATCACACGGAATGTTCTGACATGGACAAAGCCGTGGCCGATTGGCAGGAGGACATGGGATCACACGGAATGTTCTGACATGGACAAAGCCGTGGCCGATTGACAGGAGGACATGGGATCACACGGAATGTTCTGACATGGACAAAGCCGTGGCCGATTGACAGGAGGACATGGGATCACACGGAATGTTCTGACATGGACAAAGCCGTGGCCGATTGGCAGGAGGACATGGGATCACACGGAATGTTCTGACATGGACAAAGCCGTGGCCGATTGGCAGGAGGGCATGGGATTACACGGAATGTTCTGACATGGACAAAGCCGTGGCCGATTGGCAGGAGGCCATGGGATTACACGGAATGTTCTGACATGGACAAAGCCGTGGCCGATTGACAGGAGGCCATGGGATTACACGGAATGTTCTGACATGGACAAAGCCGTGGCCGATTGGCAGGAGGACATGGGATCACACGGAATGTTCTGACATGGACAAAGCCGTGGCCGATTGACAGGAGGCCATGGGATCACACGGAATGTTCTGACATGGACAAAGCCGTGGCCGATTGACAGGAGGCCATGGGATCACACGGAATGTTCTGACATGGACAAAGCCGTGGCCGATTGGCAGGAGGCCATGGGATCACACGGAATGTTCTGGCATGGACAAAGCCGTGGCCGATTGGCAGGAGGCCATGGGATTACACGGAATGTTCTGACATGGACAAAACCCTGTCCGATTGGCAGGAGGCCATGGGATCACACGGAATGTTCTGACACGGGCAAAGCCGTGGCCGATTGGCAGGAGGCCATGGGATTACACGGAATGTTCTGACATGGACAAAGCCGTGGCCGATTGGCAGGAGGCCATGGGATTACACGGAATGTTCTGACATGGACAAAGCCGTGGCCGATTGGCAGGAGGCCATGGGATTACACGGAATGTTCTGACATGGACAAAGCCGTGGCCGATTGACAGGAGGCCATGGGATCACACGGAATGTTCTGACATGGACAAAGCCGTGGCCGATTGGCAGGAGGACATGGGATTACACGGAATGTTCTGACATGGACAAAGCCGTGGCCGATTGGCAGGAGGCCATGGGATTACACGGAATGTTCTGACATGGACAAAACCCTGTCCGATTGGCAGGAGGCCATGGGATCACACGGAATGTTCTGACACGGGCAAAGCCGTGGCCGATTGGCAGGAGGACATGGGATTACACGGAATGTTCTGACACGGGCAAAGCCGTGGCCGATTGGCAGGAGGCCATGGGATTACACGGAATGTTCTGACATGGACAAAGCCGTGGCCGATTGACAGGAGGCCATGGGATTACACGGAATGTTCTGACATGGACAAAGCCGTGGCCGATTGACAGGAGGACATGGGATCACACGGAATGTTCTGACATGGACAAAGCCGTGACCGATTGGCAGGAGGCCATGGGATTACACGGAATGTTCTGACATGGACAAAGCCGTGGCCGATTGTCAGGAGGACATGGGATTACACGGAATGCTCTGACATGGACAAAGCCGTGTCCGATTGGCAGGGGGCCATGGGATTACACGGAATGTTCTGACATGGACAAAGCCGTGTCCGATTGGCAGGAGGACATGGGATTACACGGAATGCTCTGACATGGACAAAGCCGTGGCCGATTGGCAGGAGGCCATGGGATTACACGGAATGTTCTGACATGGACAAAGCCGTGGCCGATTGTCAGGAGGACATGGGATTACACGGAATGTTCTGACATGGACAAAGCCGTGTCCGATTGACAGGAGGACATGGGATTACACGGAATGTTCTGACATGGACAAAGCCGTGTCCGATTGGCAGGAGGACATGGGATTACACGGAATGTTCTGACATGGACAAAGCCGTGTCCGATTGGCAGGAGGACATGGGATTACACGGAATGTTCTGACATGGACAAAGCCGTGGCCGATTGGCAGGAGGCCATGGGATCACACGGAATGTTCTGACATGGACAAAGCCGTGTCCGATTGACAGGAGGACATGGGATCACACGGAATGCTCTGACATGGACAAAGCCGTGGCCGATTGGCAGGAGGACATGGGATCACACGGAATGTTCTGACATGGACAAAGCCGTGGCCGATTGGCAGGGGGCCATGGGATCACACGGAATGTTCTGACATGGACAAAGCCGTGTCCGATTGGCAGGAGGCCATGGGATTACACGGAATGTTCTGACATGGACAAAGCCGTGACCGATTGACAGGAGGCCATGGGATTACACGGAATGTTCTGACATGGACAAAGCCGTGGCCGATTGACAGGAGGACATGGGATCACACGGAATGTTCTGACATGGACAAAGCCGTGGCCGATTGACAGGAGGACATGGGATTACGCGGAATGTTCTGACATGGACAAAGCCGTGACCGATTGCAAGGAGGCCATGGGATTACACGGAATGTTCTGACATGGACAAAGCCGTGGCCGATTGGCAGGAGGCCATGGGATTACACGGAATGTTCTGACATGGACAAAGCCGTGGTCGATTGGCAGGAGTCCATGGGATCACACGGAATGTTCTGACATGGACAAAGCCGTGGCCGATTGGCAGGAGGCCATGGGATTACACGGAATGTTCTGACATGGACAAAGCCGTGACCGATTGGCAGGAGGCCATGGGATTACACGGAATGTTCTGACATGGACAAAGCCGTGACCGATTGGCAGGAGGACATGGGATTACACGGAATGTTCTGACATGGACAAAGCCGTGGCCGATTGACAGGAGGCCATGGGATCACACGGAATGTTCTGACATGGACAAAGCCGTGGCCGATTGGCAGGAGGCCATGGGATTACACGTAATGTTCTGACATGGACAAAGCCGTGACCGATTGACAGGAGGCCATGGGATTACACGGAATGTTCTGACATGGACAAAGCCGTGGCCGATTGACAGGAGGACATGGGATTACACGGAATGTTCTGACATGGACAAAGCCGTGGCCGATTGACAGGAGGACATGGGATTACACGGAATGTTCTGACATGGACAAAGCCGTGACCGATTGGCAGGAGGCCATGGGATTACACGGAATGTTCTGACATGGACAAAGCCGTGGCCGATTGGCAGGAGGCCATGGGATTACACGGAATGTTCTGACATGGACAAAGCCGTGACCGATTGACAGGAGGCCATGGGATCACACGGAATGTTCTGACATGGACAAAGCCGTGGTCGATTGGCAGGAGGACATGGGGTGACACGGAATGTTCTGACATGGACAAAGCCGTGGTCGATTGGCAGGAGGACATGGGATTACACGGAATGTTCTGACATGGACAAAGCCGTGTCCGATTGGCAGGAGGCCATGGGATTACACGGAATGTTCTGACATGGACAAAACCGTGGCCGATTGGCAGGAGTCCATGGGATTACACGGAATGTTCTGACATGGACAAAACCGTGGCCGATTGGCAGGAGGACATGGGATCACACGGAATGTTCTGACATGGACAAAGCCGTGGCCGATTGGCAGGAGGACATGGGATCACACGGAATGTTCTGACATGGAAAAAGCCGTGGCCGATTGGCAGGAGGACATGGGATTACACGGAATGTTCTGACATGGACAAAACCGTGGCCGATTGGCAGGAGGACATGGGATCACACGGAATGTTCTGACATGGACAAAGCCGTGGCCGATTGACAGGAGGACATGGGATCACACGGAATGTTCTGACATGGACAAAGCCGTGGCCGATTGACAGGAGGACATGGGATCACACGGAATGTTCTGACATGGACAAAGCCGTGGCCGATTGACAGGAGGACATGGGATTACACGGAATGTTCTGACATGGACAAAGGCGTGGCCGATTGACAGGAGCCCATGGGATCACACGGAATGTTCTGACATGGACAAAGCCGTGGCCGATTGACAGGAAGCCATGGGATCACACGGAATGTTCTGACATGGACAAAGCCGTGGCCGATTGGCAGGAGGCCATGGGATCACACGGAATGTTCTGACATGGACAAAGCCGTGGCCGATTGGCAGGAGGCCATGGGATCACACGGAATGTTCTGACATGGACAAAGCCGTGGCCGATTGGCAGGAGGACATGGGATCACACGGAATGTTCTGACATGGACAAAGCCGTGACCGATTGGCAGGAGGGCATGGGATTACACGGAATGTTCTGACATGGACAAAGCCGTGTCCGATTGACAGGAGGACATGGGATCACACGGAATGTTCTGACATGGACAAAGTCGTGACCGATTGGCAGGAGGACATGGGATCACACGGAATGTTCTGACATGGACAAAGCCGAGTCCGATTGGCAGGAGGACATGGGATTACACGGAATGTTCTCACATGGACAAAGCCGTGTCCGATTGGCAGGAGGACATGGGATCACACGGAATGTTCTGACATGGACAAAGCCGTGGCCGATTGGCAGGAGGCCATGGGATTACACGGAATGTTCGACATGGACAAAGCCGTGGCCGATTGGCAGGAGGCCATGGGATTACACGGAATGTTCTGACATGGACAAAGCCGTGTCCGATTGGCAGGAGGCCATGGGATTACACGGAATGTTCTGACATGGACAAAGCCGTGTCCGATTGGCAGGAGGCCATGGCATTACACGGAATGTTCTGACATGGACAAAGCCGTGGCCGATTGGCAGGAGGACATGGGATCACACGGAATGTTCTGACATGGACAAAGCCGTGTCCGATTGGCAGGAGCCCATGGGATCACACGGAATGTTCTGACATGGACAAAGCCGTGTCCGATTGGCAGGAGGCCATGGGATCACACGGAATGTTCTGACATGGACAAAGCCGTGACCGATTGCAAGGAGGCCATGGGATCACACGGAATGTTCTGACATGGACAAAGCCGTGTCCGATTGGCAGGAGCCCATGGGATCACACGGAATGTTCTGACATGGACAAAGCCGTGACCGATTGCAAGGAGGCCATGGGATTACACGGAATGTTCTGACATGGACAAAGCCGTGGCCGATTGGCCCGAGGCCATGGGATTACACGGAATGTTCTGACATGGACATTGCCGTGGCCGATTGGCAGGAGGACATGGGATTACACGGAATGTTCTGACATGGACAAAGCCGTGGCCGATTGGCAGGGGGCCATCGGATCAACCGGAATGTTCTGACATGGACAAAGCCGTGGCCGATTGACAGGAGGGCATGGGATCACACGGAATGTTCTGACATGGACAAAGCCGTGGCCGATTGACAGGAGGCCATGGGATTACACGGAATGTTCTGACATGGACAAAGCCGTGACCGATTGCAAGGAGGCCATGGGATTACACGGAATGTTCTGACATGGACAAAGCCGTGGCCGATTGACAGGAGGCCATGGGATTACACGGAATGTTCTGACATGGACAAAGGCGTGGCCGATTGGCAGGAGGCCATGGGATCACACGGAATGTTCTGACATGGACAAAGCCGTGACCGATTGCAAGGAGGCCATGGGATTACACGGAATGTTCTGACATGGACAAAGCCGTGTCCGATTGGCAGGAGGCCATGGGATTACACGGAATGTTCTGACATGGACAAAGCCGTGGCCGATTGGCAGGAGGCCATGGGATCACACGGAATGTTCTGACATGGACAAAGCCGTGGCCGATTGGCCGGAGGCCATAGGATTACACGGAATGTTCTGACATGGACAAAGCCGTGACCGATTGGCAGGAGGCCATGGGATCACACGGAATGTTCTGACATGGACAAAGCCGTGTCCGATTGGCAGGAGGCCATGGGATCACACGGAATGTTCTGACATGGACAAAGCCGTGGCCGATTGGCCGGAGGACATGGGATCACACGGAATGTTCTGACATGGACAAAGCCGTGGCCGATTGGCAGGAGGCCATGGGATTACACGGAATGTTCTGACATGGACAAAGCCGTGTCCGATTGTCAGGAGGCCATGGGATCACACGGAATGTTCTGACATGGACAAAGCCGTGGCCGATTGGCAGGAGGCCATGGGATTACACGGAATGTTCTGACATGGACAAAGCCGTGTCCGATTGTCAGGAGGCCATGGGATCACACGGAATGTTCTGACATGGACAAAGCCGTGTCCGATTGTCAGGAGGCCATGGGATCACACGGAATGTTCTGACATGGACAAAGCCGTGGCCGATTGGCAGGAGGCCATGGGATTACACGGAATGTTCTGACATGGACAAAGCCGTGTCCGATTGTCAGGAGGCCATGGGATCACACGGAATGTTCTGACATGGACAAAGCCGTGTCCGATTGTCAGGAGGCCATGGGATCACACGGAATGTTCTGACATGGACAAAGCCGTGGCCGATTGGCAGGAGGCCATGGGATTACACGGAATGTTCTGACATGGACAAAGCCGTGGTCGATTGGCAGGAGGCCATGGGATTACACGGAATGTTCTGACATGGACAAAGCCGTGTCCGATTGACAGGAGGCCATGGGATCACACGGAATGTTCTGACATGGACAAAGCCGTGTCCGATTGGCAGGAGGCCATGGGATTACACGGAATGTTCTGACATGGACAAAGCCGTGTCCGATTGGCAGGAGGCCATGGGATTACACGGAATGTTCTGACATGGACAAAGCCGTGGCCGATTGACAGGAGGACATGGGATTACACGGAATGTTCTGACATGGACAAAGCCGTGGCCGATTGACAGGAGGCCATGGGATCACACGGAATGTTCTGACATGGACAAAGCCGTGGCCGATTGACAGGAGGGCATGGGATCACACGGAATGTTCTGACATGGACAAAGCCGTGTCCGATTGGCAGGAGGCCATGGGATTACACGGAATGTTCTGACATGGACAAAGCCGTGGCCGATTGACAGGAGGCCATGGGATTACACGGAATGTTCTGACATGGACAAAGCCGTGGCCGATTGACAGGAGGCCATGGGATTACACGGAATGTTCTGACATGGACAAAGCCGTGTCCGATTGGCAGGAGGCCATGGGATCACACGGAATGTTCTGACATGGACAAAGCCGTGACCGATTACAAGGAGGCCATGGGATTACACGGAATGTTCTGACATGGGCAAAGCCGTGGCCGATTGGCAGGAGGCCATGGGATCACACGGAATGTTCTGACATGGACAAAGCCGTGACCGATTACAAGGAGGCCATGGGATTACACGGAATGTTCTGACATGGACAAAGCCGTGGCCGATTGACAGGAGGACATGGGATTACACGGAATGTTCTGACATGGACAAAGCCGTGGCCGATTGACAGGAGGACATGGGATTACACGGAATGTTCTGACATGGACAAAGCCGTGGCCGATTGGCAGGAGGCCATGGGATTACACGGAATGTTCTGACATGGACAAAGCCGTGACCGATTGGCAGGAGGCCATGGGATTACACGGAATGTTCTGACATGGACAAAGCCGTGGCCGATTGACAGGAGGACATGGGATCACACGGAATGTTCTGACATGGACAAAGCCGTGGCCGATTGACAGGAAGCCATGGGATCACACGGAATGTTCTGACATGGACAAAGCCGTGTCCGATTGGCAGGAGGACATGGGATTACACGGAATGTTCTGACATGGACAAAGCCGTGGTCGATTGGCAGGAGGCCATGGGATTACACGGAATGTTCTGACATGGACAAAGCCGTGTCCGATTGGCAGGAGGACATGGGATTACACGGAATGTTCTGACATGGACAAAGCCGTGGCCGATTGGCAGGAGGACATGGGATTACACGGAATGTTCTGACATGGACAAAGCCGTGGTCGATTGGCAGGAGGCCATGGGATTACACGGAATGTTCTGACATGGACAAAGCCGTGTCCGATTGGCAGGAGGACATGGGATTACACGGAATGTTCTGACATGGACAAAGCCGTGACCGATTGGCAGGAGGCCATGGGATCACACGGAATGTTCTGACATGGACAAAGCCGTGGCCGATTGACAGGAGGCCATGGGATTACACGGAATGTTCTGACATGGACAAAGCCGTGACCGATTGGCAGGAGGCCATGGGATTACACGGAATGTTCTGACATGGACAAAGCCGTGGCCGATTGACAGGAGGACATGGGATTACACGGAATGTTCTGACATGGACAAAGCCGTGACCGATTGGCAGGAGGCCATGGGATCACACGGAATGTTCTGACATGGACAAAGCCGTGACCGATTACAAGGAGGCCATGGGATTACACGGAATGTTCTGACATGGACAAAGCCGTGGCCGATTGGCAGGAGGACATGGGATTACACGGAATGTTCTGACATGGACAAAGCCGTGACCGATTTACAGGAGGCCATGGGATCACACGGAATGTTCTGACATGGACAAAGCCGTGGCCGATTGGCAGGAGGCCATGGGATCACACGGAATGTTCTGACATGGACAAAGCCGTGACCGATTGGCAGGAGGACATGGGATTACACGGAATGTTCTGACATGGACAAAGCCGTGGCCGATTGGCAGGAGGACATGGGATTACACGGAATGTTCTGACATGGACAAAGCCGTGGCCGATTGACAGGAGGCCATGGGATCACACGGAATGTTCTGACATGGACAAAGCCGTGACAGATTGCAAGGAGGCCATGGGATTACACGGAATGTTCTGACATGGACAAAACCGTGGCCGATTGGCAGGAGGCCATGGGATCACACGGAATGTTCTGACATGGACAAAGCCGTGACCGATTGCAAGGAGGCCATGGGATTACACGGAATGTTCTGACATGGACAAAGCCGTGTCCGATTGGCAGGAGGCCATGGCATTACACGGAATGTTCTGACATGGACAAAGCCGTGGCCGATTGGCCGGAGGACATGGGATTACACGGAATGTTCTGACATGGACAAAGCCGTGACCGATTGGCAGGAGGCCATGGGATCACACGGAATGTTCTGACATGGACAAAGCCGTGACCGATTGCAAGGAGGCCATGGGATTACACGGAATGTTCTGACATGGACAAAGCCGTGTCCGATTGGCAGGAGGCCATGGGATTACACGGAATGTTCTGACATGGACAAAGCCGTGTCCGATTGGCAGGAGGCCATGGGATTACACGGAATGTTCTGACATGGACAAAGCCGTGGCCGATTGGCAGGAGGCCATGGGATCACACGGAATATTCTGACATGGACAAAGCCGTGTCCGATTGGCAGGAGGCCATGGGATTACACGGAATGTTCTGACATGGACAAAGCCGTGGCCGATTGGCAGGAGGCCATGGGATCACATGGAATGTTCTGACATGGACAAAGCCGTGACCGATTGCAAGGAGGCCATGGGATTACACGGAATGTTCTGACATGGACAAAGCCGTGGCCGATTGACAGGAGGACATGGGATCACACGGAATGTTCTGACATGGACAAAGCCGTGGCCGATTGGCAGGAGGCCATGGGATTACACGGAATGTTCTGACATGGACAAAGCCGTGGCCGATTGACAGGAGGACATGGGATCACACGGAATGTTCTGACATGGACAAAGCCGTGGCCGATTGACAGGAGGCCATGGGGTGACACGGAATGTTCTGACATGGACAAAGCCGTGGCCGATTGGCAGGAGGACATGGGATTACACGGAATGTTCTGACATGGACAAAGCCGTGACCGATTGCAAGGAGGCCATGGGATTACACGGAATGTTCTGACATGGACAAAGCCGTGGCCGATTGACAGGAGGCCATGGGATTACAAGGAATGTTCAGACATGGACAAAGCCGTGTCCGATTGGCAGGAGTCCATGGGATCACACGGAATGTTCTGACATGGACAAAGCCGTGGCCGATTGGCAGGAGGACATGGGATCACACGGAATGTTCTGACATGGACAAAGCCGTGGCCGATTGGCAGGAGGACATGGGATTACACGGAATGTTCTGACATGGACAAAGCCGTGGCCGATTGGCAGGAGGCCATGGGATTACACGGAATGTTCTGACATGGACAAAGCCGTGGCCGATTGGCAGGAGGCCATGGGATTACACGGAATGTTCTGACATGGACAAAGCCGTGGCCGATTGGCAGGAGGCCATGGGATCACACGGAATGTTCTGACATGGACAAAGCCGTGGCCGATTGACAGGAGGACATGGGATTACACGGAATGTTCTGACATGGACAAAGCCGTGGTCGATTGGCAGGAGGACATGGGATTACACGGAATGTTCTGACATGGACAAAGCCGTGGCCGATTGACAGGAGGCCATGGGATTACACGGAATGTTCTGACATGGACAAAGCCGTGGCCGATTGGCAGGAGGACATGGGATTACACGGAATGTTCTGACATGGACAAAGCCGTGGCCGATTGGCAGGAGGACATGGGATTACACGGAATGTTCTGACATGGACAAAGCCGTGGCCGATTGACAGGAGGCCATGGGATCACACGGAATGTTCTGACATGGACAAAGCCGTGTCCGATTGGCAGGAGGACATGGGATCACACGGAATGTTCTGACATGGACAAAGCCGTGGCCGATTGGCAGGAGGCCATGGGATCACACGGAATGTTCTGACATGGACAAAGCCGTGGCCGATTGACAGGAGGACATGGGATTACACGGAATGTTCTGACATGGACAAAGCCGTGGCCGATTGACAGGAGGACATGGGATTACACGGAATGTTCTGACATGGACAAAGCCGTGGCCGATTGGCAGGAGGCCATGGGATTACACGGAATGTTCTGACATGGACAAAGCCGTGGCCGATTGACAGGAGGACATGGGATTACACGGAATGTTCTGACATGGACAAAGCCGTGGCCGATTGGCAGGAGGACATGGGATCACACGGAATGTTCTGATATGGACAAAGCCGTGGCCGATTGGCAGGAGGACATGGGATTACACGGAATGTTCTGACATGGACAAAGCCATTGCCGATTGACAGGAGGACATGGGATTACACGGAATGTTCTGACATGGACAAAGCCGTGGTCGATTGGCAGGAGGCCACGGGATCACACGGAATGTTCTCACATGGACAAAGCCGTGGTCGATTGACAGGAGGACATGGGATTACACGGAATGTTCTGACATGGACAAAGCCGTGTCCGATTGGCAGGAGGCCATGGGATTACACGGAATGTTCTGACATGGACAAAGCCGTGGCCGATTGGCAGGAGGACATGGGATCACACGGAATGTTCTGACATGGACAAAGCCGTGTCCGATTGGCAGGAGGCCATGGGATCACACGGAATGTTCTGACATGGACAAAGCCGTGGCCGATTGGCAGGAGGCCATGGGATCACACGGAATGTTCTGACATGGACAAAGCCGTGGCCGATTGACAGGAGGCCATGGGATTACACGGAATGTTCTGACATGGACAAAGCCGTGGCCGATTGGCAGGAGGCCATGGGATTACACGGAATGTTCTGACATGGACAAAGCCGTGGCCGATTGGCAGGAGGCCATGGGATTACACGGAATGTTCTGACATGGACAAAGCCGTGGCCGATTGGCAGGAGGCCATGGGATTACACGGAATGTTCTGACATGGACAAAACCGTGACCGATTGGCAGGAGGACATGGGATCACACGGAATGTTCTGACATGGACAAAGCCGTTGCCGATTGGCAGGAGGCCATGGGATCACACGGAATGTTCTGACATGGACAAAACCGTGACCGATTGGCAGGAGGACATGGGATCACACGGAATGTTCTGACATGGACAAAGCCGTGACCGATTGGCAGGTGGACATGGGATCACACGGAATGTTCTGACATGGACAAAGCCGTGACCGATTGCAAGGAGGCCATGGGAACACACGGAATGTTCTTACATGGACAAAGCCGTGGCCGATTGACAGGAGGCCATGGGATTACACGGAATGTTCTGACATGGACAAAGCCGTGGCCGATTGGCAGGAGGACATGGGATCACACGGAATGTTCTGACATGGACAAAGCCGTGGCCGATTGGCAGGAGGACATGGCATTACACGGAATGTTCTGACATGGACAAAGCCGTGTCCGATTGGCAGGAGGACATGGGATTACACGGAATGTTCTGACATGGACAAAGCCGTGGCCGATTGACAGGAGGACATGGGATCACACGGAATGTTCTGACATGGACAAAGCCGTGACCGATTGCAAGGAGGCCATGAGATTACACGGAATGTTCTGACATGGACAAAGCCGTGTCCGATTGACAGGAGGCCATGGGATCACACGGAATGTTCTGACATGGACAAAGCCGTGACCGATTGCAAGGAGGCCATGGGATTACACGGAATGTTCTGACATGGACAAAGCCGTGTCCGATTGGCAGGAGGACATGGGATTACACGGAATGTTCTAACATGGACAAAGCCGTGACCGATTGGCAGGAGACCATGGGATTACACGGAATGTTCTGACATGGACAAAGCCGTGACCGATTGCAAGGAGGCCATGAGATTACACGGAATGTTCTGACATGGACAAAGCCGTGGCCGATTGGCAGGAGGCCATGGGATCACACGGAATGTTCTGACATGGACAAAGCCGTGGCCGATTGGCAGGAGGCCATGGGATTACACGGAATGTTCTGACATGGACAAAGCCGTGGCCGATTGACAGGAGGCCATGGGATTACACGGAATGTTCTGACATGGACAAAGCCGTGGCCGATTGGCAGGAGGACATGGGATCACACGGAATGTTCTGACATGGACAAAGCCGTGGCCGATTGACAGGAGGCCATGGGATCACACGGAATGTTCTGACATGGACAAAGCCGTGGCCGATTGACAGGAGGCCATGGGATCACACGGAATGTTCTGACATGGACAAAGCCGTGGCCGATTGGCAGGAGGCCATGGGATCACACGGAATGTTCTGGCATGGACAAAGCCGTGGCCGATTGACAGGAGGCCATGGGATCACACGGAATGTTCTGACATGGACAAAGCCGTGGCCGATTGGCAGGAGGCCATGGGATCACACGGAATGTTCTGACATGGACAAAGCCGTGGCCGATTGGCAGGAGGCCATGGGATTACACGGAATGTTCTGACATGGACAAAGCCGTGGCCGATTGGCAGGAGGCCATGGGATTACACGGAATGTTCTGACATGGACAAAGCCGTGGCCGATTGACAGGAGGCCATGGGATTACACGGAATGTTCTGACATGGACAAAGCCGTGGCCGATTGACAGGAGGCCATGGGATTACACGGAATGTTCTGACATGGACAAAGCCGTGGCCGATTGACAGGAGGACATGGGATCACACGGAATGTTCTGACATGGACAAAGCCGTGACCGATTGGCAGGAGGCCATGGGATTACACGGAATGTTCTGACATGGACAAAGCCGTGGCCGATTGTCAGGAGGACATGGGATTACACGGAATGCTCTGACATGGACAAAGCCGTGTCCGATTGGCAGGGGGCCATGGGATTACACGGAATGTTCTGACATGGACAAAGCCGTGTCCGATTGGCAGGAGGACATGGGATTACACGGAATGCTCTGACATGGACAAAGCCGTGGCCGATTGGCAGGAGGCCATGGGATTACACGGAATGTTCTGACATGGACAAAGCCGTGGCCGATTGTCAGGAGGACATGGGATTACACGGAATGTTCTGACATGGACAAAGCCGTGTCCGATTGACAGGAGGACATGGGATTACACGGAATGTTCTGACATGGACAAAGCCGTGTCCGATTGGCAGGAGGACATGGGATTACACGGAATGTTCTGACATGGACAAAGCCGTGTCCGATTGGCAGGAGGACATGGGATTACACGGAATGTTCTGACATGGACAAAGCCGTGGCCGATTGGCAGGAGGCCATGGGATCACACGGAATGTTCTGACATGGACAAAGCCGTGGCCGATTGGCAGGAGGCCATGGGATCACACGGAATGTTCTGACATGGACAAAGCCGTGTCCGATTGACAGGAGGACATGGGATCACACGGAATGCTCTGACATGGACAAAGCCGTGGCCGATTGGCAGGAGGACATGGGATCACACGGAATGTTCTGACATGGACAAAGCCGTGGCCGATTGGCAGGGGGCCATGGGATCACACGGAATGTTCTGACATGGACAAAGCCGTGTCCGATTGGCAGGAGGCCATGGGATTACACGGAATGTTCTGACATGGACAAAGCCGTGACCGATTGACAGGAGGCCATGGGATTACACGGAATGTTCTGACATGGACAAAGCCGTGGCCGATTGACAGGAGGACATGGGATCACACGGAATGTTCTGACATGGACAAAGCCGTGGCCGATTGACAGGAGGACATGGGATTACGCGGAATGTTCTGACATGGACAAAGCCGTGACCGATTGCAAGGAGGCCATGGGATTACACGGAATGTTCTGACATGGACAAAGCCGTGGCCGATTGGCAGGAGGCCATGGGATTACACGGAATGTTCTGACATGGACAAAGCCGTGGTCGATTGGCAGGAGTCCATGGGATCACACGGAATGTTCTGACATGGACAAAGCCGTGGCCGATTGACAGGAGGCCATGGGATTACACGGAATGTTCTGACATGGACAAAGCCGTGGCCGATTGGCAGGAGGCCATGGGATTACACGGAATGTTCTGACATGGACAAAGCCGTGACCGATTGGCAGGAGGCCATGGGATTACACGGAATGTTCTGACATGGACAAAGCCGTGACCGATTGGCAGGAGGACATGGGATTACACGGAATGTTCTGACATGGACAAAGCCGTGGCCGATTGACAGGAGGCCATGGGATCACACGGAATGTTCTGACATGGACAAAGCCGTGGCCGATTGGCAGGAGGCCATGGGATTACACGGAATGTTCTGACATGGACAAAGCCGTGACCGATTGACAGGAGGCCATGGGATTACACGGAATGTTCTGACATGGACAAAGCCGTGGCCGATTGACAGGAGGACATGGGATTACACGGAATGTTCTGACATGGACAAAGCCGTGGCCGATTGACAGGAGGACATGGGATTACACGGAATGTTCTGACATGGACAAAGCCGTGACCGATTGGCAGGAGGCCATGGGATTACACGGAATGTTCTGACATGGACAAAGCCGTGGCCGATTGGCAGGAGGCCATGGGATTACACGGAATGTTCTGACATGGACAAAGCCGTGACCGATTGACAGGAGGCCATGGGATCACACGGAATGTTCTGACATGGACAAAGCCGTGGTCGATTGGCAGGAGGACATGGGGTGACACGGAATGTTCTGACATGGACAAAGCCGTGGTCGATTGGCAGGAGGACATGGGATTACACGGAATGTTCTGACATGGACAAAGCCGTGTCCGATTGGCAGGAGGCCATGGGATTACACGGAATGTTCTGACATGGACAAAGCCGTGTCCGATTGGCAGGAGGCCATGGGATTACACGGAATGTTCTGACATGGACAAAGCCGTGGCCGATTGGCAGGAGGCCATGGGATCACACGGAATGTTCTGACATGGACAAAGCCGTGGCCGATTGGCAGGAGGCCATGGGATTACACGGAATGTTCTGACATGGACAAAGCCGTGGCCGATTGACAGGAGGCCATGGGATTACACGGAATGTTCTGACATGGACAAAGCCGTGGCCGATTGGCAGGAGGACATGGGATCACACGGAATGTTCTGACATGGACAAAGCCGTGGCCGATTGACAGGAGGCCATGGGATCACACGGAATGTTCTGACATGGACAAAGCCGTGGCCGATTGACAGGAGGCCATGGGATCACACGGAATGTTCTGACATGGACAAAGCCGTGGCCGATTGGCAGGAGGCCATGGGATCACACGGAATGTTCTGGCATGGACAAAGCCGTGGCCGATTGACAGGAGGCCATGGGATCACACGGAATGTTCTGACATGGACAAAGCCGTGGCCGATTGGCAGGAGGCCATGGGATCACACGGAATGTTCTGACATGGACAAAGCCGTGGCCGATTGGCAGGAGGCCATGGGATTACACGGAATGTTCTGACATGGACAAAGCCGTGGCCGATTGGCAGGAGGCCATGGGATTACACGGAATGTTCTGACATGGACAAAGCCGTGGCCGATTGACAGGAGGCCATGGGATTACACGGAATGTTCTGACATGGACAAAGCCGTGGCCGATTGACAGGAGGCCATGGGATTACACGGAATGTTCTGACATGGACAAAGCCGTGGCCGATTGACAGGAGGACATGGGATCACACGGAATGTTCTGACATGGACAAAGCCGTGACCGATTGGCAGGAGGCCATGGGATTACACGGAATGTTCTGACATGGACAAAGCCGTGGCCGATTGTCAGGAGGACATGGGATTACACGGAATGCTCTGACATGGACAAAGCCGTGTCCGATTGGCAGGGGGCCATGGGATTACACGGAATGTTCTGACATGGACAAAGCCGTGTCCGATTGGCAGGAGGACATGGGATTACACGGAATGCTCTGACATGGACAAAGCCGTGGCCGATTGGCAGGAGGCCATGGGATTACACGGAATGTTCTGACATGGACAAAGCCGTGGCCGATTGTCAGGAGGACATGGGATTACACGGAATGTTCTGACATGGACAAAGCCGTGTCCGATTGACAGGAGGACATGGGATTACACGGAATGTTCTGACATGGACAAAGCCGTGTCCGATTGGCAGGAGGACATGGGATTACACGGAATGTTCTGACATGGACAAAGCCGTGTCCGATTGGCAGGAGGACATGGGATTACACGGAATGTTCTGACATGGACAAAGCCGTGGCCGATTGGCAGGAGGCCATGGGATCACACGGAATGTTCTGACATGGACAAAGCCGTGGCCGATTGGCAGGAGGCCATGGGATCACACGGAATGTTCTGACATGGACAAAGCCGTGGCCGATTGGCAGGAGGACATGGGATCACACGGAATGTTCTGACATGGACAAAGCCGTGGCCGATTGGCAGGGGGCCATGGGATCACACGGAATGTTCTGACATGGACAAAGCCGTGTCCGATTGGCAGGAGGCCATGGGATTACACGGAATGTTCTGACATGGACAAAGCCGTGACCGATTGACAGGAGGCCATGGGATTACACGGAATGTTCTGACATGGACAAAGCCGTGGCCGATTGACAGGAGGACATGGGATCACACGGAATGTTCTGACATGGACAAAGCCGTGGCCGATTGACAGGAGGACATGGGATTACGCGGAATGTTCTGAC
This sequence comes from Hemitrygon akajei, assembly GCF_048418815.1. NCBI lineage: Eukaryota > Metazoa > Chordata > Chondrichthyes > Myliobatiformes > Dasyatidae > Hemitrygon > Hemitrygon akajei. The sequence goes on from NW_027331962.1 coordinate 2,570,722, forward strand.
ATGGACAAAGCCGTGACCGATTGCAAGGAGGCCATGGGATTACACGGAATGTTCTGACATGGACAAAGCCGTGGCCGATTGGCAGGAGGCCATGGGATTACACGGAATGTTCTGACATGGACAAAGCCGTGGTCGATTGGCAGGAGTCCATGGGATCACACGGAATGTTCTGACATGGACAAAGCCGTGGCCGATTGACAGGAGGCCATGGGATTACACGGAATGTTCTGACATGGACAAAGCCGTGGCCGATTGGCAGGAGGCCATGGGATTACACGGAATGTTCTGACATGGACAAAGCCGTGACCGATTGGCAGGAGGCCATGGGATTACACGGAATGTTCTGACATGGACAAAGCCGTGACCGATTGGCAGGAGGACATGGGATTACACGGAATGTTCTGACATGGACAAAGCCGTGGCCGATTGACAGGAGGCCATGGGATCACACGGAATGTTCTGACATGGACAAAGCCGTGGCCGATTGGCAGGAGGCCATGGGATTACACGGAATGTTCTGACATGGACAAAGCCGTGACCGATTGACAGGAGGCCATGGGATTACACGGAATGTTCTGACATGGACAAAGCCGTGGCCGATTGACAGGAGGACATGGGATTACACGGAATGTTCTGACATGGACAAAGCCGTGGCCGATTGACAGGAGGACATGGGATTACACGGAATGTTCTGACATGGACAAAGCCGTGACCGATTGGCAGGAGGCCATGGGATTACACGGAATGTTCTGACATGGACAAAGCCGTGGCCGATTGGCAGGAGGCCATGGGATTACACGGAATGTTCTGACATGGACAAAGCCGTGACCGATTGACAGGAGGCCATGGGATCACACGGAATGTTCTGACATGGACAAAGCCGTGGTCGATTGGCAGGAGGACATGGGGTGACACGGAATGTTCTGACATGGACAAAGCCGTGGTCGATTGGCAGGAGGACATGGGATTACACGGAATGTTCTGACATGGACAAAGCCGTGTCCGATTGGCAGGAGGCCATGGGATTACACGGAATGTTCTGACATGGACAAAACCGTGGCCGATTGGCAGGAGTCCATGGGATTACACGGAATGTTCTGACATGGACAAAACCGTGGCCGATTGGCAGGAGGACATGGGATCACACGGAATGTTCTGACATGGACAAAGCCGTGGCCGATTGGCAGGAGGACATGGGATCACACGGAATGTTCTGACATGGACAAAGCCGTGGCCGATTGGCAGGAGGACATGGGATTACACGGAATGTTCTGACATGGACAAAGCCGTGGCCGATTGGCAGGAGGACATGGGATTACACGGAATGTTCTGACATGGACAAAGCCGTGTCCGATTGACAGGAGGCCATGGGATTACACGGAATGTTCTGACATGGACAAAGCCGTGTCCGATTGGCAGGAGGCCATGGGATTACACGGAATGTTCTGACATGGACAAAGCCGTGACCGATTGGCAGGAGGACATGGGATTACACGGAATGTTCTGACATGTACAAAGCCGTGGCCGATTGGCAGGAGGACATGGGATCACACGGAATGTTCTGACATGGACAAAGCCGTGACCGATTGGCAGGAGGACATGGGATTACACGGAATGTTCTGACATGGACAAAGCCGTGGCCGATTGACAGGAGGACATGGGATTACACGGAATGTTCTGACATGTACAAAGCCGTGGCCGATTGGCAGGAGTCCATGGGATTACACGGAATGTTCTGACATGGACAAAACCGTGGCCGATTGGCAGGAGGACATGGGATCACACGGAATGTTCTGACATGGACAAAGCCGTGGCCGATTGGCAGGAGGACATGGGATCACACGGAATGTTCTGACATGGACAAAGCCGTGTCCGATTGGCAGGAGGACATGGGATCACACGGAATGTTCTGACATGGACAAAGCCGTGGCCGATTGGCAGGAGGACATGGGATTACACGGAATGTTCTGACATGGACAAAGCCGTGGCCGATTGACAGGAGGACATGGGATTACACGGAATGTTCTGACATGTACAAAGCCGTGGCCGATTGGCAGGAGGACATGGGATCACACGGAATGTTCTGACATGGACAAAGCCGTGGCCGATTGACAGGAGGACATGGGATCACACGGAATGTTCTGACATGGACAAAGCCGTGGCCGATTGACAGGAGGCCATGGGATTACACGGAATGTTCTGACATGGACAAAGCCGTGACCGATTGTCAGGAGGCCATGGGATTACACGGAATGTTCTGACATGGACAAAGCCGTGGCCGATTGGCAGGAGGCCATGGGATCACACGGAATGTTCTGACATGGACAAAGCCGTGGCCGATTGACAGGGGGCCATGGGATTACACGGAATGTTCTGACATGGACAAAGCCGTGGCCGATTGGCAGGAGGACATGGGATCACACGGAATGTTCTGACATGGACAAAGCCGTGGCCGATTGGCAGGAGGCCATGGGATCACACGGAATGTTCTGACATGGACAAAGCCGTGTCCGATTGGCAGGAGGACATGGGATCACACGGAATGTTCTGACATGGACAAAGCCGTGGCCGATTGACAGGAGGCCATGGGATCACACGGAATGTTCTGACATGGACAAAACCGTGGCCGATTGGCAGGAGGGTATGGGATCACACGGAATGTTCTGACATGGACAAAGCCGTGGCCGATTGGCAGGAGGACATGGGATCACACGGAATGTTCTGACATGGACAAAGCCGTGGCCGATTGGCAGGAGGCCATGGGATCACACGGAATGTTCTGACATGGACAAAGCCGTGGCCGATTGGCAGGAGGACATGGGATTACACGGAATGTTCAGACATGGACAAAGCCGTGTCCGATTGGCAGGAGTCCATGGGATCACACGGAATGTTCTGACATGGACAAAGCCGTGACCGATTGACAGGAGGCCATGGGATTACACGGAATGTTCTGACATGGACAAAGCCGTGGCCGATTGGCAGGAGGACATGGGATTACACGGAATGTTCAGACATGGACAAAGCCGTGTCCGATTGGCAGGAGGCCATGGGATCACACGGAATGTTCTGACATGGACAAAGCCGTGGCCGATTGACAGGAGGCCATGGGATCACACGGAATGTTCTGACATGGACAAAGCCGTGGCCGATTGGCAGGAGGACATGGGATTACACGGAATGTTCTGACATGTACAAAGCCGTGGCCGATTGACAGGAGGCCATGGGATTACACGGAATGTTCTGACATGGACAAAGCCGTGGCCGATTGTCAGGAGGCCATGGGATTACACGGAATGTTCTGACATGGACAAAGCCGTGACCGATTGACAGGAGGCCATGGGATCACACGGAATGTTCTGACATGGACAAAGCCGTGGCCGATTGACAGGAGGACATGGGATCACACGGAATGTTCTGACATGGACAAAGCCGTGTCCGATTGGCAGGAGGCCATGGGATTACACGGAATGTTCTGACATGGACAAAGCCGTGGCCGATTGGCAGGAGGCCATGGGATCACACGGAATGTTCTGACATGGACAAAGCCGTGTCCGATTGGCAGGAGGCCATGGGATCACACGGAATGTTCTGACATGGACAAAGCCGTGGCCGATTGGCAGGAGGCCATGGGATCACACGGAATGTTCTGACATGGACAAAACCGTGTCCGATTGGCAGGAGGACATGGGATTACACGGAATGTTCTGACATGGACAAAGCCGTGGCCGATTGGCAGGAGGCCATGGGATTACACGGAATGTTCTGACATGGACAAAGCCGTGTCCGATTGACAGGAGGCCATGGGATTACACGGAATGTTCTGACATGGACAAAACCGTGTCCGATTGGCAGGAGGACATGGGATTACACGGAATGTTCTGACATGGACAAAGCCGTGGCCGATTGGCAGGAGGACATGGGATTACACGGAATGTTCTGACATGGACAAAGCCGTGACCGATTGACAGGAGGACATGGGATTACACGGAATGTTCTGACATGGACAAAGCCGTGGCCGATTGGCAGGAGGACATGGGATTACACGGAATGTTCTGACATGGACAAAACCGTGTCCGATTGGCAGGAGGACATGGGATTACACGGAATGTTCTGACATGGACAAAGCCGTGGCCGATTGACAGGAGGACATGGGATTACACGGAATGTTCTGACATGGACAAAGCCGTGTCCGATTGGCAGGAGGCCATGGGATTACACGGAATGTTCTGACATGGACAAAGCCGTGGCCGATTGACAGGAGGCCATGGGATTACACGGAATGTTCTGACATGGACAAAGCCGTGTCCGATTGGCAGGAGGATATGGGATCACACGGAATGTTCTGACATGGACAAAGCCGTGTCCGATTGGCAGGAGGACATGGGATCACACGGAATGTTCTGACATGGACAAAGCCGTGACCGATTGACAGGAGGCCATGGGATTACACGGAATGTTCTGACATGGACAAAGCCGTGTCCGATTGGCAGGAGGACATGGGATCACACGGAATGTTCTGACATGGACAAAGCCGTGTCCGATTGGCAGGAGGATATGGGATCACACGGAATGTTCTGACATGGACAAAGCCGTGTCCGATTGGCAGGAGGACATGGGATCACACGGAATGTTCTGACATGGACAAAGCCGTGGCCGATTGGCAGGAGGCGAAGAGTAGTATTAAAGGCAGCCTTTTCTAGCCGGCTGCCGGTGACGAGTTGTGTTCCACGGGGGTCTGTGCTGAAACCGATACCGTTTACGTTATATGTCAATGACTGGGATGAGGGCATTGATGGCTTTGTTGCAAAGTTGCCGACAATTTGAGGACAGGTGGAGGGACATGAAGCAGAGAAGCTAAGAAATGAGGACGTTTTTTTGTTAGCCTGAGGGTCGTGGATTTATGTGATTCGTTGCCACATACATCTGCGGTGGCCGAATCATTGAGGGTTTTTAAGGAGAAGATTGACAGGTATTTAATTAGTCAGAGTATCAAGGGATATGGGGGGGAAACCCCGGAAATTGGAACTAGACTGGAGAATAGTTTAGCTCATGGTGGAGTAGTGGAGCAGGTTCGATGGGCAGAATGGCCTACTTCCGCTCCTCTGGCTTGTGTGATCTTGTGTGTGTGATGGTCCTGGTAGGTTACGATGCTGCATTCTAGAGACTCTGCACACATCGGCCATTATGTGCTGGTGGTGGAGGAAGGGAACCTGCACGTTGCAATTGCATTCGTTTGTTTTGTAGCAATCTGCCACGCCACACTGTCGGCTAACAATAGATAAGAGAGAAACAGGAAACTGCGGTAATTAATTTCTTCATAGTTCTTCAGCAGTTTAATTGAACTAGAAATACTCTCAAAACAACCCATTTTCTCCTCCATCGATCACTTCCCCGCCTTCCAGGTCATGGTGAATAAAATACAGACAGTTTCACACATCGCTAGAAATAATAGCTTGTTTTTCCATCCTGGCTGGAGCTTGTACTGAGTATAATACTCACACCGCACCCAGGACCCTGTCACCCCACTCTCAAGCATTGAATCAGTTCCGTGGGAATGTAATGGATATTGAACTATAGGCCACACAATTCATCCCCCAGCAAGTTTTACATGCACGTTTATGCCACAGACATAAACACACACACACACACACACACACACACACACACACACACACACACACACACACACACACACACACACACACACACACACACACACACACACACACACACACACACACACACACACACACACACACACACACACACACACCCCGGATGTTGGGATTGAACCCGGTACTCGGGAGCTGCACGGCAGACGTCCCACCCACGTGGTCACTGTGACCATTCTTGCAAATATATCATTTCGAACGTGTTGTTAACCCGATGGATTAAATACATTCAGCGACTTGGTTTGCCGCACATGAATGATGCCAGTTGAAACTCCTCCCCTGTAAATTTCGAATCCACTTCTTAAATAATCCGAAAGTTATTCGTACAAACGCCCAGCGCCCTGCAGGAGGATCAAACACACTATGCTGGAGGAACTCGGCAGGTCCAGCATCACCGATGGACGATCACCGCTGTGGGGCGACACCCTTCACCAGGACTAGAAAGGATGGGGAAAAGATACCAGAACAAGAATGTGGAGTGAGAGGAAGTCGGTCAGACTGAAAGGCCCGTCATGGTGACGTCAGCGGTGACCGGGTTGTTGTTCAAACCTTGCTCGCGAGCAGTGCCTGAATTCTGGTCCGGCCCCCGTGAAGCAGCAGGGTCACCAGCACGGGGCCCTGCAGGCAATTACAGAGAGTGCAGGAGGAAACAGGGGAACGGGCTGAAAACAATCTTCATTCAGATTAAGAATGTTTTGCAGGGTAAACCGGGCAATGCCTCCTCCATCTTCCATGACGGGAGTGGGTGGCGGTGAAGACTACCGTCTCTCCACAGAGTCCAAAATTTAACTTGCGGGCAAAAGTGATGTATAATCGCCTTTTCCCTTTGAACTGGCAGGCGCTGTGGGCTCTGGAGGTGACATCCTGTCCCTGGATGATTAACCGCATCATTTGCTGGACCGTTCACCCTTCAGGCACTCTGTGCATCAGATACCAATCTAGCTCTCCCTCCAACCACCCCCCTCGCCCACCACAGCCGATCTTCTTCTTCTTCCTCTGTCCCGATTATCCCTAATTTTGGCAGTCGGATCTTTACAGAGATAGGAAGGGGGTGAATATGTTGGTTGGGGTTTCAGAGAGGGTCTGGAATCTCAGAGATGGAGACAGTACCCATCCAAGCGGGTGCATGGAACGCACTGCCAGCGACGGTGATGGAGTCAGATACACTAGGATATTTTAAGACACTCTTTGGTAGGTTCATGGATCACAGAGAAATAGAGGGCGATGCGGTAGGGAAATTCTCGGCAGTTTCTAGAGTAGGTCACCTGGTCGGCTCAGTATTGTGGGCCTAAAGGCCTGTGGTGCGCTGGAGATTTCTCTATGTCCTCTGTTTTGTGTTGTTTCCTCAGCTTACAACGCTCTCCAGTTGTTTTATTTCCATACTGACCGACAAGAATATATTGACTGTTCACAGTTGTGAAACAGAGTTCAGACTGGACAGACGGAGTCTGATGAAGAGATTTGAGGGGTGGAGTTTGAAAATTGTTTGGAACCGGAGCGTTCTGGAGCATTGGAGAGGGCGCCGAGGAAGTTCACCAGGATGCTGCCTCGATCAGAGGACCGTGTGAGTTGAAGAGAGTTCGGTTAATCCTGTGTTATCCTCTCCGGGGTGTTGGAAGCCGCCCGGATATCGCTCACGGGTTCCCAGCCGAGGGTCCATGGGCGCCTCGGTTAATGACAGAGATCTATGCAGTAAAACAGAAACTCAGGAATCGCTGGCAAAGTCACGATTGGGGAAGTTGCTCGCAAAGTGCTGTCAGGCAGACAGTTGCCGGCTTCGGACCCCACCAGTGTGAAGGCACGGGAGACGGTTTTCCGAGCGGGGCTTCTCCTTCTCTTTTCTGCCCTTCGGCCTCAGAGCAGGAGATGATGGGTGGGGAGTGAGAGTTCAGGAGGGGCCAGTGGAATAACCCTGGTGAGTAAAGATGATGCAGTTCTGTAAATGTTGAACACATCGGCCACTAGGTGTCGCTGGTGGAGGAAGGGATCTACAGCAGAGTCGAACTCGACACTGTCTGCGAACAACAGGTAAGAGAGAAAAGGGAAACTGTGGTAATGACTTCCTCATAGTTCCTCAGCATTTCAATTAAACAATAAACAATACAAACAGAACCCACTTTCTGATACTTCTCTCCCTCTCCTCCACAGGCCAGTTCATGGTGAACAAAATGCAGGCTGATTTAAACATCGAAGTAAATAAGAGTTTATTTTTCCATCGGGACCTGAGGCTGTACTAATTATAGGATTCACTCCACATCCAGGCCTTCTCAACACACTCAAGCGCTGAATCAGATCCAGGAGACTGTAATGATACTAAACCATAGGACACACAACCCATCCCCCACAGTGCCCTCTAACCCGCTCTTCACACACACACACACACACACACACACACACACACACACATATCTCGGGAGGTACTCGGGAGCTGTCGGGCATCGGCCCCACCCATGGGTGCACTGTGACCGATGTTGCAGAAGCGATAAACTCCAACATGTTGTCGCTTCTGAAGGATTGAATAATGTCAGGGACCCGGGTGGGTGGCAACAATTGGATGATGCGGGTTCAAACTCCTCAGCGTTCTTTGTAAATTATCGAACATATTTCTTAAAATAATCTGAGAGTTGTTTTCACACGCCCAGCAGTTACACACACACATAATTCTCGAGGGACTCCACAAGTCTTGCAGAATACATGGAAGGACAGTGTTGCAGTCCAAAGCTCTTCACCAAGACTGGAAAAGAAATGACAAGAAACCAGCACAGGAATGTTGGGAGAGGGAAAGCGGGTCAAACTGAAACGCCACTGATCTCGTCTTCAGCAGTAACTAGACTCTTGTTCAAATCCAGCTGTCGTGCAGTTTACAAATCTAGTTTCTCCTCCGCGGATCAACAGGGTCCCAATACTGGCCCCAGCAGCCAGAAGAGCATCAGAGACATTACAGATGTTCCAGAAAGCGGCTGGGGAAAGGTAATGTCCAGTTTGGGTGTGTTAAAGTACACGTGGAACACTGCCTACCGTCTGGGTGGGAGAACCAGCTGATGGTTTGGGTCCTGGTACCTTCATTCGGGATCTCGGACCCGAAACGCAGACTGCGTCTCTCTCCACAGCTGCTGCCTGAACCAACGTGTCCTTACAGTAATTTGTCCCTATTCCAGGAAGAACTGACAGTCGGAAAGAAATCACTGACAGGAGATCAGAGACCAACGAGTTCTGCAGTGGTGCAGCTGCAGAGTCCCGTGTTCAATTTCGCTCTCCACCCTCTCTACCTCCCTCTGGGCGTTTATAAAGGGTTAATAAAGTTGCTGTGGATCTAATTTCTGCAGCTGCAATCGGCTCCATCCTTTGTTGTAAATAAAGACGGTTCTGAACAAACTGGTATTGTGTAACCAACACTTCCCGAGTTCAATTCAACGAGCCCTTAGTTATATGAAAAACAATGGAAAAACATTTCTCGACAGTCAACCTTTGACGTGCTTCATCCTGTTTTGTCGGATCAGAGACTTGTTTTGTACCTACAGTGTCCAGAACATCTGATGTCGGATGCACACATGGAGACAACAACGCAAGCGCTGGAGATGTTGGATGTATCAAAAAGAAAAAGGAAATCCCGGAATACACTCAGGCTGTCGAGCAGCCTCCGTGGATAAGGAACGGTTAAGATTTCAAGTCGAAGATGCTCTGTCAGAACTGCTGCACGAGTCCCGTCGGCCCCATTTCCCTCTCTCTCCGGTGAAGGTTCATTTAATACTTTATTGTTTCCCCGCCTCCCAGTCCTGCATTGCAATGTCGACTTCTGTTTTTCCTTTCACAGATGCTTCCCGACCTCCTCACTGTCTCCATCAGATTCTGTTTCTGCCCCCTAATGTTATGTGACTTATACCCCGGGTAACTGGCTCCAAGATTAATTCCTTCAATATGTACAGCGGCTGTATTTTATTCACAAAGGGGTTGTTTCCTTAACTTCGTGAAATCAGGTTTGCACTGCTCGGGGACCTGTATTCTGAGAAACGCATCGACTTCTCAAAACGTCAGGAGTTTCACTCGACAATACGTCGTGACGTCAACTGAAGCTGCGACTGTGAAGAACGGCTTTGAGCGATCCTGCTGACAGGCCTGGGTACAGTATGTCCCTCGGGTACCGAAGCAGATAAGCCGACATGGCTCTCCGTAATTTTAACCGAATAGTTCTGCCTGCTCTTTAGTTCTCTGTGCTCTGGGAAACATGAAATACTCTTCGCCATAGGGTTAAATGAAGATATTAAATTTCCGGCAAATTGACTTCTAAATAAATCACTCCAGACCTTCCATGATATCTACAACTCTGCTGCATATTCACAGTATCTTTTTTTTATACCTCTCGTGACAGAAGTCTACAGAAGAGCACATCGTGAAAATTACAAAATAAAATTACTTGGATGTTTATGTTTAAATGATCATTACAGAAAGGCTGCTGTGTTTCCAAGTATAATTTCCACGTATTTAGCAACGTTGATAAATGACTCGATGGTGTTGCCCTGTTCGGTCTGCTGGTCATTTGCTCCCTTGCGCCATCTATAGTCAGTATTGGGAACTGACTGGGCAGAACAAGTTAATTTCAGACTTGAGACAGTATTTTGAAAACAGAACCCTGCGGCTGAATCCTGATGCTGTCTGGCCCATCTACAACAGAAATAGAGATTGTATGCTGTTTCTGTGATCGGTAATATTGAATGTAAACTAATGTAATGAGCAACCTGCGTACCTACAATTAACTTGCAGGTAGATCTCTGCACTGTCGCTGTTGCAATGAATATTGACAGCACGTCTATAATTTCCTGTGGCATTTCTGTTCAGACGGGTTATGTTCAGACTCGGTTTTCTGAAAATCGAGATATTGATGTTAGATGTCTTGTAATGATGTTTTATCTGAATTGCACCCTTAACGTCACAGGTGTATACAACTTTATCGCTGTTTTTTATCTAAGAGTGTAATAGTTGATGTTTACATTGACACGAGACACGGGCTCTGCCAATAGAACTGAAAGAGGAATGGAATCACTCCTTTCTACTGCAGTCCAATCACACCAGCTGGGCTCGGTAGACCCAATTTGTATCCTGTCCAACATATTAGCCTGAATGGCAAACGAATTGGAGTTTATAAAAAGGAGTTCCCGGATATAATTCTACGGAATCATGGAGAGGATACGTTTCATTTTGTCCGCCTCTTTTTTTTCACGGGCTACTTAATTTAGTTTGCATAAATTGGTTCGTTCAGTTTGTGCAGTGGCTGAATTTCACTCACAATGTGATTGATTCCTTAACGTCGTGAAGTCACGTCGGCGCTGCACGAAGGTCTGAACTCTGAGAAAGAGATCTGCTTCAGAAAACTTTAAGAGCTTCATTTCACAGTCAGCGGCGATTCCAAATGAAGCTGCCGGTGTGAAGAGAAGCGATGGGCAATCCTGCTTATAAACATGGGCACAGAATGTCCCTCTGTGACAGAGGCAGATAAACGGGCACGGTTCTCCATTATTTTAAATGAAGGGTTAAAATGTTTTGGCAAGCATGGGACGTTATTCGCTGTAGACTTAAATGAACATCTGTGGAAATTTGACATAAATAAATCCCGGAACTTGACTTACATTTAAAAAGCCCTGAAGGACCTCTAGTATATCTGTTACTCTGCTCCACCTTCCCTATCCCTGATAAACAGTTTTTTCTTTAATATGACGAATAAAGTAGATAGAATAGAGCTGCAAAATAAAATTGCTCAGAAGTTGAAGCGGTGGTTGGAAGTTGAATATTGACGGAAACTTTCACTTGCCCTGTACTGCAATCTTTACAGAAAAGCCGCTGTGTTTCATGGTTACTTTGATCTCAATCTGCCAAGTATAATTTCTACGGTCAACGTTGTTTACCGACTCGGTGGGGTTGTCCTGGCCTGACTGCACATAGGTTATCCCATTGCGCCATCTATTGTCAGCAGTGGCAACTGACTGGGCAGAACAAGATAATTTCAGGCTTGTAACGATATCTGTAACAGGTGGACCCTGAAGCTGAATCATGAAGTTGTCTGGTCCATCTTCAAAGGAAATCGATATGGTATGCTGTTTCTGTAATAAGTAATACTGAAGGCAATTTTTTTCGATGACCGAAGGCTCTGCTCCTGCACTGTCCTGCTCTATGTGTGATATTAAATTGTTTTCACCCGAGGGAGAGTCACGAGCAAAGTGACGTAATCATCAGATAAATGTTCGGCCTTTGAGAAACCAGCGGTCCATGCGCCAGTAATCAGCAGAGGATCAGAGGTGGAGAGGGTCAGTAACTTTAAATTTCTGGGTACGACTCTCTCCGAGAACCAGTCCTGGAACCCCCGTATAAATATCATTGCGAGGAAAGCACGCCAACACTTTTAAACCCGCAGGAGCCTGCCGAGTTTCGGCATCTCATCAAGTACCTCGGCAAACAGCTGCAGATATGTCGAGTGAAGTGTAATGACGGCCTGTAGTAAGATATCGCCTGGGAAGAAGAGGTACAACTGCACACTGTGATAACTGACGCCGGTGGCAATACAGTGACGGCCGTTCTTCCATTGGCAAAGTTGAAAGAGCAGCAGCACAGAAAGCAGGCGGCACAGTGTCACCACAAGGGGGCAGTGTCGGAATGCGGAGACGAGGTCAGAATGGGAGCAACGGTCACACGGTCCCTGAGCCGCTCAAACCTTGCAGTCTGATCTCGCACCTCGTCTCCTTCCCTCTCCAGTGTACGGATCAGTCGAGGCATTACAGGATATGCCGAGGAGACAGGTGCATGGGGTTGAGTGAGAACTGGGATCAGCCATGATAGAACGGCGGAGCAGACTCGATAGGGCTGAGTGGCCTAATTCTGCTCCTATGTCTGATAGTCTTATACTGTGAGTGTCTGCACAGTGAAGATTGACACAAGATACTTATTACATTCGGCCGCGATTTCTTTGCTCTATTACTAACTCGTCAGCATCATCTTCCAGTGGTACAATATCAACTCTTGCCTCTCTTTTACTCTTTATATATCTGAACAACTTTTGATACTTGATATTTTTGGCTCACTTACCTTAATTTTTCATCATGTCTCTCCTGTGTGTGTGTGTTTTTTTTGTTGTCTCCTGTTGGTTATGTAAAAGATTCCCAATCCTCTCACTTCCCACTGTTTTCTTGCTATATTACGTGACCCCGCTTTTGCTTTTATCAAAAACAGGAGAGAATCTGTGGATGCTGGAAATCCAAGCAACACATACACAAAATGCTGGAGTAAGCTAGGAGGCCAGGCAGCACATATGGGAAATAGTAAACAGTCGACGTTTCGGGCCGAGACCCTTCATCAGGACTGGGAACAAAGAAGATGAGACGTCAGAGGAAGAAGTGTGGGGGTTGGAGGGGTGGAAGACGTGGTAGGTGATGGGTGAAACTGGGAGAGGGGGAGCAGTGAAGGAAAAATCTTCTTTGGATTTTATTTCCTTAACGATTCTCGAAGGATCATTGCCAATGCCTCCACATCACTTCAGCCACCTCTTTCAGATCTCTGGGGTGTACACCATCTGGTCCAGGTGACCTATTTACCTTCAGACCATCTCTGTTTCCCAAAGAACCTTCTCCCGTGTAGCGTAACTTTACACATTCTGACCACTGACATCTGGGACTTCCATATTCCTGCCAGTGTCTTCGAGAGATAAGAGTGATGTACAAGACTTATTCAGTTCATCTGCCATCACCTTGCACCCCCACCCCATTACTAGCTGTCCAGCATCATTTTTCAGTGGTCCGATATCCACTTCAGCCTCTCTTTTACAATATATGTACCTGAAGAAAAATTTGGTATCCTCTTTAATATTGCGGGCTAGCTCATCTATGTATTCCATCTTTTCTTTCTTAATTATTTTGGTTGCATTCTGTTTGTTTTTAAAAGCTTCCCAATTCTCTAACTTCCAAATAGCTTTTGCTCTGTACCCTCTCCTTGGTTTTTACGTTGTCTTTGGTTTCTCTTCTCAGCCACGGTTTTGTCACCTTACCTTTAGAATACTATTTGCTCTTTGTGATGTGTATATATCCTGTGCCTTCTGAATTGCTCCCAGAAATTCCAGCCATTGCTGTTCTGTTTTCATCCCTGCCCGTGTTCTTTTCAAATCAATTTTGTCCAATTCTTCTCTCTTGCTCTCAAATTCTCAAATTACACATCTGACTTTAATGTCAGGGTAACATTAATGTCACCTTCTCTAATGTCAGGGTGAATTTGATCATATTAAGAGCACTTCGCCCGAAGGGTTCCTTGAACTCGTGACCTAATTAATTCATTAATCATTCACCAAAATCTTGCTTTAAAATACAAACTCATAAATGCCCTCCATTACTTCATAAAGGCACCATAAATTCAAGCCTGATCCAGTTTTAGAGTCAAAATATTACAATTTATATGATAAACTCCAAGTAAATGGCAGGATACTTGTTAGTGTGGAGGAGCAGAGGGATCAGGGGATACATGTCCACAGATCCCTGAAAGTTGCCTCACAGGTAGATAGGGTAGTTAAGAAAGCTTATGGGGTGTTAGCTTCCATAAGTCGAGGGATAGAGTTTAAGAGACGCGATGTAATGATGCAGCTATATAAAACTCTAGTTAGGCCACACTTGGAGTACTGTGTCCAGTTCTGGTCACCTCACTATAGGAAGGATGTGGAAGCATTGGAAAGGGTACAGAGATTTACCAGGATGCTGCCTGGTTTAGAGAGTATTGATTATGATCAGAGATTAAGGGAGCTAGGGCTTTACTCTTTGGAGAGAAGGAGGATGAGACATGATAGAGAAGTACAAGATATTAAGAGGAATAGACAGAGTGGACAGCCAGCGCCTCTTCCCCAGGGCACCACTGCTCAGTACAAGAGGACATGGCTTTAAGGTAAGGGGAGGGAAGTTCAAGGGGGATATTAGAGGAAGGTTTTTCATTCAGAGAGTGGTTGGTGCGTGGAATGCACTGCCCGAGTCAGTGGTGGAGGCAGATACACTAGTGAAATTTAAGAGACTACTAGACAGGTATATGGAGGAATTTAAGGTGGGAGGCTATATGGGAGGCAGGGTTTGAGGGTCAGCACAACATTGTGGGCCGAAGGGCCTGTAATGTGCTGTACTATTCTATATGTTTTATAATCAATACATTATTTCAGATAGGACAATCCATAATAACCATTCAGATATAATATTACAGGATAAACAAGCAGGAACAACTCCCCCAATAGATAAAACCATTCCAAACACACATACGTTCCTCAACCAGTGGAGCACCTCACCACAGGCATTGTTTGTGCCATCAGTCAGACAACCGAAATATTTTCTCTGTCAATCAGCTTCCAAATGTTGCTACTCTGTCATTCGTTGCCACGCCCCGCTGCTGATTCCCTTCTCATCATCATACGTTCTTACCCCGACCCTCGTCCAGAGCCCCAAACTCTGCCCTGTGCAGACCCGCCTCTGGTTTCTGACCCGGCTCCGTTGGACATCCAACGGATGGTTTCCCATTCTGCTTTCAGTCTTTACAGGACAGCGGTGCTTTCAACAACACTTTAGAAGCAGGGAAAACGACCCATAATCTGGAAATGAGCCATGAATAAGGAGGGTAACTCCCAAATTCATTCTTCCTCAGCCCAGAGATTTCCGGGGCGAAGAACATCTCAGACAGAGCTGCAGTCAGCTCAATTTCTTCAGTCTGCAGAGAATTCAGGGAAACCTCTTCATCCACAGGATGGTGACGGTTTGGAACCCATCACCACAGGGAGAGCGAGAGGGGAACAACAGGGGAGGATTTAAAAGGACTGTCCTGGAACAGAATCACTGGCAGGGGCCAGCCGGTCTGAGTTGACCCTCTACTGTGCACTAGGTGTGTTAAAGATTCACTAAGTACCGGAGACAGAGTTTAAAATAGAACTGATTTACTTGTCTCAGATCCAGAATATTAAACTCCAGTCCCATTAAAGGTGAATATGCAGCAGAAGAAACTCCTCCCGTGCCCAGTGACCAGGGTGCAGACCTGGGTGTGGTGAGCAGCACCAATAATTGCAGAGTTCAGCACCGACAGTCACTCTCGAAATTGCATTCAGCAACGGTGATGGACAAATATCCAGCATGCAGCTCATTGAAACTTTCTCCCCAGTGTGAACCCGGTGGTCTGTCACAAGTATAACAATGTTTAGGTTACGACTGGAGAAAACAGGGATTTGGAGTGCGGGTGTATCCAATGAGAGAAATGTTCCTTCTTCTGAGTCTGGAAGAGAGATTTTCATGGTTTTTTTGCTGGGGAGAGATGAGAAGACGCAAATGGAGAGAGTGGGCTCTTTTTCTTTTTTTTTTGTTGTCTTTACTAACCCTGTAGTCAAAGTAAGAATTATAAATCTCAATTGCTTAATCACATATTGTGTACTGTTTGTAATTTCAGGGTACTGATTTGTAACAGGGGACACATCACACAGCATCCACCCAAAAGAGATTTCTTACGTTTGGCCGGGCTGGGGGTGGGGGTGGGGGGCAAATTAAGCTATATTAAGCTGCTAGCTGAAGCGAGAGTTACATACGCTTAGATTACTTAGTGAATCACTTCCCACATTCACTGCAGGTGAACGGCCACTCCCCAGTGTGAACTCGCTGATGCACATTTTGGTTGATTTGGCTGAGAGAAACTTTTCCCAAAGACTGACCAGTTGATCGGCCTCTACTCGGTGTGAACTCGCTGGTGTCTCTGTAGGTTGGATGACCGAGTGAATCCCTTCCCACAGTCTGAGCAGGTGAACGGCCACTCCCCAGTGTGAACTGACTTGTGTACCAGTAGTTTGTGTGACAGAATGAATCCCTTCCCACAGTCTGAGCAGGTGAACGGCCTCTCCCCAGTGTGAACTCGCTGATGTCCTTTCAGATTAGATAAGCAAGTGAATCCCTTCCCACAGTCTGAGCAGGTGAATGGCCTCTCACCAGTGTGAACTCTCTGATGTCCTTTCAGATTAGATAAGCAAGTGAATCCCTTCCCACAGTCAGAGCAGGTGAACAGCCTCTCTCCAGTGTGAACTCGCTGGTGTACCTTCAGATTAGATGACTGAGTGAATCCCTTCGCACAGTCTGAGCAGGTGAACGGCCTCTCCCCAGTGTGAGCTCGCTGGTGTACCTCCAGTTTTGATAACTGAGTGAATCCTTTCCCACAGTCTGAGCAGATGAACGGCCAAACCCCAGTGTGAACTCGGTGATGTACCTTCAGTTGGGATGACAAAGTGAATCCCTTCCCACAGTCTGAGCAGGTGAAAGGCCTCTCCCCAGTGTGAACTGACTTGTGTGCCAGCAGGTTGGACGACCGAGTGAATCCCTTCCCGCAGTCTGAGCAGATGAACGGCCTCTCCCCACTGTGAAATTGCTGATGTTCCTTCAGTTTAGATGACTGAGTGAATCCCTTCCCACAGTCTGAGCAGATGAACGGCCTCTCCCCAGTGTGAACTGACTTGTGTGCCAGCAGGTCGGATGACCAAGTGAATCCCTTCCCGCCGTCTGAGCAGATGAACGGCCTCTCCCCAGTGTGAACTCGCTGATGTATCTTCAGTTTAGATGACTGAGTGAATCCCTTCCCACAGTTTGAGCAGGTGAATGGCCTCTCCCCAGTGTGAACTCGCTGATGTATCTTCAGTTTATCTGAGCAAGTGAATCCTTTCCCACAGTCTGAGCAGGTGTATGGCCTCTCTCCAGTGTGAACTCGCTGATGTTTCTTCAGATTAGATGACTGAGTGAATCCCTTCCCACAGTCTGAGCAGGTGAATGGCCGCTCCTCGGTGCGAACTCGCTGGTGAGCCATTAGATCAGATGATCGAGTGAATCCTTGTCCACAAATTCAGCAAATGACCAGCCTCTGCCCAGTGAACTGACTGGTGTGTCCACAGGTGGGAAGACCAACTGAATCCCTTCTCACACACAGAACAGGTGAATGGCCTTGTCCCAGTGTAAACTTGCTGATGTCCCTTCAGTTGTCCAACTGAATCCATTCCCACAGTCTGAGCAGATGAATGGGTTCCCCCCTTGTTTAAAATGACAGGCATGGCAGTCAGTCAGATGATAGAGTGAATCCCTCCCCACAGTCTGAGCAGGGAGGATGATCGAGTGAATCCCTTGCTCCACTTCCTAAATATCTGGACAGAGACAGCAAAACTGGCGTGTTGTGTTCGAGATTCCCGTAGACAAATTCCTTGTCATTTTTAACCTGTAAAAAGACTTACAGAATCAATCAATGGGTGTCGGACAACATTTCAGATGAGATCACTTGAGTTGTCAAGGTGTGATCTGGCAACACACTGTTACAGTGAAGTTCAACCCAAGTTGGAGAGAGAAATCATCTTCTAACTGGGCACAGCGCTGGCATCTGGAATGACCCTCAAACTCTCTGATGCTCTTCCTGTGTCTATAAGAATGGAGCATTTCTGCCATCTCCAATCTGCGACTTGGCTCAGTTTGACTCTCTCCATTGGTATTATTCCCTGTTCCCACTGAGCTGCATGGTTTCCTGTTCCCACAGTAACTGAAACACTCTCACACGAAAAGCCAGCAATGCATTCCATGCACCCACCATCCTCTGTGTAAAAAAATTACCCCTGACATCCCCTCAGTATCAATTTTCAAGCACCTTAAAACTCTGCTCTCTTGTGTTAGCCATTTCAGCCCTGGGAAAATAACCTCTGGCTATGCACACGATCAATGCCCCTTATCATCTTACACAACTAAAAAAGCTCTTAACATAAAAAAAGGACATTTTACACATTATACGTGATCGAGTTCATCTGCACTCTCACACAACCTATGTAGCAGGCCTGTAACGGGTAATGAAGGATTTTCTCACCAGAGCTTTTGTACATTGTCCATATGTGGTTTGCTTGCTAAACTACGCTTTAAAAAGTCTGATTTCCAAATATCACTCCACTTCTTCCCACTTGCAAATTCTCCAGCAACTTTTGCATCGCCACAATACACACAGGTAACAGCAGTTTCTGTATTGGACATAAATATTTCCCCTGATCCCACCTGAGGAATTGAGGATATATAAAAAAAAAACATTTTGAACCTATGTAACCTCTGGCTAAAAGAATAGTTGGGACTGAATAGGAATTTTGAACTGAAGTGAACACCGTTTTCAGCATTTAGCTAAGACAGGCTCATAACCAGTTCTCTGTGGCTTGCAGAGAGACACACTGAGAGCTGATGACATTATACATTGTACTCTCATTAGCTGATAACATTATACACTGTACTCTTGTTTGAGGAAGTGGAGGAGGACTCACTGATAAGGACAGGAATGAACTTATGTTTGTAATTAAATCAGGGGCTTGCAAAGGGAATAACTGACAAGGACTGGACTGTACATCCATCTGTAATTAAAACCTTGATTTAGTGAACTCTCAATTCTAAGTAATTAAGTTTTGCACCAACAGACTTGGGTGTACCAGTTCAAACAACATATTGCAATTGTAATGTATGGGCTTACTATGTACAGGTATACGGCTGTAACCTGACTAAGTCAGTCCACTTGTCAGATGGTGGCAGTGCTTACATGCCTTCCCTTTGACAACTGGGTCTCAAACTCCTGCAGGAGAATGCGCAATAAACTGTGGTGATGATAAGAAACTGGACTCCCGAGTTTTAACTGGATTCAACTTTTAACATTTGTCATCAGGAACACGATCCCAATACAGGGAGTGCCAAGCAGACGGGCTGAGCAAGTGGCTGGACCACTCTGGGGACTACGGAGAGTGACCGTGTGCCCAATAGGTATTTTACCTTTTGTCACTCTCCGTTAGTTCATTTGGAGGTACGGTCCCTCGCCCAAGGCTGATTGCTTAGCTTGAAGGGATCAGAAAAGAATCTGTCGAGAGGCTCGTATAAGGCAAAATTTTGCTAAGTGGGCAGGAGGCGGTACCAGGTAAATTTTACTAAGTGGGCAGGAGGCTTACATGCCAGGTAATTTCATTAATTGAGCAGGAGGTGCCAGCCGGGTAAAGTTACCTATCGATAATTGAGCAGGAGGCTTTGTGCCGGGTAAATGACAAAGAGAACATGGGTCAATTGCAGTCGATTGAGAGTTTTCCAGACAAGGAAAAAGATTTTCAAATGTTGAGTGCAGCGCTGAATAAGAAATTGGGGAACAAAATGTGGCCACGGACGGGGGAGGGTGCAGGAGCCTGGGATATTACATCATGAGAACAAGCAGTAAATTTGATATGGAAAAAGAACTGTGGAAAGAAGTGGAAATTGTTGAAAAGGGAATGGAAGGAAAAGCAGATATGAAGTGGAACAGTATATTATTAGCAAGTTGGAGGAATAAAGCATGTGACAACAGGATAGAGGTATGTAATGCAAAGGTTGGGAGATGCTAAAAGTGAAGTGTGAATGGGTGGATGGATGCCGAAAATGAGAGCAGGAAGAACAACGTAAGCAAACCAAGGCCGGCACAGATAGGAGAGAAGGGCAGGAACGTCAGACAGACATACTTTATTGACCCCGAGGGAAATTGGGTTTCGTTACAGACTGATAGGGAAACAAGGGATCCCAAACCCATGTCTGTCATACCGACCCTGTTTGAGGACAGTGACCGTGATGAGGAGTGGGCACCCACCGTACCTCTCCTACCTTACCAGGGGCCAAGTTCACCCAGTGATCCCAAACCCCAACGGTGGCCGCTCGGGTAAAACAGCGGGACAGGGAAGGAGGGGGGGGGGGGTCACTTTACCATGTGATCCTGAAAGGGAATACAGAGGTTTATTCTGAGACAGGGAGGGAAGAATCCAATAAAACCCCAGTTAATGGCTCCACAAAGACAATTCCCACCTGAATGCTGCCCAATCCATGAGCAGGAGGAGGGACAGCCCTCAGTGATTCCTGTGTCTGCACCCTGGAAGCTTCAAGAAACGATAATGATCATGAATCAGGCCCCAGATAGAAAAGAAAATCCAGCACAGTGTGTCCGCAATACAAAAATGTTTAACGCAACTCCACAAGATTTATTCGGTCTCTGCTGCATGATTCTCTCAGCTGCTGAGGGGAGGAAATGGAAGGCAGATTTGAGATACCAAACCTATCAGGAGTTGTTACAGGCGGGAAAACATAATGAGAATGAACAGACAGGTCCTGTTCACCCTGTACACATCAGACTTCCAATATAACTCGGAGTCCTGCCATGTGCAGAAGTTCGCTGATGACACGGCCATAGTGGGGTGTGTAAGGAATGGACAGGAAGAGGAGTATAGGAAACTGATACAGGACTTTGTGATATGGTGCAACTCAAACTACCTGCGTCTCAATATCACCAAGACCAAGGAGATGGTGGTGGAATTTAGAAGATCTAGGCCTCATATGGAGCCAGTGATCATTAATGGAGAATGTGTGGAGCAGGTTAAGATCTACAAGTATCTGGGAGTACAGTTAGACGAGAAGCTAGACTGGACTGCCAACACAGATGCCTTGTGCAGGAAGGCACAGAGTCGACTGTACTTCCTTAGAAGGTTGGCGTCATTCAATGTCTGCAGTGAGATGCTGAAGATGTTCTATAGGTCAGTTGTGGAGAGCGCCCTCTTCTTTGTGGTGGCGTGTTGGGGAGGAAGCATTAAGAAGAGGGACGCCTCACGTCTTAATAAGCTGGTAAGGAAGGCGGGCTCTGTCGTGGGCATAGTACTGGAGAGTTTAACATCGGTGGCTGAGCGAAGGGCGCTGAGTAGGCTACGGTCAATTATGGAAAACCCTGAACATCCTCTACATAGCACCATCCAGAGACAGAGAAGCAGTTTCAGCGACAGGTTACTGTCGATGCAATGCTCCTCAGACAGGATGAAGAGGTCAATACTCCCCAATGCCATTAGGCTTTACAATTCAACTGCCAGGACTTAAGAACTTTTTAAAGCTATTATTAATGCTTTTTGAGTTAGTGATTTAGATGCATATCATATTCTTACTGAGTTAAGTATTGTATGTAATTAGTTTTTGCTACAACAAGTGCATGGGACATTGGAAAAAAAGGTTGCATTTCCCCATGGGGATGAATAAAGTATCTATCTATCTATCTATCTAGAGTAGTTGAATGCAAACCTAACCCTGGGGAATGGGGACCAGACTATTGGGAGTGATTTGTGGCCTGCTATGGCACTTTCGCAGGAGACCAAGCCTTTAATAATGGGAATCTGTCCCCCCAGTTTAATGCCCTACTGTTCTATCACTTACCAATATAGATAGCCAACAGGATTAAAAATAATATGGATTGGCCTGACAATGACCGAAATGGAATACGTTGAGCTTTGACATATCATTGCGACCCGACTTTCGAATCCCGATCGACCCTGAAGGGAACTAATATTAAAGGAGAATATGTTCAGTGGAAAGAAGGATGCGAGCGGGCTATATCTGGGGATCAGAAATGGGAACAGAAGAACAGAAAGCTGCCATGGGACAGGTGGGGAAAACAACCCGTTTAGAAATGGACAAGCAAGGATGCTTCCTACTGTGATTTCCGCCCCTCAGGAAGAGCCCAATGTAATATGCAAGTTGCTGGAATTCCAATTTCGTTTATGATTGATATGGGGGCAACCACAACCACTCTCGATCAGGAAACAGTATCAGAAAAGGGATTCCAGCTATCAGACGCTACAATCGCTGTGTCTGGCTTTGAAGGCGTAGGATGTACGTATTCACATAACCAGCCACTGCAGGTGGAATTCCAGGGGAACCAGTGTGAGGTTTCATTTACAGTCACCACCAGTCGGGGGTGTAATCTAGCAGGGAGAGACTTGCTCTGTCTGTTGGAAGTCGAGATCCTCTGCAGAGACAATGGTATCACCCTGCAACTAGCGAACAACCGACAGCTTCCCCAATTTCTGCACCCCCCCCCCCCCCCAGTGGTGGGCACTTAATCCGGACTCCACTGAGTCTGAACCCCTTCTGCCAGCGGCCGACTCTCATGTGACTCTGTACTTTGACCCTACGGGGTGCTCAACTGAGGAAAGCCATATTTATGCAGCCCTCGAGGGACAGAAGTTCCCATTCACGGTGATTGGACAGGTTAAAGGAAGAGAGGGCAGTTCATTACTGTCTGAAGTTCTGGATTTCCTTTGGCGACAGACAGGACTGGTGGTTGCCCATACCAGCATCAGGGTTTGCCCTGGGTTCCCTGCCTACACCCTGACAAAACAAGCCTCCAGCACGAAAGGAGACTGGCGAGATTTCCTGTGGGCCAACTCCGATACTGGAAGGAGTCGGAAGTGAAGACGGGACATCTAGTAAAACTCTCTTTTAATGTTGACAAAACCCAAGATGTTGCACCACATCTCTGGGCAATTTCAGGCCATGAAGTCGGCTGCACCAACTGCCCCCTGTCCGGATCACAGTGAAAGAAGGACAGACTCTCCCATCCATTCTGCAATACCCCCTCAAGCCTGAGGCAACTTTTTACGAGGATGGAAGCTCTTTTGTGGATCCAGCAGGAAAATGACATTCTGACTATGCGATAGTGACGGACAGTGAAGTAATTGAGCAGGCCTCTTTTGAAGCAGCTGTCTCCGCCCAGAAGGCTGAGCTGTTTGCTCTGACTCGTGTCCGTATCCCAGCAACAGACAGAAATGTGAACGTTTACACAGACTCCCGTTATGCGTTTGGAATGGTACATGACTACGGGGCTCTCTGGGAACACGGGGATTCCTGACTTCCTCTGGCCATCCCATTAGTAATGCCACCTTTGTAAACAACTTACTCACCGCTCTACAGCTTCCTCGAGTTTCGGCTATTATTAAGTGTGCAGCCCACGTCCGCATGTCTAACCTGGTCACTACAGGCAATGCTTTAGCAGATGAGACAGCGAAAAGTGCGGCACAATCCTCGGTAGTTGTAGTCCGCTCGGGTTCCCGTCAAGCAATCCTCCATGACTCAAGCAGAACGGGTTTGCCAGACATGCGGGAGGTACGTACTTTTCAGGGGGACGTCTCTGAGGATGAGCGCAAACTGTGGTCCCAGATGGGATGCCAGAAAGACCCCGATCTAGGTTTTTGGATCACCCCAGTGGGACAGGTTTGTGTTCCTACACAGTTTTTACTAACATTGGTCAATTATGTACATAACTGTACACACTTGGAAAAGGAAGGAATGGTTGGTAACCTGTACCCTGCACACCGGGTACGACTCCCTTGACAGGTGAAACTTTTTCGTGTCTACAAGTTGATTTCATTGAATTGCCTCGAGTACGTTGCTATAGATACTGCTTAGTTATTATAGACGTGTTTAGTAGATGGGTTGAAGCTTTTCCAACTACCATTAATACTGCTGACTGTTGTGAAGGTATTATTACGGGAAATAATTCCCAGGTACGGCCTGCCAGAGATGCTGAGCTCTGACAATGGCCCACACTTTGTGGTGAAAGCAAACGAAGGGGTACGTAACGAACTAGCTATCAAGCAACAATTCCACTGTGTACACCACCCATTGGCCGCCGGTATGGTGGAAAGAGCCAATGCAACTCTGAAGAGTAAACTGGCCAGACTAACAGCGGAGACTGGACTCACTTGGTTGAAGGTCCGACCATTAGCCCGATTCCACATGAGGGTTACCCCACAGGGGAAAACAGGGTTGTCACCAGCTGAAATCATTTCTGGACGCGCCATCAGGACACCCTGGGAACAAAGTCTCAGGATTAAAGGCTAAATGAATAAGAATAAGGAACCTTGGTTCTCGAGGGAACTCTGATAAAGAAAAAGAGAGATGTATGACATGTATAAGAAACAGGGAGCAAATAAGGTACTAGAGGAGTATAAAAAGAGTAAGAAAATACTTAAGAAAGAAATCAGGAGGGCTAAAAGAAGACATGAGGTTGCTTTGGCAGTTAGGGTGAAGGATAATCCAAAGAGCTACATCAGGTATGTTAAGAGCAAAAGGATAGTAAGGGATAAAATTGGTCCTCTTGAAGATCAGAGTGGTCGGCTATGTATGGAACCGAAAGAAATGGGGGAGATCTTAAATGTTTTTTTTTTGCATCTGTATTTACTAAGGAAACTGGCATGGAGTCAATGGAAATAAGGCAAACAAGTATTGAGGTCATGGAACCTATACAGATAGAAGAGGAGGAGGTGCTTGCTATCTTGAGACGAGTAGATAAATATCCAAGACCTGACAGGGTATTCCCTCAGACCTTGAAGGAGACTAGTGTTGAAATTGCAGGGGCCCTGGCAGATATATTTAAATGTCGTTATCTACGGGTGAGGTGCCAGAGATTTGGAGGATAGCTCATGTTGTTCCGTTGTTTAAAGCAGGCTCTAAAAGTAATTCTCGAAATTATGGGCTGGTACGTTTGATGTCGGTAGTGGGTAAAATATTGGAGGAGTACTAAGAGACAGGATCGACAATTATTTAGATAGACAGGGTCTTATTAGGGAGAGTCAACATGGCTTTGTGTGTGGTAGGTCATGTTTAACAAATATATTAGAGTGTTTTGAGGAGGTTACAAGGAAAGTGGATGAAAGCAAGGCAGTGGATGTTGTCTACATGGACTTCAGTAAGGCCTTTGACAAAGTCCCGCATGGGAGGTTAGGTAGGAAGATTCAGTCGCTAGGTATAGATGGTAAGGTAGTAAATTGGATTAGACATTGGCTCAATGGGAGAAACCAGAGATTGGTAGTGGAGGATTGTTTCTCTGAGTGGAGGCCTGTGACTAGTGATGTGCCACGGGGATCAGTGCTGGGTCCATTGTTATGTGTCATCTATATCAATGATCTGGATAATAATTTGGTAAATTGGATCAGCAAATTTGCTGATGATACAAAGATCGGAAGTATAGTGGACAGTGAAGAAGGTTTTCAAAGCTTGCAAAGGGATCTGGACCAGCTAGAAAAATGGGCTGAAAAATGGCAAATGGAGTTTAATACAGACAGGTGTGAGGTGTTGCACTTCAGAAGGAAAAACCAATGTAGAACAGATAAGGTAAATGGTGGGGCACTGAGGAGTGCAGTAGAAGAGGGATCTAGGAATACTGATACAAACTTCCCTAAAAGTGGCGTCATGGGTCGATAGGGTAGTAAAGAGAGCTTTTGGTACATTGGCCTTTATGAATCAAAGTACTGAGTATAAGAATTGGAATGTTATGGTGAGGTTGTATAAGGCATTGGTGAGGCTGAATTTGGAGTATCATGTGCAGCTCCGGTCACCGAATTACAGGAAGGATATTAATAAGGTTGAAAGAGTGCAGAGAAGGTTTACGAGGATGCTGCCGGGACTTGAGAAACTGAGTTACAGAGAAAGGTTGAATAGTTTAGGACTTTATTCCTTGGAGCGTAGAAGAATGAGCGGAGACTTCATAGAGGTATATAAAATTATGATGGGTTTAGATAGAGTGAATGCAAGCAGGCTTTATCCACTGAGGCTAGAGGAGAAAAAAAACCAGAGGACACGGGTTAAGGGTGAAGGGCAAAACGTTTAAAGGGAACATTGTGTGGGGGGGGGGGGCTTCTTCACAACTGGTTCTGACAGAGGCATAACTGGTTCTTCTGGGCACATTCTGTCTCACTCCCAACTATTCCCTACCTTCCTTTGTGCAGGTACGTAATGTCTAAAGGACCAGTGTTTGAGTAAACGAGACTCACCAAACTTTCTCCTGACTGAATCAATGGAAACCCTGAGTCAGATGGGTTCTCTCCAGTTGGTGCTCTCAGTCTTCGGGCTGGTTCACTTGTTGCTGTTCCCTCATCTTCAGTTGTGGTTTTTCTTCCAATAAATCTCTCACTGCAGGTCTAACTTTAACATGAAAGATAATGAAGCACATTAACATTACAAAGGAGGACCAAACATTTCTGCTTAATGTTACTAGGAACAAAACTCACTGAAATTTAAACGTTGAAGGCAAATATAATGATCTCAGTGAACAATCTTTTATTGTCCCTCACATGTCACAAAACGATATGGGATAAGAAGGAGCCATCATTCAGTCATGGTAAGACATAAGACAAAGGAACAGAATTAGATGATTCGATCCATCTGGTCTGCCACACCACTCAACCAGGGCTGATTTTTATTCCAACACCATATTCCTGCCTTCCTCCTGTAACCCTGAAGCTACTTAGCAATCATGAATATATTAATCTCTGTCATAAATATACCCAAATGGCAGCCTCAATCAGACTCTGTGGCAACAAATTCCATAGATCAGACATCTTTTGGCAAAAAAAAATTCTCAACTGAATTTTAACAGGAAGCATCTTTATTCTGAGACTGTGCTGTCAGATCACAGACTCTGTCAATGGAAACATCCTCTCCATGTCCACTGTATGCAGGCTTTCCAGCATTCGGTAAGTTTACTTAACCATACATCCCTCCACCACCCCCACCGTCCCTCTGAACTCCATCGAGCACAGGTCCAGAACCATCAAATGCTCCTCATACATAACGCCGATCATTCCTGAGATTATTCATGTAAACCTTGTTAGCAACAACTGTACTGAACACATTTCCAGGAATAACAGACAAATTGGTACCAGGATAATTTAAAGGGAAACGTTGTGCTTTCTTTACTGTTCTACTATCATATGTGCTGGTGCGTGGCCAAGTGGTTAAGGCGTTGGTCTAGTGATCTGAAGGTTGCTAGTTCGAGCCTTGGCAGAGGCTGCGTGTGTGTCCTTGAGCAACGACACCAATGCCAAGCTGTATGGGTCCTAATGCCCTTCCCTTGGACAACATCGGTGGCGTGGAGAGGGGAGACTTGCAGAGACTCTAACGGAGGCCTACAAACTATCACAGCCATTTTCATTTCCAGGTTAAAACAGGTCCATTTCATGAAATATAAACCAAGAAATAAAAAGAAACTGGAATTACCAGAAACACTCAGCAGGTAAGGAACAGCTTACAATACAATTCAATTAATAACATTTCATCAGATTGAGTTCAAACATTTTCAGTTTTTAGTGCAGATCTCCAGCACAGCTGCCTGATTTCTACTATGTGACAGTGGGGGGGGGGGGGGGGGGGTGGGATTTCCAAACACAGTTTGAACACCAGACTCAAGGTCTATTTCTACTGTTGTAAACACGGAACAGCCCATTTACTCACAGCCTCTCCCTGTGAGGATGAAATGGGAACTAATCCTCTCCTCAGATTGGCAGTCATTGCTTCCAAAGGAACTCCAGAAACAAACATCTGATCCCAGACCAGAAATACTCGATCAACACCTCACAAGCCCAAACAGCTCAATCCCGGGTCCACTTTACCTGGATCAAAACCCGTGATCTCCCAGGACCCAATCTCACAGACTCACACAGCTGAATCTGCCACTCACCGACCCTAAGAGTCTCACACATCGTCCCCACATCTCACACTGGGTAGTGCAATCTAAGATTTCACCACAACCAATGTCCAGCTGCTCAAAATTTCTGCTTCATTGCAGGATCTGTATCTTACAGCCCATCTGTAGAAGCTCAAACCAAAGTCAAAGCCAAAACACCAATAGTTCCATTTGCCTGGAATGCCGATCACAGGATTAGAGCCCAAGCACCAACTCTCCCAGTACTCTTTGCTGCCAGTAAAATGCTGCAGTGTGTCAGCCCGTCACTGTTCATAAACTAGCACCTCCACACCAGTGCACAACAGAACTGGGACCTGATGACCCTCTGACATTCCAACTAACAATAACCGATTCTGGAAATGACTCAGCGAGGCCAAAGGTACAAAAGAACACTTCACAATGAAGACAAGGGTTGGAAGAAAGTTTGCTGATATATAACATTGAGGAGGTGGGATACAAGGCGGACTGAGGATGACCCAGATGGTTGATGTATATCACTGAAGCGGGGTTGGGGGGTGTGAGGAGACTGGACAGAGGTTGAACAAGATGAGCAGATGGAACCAGGTGGGAGAAGGGATCAAGGACGATCACTGATGGTCCTCCAGCAACACATAGCTACTGAATGAATAGTACATACTATTGTACAAAAGATTCTAAAATGACAGAATTAGCAAAAATAACAAGAACTTTGCCAGATATACTTTGACGCTCACCAAAATTTTTGTCAACACAACATAGAAAGTTTCCCATCCGGACACTTCACGTTTTGCATGGTAACTACTCTGCCCGTGACTGCGAGGAACTGCAGAGACCTTTGGATCCAGATCAGCACATCACAGAAACCATTCTCCCCCCCCCCCAGACTTCCCAGTCCCTCGGTAAAGCAGGCAGTGAAATCAAAGATCCCCACAACCTGGGACGTTCTCCTTTCTCACCCACCCCAGTCTGGGAGAAGACACAACAGCCATAAAGCTCCAGGACAAATGTGAGGAGCCTCAGGAAGCGAGGTGAGTTGGGGGAAGTTAACGGGACTCAGTGGCCAACATCAGATTTCCCAACACAACATGGAGGATGCATGACCACCCATCTGGAGATTGTGAACATGCACAAAGAGATCGTTACATCTGCGGTTAAATGGGAGGGACAAATGGGATCACGTGACCAGTGGGGTCTAACACCCCAGGCATAGTCTCCAACTTCCCAGCACTCTGTGGAAATAAACAAACTTGCCCCTCACATCTCCTCTCACCTTAAATGTGTCAGACATTTCAAACCCCAGGTAAAACATAATGTCTGTCCACTCTACCTATTCCTCTCGTAATCTTGTAAACGTCCGTCCAGTCTCACCCCAGCCTGCGCCGCTCTGGAGAAAACAACACAAGTTTGTCCAACCTCTCGTTATAGCTCATGCCCTCTAATCCAGGCAGGGTTCTGGTAAACCTCTTCTGCGCCCTCCCCAAAGCCCCGACATCCTTCCGAGAATGGGGGCAACCAGAACTGTATGAAACACTCCAGATGAGGGCTAACAAGTTTTACAAAGCTGCAACACAACTTCATGACTTTTGAACTAATTCAACTAATAAAGACAACCACGCCATTTGCCTTCTTAACCACCCGATCAATCTGTGCAGTCTCTTTCAGGGAGCGATGAACTTGGAGTCGAAGATCCCTCTGATCATCGACACTGTTCAGGGTTTTGCATTTAACACTGTACTGTCTCATACATTCAGGGGTGCAGTGCTACCAGAGCTCACCGGTAAAAAAGTCAAAATAAACAAGCACGGAATTTAACAGCGGCCGCATATTAAATAGAGGGAATTTTACGGAAGCGGGGGTTGGGAAGAGGGGGTGTTGGCTGGTGGGGAAAAATACCACTAATAACATTAGGATATTTGATCGTTTTTGGTGAAATCCTGGAGCTGTGACTGTTTTTTATTTAGGTATTTGTGAAATTCCTTCTCGCTCGACCCGTTGTCCTAGGAAGCTGGGAAATACCTGCACAGAAGTGCGAGCATTTTTCCTCTCTTTCCAATGGGTACCATTGGATTCCAGGAAGGAGCTATATTAAGCAAGGAATGAACATAGAAACCCAAGTTTAAAAGTCGAAAACAATGAAAGAAAAATTCACTGCTCGCTCATCTTCTTCCTGATTTTGATCGAATACACAATCTAATCATCCAAAATCCTCTTCTACACCTGGATAAATTTAGTTTTGTTTTACAAGCTAAATGGAAAAAAAGCATTTCTGGGCTATAAGCTAGTTTTACGTCATTTCAACTATCATTAATAGCGGATCAACCCCTTGGCCTCGCTCCACCAATTGTAGCTGATGGGAAAGAGGCTCTTTTTCTCTTTGTGTTGATAGGAAAAAGAGTAACTTAGTGAGGCAATGAACGAGATGACATGCATTTCCAAAACTCCCAAATGGTTGCTGTCATCCCGTTAACATTTGTCACTTGCAAACTACGATATTTTCTATTTGTATAAATGCGATAATTCATGCAAAGATTCAAGCTTCTTTAACTTTTTATATATTTAAAGACTAAACAGAATCTGTAAAGATCGAACCATGTAACACCTGACGTGTGAGAATATTGTGAGTATCGACACTCACAGGTACACTTCCCGTCCAACCATTTCTGTGAGAGAAACGGTACGAGGCAGAGTTGCCAACCTACCACATTTGAGACTAATATTCAGCAATATTCCTGGCTTTAGCAATAGTTCGTCAGACGTTCTTTTTTCATACTTGATTACTTGGTTCCAATTTAGGTGGCTAAAAGTGTAAAAAAAATGAATGGCTTTATTTCTGTTATTTTTATACCTCTGAGGAACACTGCTAAGCGCTGCGGGCCCTGCCGTCTGCTCCGACTCAGTCGTATTAGTAAGGCTACATCTGTGCTGGTCCGTGGATTACTCGCTAATCCTAATGTAAATTTTTCTCACTAACAACCCTTTGGCTTCTAAGCAAACAAAGTTATTTTACTTGCTTGATAATTATATTTTATGATAATCAGTTAAGTGCAACCGTGCAATACTTTGTCATATTATTAAATTAAGTATTATATGTTTAATTGTACCAGTTATACACTGAAATGTAGTGAGAGGCTGTAATCTTGTTAATGTCTTAGCTATCACTATATTTCTGTGGAGCTCTGGAATTCACATATTTCTTTCATCTTGGTTTACTGCTTGACATTATAAGAAGCCCTATATATGTCACACCCAATTTGTGTACCTGCTCATTACACGAATGGGGCAAGGAAGTTGCCCAGTACATGAAATGAACAGGTAGACAAATTGGGTGTCACACACGAAAGGTGATTGATAACTTCGTGGCCTAAGGTGGAACAAGTCAATTTTACAAAACCAAGCAATTTTCAATTAACTGAAACAGAAATACCGCAAAAGTTATTAATTTCAAACTGTGAGAGCTGAAGCCATAAATTAAGATGTGCGTTTCTGAAAGAGGTTGGGGGGGTCGGTGCAGTAAACAAATGTGATTTAATTATGTCTGATAAGCAGGAATGCAGAAGCCCTGACGAGATTAATTGCTTGTGGAATCATTGAAGTCCTGAGATATGGACTATTGTTTTACAGAAATGTGTAAAAAAAAACTCCAAATATGGAATGGGATAAGACTATGCACCTCCCGAGTCAGGGAGGGGAGGAGTAAGGAAGAAGGATAAAACCTGTTGCCCTGTAAGGTTCGGGGTTCCCTTCTCTGAGGGAGCCCAGCTCTGCAGAACTGTTAATAAACTTTGTTTCCTTGAATTTGTCTTGAAGCCATTATTCGGGAGCGTGGCTCCTTTCTGACAAAACTTTATGCATAATCAGTCAAAGAGTTGAACCACGTGCAGGTACCGAGAGTTGTATAACTTTAAGCCTTCTAACTTAGGCCGCGAACTTATCAACCAACCACCCCCCCACCCCGTACAGCTCCGGCACCTAAAAAATTGCCACTGCACCCCTGCTCCAGCCGTCCGGCAGAGCTCGGGCCCGGCCCTTTCCCAATGATGCAACCGGCCCACATTTACACAATTTCGGGATCAGCCCCGACTCACCCCCGCTCGAATCGGAAAACCGCCAACAGCTGCAGAGAGCACTGCGCATGCGTATAGCAGACGTTTCTCCGCAGCGCCACCCGTGGCCGGAGGCCCGCACAGCGCCACCTGTGGCCGGAGATCCATGCAGCGCCACCAGTCTCTGGAGGTCCATGCAGCGCCACCAGTCTCTGGAGGTCCATGCAGCGCCACCTGTGGCCGGAGGTCCATGCAGCGCCACCAGTCTCTGGAGGTCCATGCAGCGCCACCAGTCTCTGGAGGTCCATGCATCGCCACCTGTGGCCGGAGGTCCATGCAGCGCCACTAGTGGCTGGAGGCGGGAGGGACAACGGAGAGGCAAATCACAAACACCACAAAGTCTGCAGATGCTGGAAATTCAGAGCAACACAAACAAAATGCTGGCGGAACTCAGCAGGCCGGGCAGACTCTATCGAAAAGAGTTTCAGTTGAACCCTCCTTCAGGACTGAGATGGGATGGGAGAAATATCTGAATAAAACCGGGGCGGGTGAGGAAATGTCTCGCTGGAAGGTGACAGGTGAAGCCAGGTTGGTGGGAAAGCTCAAGAGCAGAAGAAAATAGAGTCTAATAGGAGACGGGAGTGGAGAATAGGAGAAAGATATGGAGCAGTGGACCCAGAGAGAAGTGATACGCAGGTGAGAGGACGTGAAAAGTCAGAGAGGAAGAGAGGGAGTGGGAGGGAGGGGTGTGAGTGAAATTTGTTCACCGGAAGGAGAAATCGATATTCATGCCATCAGGTTGTGGGGGTGGGGGTACATACACGGAATATGAGGTGCTGATCCTGCACCCTGAAGGTAGCTTCATCTTGGCACAAGAGGGGGCGATGGGTTGACACGTCGGAACGAGAATGGGAATCGGAATGAAAATGTTTGGACACCGGGAACTCCCGCTCGGAGCGGATAGTTCAAAGTTTAATTTATTATAAAGCAGGTATCCATAAACAACTCTGAGTTTTTTTGTTCTTCTCTGGAGAACCACGAAACAAAGAAAGAACATGAAAGTCGCTCAGGGAGAAAAATCAAACTCCCACCCCACCCCCCGCATAAAACAGAACGTCATCCTGATCATCAACTCCCAAACCCACCCCTCCAGACAAAAGGGAACTATAATATTGATGCCCCCCGCAAAAAAAATAACACTACCCCACATAACTGCGGAGGAGCCAGTGTCACCAGTGTCGAGGCGGCAGCATCGGGAGCAGCGGACACAACAGGCGACCTCGGAAGATTCACAGGTGAAGTGTCGCCTCACCTGGAAGAATGTTTGGACAACGGAGAGAGATCGGCTGTCCGGCCCTTTCACTCTGACACCCCGAACTCCACATCAAATCCGTCCAAACGAATCTGGGTGAACTTTAATGACCAATAAATATAATTCCTCTCAGCGATCAGCTGTCTGAGTGATCCCCTGACTCTGAGTGGAAGGGGTATCTATGGTCCACACTGTCAGGGTGTTGAGTTTACCAGGAGACAAAGACTGCAGGGACGAGAGGTTTTCTGTTGACTAATACACTGTGTGGGGACCCCGCTGGCAATTCTGGTGTTGTGACCCGAATCAAGACAAACACCACGCTGCCCAGTCCACCAACAACACGGCACAGCCGGACACATAACAGGGGACTTTACATCCCACAACACTGGATTCAGTGATGAAACCCGGGATTAATGTTGTTGTCCCACTGAAAGGTCCATTAAATGCCAGCGCTCTCCCACAGGTGACGTCACACAGCTCCTCCCCCCACGCGCATGTCGTCACACACGGGCTCCCGACACCGGGATTTGCCCTCACGTGCGCGGCGTCTCACGTCACCCACGCGCTGCTGCGCTCGAGCTTTATCGGTTGAACGGCTGGGCTAATAATCACGTGACCAGCCCCTCCCGCACCGCTGTCGACAGAGGAGTCAGGAGCTGCGCTATTCCCATTGGTGCGAGGCGATGTCTATCACCGGTTACAACCAGTCGCGGAGGCGGACAGGCCGAGTGGGCGTTACCCCGCTGAGCCCGTCTCCCGCTCGGAGAAAAGCTCAAAGTAAATGTCCGCTTTCTGATTTATTTCCATTTCCCTCCGAGGGAAGTTGGGGCGTTTGTGAAGCGTCTCCCGCGGCCGGAGTCCGATGTATCGCCGGGAGGTAGGAGGAGACCGCTCGGCCCGTCGGTGTGATGCCGGCTCCCCGGGGAGGGGGGGTTTTATTGAGAGGGTGAAGATGGTGAGAGAGGGGGCGGACAGGATGTTTGTCCCGGGGGGGACAGGAGGGGCTCATCTGTGGAAATGTCTGAGCCCACGGTGGTGTCGAGCGGAGGGATTCACCACCTTGGGGGGGTGGGCAAACACCGGCAGACTGTTGCCCTGCAAGCGGGGCAGAGAGACAATTATTTGTGTTTTGTTGGGATTGTACCTGGAATATGGTGTAAAATCCCGATCCCCACACTTACACGGGTTATACGGTCCAAAGGACAAACTGCCGGAGGGTCGGGGCAGAGAGACAATTATTTGTGTTTTGTTGTGATTGTACCTGGAATATGGTGTAAAATCCCGATGCCCACACTAACACGGGTTATACGGTCCAAAGGACAAACTGCCGGAGGGTCGGGGCAGAGAGACAATTATTTGTGTTTTGTTGGGATTGTACCTGGAATATGGTGTAAAATCCCGATCCCCACACTAACACGGGTTATACAGACCAAAGGACAAACTGCCGGAGGGTCGGGGCAGAGAGACAATTATTTGTGCTTTGTTGGGATTGTACCTGGAATATGGTGTAAAATCCCGATGCCCACACTAACACGGGTTATACGGTCCAAAGGACAAACTGCCGGAGGGTCGGGGCAGAGAGACAATTATTTGTGTTTTGTTGGGATTGTACCTGGAATATGGTGTAAAATCCCGATCCCCACACTAACACGGGTTATACAGACCAAAGGACAAACTGCCGGAGGGTTCGGGCAGGGTGAGAATTATTTGTGTTTTGTTGGGATTGTACCTGGAATATGGTGTAAAATCCCGATCCCCGCACTAACACGGGTTATACAGACCAAAGGACAAACTGCCGGCGAGTCGGGCAGAGTGACAATTATTTGTGTTTTGTTGGGATTGTACCTGGAATATGGTGTAAAATCCCGATCCCCACACTAACACTGGTTATACAGACCAAAGGACAAACTGCCGGAGGGTCGGGGCAGAGTGACAATTATTTGTGTTTTGTTGGGATTGTACCTGGAATATGGTGTAAAATCCCGATCCCCACACTAACACGGGTTATACAGACCAAAGGACAAACTGCCGGAGGGTCGGGGCAGAGTGACAATTATTTGTGTTTTGTTGAGATTGTACCTGGAATATGGTGTAAAATCCCGATCCCCACACTAACACGGGTTATACAGACCAAAGGACAAACTGCCGGAGGGTCGGGGCAGAGTGACAATTATTTGTGTTTTGTTGAGATTGTACCTGGAATATGGTGTAAAATCCCGATCCCCACACTAACACGGGTTATACAGACGATAGGACAAACTGCCGGAGGGTCGGGCAGAGTGACAATTATTTGTGCTTAGTTGGGATTGTACCTGGAATATGGTGTAAAATCCCGATCCCCACACTATCACGGGTTATACAGACCAAAGGACAAATTGCCGGAGGGTCGGGGCAGGGTGACAATTATTTGTGCTTTGTTGGGATTGTACCTGGAATATGGTGTAAAATCCCGATCCCCACACTAACACGGGTTATACAGACCAAAGGACAAATTGCCGGAGGGTCGGGGCAGGGTGACAATTATTTGTGCTTTGTTGGGATTGTACCTGGAATATGGTGTAAAATCCCGATCCCCACACTAACACGGGTTATACAGACGATAGGACAAACTGCCGGAGGGTCGGGGCAGAGTGACAATTATTTGTGTTTTGTTGGGATTGTACCTGGAATATGGTGTAAAATCCGGATCCCCACACTAACACGGGTTATACAGACCAAAGGACAAACTGCCGGAGGGTCGGGCAGAGTGACAATTATTTGTGTTTTGTTGGGATTGTACCTGGAATATGGTGTAAAATCCCGATCCCCACACTAACACGGGTTATACAGACCAAAGGACAAACTGACGGAGGGTCGGGGTAGAGTGACAATTATTTGTGTTTTGTCGGGATTGTACCTGGAATATGGTGTAAAATCCCGATCCCCACACTAACACGGGTTACACAGACCAAAGGACAAACTGCCGGAGGGTCCGGGCAGAGAGACAATTATTTGTGCTTTGTTGGGATTGTACCTGGAATATGGTGTAAAATCCCGATCCCCACACTAACACGGGTTACACAGACCAAAGGACAAACTGCCGGAGGGTCCGGGCAGAGTGACAATTATTTGTGCTTTGTTGGGATTGTACCTGGAATATGGTGTAAAATCCCGATCCCCACACTAACACGGGTTATACAGACCAAAGGACAAACTGCCGGAGGGTCGGGGCAGAGTGACAATTATTTGTGTTTTGTTGTGATTGTACCTGGAATATGGTGTAAAATCCCGCTCCCCACACTAACACGGGTTATACAGACCAAAGGACAAACTGCCGGAGGAACTCAGTGGGTCGGGCAGCATCTGTGGAGGGAAATGGACCGTCAACACTTCGGGCCGAGACCCTCCCTCGGGACTGAGAGTGGACGGGCAATAGTCAGAGAAAAGAGGTGAGGGGTGGGGATGTGGCAAGAGCTGGGGAGTGAGAGGTGGATCCAGGTGAGGGGGGAGGTGGGCAGGTGGAAACAGTGACAGGGGTGGGAGGTGAGTAGTTGGGGCAACACGGGGCTGCAGAAGATGGAAATTAATTCCACAGAGGATGAACATAGAGAGTATTTGTTATAGAGAGTGCGATGAAGATTCACCAGACTGATCCCTGGGGTGGTGGAGTCATCATATGAAGAAAGATCAAATGTGATAACCCTTTCATTTAGAGAATCGGGGACTGAGAGGTGAACACATTGAGATTCACAACATCATTACCGGCTGAACCAGGGATCCCAGTCTCTGAAAAAAGGAGTGGACGGTCCGGGACTGAGATGAGGGGAAATGCCTCCACTCCGAGGGTGTTGAATGTCTGTAAATCCCCACCACAGAGGGCGGTGAAGACTCGGTGATCGTCCCCACGTAAAACAGAGGCCGGCAGATGTGTGTAGACCGAAGGGATGGAGGAAATGAGGATCGGGCAGAAACATGTGGACGAGATGGGAGAGCAGCCGCCATCTTGTTGATAGTTAGAGGGGCTGAATGGCCACCTCCTGCTGTTTCTCACTTGATGTCTCAGTGTTCCTGTCCAGTGAGGCAGGAGGAATGTGAATAGAAATTAGTGTTTATAAAGATAGACTGATTTACATGAAACCTGCACAATTCTGTTCTGGATCTAAAATGTCAGTCGGATCGGAACGGGATTCGAACCCGTAACAGTGACCCAGGGAGGTGGAGGGATGGGACGGGAATATACGGAGGGAAAATGTTAAACGTGTACGGGAGATGCGGTGGGGAGGTCGGGCAGCGTGTGAGGGGCGAGGAGTGGAGTCACCGGGTCACGTGGGAGACCCTCCACCCGTCACGTGATCCCGTTTTACCGCGGATCCGCAGCATCTGCAGCACACACAAAATGCTGGTGGAACACAGCAGGCCGGGCAGCATCTACAGGGAGAAGCTCTGTCGACGTTTCGGGCCGAGACCCTTCGTCGGGACTAACTGAAAGGAAATATAGTAAGAGATCTGAAAGTACGAGGGGAGGGGAAATGCGAAATGATAGGAGAAGACCAGAGGGGGTGGGGTGAAGCTAAGAGCTATAAGGTGATTGGCGAAAGGGGTACAGAGCTGGAGAAGGGAAAGGATCATGGGACGGGAGGCCTCGGGAGAAAGAAAGAGGGAGGGGGGCACCAGAGGGAGATGGAGAACGGGTAGAGTGACGGGCAGAAAGAGAGAAAAAAAGGAGGAGGGTGGAAAAAAAAAACTAAATATATCAGGGATGGGGTAAGAAGAGGAGGAGGGTCATTAACTGAAGTTAGAGAATTCAATGTTCACGCCAGCAGGTTGGAGGCTACCCAGCCGGTATATGTTATTGTTCCTCCAACCTGAGTGTGGCTTCATCTTGACAGTAGAGGAGGCCATGGATAGACATATCAGAATGGGAATGGGACATGGAATTAAAATGTGTGGCCTCTGGGAGATCCTGCTTTCCTTGGCAGACCGAGCGTAGGTGTTCAGCGAAATGGTCTCCCAGTCTGCGTCGGGTCTCACCAAAGGCCACACCGGGATCACCGGACGCAGTATACCACACCAGCCGACTCACAGGTGAAGTGTCGCCTCACCTGGAAGGACTTTCTGGGGCCCTGAATGGTGGTGAGGAAGGAAGTGTAAGGGCAGGTGTAGCACTTGTTCTGCTTACAAGGATAAGTGCCAGGAGGGAGATCGGTGGGGAGGGATGGGGGACAAGGGAGTCGCATAGGGAGCGATCCCTGCGGAAAGCAGAAAGGGAATGTGGAGGGAAAGATGTGCTTGGTAGTGGGATCCCGTCGGAGGTGGCGGAAGTTACGGAGAAATATACGTTGGACCCGGAGGCTGGTCGGGTGGTAGGTGAGGACAAGGGGAACCCTATCCCAAGTCGGGTGGTGGGCAGATGGGGTGAGGGCAGATGTGCGGGAAATGGGAGAGATGCGTTTCAGAGCAGAGGTGATGACAGACAGACATACTTTATTGACCCCGAGGGAAACTGGGTTTCGTTACAGACGCACCACCAAGAATAGTGAAGAAATATTGCAATATAAAACCATAAATAATTAAATAATAATAAGTTAATCATGCCAAGTGGAAATAAGTCCAGGGCCCGCCTATTGGCTCAGGGTGTCTGACACTCCGAGGGAGGAGTTGTAAAGTTTGATGGCCACAGGCAGGAATGACTTCCTATGACGCTCAGTGTTACATCTCGGTAGAATGAGTCTCTGGCTGAATGTAATCCTGTGCCTAACCAGTACATTATGGAGTGGATGGGAGTCATTGTCCAAGATGGCATGCAACTTGGACAGCATCCTCTTTTCCGACACCACCGTCAGAGCCCCTTTGTTTAAAAAATGAAGACATCTCCTTCGTCCTGGAATGAAAAGCCTCATCCTGAGAGCAGATGCGGCGGAGACAGAGGAATTGCGAGAAGGGGACAGCATTTTTGCAAGAGACAGGGTGGGAAGAATAATAGTCCAGGTAGCTGTGAGAGTCTGTCGGCTTAGTAGATATCAGTAGATAAGCCGTCTCCAGAGATGGAGACAGAAAGATCAAGAAAGGGGAGGGAGGTGTCGGAAATGGACCAGGTAAATTTGAGGGCAGGGTGAAAGTTGGAGGCAAAGTTAATGAAGTCGACGAGCTCAGCATGCGTGCAGGAGGCAGACCCAATACAGTCGTCGATGTAGCGAAGGAAAAGAGGGGGATGGATACCCGTATAGACTTGGAACATGGACTGTTCCACATAACCAACAAAAAGGCAGGCATAACTGGGACCCATGCGGGTGCCCATGGCTACACCCTTGGTTTGGAGGAAGTAGGAGGAGACAAAGGATAAATTATTGAGTGTAAGAACTAATTCCGCTAGACGGAGGAGAGTGGTTGTAGAGGGGAATTGTTTAGGACTGGAATCCAAAAAGAAGCGGAGAGCTTTGAGACCTTCCTGGTCGGGGGTGGAGGTATAGAGGGACTGGACGTCCATGGAGAAAATAAGGCGGTGGGGGCGAGGGAACTTAAAATCATTGAAAAAATTCAAAGCGTGAGAAGTGTCACGAACATAGGTGGGAAGGGATTGAACAAGGGGGGGATAAGACGGTATCAAGGTATGCAGAAACGAGTTCGGTGGGGCAGGAGCAATCTGAGACAATGGGTCTACCTGGACAGGCAGGTTCAAGGTATCAAGGTATACAGAAATGAGTTCGGTGGGGCAGGAGCAATCTGAGACGGTGGGACCACCTGGACAGGCAGGTTCAAGGTATTAAGGTATGCAGAAATGAGTTCTGTGGGGCAGGAGCAATCTGAGACAATGGGTCTACCTGGACAGGCAGATTCAAGGTATCAAGGTATGCAGAAATGAGTTCTGTGGGGCAGGAGCAATCTGAGACAAGGGGTCTACCTGGACAGGCAGGCTCAAGGTATCAAGGTATGCAGAAATGAGTTCTGTGGGGCAGGAGCAATCTGAGACGGTAGGTCCACCTGGACAGGCAGGTTCAAGGTATCAAGGTATGCAGAAATGAGTTCTGTGGGGCAGGAGCAATCTGAGACAATGGGTCCACCTGGACAGGCAGGTTCAAGGTATCAAGGTATGCAGAAATGAGTTCTGTGGGGCAGGAGCAATCTGAGACAA
The DNA here is from genome assembly GCF_048418815.1 of Hemitrygon akajei. Classification (NCBI taxonomy): domain Eukaryota; kingdom Metazoa; phylum Chordata; class Chondrichthyes; order Myliobatiformes; family Dasyatidae; genus Hemitrygon; species Hemitrygon akajei. The sequence goes on from NW_027331962.1 coordinate 2,611,168, forward strand.
TGGGTCCACCTGGACAGGCAGGTTCAAGGTATCATGGTATGCAGAAATGAGTTCGGTGGGGCAGGAGCAATCTGAGACAATGGGTCCACCTGGACAGGCAGTTTCAAGGTATCAAGGAATGCAGAAATGAGTTCTGTGGGGCAGGAGCAATCTGAGACAATGGGTCCACCTGGACAGGCAGGTTCAAGGTATCAAGGTATGCAGAAATGAGTTCTGTGGGGCAGGAGCAATCTGAGACAATGGGTCCACCTGGACAGGCAGGTTCAAGGTATCAAGGTATGCAGAAATGAGTTCTGTGGGGCAGGAGCAATCTGAGACAATGGGTCTACCTGGACAGGCAGGTTCAAGGTATCAAGGTATGCAGAAATGAGTTCGGTGGGGCAGGAGCAATCTGAGACAATGGGTCTACCTGGACAGGCAGGTTCAAGGTATCAAGGTATACAGAAATGAGTTCGGTGGGGCAGGAGCAATCTGAGACGGTGGGACCACCTGGACAGGCAGGTTCAAGGTATTAAGGTATGCAGAAATGAGTTCTGTGGGGCAGGAGCAATCTGAGACAATGGGTCTACCTGGACAGGCAGATTCAAGGTATCAAGGTATGCAGAAATGAGTTCGGTGGGGCAGGAGCAATCTGAGACAATGGGTCCACCTGGACAGGCAGTTTCAAGGTATCAAGGAATGCAGAAATGAGTTCTGTGGGGCAGGAGCAATCTGAGACAATGGGTCCACCTGGACAGGCAGGTTCAAGGTATCAAGGTATGCAGAAATGAGTTCTGTGGGGCAGGAGCAATCTGAGACAATGGGTCTACCTGGACAGGCAGGTTCAAGGTATCAAGGTATGCAGAAATGAGTTCGGTGGGGCAGGAGCAATCTGAGACAATGGGTCTACCTGGACAGGCAGGTTCAAGGTATCAAGGTATGCAGAAATGAGTTATGTGGGGCAGGAGCAATCTGAGACAATGGGTCTACCTGGACAGGCAGGTTCAAGGTATCAAGGTATGCAGAAATGAGTTCTGTGGGGCAGGAGCAATCTGAGACAATGGGTCTACCTGGACAGGCAGGTTCAAGGTATCAAGGTATGCAGAAATGAGTTCGGTGGGGCAGGAGCAATCTGAGACAATGGGTCTACCTGGACAGGCAGGTTCAAGGTATCAAGGTATGCAGAAATGAGTTCTGTGGGGCAGGAGCAATCTGAGACAATGGGTCTACCTGGTCAGGCAGGTTCAAGGTATCAAGGTATGCAGAAATGAGTTGAGTGAGGCAGGAGCAATCTGAGACAATGGGTCTACCTGGACAGGCAGGTTCAAGGTATCAAGGGATGCAGAAATGAGCGACATCGCGCATGCTCGGTGGGCAGGAGCAATCTGAGACAATGGGTCTACCTGGACAGGCAGGTTCCGAGGCCCCGCCCACTTACCTGGTGACGCGCTGGCAACATCGCGCATGCTCAGTACGGGAAGGGTGGTGTTGTTTTTCGTTCTTTGTTGAAGCGGGACGGCGGTGGAATCGGGATCGGGATCGGGATCGGGAGGGGTCCTCACCCTCGCCCCTTGGGGCGGGGAGCCGGGAACGGATCATTCTCTGCGGGGCGACACCAAGAATTTCCTTTCGGTGAGTATTGACGCAGGTCCGGAGCGGGGAGGTCTGATGTTAGGCCATTAACTTTCCCGAACTGGAGTACAAAAGGTGGGGGTGGGGGAGGGAGAGAGAAACACAAGGTGATCGGTGAAACCTGAAGGGGGAGGGGATGAACTTTCCCGAACTGGCGGCCTGGCCTCGCTTCCTTCACAGAATCTGCCGGGGTCGGTCCGGGTTGTGAGACCTTCACACCGAACCGTCTGAGATGAGCCGCCGCTCAGCCCCTGTTGTTCTGGTCCTGTTAGCAGGATGAAGTAAAACATGTTTCTATCTTGTTACTGACAGAGAAATGTACAATTTGTGTTCCGTGTGTTATCTGAATGTACTTGCCTGTGATGCTGCCACAAGTCAGTGTTTCTCTGTCACTGTACCTTCCCGTACTTGTGCACTTGGCAATAAATTCAACAGGACCTGAGAAATCTCAGTGAGATTTGATTAGTGATGATCATCTTGGCAGCTCGGTAGGTCGAATGTATGAGACAGGACACTGTTAAATGCAAAACCCTGAACAGTGTTGATGATCAGAGGGATCTTAGACTCCCTGAAAGAGACTGCACAGATTGATCGGGTGGGTAAGAAGGCAAATGGCGTGGTTGTCTTTATTAGTTGAAGCACTGAGTTCAAAAGTCGGGATTTTCTGTTGGAGCTTTATAAACCGGATGGGGGGTGGTTTGATTTTTATCCCGTTCGTTGTTGAAGCGGATCGTCTGGGGGATCGGGAGTGGCAGGGAGAGGGTCCTCGCCCCCTCCCCCCCCCCCGGGGGAGAAATCAGTTTCCCATCGGTGAGTACTGAGGGCAGTGTCGAGTCGGCAGCCCTGATGTTGGGCAGTGAGTCTCGTTAACTTCCCGAGCTGTCGGCCATTTACTCATTTTCCAACTCTCTGGGCCCCTCTAAGACGGACACACTTCACTGATCTCTCCCTGCGAACCAGCAACCCAGGCGGTCAATCTCCACACAATTAAAATGGCGAATCAGCCTCAGGGCAAAGGGGCGCCTATTTAAAACAGAGATTCGGAGACATTTCTGTAGCCAGAGTGTGGTGAATGTGTGGAATTAGCAGAGGGAGCTGTGGGGGTATTTACTAGGTTCTTGAGTGGTTACGATGAGAAGGCTGAGGAGGGGGAAAAGGGTCACCCTGATTGAACGCCGGAGTAGACACGATGGGCCAAACGGCCTAATTCTGCTCCTATGTCCTATGAAGCTGGTTTGTTGTCGGGGAGACGCGCCCACCGGTCACGGTATCCTGTTTTCCGCTCTTATTCTGCCGCAGATCTGCAGCCTGCGGGTTTTTCCCGAGGCCCCGCCCCCCCCCCCTCTGTCGATGTGAAAATCGCATCGCGCATGCTCACAGTCTGCGGAATGCAGTGATTTTTGGCCGGCGGAGTCCAAGTGACGGTTTTGTGCTGACGTGGATTTGTTGGAGAAATCTAATATTGGCCAATGAGTCCCGTTAACTTCCCGAACTGTCGACTTCGCCTCGCTTCCTGGAACTTCTCAAAAACGCTTTCACTTCAGATAAGCCGCTTTTAATCCTGGTGATATGTATCTTCTCCCTAATCGGGGTGGGTGAGAAAGGAGAATGCCCCAGGTTGTGGGGATCTTTCATTTTACGGAGGGAGTGGGAAGTCCAGAAGGAGTTCACGTAGGGAAGACTGGTTTCTGTGATGAGCTGATCTGTGTCTGTAACTCTGCAGTTCCTTGCAGCCACGGGCAAAGCAGTCGCCGTACCAATGCGTGGAGTATCCGGATGGGAAACTTTTTATGATGCATTGATAAAATTTGCTGATGGGCAAAGCGTATATTCCAAAGTTCTTATGGTTTGTTCTAGCTTTGTTATTTTCAGATCTTTTATACAGTTGTATTGTGGTGAGCATTTGGTCCATAACGACAGATGAGGCAGCTCATTAAACTCAGTAACAGTTTTATCGTGATAAACACAAAATAGACCGGCCAGCACGACCCAACCAGTCTCATACAGACGGGAGGTGACCATCACACACCCTGGTTACAGTTAGTGTGACCCAGAAATACACAAGCAAGTAACTGTATAATCCAAGCTAAAAGGTAACAATAAATGAACTGGAACATCCCATCCTAATCCCACAAAAGCATTTTAACACAAGAACAATAAACAGTGCTGCTCATTAGAAATGTAGGGGGTGGGCTGTTGACCAACCCCTCCTCCTGAGGACCATCAGTGATCGTCCTTGATCCCTTCTCCCAGCTGATTCCATCTGCTCATTCCCTGCCCATCTTGTTCAACCTCTGTCCAGCCTGTATCCCACCACCTCAATGATATATATCAACATCTTGTTCAACCTCTGTCCAGCCTGTATCCCACCACCTCAATGATATATATCAACATCTTGTTCAACCTCTGTCCAGCCTGTATCCCACCACCTCAATGATATATATCAACATCTTGTTCAACCTCTGTCCAGCCTGTATCCCACTACCTCAATGATATATATCAACATCTTGTTCAACCTCTGTCCAGCCTGTATCCCACCACCTCAATGATATATATCAACATCTTGTTCAACCTCTGTCCAGCCTGTATCCCACTACCTCAATGATATATATCAACATCTTGTTCAACCTCTGTCCAGCCTGTATCCCACCACCTCAATGATATATATCAACATCTTGTTCAACCTCTGTCCAGCCTGTATCCCACCACCTCAATGATATATATCAACCATCTTGTTCAACCTCTGTCCAGCCTGTATCCCACCACCTCAATGATATATATCAACATCTTGTTCAACCTCTGTCCAGCCTGTATCCCACCACCTCAATGATATATATCAACCATCTTGTTCAACCTCTGTCCAGCCTGTATCCCACCACCTCAATGATATATATCAAACATCTTGTTCAACCTCTGTCCAGCCTGTATCCCATCATCTCAATGATATATATCAACCATCTTGTTCAACCTCTGTCCAGTCTGTATCCCACCACCTCAATGATATATATCAAACATCTTGTTCAACCTCTGTCCAGCCTGTATCCCACTACCTCAATGATATATATCAACATCTTGTTCAACCTCTGTCCAGTCTGTATCCTATCATCTCAATGATATATATCAACCATCTTGTTCAACCTCTGTCCAGCCTGTATCCCACCACCTCAATGATATATATCAACCATCTTGTTCAACCTCTGTCCAGCCTGTATCCCATCATCTCAATGATATATATCAACCATCTTGTTCAACCTCTGTCCAGTCTGTATCCCACCACCTCAATGATATATATCAAACATCTTGTTCAACCTCTGTCCAGCCTGTATCCCACTACCTCAATGATATATATCAACATCTTGTTCAACGTCTGTCCAGCCTGTATCCCACCACCTCAATGATATATATCAAACATCTTGTTCAACCTCTGTCCAGTCTGTATCCCACCACCTCAATGATATATATCAACATCTTGTTCAACCTCTGTCCAGCCTGTATCCCATCATCTCAATGATATATATCAACCATCTTGTTCAATCTCTGTCCAGTCTGTATCCTTTTCTTTTCAAATCTTTTTTATTAATTTTTTAAGAAAAATATAAGAAAAATATTAGTACAAAACATTTGAGAGTACATAATAGATTAATTAACAATCAAATATGTATTAATCAATACACAGAGTCTCTCAAACTCATAGTATAATGTAAAGGAATTAAGAAAAAAAAAGAACCCCCCCCCAAAAAAAAAACAACTAAAAAAAAAACTAACCAACATGGGCAATCGCATAATGTTAAATACATACAGCAGTGCCAATGACTCCCAACCTCCATCCACACAATTCAGGATAGTAACAATAAGGTTCAGGATCAGACCATTTAATTCATATGAAAATGTTGAATAAATGGTCTGCAAGTTTCCTCAAATTTATCTGAAGAGTCAAAAACCACACTTCTAATTTTTTCTAAGCTCAAACAGGAAATAGTTTGAGAAAACCACTGAAATACAGTTGGAGGGTTAATTTCTTTCCAATTCAGTAAAATAGATCTTCTAGCCATTAGTGTAACAAATGCAATCATTCGTTGGGATGAAGCGGATAAACGTTTATTATCTATCATTGGTAGACCAAAAATTGCGGTAAAAGGATGTGGTTGGAGATTAATATTTAAGACTCTTGAAATAATATTAAAAATATCTTTCCAATAGTTTTGTAAACAAGGACAAGACCAAAACATATGGGTCAACGAAGCAATATCAGAATGACATCTATCACAGGTTGGATTAACATAAGAATAAAATCGAGCAAGTTTATCTTTAGACATGTGAGCTCTATGTACAACCTTTATGTATTAGAGCATGTTTAGCACAGATAGAGGATGAGTTTACCAATAATAAAAATTTTTCCCATTGCTCAATAGATATAGGGCAATGCAATTCTTCCTGCCATTCCTTCTTAATTTTTTCTGATATATCTGGTTGTACATTCATAATCATATTATAAATGATAGCTACTAAGCCCTTTTGACAAGGATTAAGAGCTAAAATTCCTTCTGTAATGTCCAATGGACATTCTTTTGAAAAAGACTTTAGTTCATTATATAAAAAATTTCTAACTTGTAGATATCTAAAAAAATGGGTTTTAGATAAATTATATTTATTAGATAACTGTTCAAAGGACATAATGTTATCATCCAAAAACAGATCACGAAAACATGTTATACCTTTTGTTTTCCATAAAAGAAAAGCTTGATCTATAGATGATGGTCGGAAAAAGTAGTTAGATATTATAGGACTTGACAGCATAAACTTATTCAAACCAAAAAATTTACGAAATTGAAACCAGATTCGTAATGTATACTTGACTATAGGATTAGTTATCTGTTTATTCATTTTGAATAACGAAAAAGGAAGTGAAGATCCTAAGATTGAGATCAATGAGAAATCTTGCACAGATTTACATTCCAAATTTACCCATTGTGGGCCAGCAACTATAGTCGATTCTTGTGTCCAAAATATCAAATACCGTATATTAACTGCCCAATAGTAAAATCTTAAGTTTGATAGAGCCAAACCGCCCTCCTTCTTAGGCTTCTGTAAATATTTTTTACCTAGCCTAGGATTTTTGTTCTGCCACAAATACGAAGATATTTTAGAATCAACTATATCAAAAAAAGATTTAGGAATAAAAATTGGTAATGCTTGAAATAGATATAGAAATTTAGGTAGTATCATCATCTTAATGGCATTAATTCTACCTACCAAAGACAAAGATAGTGGGGACCACCTATTAGCAAGTTGCTTAATTTGATCTATTAAAGGCAAAAAATTAGTTTTAAATAAATCTTTATGTTTTTTAGTAATTTTAATACCTAAATAAGTAAAATAGTCTGTAACAATTCTATATGGTACCTGATTATAAATTGAAGTATGCATATTTAATGGAAAAAGTTCACTCTTACTAAAATTCAATTTATATCCAGAAAAATTACTAAATTGAGCAAGCAAAGAAGAAATAGCAGGAATAGATCTTTCAGGGTCAGATATATATAATAACAAATCATCCGCATATAATGATACCTTATACATTGTCTCCCCACGGGTAATACCTGAAATATTGGGTGATTCACGAATAGCTATAGCCAAGGGTTCCAAAGCAATGTCAAATAATAAAGGGCTTAAAGGACAACCTTGCCTTGTGCCCCGAGATAACTGAAAAAAAGGGGATCTTTGATTATTAGTGAAGACCGAAGCTAAAGGTTTCTGATATATTAATTTAATCCATGATATAAATTTTGAACTAAAATTAAAATGTTGCAAAGTATTAAATAAATATGACCATTCGACTCTATCAAATGCTTTTTCGGCATCTAAGGAAATGACACATTCTGGGATTTTAGATGAAGAGGTATAAACAATATTAATTAATTTTCTAATGTTAAAAGATGAATAGCGATTTTTAATAAATCCAGTCTGATCCTCAGAAATAATCTGAGGCAATATATTTTCTAATCTAATAACCAAAATTTTACTAAAAATCTTAAAATCCGTATTCAGCAAAGATATAGGCCGATAGGATACACATTCAGTGGGGTCTTTATCTTTTTTAAGAATTAAGGAAATAGAAGCTTTATAAAAAGATTGTGGTAGTTTACTTATACTTAATGCATCTTTAAAAATTTTACAAAGCCAAGGAGAAAGTATAGAAGAAAAGGATTTAAAAAATTCTGCAGAAAAACCATCTGGACCCGAAGCTTTACCGGAGTTCATTGAGAAAATAGCCTTTTCTATTTCAGACTCCGTAATAGGTGTGTCCAAAAATACACTATCCTCAACAGTTACTTTTGGAATATTCAATTTCCTTAAGAATTCATTCATTATAGAAGAGTTCTTAGTACATTCTGATTGATATAAAGAATTATAAAAATCTTGGAAGGCTTTATTTATCTCTTTATGATCAATCGTCAAAGTACCATCTTGTTTGCGAATCTTAGTAACTTGTCGCTTATCCGAAACAATTTTTGATTGGTTAGCTAGTAGTTTACCAGACTTATCTCCATATGTATAGAATTGAGCTTTCGATTTAATTAACTGACTTTCAATCGAGGAGGTTAATAATAAACTATGCTCCATTTGAAGTTCCACCCTTTCTTTATAAAGTTCTTTACTAGGGGTCAATGAGTAGATCTTGTCAATTGCCTTAATTTTATCAACTAATGTTAATATTTTAGAATTAGTTCGTTTCCTAACTCCGGCAGAATATGAAATAATCTGTCCACGAATATATGCCTTAAAAGTATCCCACAAAATTCTACTAGAGATGTCTGCTGTAGAATTTATTGAAACAAACAAATCAATTTGCTGTTTAATAAAGTTAACAAAGTCAGAGTCCTGCAGTAAAACAGGATTAAACCTCCAACCTTTAGTACTAATATATGAATCCGTCACCTTAATAGATAACTTCAAAGGTGCATGATCAGATATAGCAATAGAGTCATATTTGCAATCCATAACATCTATAAGTAAATGCTGATCAATGAAAAAGTAATCAATTCTTGAGTAATTATGATGCACATGGGAAAAGTATGAGAACTCTTTGTCATTAGGGTGTAGAAAACGCCAAATTTCACAAATAGCTGAATCAATCATAAAAGAATTAATAAGAGAAGCCGATTTGTTCGGAAAAGTTTGAGTGGGCTTGGATCTATCCATCAAAGGGTTTAGACAACAATTAAAATCCCCGCCCATTATCAATCTATATTGATTCAGATTAGGAAAGGATGTAAATAAGCATTTAAAAAATTCAGGACAGTCAGTATTTGGAGCATAAACATTAACTAAAACAACTTTTTGATTAAAAAGTAAACCAGTAATAAGCAAAAATCTACCTTGTGGATCTGAAATTGTTTCATGATGTATAAAAGCAGTTGATGAGTCTATAAAAATAGAAACACCTCTCACTTTGGCTTGCGAATTTGAGTGATACTGTTGGTCCTTCCAAAACCCAAACAACCGCTGACTATCCACCTTCCTTACATGAGTCTCTTGTACAAAAATAACATTAGCATTCATTCTATGGAATACTTTGAATACTTTTTTCCGTTTGATCGGATGATTTAAACCATTAGTATTCCAAGAAACAAAGTTAATAGTCTTATCCATATTGACAATATATATTACAGTTAACATATAGGTTTGAAAGAAAAGTGAACTCATGAACCCGGAAGAGGGAAGTAAGTTCAAAGGGAAACCGGAAGTCACAGCACTGCAGCCATTTTTGTAGTTTCATATAAGCCCATGAAATAAAACTAAGCAAAAAGCAAGCAAAATAAAGAAAAAAAAGAAAAATCCCCCTCCCACCACCCTCAAAACCCCAGGAAAAAAGCCAAACAGAGGCAAGCGAGCGATCTAATACTAAAATTACCCCCTTGTCTCAAGACGGCAACTCAAACGTAACAAAGTTAAAAAAATACAAACAACCCACATTATAAAAAAGGGTTGATAAAGCAAAAGTTAAAATATAAAATTAATGTTATAAATGTATATAAACAAAAGGGTTAAAAAAATTAAAACAATAAATGAAAGTTTAAAACTTTCAAACACATCAAAACAGTTATGACGCTGCAAACACTGGAGTCTGTCGGGAAGAAGAAACGCCATTTTATTTTTTCCCAATCTTAATATTCAAATGTTAAAAGTGTAAAAAAAAAGAGCGTATATCGATTTAAAAAAAAAGAAAAACAAAAACGTCAATCTATAACAGATACAAATCTATAGGCTAAATTACATTGGTCAGCCCGATCAAATGTCATTGTTCCAGGAAACCTTGAGCATCCGCTGGCGATTTAAACAGCCAAAAAGATCCATTTTGAAGGGTGACTCTCAGGTGTGCTGGAAACAGCAACGCTTGCTTGTAGCCTTTCTGGTGAAAATTCGACATAACCGATCTAAAAGCCAGCCTAGCCCGTAATACCTCTGGGCTATAGTCCTCCAGAATATGAAAATTGAAGTTTTGATAGGTTATCATACCTTTTTTATGAGCCGCACGAATCAGACGTTCTTTGATATGAGGATAATGGATTCTAAGAATTACGTGTCGCGGTTTCAGACTTGAATCTGCCTGAAATCTGGACACCCGATGTGCTCGATCGATTATCGGGGGGTTATCCAGGTCCTCTGCGCCCAGGACATCCACTAGAAATTTAGAGAAGAAAACGGTCAGATCACCGCTTTCAAATTTTTCCGGGATCCCAATTAACCGAAGATTTTGTCTTCGAGAACGATTTTCCAAATCAGTAATTTTAACTTTATAACGATCCATCTGTTGGATCGTCGAAGTTTGCTCTTCTTGTATTTTTTCGATTATACGATCCTTCTTACGAGCGGCTTCTTCAAGAACCAAAATGCTTGCTTGTTGTTCTTTTGATTCCCGTGAAAGGGTCAGGAACTTTTCTTCGAGTGATTTCAAACGTTCTTCATACTGTGTAAATCTTCCAAGTAATTTTCTCTCCAGATCTTCAAATTTAGCTTCTATAAACTTCACAACTACTTCTAAAGTTAACGGTTCTTTCGTCTGTTTCAGTTCTTTTGCTTTAGACATTTCAGCAAGTTGAGAATAATTCAAATAGTTTAAGAAGAAAAATTCTATATGTTTAGACCCCTTTAAAATAAGTTTAAGGGGTGTTTGTAGGTTAAAAAAAACGTAAAAGGTTTGGAGCAAAGCCTAGATGCGGTTTACTCCATGAGCGCCATCTTGAGACTCCGTCCAGTCTGTATCCGACCACCTCAATGATATATATCAACATCTTGTTCAACCTCCGTCCAGTCTGTATCTCATCATCTCAATGATATATATCAACATCTTGTTCAACCTCTGTCCAGCCTGTATCCCATCATCTCAATGATATATATCAACCATCTTGTTCAACCTCTGTCCAGTCTGTATCCCACCACCTCAATGATATATATCAACCATCTTGTTCAACCTCTGTCCAGTCTGTATCCTATCATCTCAATGATGTATATCAACCATCTTGTTCAACCTCCATCCAGTCTGTGCTGCCTGGGGTGATGGTAGTGGCAGATACATTGGGACTTTTAAGAGATATTTAGATCAGCACATGAATGTGAGGAAAATGGAAGGATATGGACATTGTTCTGGCAGATGGGATTAGTTTAGCTGGCCATTTCATTAATTGAATAGACTGAGCACTGTGCTGTACTGTTCTATGTTCTGTGTCTCTTGTTGAGAGGTTTTTGGGTAATGGAGGCAAAAGGAGTGAGTGGGAACAACAGGTCACTGGAGTCCAGTGTGGGAAATGTGAGATCACCCACTTCTGTAGGAGAAACTGAAATCCTGAGTGTGTTAAAATGGAGAGTTTAAGTGCAGTGGGTAGAGAGGGAGGTGAAAGGTACATTGTATTTATTGTAAGAGTTATTGGGTGTAAGAGTGAAATGACATTAACAATTACTTGCGTTTTGTTGAGATCGTACCTGGAATATGGTGTAAAATCCCGCTCCCCATACTGACATGGGTTATATAGACCTGCTGTTGAAGAAAGGCTTAAAAAAATAAACCAGCAAACTATAGACCAGTGCTTCTGACATCAGTATTAGAAGCACTGCATATATAAGTATTTGAAAAGACAAGACTGACTTGGAACAGTCAGCATGACTTTGTTTACTCCTGACAACACACACAATTTTTTTTTTGATGAGGTTATGGGGTATGTTACCAGGAAAGTAGATAAAGGCAATGAAGTGTATGTTGTTCACATGGTCTTTTGCAAGCATTTAACAATCCTGCGTGGGAGGTTGGTCAAGAAAATTCATTTGCATCACGTTCAACGTAAGGAAGTAAATTGGAGTAGACAATGGCATTTTGGGAGAAGGTGGACTGTGATGGTAGAGGATTGTCTCCATTAGAAGGTGGACTGTGATGGTAGATGATTGTCTCCATTAGAAGGTGGACTGTGATGGTAGATGATTGTCTCCATTAGAAGGTGGACTGTGATGGTAGATGATTGTCTCCATTAGAAGGTGGACTGTGATGGTAGATGATTGTCTCCATTAGAAGGTGGACTGTGATGGTAGATGATTGTCTCCATTAATCGTTGGGTCCGTTGCTGTTTGTCATCTATATCAATGATTGGGATGGTAATGTTTTTAACTTGATAAGCACATTTACATGTGACACCAAGATTAGGGGTGTAGTTGACAGAGAGGCAAATTATCTATCATAGGTTACAGGGCTCTGGAACAGCTGGAAATACTGAGCTGAAAATGGCAGATGGAATTTAATGCAGGCAAGTGTGAAGTGTTGTGCTATGGTAGGTCTTACACAGTAAACAGTAGAGCACTAACGTTGCGGTGGAACAAAAGGATCTGGGAATAGAGGTCCATAATTCATTGAAAGCAGTGCCACAGGCAGATAGGGTAGTTAATAAATGCTTTTGGCATAGTGACCTTCATCAATTAAATTATTGACTACAGGAGATGGCATGTTATTTTGAAGTTGTATATGACATCGGTGAGTCCAAATTTAGAGTATTGTGTGTAGTTTTGGTCACCTACCTACAGGATAGTTTCGGACTTTAATCCTTGAAATGCTACAAAATTGAGAGGAGATTTGATAGATCAGTGCAACATGAAGATGGGTATAGATAGGTAAATGCAAGCAGGTCTTTTCCACTGAAGTTGGGTGGAACGACAACCAGAGATCATGCATCATGGGTGAAAGATGAAAAGTTTTAGTGGGACATGAGTGGATAAGTCTTCAATCAGAGGGTCGAGAGAATGTGGAACGAGCTGCCAACAGAAGTGGTACATGCGAGCACGATTTCAGAACCGATGGGAAATCCGCCAGGACCCTGGTGAAGTCGTTGTCGGACAGCGTGATGGAGTCGAGGTGAGGGGCTGGCAACTGGGCTGCACCCAGGGAGAACGTCTGAAAAGTCTCGGCGTGGACCAGTCTCTGCCTCGGCAGGTCGACCAGCAGGCTGTGAGCCCGCAAAAAATCCGCACCCAGAAGCGGTTGGGCTACGGCGGCCAGTGTGAAGTCCCACGTGAACCGGCTGGAGCCGAACTGTAGCTGCACCATACGGGTGCCATAGGTCCTAACTGTGCTGCCGTTCACGGTCCTTGGGGGGGACCCGGTGCCCTACTGCGGGTGTCGTAACTCGTCGGAGGTAAGACGCTGATCTCGGCACCGGTGTTGACCAAAAAACGGCGTCCCGACCTCTTGTCCCACACATACAGGAGGCTATCCCGATGGCCAGCCGCCGTAGCCATCAGCGGCGGCTGGCCCTGGCGTTTCCCGGGAACTTGCAGGGCAGGCTACAGCGGCGGACTTCTGCGCCCCACCGCTGGTGGTAGAAGCACCATTTGTTGGGCTCCTCACTCCTGCCACTGGGGTTAGCGGGCTCTGCGGCCGGGCCTGGTCTGGTCTGCTGCTGGGAGCGTGGCCTGGTGATCTGTGCGACGGATGCCCCACTCACCTTCTTGGCGTTCCACAGCAAGTCCGCCCGGGCTGCCACCTTCCGGGGGTCGCTGAAATCCGCGTCGGACAGCAGCAGGCGTATGTCCTCGGGCAGCTGCTCCAGGAATGCCTGCTCAAACATGAGGCAGGGTGTGTGTCCGCCGGCCAAAGACAACATCTCATTCATTAAAGCCGATGGAGGTCTGTCTCCCAAACCATCCAAGTGCAGTAAGCGGGCAGCCCGCTCGCGCCGTGAGAGTCCGAAAGTCCTTATGAGTAGGGCTTTGAAGTCCGTGTATTTGCCATCCTCCGGGGGCGACTGTATGAACTCCTCAACCTGGGCGGCTGTCTCCTGGTCGAGGGAGCTCACCACGTAGTAGTAACGTGTGTCCTCTGAGGTTATCTGCCGAACGTGGAATTGGGCTTCAGCTTGCTGGAACCATAGGTGAGGTCGCAGCGTCCAGAAGCTTGGCAGTTTCAACGAAACCGCATGAACAGAGGAGGCATCGTCCATCTCCGGTCCAAATATCGTTTGGACCGTCGGGGTCACCAATTGTAGCGGTGTGCTACACGCAGCGCTGAAATAACGACACTGAGTCGGTAAACTGCAGTTAAATAAGAAGATTTTATTCGAACTTCACAGCCTCGCTTTAAAGCCTCCCTGATCCCGCCCTCCCCGGGCGCGGATGCTGTAGGGGGCACGTACTCACTGTTCCGCGCGGGCTTTTCCCTTTGTTGGTGAAGCAGACCTGGCGCCCTTTTGGGACTGGCCTTTGTGCCGGCGCGCTGGCTATTTGTGAGCCGGTTCGAGTGCGCTAGGAAGTGGGTCGCCACAGATGGGGGAATATGGCTACCGTGCAGGTGGGTGGGAACAGGTGGTTTAAATGGCTCAGACAATGCACCTGTACTGTGTTCTGTTTCGATATGACTCTCTAACCATGACTCCTTGATCACAGACAGAAGTGTGATTGAGTAAAGATCCGAAATTAATATCAGACTTGAATAATTCACACCTTAATTCCCCAAGAATACTCAACAGCCTGGATGTGTTTAAACTGCCCACACGCTCCCTGTCATGGATATTTCGTAACCAGGGAAAGACAAAATGCTGGAGTAACTCAGCAGGTCCGGGCAGTATGTATGGAACTGAATACAACGGGAACGTTTCGGGCCGAGACCCTTCAGTGGAACTGGAAAGGAAGAGGGAAGAGGCAATATCATTGATTGATTTGGAAGGTGCAGGTTGCTTTTGTGTGAGACTCGGAGCTCAGGGTTTGTGTTTAAACAGCTGCCTGCATATTCCTCAGAACAGGGAGCAGCCTTTCTACTGAAACCAATTCAAACTGGTTTGACATTTCACTCTCGATCACATAAACAAAGTCACTTCCGTGTTCTGTTTAACTATTTCTGCATATGCAAATGTGCTAAACTGTTAATAGTTTGCAAGGAACCTGTAACATGCCATAAACGACACTGCCGATGGGCTTGAACCAGCTACATTACCAGTTACAGTTGCTGTCCTGTTTGCTGTGAGTTTGCAGAATTTAATTTTTTTTACTTCAAACTCTCATTATCTGCAGTTGTTTTTAAACATTTTTTCACGACACTTTAAAAAAAAGATCCATGCCATTCCCAACTGTGACATTCCTCAATACAAAGACACGACACAGTGTATGAAAAGTGCAACTTTCCCAAAATTGCCAATAACCCTTAAAATATTGTTGATGTAAGGGTAAAGGTGAGGGGCAGAATGAGGTGGAGAGAGAGAGAGAGGTTGAGCAGGGAGAGGGGAAAAAGTCAGGGCGAGGATCTGTTACGTACCCCGTAACTGGGTGTCTAACCAGCAGAGAAAGAAGAATTTGTTGGAGTCTGGTGGTACTATACTAAAGGTGTTTATTAATAAAAATAAGCAAAACCATATCAATAATGCAAATATACATATAAAACCAGTTAGCAGTAATAACCTAAAAGTGTAGGAATAATAATAATAATCAATAATAAACAAGCTCTATTGATGTCTAGGGGTAAATAAATTGTCATAGAAAAGTATAAACTTCAGTTCAGTTCATGAGTGCTGATGTAGTTATAGTTGTTGTATTGTAATGGTAGATAGATAGATAGATAGATACTTTATTCATCCCCATGGGGAAATTCAACATTTTTTTTCAATGTCCCATACACTTGTTGTAGCAAAAACTCATTACATACAATACTTAACTCAGTAATAATATGATATGCATCTAAATCACTAACTCAAAAAGCATTAATAATAGCTTTAAAAAAAAAGTTCTTAAGTCCTGGCAGTTGAATTGTAAAGCCTAATGGCATTGGGGAGTATTGACCTCTTCATCCTGTCTGAGGAGCATTGCATCGATAGTAACCTGTCGCTGAAACTGCTTCTCTGTCTCTGGATGGTGCTATGTAGAGGATGTTCAGGGTTTTCCATAATTGACCGTAGCCTACTCAGCGCCCTTCGCTCAGCTACCGATGTTAAACTCTCCAGTACTTTGCCCACGACAGAGCCCGCCTTCCTTACCAGCTTATTAAGACGTGAGGCGTCCTTCTTCTTAATGCTTCCTCCCCAACACGCCACCACAAAGAAGAGGGCGCTCTCAACAACTGACCTATAGAACATCTTCAGCATCTCACTGCAGACATTGAATGACGCCAACCTTCTAAGGAAGTACAGTCGACTCTGTGCCTTCCTGCACAAGGCATCTGTGTTGGCAGTCCAGTCTAGCTTCTCGTCTAACTGTACTCCCAGATACTTGTAGGTCTTAACCTGCTCCACACATTCTCCATTAATGATCACTGGCTCCATATGAGGCCTAGATCTCCTAAAGTCCACCACCATCTCCTTGGTCTTGGTGATATTGAGATGCAGGTAGTTTGAGTTGCACCATATCACAAAGTCCTGTATCAGTTTCCTATACTCCTCCTCCTGTCCATTCCTGACACACCCCACTATGGCCGTGTCATCAGCGAACTTCTGCACATGGCAGGACTCCGAGTTATATTGGAAGTCTGATGTGTACAGGGTGAACAGGACCGGAGAGAGTACGGTTCCCTGTGGCGCTCCTGTGCTGCTGACCACCGTGTCAGACCTACAGTCTCCCAACCGCACATACTGAGGTCTATCTGTCAAGTAGTCCACTATCCAATCCACCATGTGAGAGTCTACTCCCATCTCCGTTAGTTTGTGCTTTAAGATCTTGGGCTGGATGGTGTTAAAGGCACTAGAGAAGTCAAGGAATGTAATCCTCACAGCACAACTGACCCCATCTAGGTGAGAGAGAGAGTGAGATGTAACAGCTACAGTCAGGCAAACCTTCTTTTGCTTTCTTAATCCGTCGTATCGGTGTGGTTATTCAGTTATGACCCCTCCGTCCTTCTGCTAGACTGTTCTTCTGTGGTGGACTCGTCACTCTGGCATGAGTGGACACACGCACAAGTCCCCACCAGCCCTGCGTTAACACTGATTGCCTTAATGACCGACCGCCTGGTTCGGTCTTCGAAGCCCCGACCTTTCTTGTGGGTTCCAACACTCAATCAGTGTCCACTGGCGTGTCTGGAGGGTGTCTCTCCAGACCTGTCTTTTATCCCTACTAACGGGGACTCAGCTATCCATCACTCCTGAATGACTGTGTCCATCAAATAAGGCCACTCCTTCAATCCACTGAGGAATGTTTATGAGCAAACTATTGTCCTTGCAGGAACAAGACATTGCTGAGTTCGAATTTGGAGTATTGACTGCAGTTTTGGTCATCTATCTATAGAAGATAAATATATAAGGTTGAAAGAGTACTGGGAAAAGGTGCGGGTTGTTTTTCTGGAAGATTCCAAGCTCAGGGTCTGGTGGAAGCAGCTGTTTGGCCCTGCACATTCCACAGAACCATAGGCAGTTCTTCTCAAAGCAGAACTTTAGGCCATTCTGCTAAAACCATATCCAACTGGTTTGAAGTTTCCCTCTCATTTGGGTTTGAAAACATTCACATTATTAGTCTGCTTAACTATTTCTGCTGCAGGGAGGGTCAATGAATGTGAAAGCTGATATAAAGAACACTACCGATGATTTCGAAACCACAACGTTACCAATTACAGTTGATGCTCTGCTTGCTGTGAGTTTCTGGAATTTTATCATTTCTTCCTTCAGACTCACATTGTCTATATTTGTTTCTAAAACATTCTTTTCATGATTCCTTAAAAAATCAGTTTGTGATAGTCACCAGACCATGAGACACAGGAGCAGAATTCAGCCTATCAATTCAGCTCCAACATTCCATCATGGCTGATCCCCGATCCCGCTCAACCCTATACATCTACCTTCTTGCCATATCCTTTGATGTTCTGAATGATCAGGAGACAATCAACTTTTGCCTTAAATACACCCACGGATTGTCCTCCACTACAGTCTGTGACAGATTCACTACTCTCTGGCTAAAACAAATCCTTCTTTAATCTTTTCTAAACGGTCGCCCCTCAATTTTAAGGCTGCAACCCCCAGATTTGGATACCTTCACCACAGGACCCATCCTTTCCACATTCACCCCAGCCAGTCCTTTTAATAGTCAGTAGGTGTCAGTGAGATTCCCCAGCATTTTTCTAAATTCCAGTGAGTACAGACCCAAAGCTGCCACATGCTCCTCATATGTGAACCCCTTCATTGCTGGAATCATCCTCATGAACCTCCTGCGGTCACTCAACAACGACAACACATGCTTTCTGAGATATTGGGCCCAAAACTGTTGATGACACTTGAAATATGGCCTGGTTAATGTCTCATAAAGACTCAGAATTTTTTCCTTGCTTTTATATTCTATTCCCCTTAAAATAAATGACAACATTGCACTTGCCTTCTTTATCATAGACTCAACCTATAAATTAACCTTCCAGGAGTCAGACCCGAGTACACCTGATTCCCTCTGCACCTCTGATGTTTGAACATTCTCCCATGCAGATGACAGTCTACATTATTAGACGGGGATAGACAGGCGGTAGCTGGGCAGGAAAAAGAAGGAGAGATGGAGAGGGATGAAGGCATGAGAGAGCGGGGAAGGGTGTGGGGAAAGAGGAAGGAGAGTTGAGCATGGGATGCGTAGAGCGCGGGAGGGGGATGGAGAGAGCTCGGGGTAGGTGGGGAAGGACAGGGTGGGAGGAAAAGTGGACGGGGGGTGGGAGTAGAGCGCAGCGGGGAGGGGGCAAGTGGGAGGACAGCGCGGGAAGGAAAGCGAGTGTTTTGTAATGAGCGACAGACACTATATAACCGAATAACCTCGGGTGTAGCGGCTCAGACTGACATCTCTGTGTATGGTGAGCACACCGCTCACCCGGCACCTCACTGAACTCCGTCCGGTTTCAACATCACAGTAAGTGTTGTCTCCGATTCTTCAGAACCAGGGAGCATTTACAATGGGGTTTGGCTTTTGTCGGGCTCGGGAGGGAAGTCAGTGGGAGAAGGGAACTCTGAAATCTTCAAATTAACAAATTAATTATTGACCAAATGGATTAAAAGAAACAATTACCTTCAACTACAAACATTCTC
This sequence comes from Hemitrygon akajei, assembly GCF_048418815.1. Classification (NCBI taxonomy): domain Eukaryota; kingdom Metazoa; phylum Chordata; class Chondrichthyes; order Myliobatiformes; family Dasyatidae; genus Hemitrygon; species Hemitrygon akajei. The sequence goes on from NW_027331962.1 coordinate 2,630,289, forward strand.
CAGTTGGTTTCTACTGAGACGCTGTAGAAAAACCTTTCTGCAGTGATATGCGAAATGTCCCCACAGGGCAGTGAAAGAGTCTCTCTCCCTCTTCTCCCTCCCTGACACACACTCACTCACATACACAGGAAAAACTATTGAGAATACAGAACTACTGTAAGATATTGGCATTCGGAACATCACCGTGGACGATGCCACAGATCGATTCATTCAATTAAGTCGCAAATATATATATTAAAACTACAGATATTGGATGTTTGAAGTAAAATAAACTACTGGAAACTCTCAACGTCTAATAGCAATTGTAATAAGTAGACATTCAGATTGCAGACACTGTTGAACTTTCTTTTCTATATCATCGGTGTTTTAATGTTTTTTCCTGTTACAGAAATATGTTAAATTAGCTTTCTTCACAGTTGAAGGTGAGCGTGAAATGTTGAAGTAGTTTGTTTTCAGCAGAGAAGCCGCTCCCTGCTCCAAGGAATGCCTGCGTGTCAGAATTTGCCCTGCAGACAGGCAGCAGCTTGCACACAGAAAATTGCACTGTGAGTCTCACAGAGCAGCAACATCGGCCCCTCCCCCATAATTACTAAATGACCCTCGTCTGATGGTCTGGTGTGAAACTAGAAGAAAACGACTTGAAAATATACCCACAGGGAGACTAAACATTCTTGGTGAATTAAGGTGAATTCAGCTTCTGTTCTTTATTTCTGATCTTTACTTCCAGTTGACACGTTACCCGTGTTTTGGACCAGTGATCAAGAAGTTACTTGCAAACAAGAGAACATTTGCAGATGCTGGAGCAACACACACAAAATGTTGGAGAAACTCAGCAGGCCAGACAGCATCTAGGAAAAGAGTGAACAGATGACGTTTTGGGCCGAAACCCTTCGGCAAGACTCCTTTCCCAGATGCTGCCTGGCCTGCTGAGCTCTTCCGGCATTTTGTGTGTATTGGAATAAGTTATTCGCTCTATTTTGTCTCTTCTGGCGGTCGTGGTATTTGTGTTCTTGCATTATCCTGTCTGCACGGTTGAGATTCTCCACAATTCATGTCAAGGTTAAAAACAGTTCCTGAATCAGGGGTTACGATTCCAAAGCAAGTGTGCAAAAAGATGTTTAGTCAACATGGCTTCTGTTTCTAAAACTTGTGACTTCAGATGAATGCATGTCGTTTTTCTCATGACTGTGTTTATTGTTGGTGTTTTGAGCTGATTTCCTCAACGCCCGTTAAAAGAAAAGACGTTGATTCTGTTCAAGGTCTCGGTACATAACAAACATTGGGGGTGGGGTGACCAGTTACAGAAAGCGACAGGCGGCATTGCAGAGCGAACACCATGATTTCACTGTGTGGGGCAGCAGGCTCGATGGGCTGAGTGGCCAATTTCTGCCTGGTCTGTGCACAAGAAAAGCTCTGACTACAGAGTTACTGTAAACTAAGTTGATAAGTACGGACCACAGCAAATAACCTACTGTTGAACAAAAAACAACTATTGCAGTAATTAAGTCATCCAGAACGTTGACCGAGATGATAAGCAACAATGAACCTAGCACCGACCCCCACTGCACCCCACGAGTCACTGGTCTCCAGTCAGAGAGTCAAACCATCTTCCACCACTTACTGGCTTCTCCCGCAAAACCAATGTCCAAACCAATTTAGCACCTCATTCTGAATGCCAAACCTTCTTGACTAATCTCCCAGGTGGGACTCTGCCAAATGTCTTGCTACATTGTACTGAACGATATATTTTTAATTCAGTAAATTAACTGTTCTCTCTCCCAGAGCAGTAAGTGTCACGTTGTTCCAGTCTGATAACTGACCAACAACATTCTTGCACATCATACCTTCACTGCTCTGGGGAGAAACAAACCATAAAAGTTAGGAAATGGGGGGGGGGGTGTAGAGACTTTGTGTAGCTGTGCTGTTGCCCATTGTCTGAGTCCAGGATCTGATGACCCCAGGGCTGCTGCAGGACCATCCACACTGCAAGTGTCCTCTCAGGGCAGTGGGAACGAGTCTGTTTCAAAAAGCCTCGGATATCCCTGTGAACCCAGCCCCAAATCGGCAATGCCCAGAGTCCGGCTCTCTGGAAAGTGAAACGATAAAGATGGTTTCCCATCACTGACAAGTGGAACAGCGGCATTACTGGCTCACGATGGCTGTTATTGTCCCAGGGATGAGGATCTGATCTTTGGCCGTCCAGCTGCACAGTTTGTTATTGGGGAACAGAGAAGAACACGGGAAGTGGATCTTCAGCCCGATGGACTCAATCGGAATTAATCCCCGAAGAGTCATCAGGAGGGTGTGTCATATCACAGGCATACGTAGTGAATGTTGTTGGCTTTGTGGCAACAGTACAATGCAATATATAATAGTAGAGAAAAAACTGCATTACAGTAAATATCTGTTACTAAAAGTTAAACAATTATTGCAAAAATGAATTCAGTGAAGTAGGTTCATGGGTTCCATGTCAATTCAGAAATGGGATGGCAGAGGGTAGGAAGTGGTTCCTAACTAGTTGAGTGTGTGCCTTCAATCTCCTGTACCACCTTCCTAGTGATACCAATGAGAAGAGGGCATCTCCTTGGTGAAGCAGATCCCTAATGACTGATGCCGCCATTTTGAGGCATCGCTCCATGACGATGTCCTCGATGCTACGGAGGCTACTGCCCATGATGGAGCTGACTGAATTGACAACTTTCCTCAGAGTATTTCGATCCTGAGACCGTCCACCCGTCATGTGATCCCGTTGTACCGCAGGGCTGCAGCATCTGCAGGTCCATTTCCGAGGCCCCGCTCACAGCTCCGATAACGCGCTGACGACATCGCGCATGCTCAGTACGGGAAGGGACTTTAGTCTGCAGAACCAAAATGCTCCCACGAACGGAGCCTTTGCTGCAGTGCAGATGGAATTAAACACTGCCGGATAAACGTTTATGAAACCTGAACGTTTTTCTTTGTTGTACTGCATTTTTATCCTGTCCTTTAATTAGTAAGTAAAATCAGAAGAATTTTTTTTCTCGTCTGTCTTCATCCTAAAATATTCATAGTTGCATTTTACAAAAGAGGACACATCTACGATGTTGTGCTTTTCTCAGTCCGTGTGAAAATTTCCGGCTCAGAGCAATGGTTGATCCATGTAGCTGCAAAAATAGTAATTAGAGGGAACATTGGAGACCGAACCACGTTACATGCTATGCATATTAATCACGATTGAATATGGTACATTATCGTGCTTCCTGTTATAGAGGAGATGTTAAAAGTCAATAGAGTGGACAGAACAGTTTCACCGGGAGCCTCTCTGGTATCCAGGAAATAGTAATGAATAACGCAAGAAAAATTAATAATAATTTCGCCTTGTCCGTGGGAGCGTACTGTGAGGCAAAGACGCTCAGGTGCTGAATGATATAGAACTAATATTGAGCAGCGAATAACTAGATGGTCCATTTACTATAAATTCAAGAGCTTTTCGTTTTTGTTTCTCGAAAGATCACTATTAATGCCCCGATAATCACTTTTACTATCTTTTCAGAACACTGTGTGTAGTACCTCCCCCATTATAGGTCTGAGCAAGGATGTGATCTGGGCCAAATTGCGCAATTAAGCGTTCAGCATATCACGCATCATCCTGGATAATCCCAGTTCTGATACTGGGTCTTCCACAGTGTCTTGTTCCACAGATGCAATCTGCTGTACCGAGTTCCCAGCACTTTATAAGAGGACGCAGGAATATGACATTGGGGCAAAAAAAAAATTAACCATGATTGAATGATGGAGGAGACTCGATGGACTGAATCACTTCATTCTGCTCTGATATCTTATCATGACTGAATGATGAGTCCTTCATATCCCGTATCAGGATTTGTGACCTGTGAGGGACAATTATAGATTTGTTCCATGAGATTCTTTTATTTGTCTTCAGCGTTTAAATTTCAGTGAGATTCGCTTTTGAAAAAATTGAGCAGAAATATTTTTTTCTCCTTTGTATTGTTAATGTGCTTCATTATCTTTCTGGTTAAAGTTCGACCTGCGGTGAGAGATTTATTGGAAGAAAAGCCCACAGCTGGAAAGAAGCCACAAATGAGAACGAGGGAACAGCGACAAGTGAACCAGCCCGAGGACTGAGAGTACCAACTGAAGAGAACCCTCTGACTCAGAGTTTTCATTGATTCAGTCAGGAGAAAGTTTGGTGAGTCTCATTCACTCGAACACTGGTCCTGTAAACATTACATATCTTTACAAAGGAAGGTACGAAATAGGTGGAATGCCTCGGTCAGACCAAGTTGCAATCACTCTAGGTCTGGTAATGTGCTTTCAGAAGCCCAGCTCTTTACAGACACTCACATTCTCTGAGTGTTTGCTCATTTGAAGGTGCTGCATCATCTGAAGAAGCTTTTGTTTAGTTCTGATGTTTCCTTGTTACGTTATAATCATCCTAAAATGCATTGACAATTTCCTCCTTTTATAAGAAGCCCCAAGTGTGTCGTGTTGTAGTGATTGTAGAAATGTGGAATTACCATGAACTGCAGCAACATGCCCTTGATCCCATTGGCTATTGTAATCTGCAGTGATATACTTACCCTCGAATATATCGTCGCGTAGGCCTCTGCAGAGAACAGACCATTTATAAAGCAAAATATCCCAACACTGCATTTTATTCAGTCCTAATGAGCACATGGCAACCCATAATTTACATTGACATACCTTGGCCTCATCAAGTACTTTTCTGTTAATTACATTGTCAGAACCTGTGAACGTGACATTAAGCAGAGGTGGAAATTCAAAGTTAGGTTCCAATGGACGTTGTGCATGGGACTTCAGTAAAGCCTTTGACAAAGTGTCACATGACAGCTTGGCCCCAATGATTAGGTCCCATGCTGACCAGAGAGAGCAAATTGGATGTATTCAAAATTAGCTTCAAGGTAGCAAGCAAAGGGTGGTGGTTGAAGGTTTCTCCTCGCAATGGAGGCGAGTAATTAGCGGTGTGCTATGAGGCTACAAATTGGGACCTTTGATATTCGTTATTTTGTAGCAATGATTTGGATGCGGTTGCACAAGGATTACTTGACAGGTAAGTTCGCAGAATGCACAACATTAGTAGTTGCTGTTCACAGAGAAGATTATCGTAGCATCTAGGGGATCTAAATGGACAGGGGCTGGTAAAGAGATTGCAAACCCAATCTGATCAGCAGCGGATTCATGCAGATGTTGGGGATCATGTGGAGGAAACAGCCAGAGGAAGTGGATGAGGCAGGTGCAGTTACATAATTCAAAAAGCAGTTGGGGTGTGTAGATGGAGTGAAGAGGCCAGAAGGGAGATGGCCCCATCACAGGAAATTGTGACCATCTCAGTGGGCACTGTAGTTGGCATTGTCTCGTTGGGCTGAACGCTCTGAATTTGCATTTTATTGCCCTGTGACTCTGTCAGCAGATGCGCCAGGTATCAGTGGACAGATATGGTGTGGAAGTGGTTACTAACAGGGAATGTTTGGTCCCCATGCCAAATGCTACAGGGGATGGAAATACTGTCATATTTGCAAAGTAGTCGTACTCTCTGACTCACTGTCTGCTTGTTGTGAAATTTAGAGCCTCACCAGCAGGTGGCGTTGTCCTGCAGAGCGACCAAAGTGTAAACAAGACGACGACAATCAACAATCGTCAGTCAGAATCAGAATGGACAAAGGTATGATCACAGGGATCTTTGAATTAAACTTTTATCGCGTTTGTACACAATAGTTCAGATTAAAAAACTGACACAGGTGTTAACAGGGCATAGAAAAGTTTCATCCAGCAGTGTCATTTATCCCACTGTTAAAGCGGCCTTGAGTAATTGATCAAACCAACAGTTCCAGCGCAGGGACCTGACACCAGTAATGGTCGAATCACTCCGCTCATCATACAAAGCTTCAGCTGAGCGAAAGGAGCAGGGGCTCCTGAATCAGGTGGTCGTGAGTGAAACACAGACAGCAGTGTGACAGAGATCTCGTGGTTTTTGTGAATGTTCAGGGTCAGGGTCCATTTCACCTCCAGACAGGCCCTGATATGCAAGGCATCTTCAACTTTCATTTATAAAATTCAGAACCAGATGATAGGAGCATTTCCGGGATTTCCGAGATTCTATGATAACACAGCATTTCAGGTTTTGGAAGGAAAGCTACCAACTCCCCCCTGGTTTTTCTTGCCTGCTACGCAAAGGAGGAGGGGTGTCACCGAAATCTGTTTTCTGTAGCGGAGCGGAGTTCATTGCCGGTGCTGGGAATGGCTGAAGATCAGGAGGCAGCTCATTGTAGATACATTTGTGATCTGCTTCGGAGTTTCAATACCCTAGTGAATGTCTGGGATGTGGAGAAATGGTGAACCTGAGTTTCTAAATATTTCCCTCTTGATATGATCTACCTGAATTTAAATTCCCAGGATCTTGGCTGGGAAACCCGGCATAACCAATGACCAAATGTCTGTGTCACCTGTAGACATTGTGATTGTGCTCAAATCTGAGATTCCAGCTGGAATAAAAATGATGCTCCAGCCTGGAAACGGGTCCTTCGGCCCATATAATTCATGCTGATCTAAATGTCCCATTTTCCTGCAGTTTTCCCAAATTTCCCTCGTAAACTTCTTCTCCCCTTTTTCCTGCCCACATGCTCTCAATTTTGTAATTTTATTTGTGTTTGTGGCCTCCTCTGGATGCATGTAATTTATCCCCATCAGCCACCACGTGAAAAAATGCCCCTTTAGTCTCTTTTAAATCTCTGCCCTCCAGTCTCAGACTCCCCTACCCGGGGAAAAAGACTGAACATCTACTCTATCTGCACCCCTGATTACTGTGTGTGTGTGTGTGTGTGTGTGTGTGTGTGTGTGTGTGTGTGTGTGTGTGTGTGTGTGTGTGTGTGTGTGTGTGTGTGTGTGTGTGTGTGTGTGTGTCTGTGTAAGATCACCCTTCAAGCTCCTGAGCTCCAGGGCAAGCTGTCCCAGCCCAACCATATAACACAAAAAACAACACCCTAGCCCAGTACTGTAGTGTTCATTCTTCACTTCACACTTTCCAGCTTCATCATGTCCATCCTATAGATTAGCAACTGCAATTACACACAAAGCTCTATAACCAAGACTTTGCCAATGACATGCATAGTTGTTACATGATGATCAGCAGGTGGGGGATAAGATGGGATCCAGGGGAGAGGTCAGCATAGATCACAAGGGAATGTTCAGCCTGTGACCCAGGGGACCGGAGGACGTGCGTCTTAAAGGAATGGTCAGTCGGTGACCAAGGGGACTGGAGAAAGCAACTCCAGTCCCCTTGTCCAGTTTCCAGCCCCTCGTGTGACAAAGCAACTGGAGAATGTGTGATCCAGCAGACTGGACCATGTGTAATCCCGTTGCTGGTCTTTGCGTGACACAGACTACTGGACAGTTAGTGACCGAGTGAGATTTTAGCTTGTGGAAGATAATCACAGTGATATTTCCCGGTATCACCAGACAGCGGTGCATTATGATCCCGTGGTCATCCGTGCGTTCAACTGCTGTGATTAGTATTACTGTGCCAATCGTGCTATTTTACTGGGAGTAAATGTGTCCGGTCACCGGCTTATCGGGATGATCACCTGACAGGATGTACGGTTCACATTGCCCAGCACAGTTCCACTCCAAATCTGGTCAGCCTGAGTCTCAGTTCCATTGCAGTCTGAATCAGTTTTGCTCAGATCTAAATCATACTTGTATAACGTGCAATTCATCACTTATTTCAGGTGGGAAATTGAAACTAGTACGGAACGTACTGAAGAGGATTTTACCAGGCGGATCATCGAGGGAAGATGATCGGGACACGGGAAGCAAGGTACCAAAGCAGGGTCAGATTGAGAGCGATGTCCCAATGGAATGCGGTCCGGCCGCAGAGGAGGAGGAGCAAATTCAGACCAGAGACAGTGACGTCAGAGACACCGATCAGGACCCTGGAACCGGCACAAGGGAGGCGACTGACTGTCAGCTCGGAAACCCATTGAACATAGAACTGTCAAGTCCCCAAGAAGGAGCAGGTGAGTGAAATATGAGGGTGATGTGCTCACAGAATGCGGCAGGGTGGAGGGTAAAGGTGAGGCCTTGTTGGAGGGTTGGTCAAAGGAGAGGGAAAATGTGTGGGTGTGGTACATGTGGTGCACTGGGCAGCCGTTACCCGACTACAGGAAATGTACTACCTGCTCTGAGGATTTCCAGGATGTGAATTGGAGGAAATGCATCTGTCCAGATGAGGAGAGTGTTTCCGGGATGTGAATCAGGGGAAATGTATTCGCCAGGATGGAGAGAGTATCTCCGGGAAGCGAATATTACCGACAGTCCCAACGTTTATGCCCATCCAAATTTAAATAGGTGAATGGGTCTGATGGGGGATGGACTGGTTTATATTAAATGTGGTCCTTCTATTACGTAATGCCTAGAACATTGTTGGGTAGGCTTTAAGACAAGTGTTACATTCAAGTCAAGTCAAGTCACTATTTTATTGCCATTTCGACCATAACTGCTGATACAGTACATAGTAAAAATGAATCATTTTTCAGGACCATGGTGTTACATGACACAGTACAAAAACTAGACTGAACTACGTAAAAAAACAACAGAGGAAAAGAAAAAAAACACACAACAACTACACTAAACTACACACCTATCTAGGACTGCATAAAGTGCACAAAACAGTGCAGACATTACAATAAATAATATACGTGACAATAGGGCAGTAAGGTGTCAGGCCAGGTGTTGGGTATTGCGGAGTCTGATAGCTTGGGGGAAGAAACTGTTACATAGTCTGGCCGTGAGAGCCCGAATGCTTCGGTGCATTTTCCCAGATGGCAGGAGGGAGAAGAGATTGTATGAGGGGTGCATGGATCCTTTATAATGCTGCTGGCTTTACGGATGCAGCGTGTGGTGTAAATGTCCGTAATGGTGGGAAGAGAGACCCCGATGGTCTTCTCAGCTGACCTCACTATACGCTGCAGGGTCTTGCGATCCGAGATGATGCAATTTCCGAACCAGGCAGTGGTGCAGCTGCTCAGGATGCTCTCAATACAACCCCTGTAGAATATGATGAGGATGGGGGGTGGGAGATGGACTTTCCTCAGACTTCGCAGAAAGTGGAGACGCTGCTGGGCTTTCTTTGCTATGGAGCTGGTGTTGAGGGACCAGGTGAGATTCTCCGCTAGATGAACACCAAGAAATTTGTTTTGTTCACATTCAGAGACAGGCTGCTGGCTCTGCACCAGTCCGTTAGCCGCTGCACCTCCTCTCTGTAAGCTGACTCGTCGTTCTTGCTGTGTGTTGCAGCACAGTCGTGGGTCAGCAGAGTGAACAGCAGTGGTCTGTGCACACAGCCATAGGGGGACTCCGTGCTCAGTGGGATGGTGTTGGAGATGGAGAATTAATCCAATTTTGTATCTGTAGGCAGGTTCAAGACACGGTTTTTTGTTGAGTTGGGTGAGAGCGGTGGAGACGAGGGATATCTGAGTTCAAGCCTACATTTTCCTTTTTATATTCACAGAGCCAGAGTTTACAATCTCCGACCTCCTGGCACAGGGGGAGGAATATCAACTGTACAAACTGACAAAGTTCTACAGGGACAGACTCAAACAAGCAATTGAAGAAAAGGTTGAGAGACTGGGTTGGATGTTGACAAAGGAGGGACATTTCAGTAGAGAAGAAAATGAGGTGAGTGCAGTTCGTGTATTGTCACTGATCTGCTGGTATCAGAGGGAATAGTGATCAACATTAATCTCCTTCACGTTTTAGGAGATCGACTTGGGAATGGAGACTTTGATCACTGACTTGTCTCTCGCAGATCTGGTTTCAGTCTTTAAGGTGGGGAGCACTGGGAACTGCAGGTTTAGCATCACCTTTTCTTGTATCACCTGCTGTATTTATCAGTGTGAAGTAAGAGCAGTGGCTGCATATCTGGACTTCCAAAAGGCATTCGATCTGAAACTAATTTCAAATCTTGGCTGAACCGTCATCTCATTAATCCGGGATGAGCATTAAACTGTCAATTGGGCCAACCGGCTTCACTGCGGTGCTTGAGGCAGGGAAACCAGCTAACCACAGCTTGTCTTGGCTCTGTGAGTTCCCAAACAATGTGTGGCTGACTTGTCATAGTCACAGCAAAGTATAGTACAGAAACAGGCCTTTTGGCCCATCTATTCCAAGCCAGACTACAGAATCTACTTATTCCCATTGACCTGCACCGGGCCATGGCGCTCTATACGCTCATTACGCAAGCATCTATTCAGAATTCTCTTAACCACTTGCATTACTTGCCCTGCTAGCTAGTTTCGCACTCTCACTACCCTCTGAGTAAACCGGTTTCACCTTTATACCCTTTGAACTTTTCACCTTTCACCCTTTGGTGATTACCTCTTGTTGGAGTACCTCTTTACCTCAGTACAAAATGCATGCTTGCATTTATCCTGTCTATATCCCAATGTAATTGTGTACACTTCTATCAAATTTCTGCTCAATCTTTCATGTCCCAATGAATAAAGTCCTAATCAGTTCACTCTTTTCTTATAACTTAGGTCTTCCAGTCCAGGTAACATCCTTGTAATGTTTTTTTCTGTACTCTTTCAAACTTATTTCCATCTGTCCTGCAGGTAGGTGTGCAGAACTGCACATAGTATCCAAATTAGGCCTCTCCGACGTCTTATACAACATCATATCGTACACGATATTTTCATTTACCAAGGTTAATGCGCTAAGAAACTTTCTTTCACAGCCTATCAACATTTGCTGCCACTTTCAATGGCTTATGTACCTGTATTCCCAGATCACTTTGTTCTACCGGTCTCTCAGTAAGATCTACCCTGATTGGTCCATCCAAAGTGCTACATCTTGCACCTGTCTGCATTAAATTGCATCGGCCCCTTTTAAACCCATTCTCCGGTTTGTCCAGATCTCACTGCAAGCTCTTGTAATCTTCCTCTTTGTCCACTGCGCCTTCCCAATGTTGGAGTCATCAGCAAATTTGCTGATGCTCTTAACCGTAATTTCATCCAGATCATTGATATAGATGACAAACAACAACAGGCACAGCACCGATCCCCATGACACTGCAGGAGATACAGGCGCCAAACAGAAATGCAACAGTCTATATTGACACTCCGGATTCTTTCCAAAAAGTTAGTGTCTAATCCAGTTTACTACTTTATCTTGAATGCTAAGCAACTGAATCTTCTAGACCGACCTCCTATACGGGGCCTTGTCAAATAACGTGCAGAAGTCCATGTAGACAATATCCACAACCTTGCCTTCATCAACTTTCCTGGTAACTTCCTCAAAAATCTCTGAGATTGATTAGATGTGAAAGATCATGCACAAAGCTGATATCTTATGACCACAAACATCAATAGTTTGATCTAAAAGGGCAGAAGAAAGCACAAAACATAAAATAAATCTGGTGATCTAGCTGATATCTCATGATCCCAAAAAATCAACAGGTTGTCCTGAAAGGGAAGGGGCAAACAAAAAAAAGCTGCTAACTTGCTGAATATCTGACTAATGAGAGACAGGGACACACCATTTCAGGTCACTCTCCTTGGAGCTCACAAACAGTGATTGTCTTGTCCTAGATCTGACCTATTCAGCCATGAGTGGTATTAGAAAATCAAGTGTGTTACACCCGTGAGTAACTCTGTTCCCGTTGGGATTCATTGGCGCTGTCTGTAATGAATCACACAGGCATTATCCAAAGGCAAGAGGTAATCTGTAAATATGATGCTGATCTATAAATTCATCATCTGGAGACGTCTGCTTTACTGGTTAAATTTCTTTCACAACTGTAACTCCTCAGACCTGGTAGCAGTGAAACTGAGGGATTATTTTACAGTGCAGTGGGCCATCAGGGAATTATGCTGATTTATTTCATAATTGTTGTCCATTATTCCCTACTGATATCTGTTCTAGGAGATCAATTATTCAAATCCGGGACACAGAACATAGAACATAGAATAGTCCAGCACAGTACAGACCCTTTGGCCCACAATGTTGTGCTTACCCTTAAACGCTGCCTCTCTTATTTCTCAGAGCAATGTCCTAAGCCCATCCATATTCAGTTACCTTAATTCCATCATAGGTGTATGTTGCTTGAAGACTATTCAATGTTTAATTCATAATTCCTCAGTTAATCAGGAAACCCATGCCTGCATTCAGGAAGTCATTACCATTTTACGGTATGAGTGCCAGGCGGTAACCATCTCCATTATAAGATAGCCGCACTGACATTTCTTAATTTTCTTTTTGTCTTTACACATCATAAGACCATAAGGCATCAGAGCACAATTGGCCATTAGGCCCATCGATTCTGCTCCGCCATTACATCATGGGTGAATTACTATCCCCCTCAAGCCCATTCTCCTGCCTTCTCCCAGTGAACTTTGCTGACCAGACTAGTCAAGAAGATACCAACCTCTGTTTTAAATATACCCAATGACCTGGTCTCCGCAGCTGTCAGTGCCAATGAATTCTACAGATTCACTACTCCTCGGCTAAATAATCTCCTCATTTCTGTTCTAAATGGATGTCCCTCTAATCTGAGGCTGTTCCGTGTGGTTTTAGACTCCCCCACTTAGAAACATCATCTCCACGTCCTCTCAATGCCTTTCGATATTCCACAGGTTACAATTAGATTCCCCCTCATCCTTCCACACTCTGGCCAGTACAGGTGCATCCAGGATCCATTCCCATCAAAATCTGGTTTAATATCACAGGTTCTGTTAGTTTTGATTCCTCTCTGGATTTTTCACAACGCCATCACATATTTTCTCTGAACAGGAGATCAAAATATGCAAGTGCGGTCTGGCCAGTGCTTGTTCTTATATTCTGATCCTCTCGAAATGAATGCTGGCATTGTATTTGCCTTTCCGAACACCGACTCAAACTGCACGGAATCCTGCACCAGGTCTCCAGAGACTCTTTACAACTCCGATTTCTGAATTTTCTCCCAGATTCAAAAATAGTCTACGTCTTCATTATTTCTGCTAAAGTATATGCCACGTACCTAATTATACTACATTCCAATTGCCACTAATGTGTCAATTTTTTCATCGGTCTATGTGGGACACCTGGTCAAAGGTCCTCGGGAAGTCCAAGTAAACAACTTGCACTGACTCTCTGTTGTCGACCCAGCATGCTGGTCTCTCAAAAAATTCCAACAGTTCTGTCAGGCAAGATTCCCTTCCATGGATGTTGGTCTTTTTCTTATCACGTGCGTCCAAATACCCCGAAACCTTATCCTCAATAATCGACTGCTGACATCTTCCCAAACGCTGATCAGACTAACTGGCCTATAGTTTAAAATGATCAGTCCTCCGGAACCATTCCAAAATCTAGTGATACTTGAGCGATCATTACTAATGTCTCCACAATCTCTTCAGCCTCCTCCTTCAGAAGCAATCGGGTGAGTTGATCTGGACTCATCTATCTTCAGAACTTTCTGCTTCCCAAGCGCCTTCTCCGCAATAATTGCAAATACACTCACTTCTGCCACCTGACATTCTCAAATATCTGGCACGTTCTAGTGTTTTTACAGTGAAGACTGACGCAAAATGCCGACCAATATCGTCCGGCATTTCCTTGTCCCCTGACAGTACCTCTCCACTGTCATTTTCCGGTGGTCCGATATCCACTCTCCTCTCTTTCAACCTTCATATATCAGACGGACGTTTTGGTAAGCTATTTTACATCATTCTCTAGCCTGCCTTCCTATTTCATATTTTCTATATTTACGGTTTTTGAATTGTCTTCTGTTGATTTGTAAAAACATCCCAGTCCTCCAGCTTTCTACTATATTTTGTAATATTCTGTGCCCTCTCCTTTGCTTTTGTGCTGCTTTGACTACCTCGTCAGCCACGGTTGATCATCCTCCCTTTAGAATAATTCTTCATCATTGTGATTGTTTGTCCTCTGAGAAACTTCAGCCATTCCTGCTCTGCCATTGTCCCTGTTAGTGTCATTTTCGAATTTATTATTGCCCAGCTCCTCTCTCATGCCGAGGTAATTCCTTTATTCTACTGTAGCACTGATACCTCTAACTTTACTTTCTCCCTTTCAACCTGCTGGCTGAGTTCAGCTATTTTATGATCACTGCCTCTTAAGGGTTTATTTAGCTGAAGCTCCCTAATCAAATCTGGTGCAATACACAACACAGACTCCAGATCCGTCTTTCCTATAGTGGGCTCAACCATAGGCTTCTCTCAAAAGCCATCTCATAGGCATTCTATAAATTCCCTCACTTGGGATTCAGCACCGACCTGATTTTCCATGCCTCTTCTCTCCCCCATTGTAATTTGACTCCCACATCCTGGCTACTGTTAACATGCCTGTATATAGTTTCCATCAGGGTCATTTTACCTACGCAGTTTCTTAACATCCACATCGTCTAATCCGATATCACCTCTTTCTCAGGACTTTTCATTTTTAATGACAGCAGCTTCGACCCAACACTTTCACCTACCTGCGTATCCTTGGATTCAATATTTATCCTTGGATTTAAGCACCCAACTATAAACTTTTGTCAGCCACGATTCAGTGATGCCCGCCATCCATTTGTTTTTGCTCTCTCTCTCTCCCCTCTCTTCCGTTCTTGTTGTCACATCTTGTTGATGTAATGCTGCACATTGACAGATCAAGGAAATTAATCACATTGCATCTACTGTAGGGTGTCAGTAAATCCTTATTCTTACACAATATTGATTTAGAATTTCCTCCAGTTACTGTTTCTCTGTTAATGACTGAACCCAGAGAGGATGAGGCAACAGCCCAGTGACTGCATCTATTCTGAAGCTACTGGGACCATGAACAGATACTTTCCTGCACATTCTCCATGTCTGTCTGTCTGCTCCACAATAAGTCCATTGTTTCCTTTTGTAGAAAGTCACTGAACTGACAGAGAAGGGAAACCGGCCAGAGAGTTCCAGACTCTTCCTCAGTTTGGTGAATGGCAAAGGCTCCCGGGCCCGGAGGGCGATGTGGGAATCCTTTCTGATGTGGAGGACTGAGTTACCGAAGTTGGACAGAATACTGAGGGAAATACAGGAACTCGGTATGTTAAAACCACGCACTGAACACAAAGGCACATTGAGATAAACATTTTAGTTATTTTAATTATTTTCGCTCTGTTTCCATGGATTTTGTTTTTATATTTAAACAGGTCCTGATCCGCAGGAATACATGAACATCACCCAAGGTTTATCTGAATTACCCACTCAGCTGATCGGTGAGTGATGAAACGCATAGTTCAAACCACATCTCAAATGTTAGTCTCGGACTTGGCAAAGCCTAGGAATCAAAATTCGCCATTAATCATTCGCTGATCTCTGGATTCAAGTAACAATTCAACGAATCTCTCTTTGCAGCCTGAATATTCTACAATATATTTTTCTATTAATCCAGCTGTTGGTTCTGCTGAAGCCTTCACTCCAGGTCCTAACGCTCTGGGAATCCCAACACACCCTAGGCAGGCTCCTGATACACTGTATGACCCAGTCCAGGTGACTTTTCTATCTTCAGACCTTTCATCTTCCAAGCCCCTTTTCCTTTGTAATAGCACTACACGCAATTCTGTTTGCTGATGTTCTTTACCTTTTGGAATTCTGCTGGTGACTTGCACAGAGTTTGTCTGGCATTTCCTTTTCACCCGTTACTGCAACTACAACAGCAGTTTCTAGTGGTCCGATATTGACCCTCTCCCTTTTTTCACTCTTTATATATCCGGGAAAGAAAGAAAAATACTTTGGTATCCTTTCTTATATTATTGACCATTCCCTTGCATTTCCTGCACATTCATGTACAACTAGGAGCATCTATAACATAGTTGCCTCCGACATGACCCTAGTCACTAGACTCTAGACACTAGAATACTACAGCACAGTGCAGGCTCTTCCGCCCTGGATGATGTGCCAACCCATGTATTCCTTTAAAAAGAGTACTAAACCCACACTACCCCGTGACCCTCTATTTTTCTTTCATCCATGTGCCTGTCCAAGAGGTTCTTAAATACCCTTAATGTTTTTGCCTCCACCACCATCCCTGGCAAGTTGTTCCAGGCACCCACAACCCTTTATAAAAAACTTACCCCTGATGTCTCCCCTGAACTTCCCTCCCTTAACTTTGTACATATGCCCTCTAGTGTTTGCTATTGGTGCCCTGGGAAACAGGTTCTAGCAATCCACCCTATCTATGTCTCTCATAATTTTTTAGACCTCTATCAAGTGCCCTCTCATCCTTCTACGCTCCAAAGAGAAAAGTCCCAGCTCTGCTAACCTTGCTTCACATGACTTGTTCTCCAAACCAGGCAACATCTTGGTAAATCTCCTCTGCACCCTCTCCATAGCTTCCACATCCTTCCTATAATGAGGTGAGAAGAATTGAACACAATACTCTAAGTGCGGTCTCACCAGAGATTTGTAGATTTGCAACTTGGCCTCTCTACTCTTGAACTCAATCCCCCCATTAATGAAGCCTAGCATCCCATAGGAGTTCTTAACGATCCTATCAACCCGTGCAGCGACCTTAAGGGATGTATGGATTTGAACCCAAAGGTCCCTCTGTTCATTCACACTCTTCAGTAACCAACGATTAAACTTGTACTCAGCATTCTGGTTTGTCCTTCCAAAATGCATCACCTCACACTTATCCGGATTGAACCCCATCTGCCATTTTTCTGCCCAAATCTGCACCCTGTCTATATCCTCTTGTAACCTTCGACAACCTACAGCTCCATCCACAACTCCTCCAATCTTCATGTCATCCACAAATTTACTCACCCATTCTTCCACCTCTTCATCCAGGTCCTTTATAAAAATCACAAATAGCAGGGATCCCAGGACAGATCCCTGCGGCACTCCACTAGTCACCGACCTCCAGGCAGAATACTTTCCTTCCACTACTACCCTCTGCTTTCTTCCTGTAAGCCAATTATTTATCCAAACAGCCAAGGTTCCACTTATCCCGTGTCTCATGATTTTCTGGATGAGTCTCTCGTGAGGGACCTTGTCAAATGCCTTGCTAAAATCCATGTAGACCACATCTACTACCGTACCTCCGTCAATTGCTTTTTGTTACCTCTTCAAAAAACTCAATTAGCCTCGTGAGGCACGACGTTCCCTTCACAAAGCCATGTTGACCCAGACAGTAAATTCCAGGCACCCACAACTCTGTTAAAAAACTACCCACAATTGCTGTAAATTTACCCCATCTCACCTTAACCAAACGCCCTCTGGTAATAGACACCAGTCATATGTAAAAAATAAACAAAATACAGGCTGTCGACCCAGACTCATATCTCTCAAACTTGTACACCTCAGTCAGATCTCTATTCTAACTCCAGAATAAAGAAACCAGGTTTATCAAACCTCTGCTTGTAGCACATGTCACCGAATCCAGGCAACATCCTGATGAACTTGTTCTGCACCCTCTCCAATCCTTCCAAGAGCTGGACAATCAGATGTGAACACAGTACTCCAGATGCACCCTAAAACCATAAGACCTAGTAGCAGAATTAAGCCATTCGGCTCAGTGAATTTGCTCTTCAGTTCCTCTCTACCCCATTATCCCAGTAAACGTCGACGCTCTTTCTAATCAGGAACATATCAACCTGCATTTTAAATATATCCAATGAAGTGACTTCCTCAGCCGTCTATGACAATAATTTCACAGATTCACCACCCGCCAGCCAAGACATTTCTCCCAGTTTGTGTCCCTGGCAGCCAGGACAATTCCCCACAGTTCTCAAGCATGTTAATATTCTGTATGAGCCTCCCATGTGGGACTTTGTCAAACACTCTACCAATATACAAGTAGACAATATCCATGTGTACCTGCATCCATCACCTTTGTCACCTCCTGGAGGAACTCAATCAAGCTGGCAAGACACAAACCCGACCCAAAGCCTTGCTACTGAACCCCAAACCACCTCATACATCCTCTCTGTCATACTCCCATGGGGCAGAACATATAAAAGGCTGAAGGTATGTACCACCAGTCTCAAGGACAGCTTTATTCTGCATTTATAAGACTACTAAATGGTCACCTACTATGTTATTATTGGCTCTTAATAATAATAAGACAACTTTATATCTAAAATTACAGCATCGTACATCTCGTAACTAATAACAACTCAGATAACAACTTAGATAACCACAATATACTCACAGGAGAGCAGACAGAATACCATTCGGGTTTGAACAACAGATAACAGATTATCTAACTCTATTTCAAACCCTGTGGAAAGCAGAAAACTTTCAGTGTTACATTGTCAATCAAAAAACACATCTGATTCTGTTCCTCGTGTGTTTTAGAGAAGTTCCAAATATATATAAAATACATAGAATACTTGTGAAATTTCTACAACTGATGAAACATTAGCGTAAAATAATCGTCCTATTAACAACCACAGAGGAACAACGACCACTATCAAAATAAATGGAGGGATTTTCCAGAGCGACTCACTAAGCCCACTTTGGTTTTGTCTAGCTTTAAGCCCACTCATAATTTACTGAAACAGATAAAAATCAGGTATCTCATCAGAAAAAAATACGAATTATACCTTGACACAGCTATACGTTGATGATTTGAAATTATTTGCTCTTGTATCAGTAAAGCTGAAACAAACAATTCAAATAATGGAACTAATTTCCAAATATATAAGCATGAACTTTAGACTAGGAAAGTACAGAACATCATTAAACATAAAGAAAGGTGCAATAGAGCCGGTAGAATATCAAACAGAGCATCAGGATACAGTGCAACAGAATATGAAACGTATATTTAGGATATCAATAAGCAAAGAAAATAGATCATCGTGTGATAAAGGAAAACCTTCCAACAAAATTTACTACAAGGCTGAAGAAAATCTGAATTTACTGCAAGGCTGAAGAAAATCTGAATTTACTGCAAGGCTGAACAAACTTTGAATTTACATCAAGGATCAGGAAAATCTGCCAAACAGAGCTGAACAGTAAAAATATAACCAAGGTGGTAAACACTCACTGTGCCCATATTGACGTATAATTTTGGTAAAATATCCTGGTCTGAAACAGATCTGGAAAATATTCAAAACAATAAGAACTTAAATGGCAATTTCTGGAAAACACCATGTGCACTGGAGTGCACTTGGATTGATATGAACGAGGACAGTATGAGGATGATGAATAACAGATCTAAAAAAATGAGACAACAGCCAGATAAAAATTTTCAGGATAAGGGTTAATATCATGGACACAAGTCGTGAAAATTGTTTTTCTGCGCCAGCAGCACGATTACGGTAAAGTGTGTGCAGTGAGTCTGTATTTATGTATACAATTGTGGAAATAGAATTGTATCAGCATGAATTAATCAGTCTGATGGCCTGGTGGAAGAAGCTGTCCCGGAGCCTGTTGGTCCTGGCTTTTACGCTGCGGTACCATTTTCCGGATGGTAGCAGCTGGAACAGTTTGTGCTTGGTGAGACTTGGGTCCAGAATGATCCTTCGGGCACTTTTTACCCCCTATCTCTGAAATGACCTGAATAGTAGCAAGTTCACACCTACAGATGCACTGGGCTGTCCGCACCACTCTCTGCAGAGTCCTGCGATTGAGAGAAGTACAGTTCCCATACCAGGCAGTGATGCAGCAAGTCACGATGCACAAAATTGTGCCCCTATAGAAAATCGTTAGCATTTAGGGGCCCATCCCAAACGTCCTCAACCATCTCAACCATCTGTTTTTCTGTTTTTCTTGTTTTTTGTTCAGACTAGAGAATATGTCAGGCAGGATGTCGGAATGCTCCTCTTGCAGGATGTGGGAAGTCAGGGAGACATCCAGTGTCCCTGACAACGATACCTGCAAGAAGTGCATCCAGCTGCAGCTCCTAACAGACCGCATTAGGGAACTGGAGCAGGAGCTGGATGACCTCCGGTTCATTCGGGAGACTGAGCAGATTATAGATAGTAGCTTCTGGGAGGTAGTTACACCAAAGGAACAGGGCACAGGTAATTGGGTTACCGTCAGGCGAGCGAAGGGGAAAGGGCAGTTAATGCAGGGTTCTTCTGTGACCATTCCCCTCCAAAATAGGTATACCAATTTGGATACTGTCGGGGGGAGGATGGCTTACCTGGGACAAGCTGCGGCAGCCGGATCTCTGGCACTGAGTCTGGTTCTGCAGTGCAGAACGGAGGGAGGAGGAAGAGGAGAGCGGTAGTGATAGGGGACTCCATAGTCAGGGGTACAGACAGGAGATACTGTGGTTGTGACAGAGACTCCCGGATGGTTTGTTTCCTCCCGGGTGCCATGGTCAGGGATGTCTCTGATCGCCTGCACAGCATTCTGAGGTGGGAGGGTGATCAGCCAGATGTCGTGGTACACATCGGTACCAATGACATAGGTAGAAAGAGTCAGGATGTCCTGAAGATTGAGTAAAGAAAGCTTGAAAAACAGGACATAGAGGATAGTAATCTCCGGATTGCTGCCTGTGCCACGTGCCTGTGAGGGTAAGAGTGCGATGCTCTGGCAGATGAACACGTGGCTGAGAAATTGGTGTAGGGGGCAGGGTTTCAGATTTCTAGATCATCGGGACCTCTTCAGGGGCAGGTGGGACCTGTACAAGAGAGACGGGTTACACCTGAACTACAAGGGCACCAATATACTTGCAGGGAGGTTTGCTAGTGATATTGGAGAGGGTTTAAACTAGATGAGAACCAGAGTGCCAGAGTGAGTAGTGGTACGGGGGTAAAAATAAATGATGTTGGTAGTTCATGCAAAGTCACAAATAGCAAGGTTGTCTGTGGTGGTAATAATCTTCTGAGGTGTGTATATTTCAAAGTGTGGAGTATTGTGGGAAAGGCAGACGAGCTGAGGGCCTGGATTGACACATGGAATTATGACATCACAGCCATTACTGAAACTTGGCTACAGGAGGGGCAGGACTGGCAGCTCAATGTTCCAGGGTTCCAATGTTTCAGACGTGATAGAGATAGAGGGATGAAGGGTGGGTGGTGGCTTTGCTAGTCAGGGAAAATACTACAGCAGTGCTTCGGCAGGACAGATTAGATGGCTTGTCTACTGAGGCCATATGGGTGCAGCTGAGAAACAGGAAGGTATGACCACATTAATAGGGTTGTATTATGGACTACCCAATAGTCAGCGAGAATTGGAGGGGCAAATCTGCAAAGAGATAGCAGACAACTGCAGGAGACAGAAATCTGTGATTGTAGAGGATTTTAATTTTCCACACATTGATTGGGACTCCCATACTGTTAAACGTCTAGATGGGTTAGAGTTTGTAAAATGTGTTCAGGAAAGTTTTCTAAATCAATGTATAGATGTACCAACTAGGGAGGATGCAATATTAGATCTCCTATTAGGAAATGAGTTAGGGCAGGTGACGGAAGCCTGTGTAGGGGAACACTTTCGTTCCAGTGATCATAACGTCATTAGTTTCAACTTGATCATGGATAAAGATCGATCTGGTCCTCGGGTTGACGTTCTAAACCTGAAAAGGGCCAAATTTGAAGAAATGAGAAGGGATCTAAAAAATCGTAGATTGGGACAGGTTGTTCTCTGGCAAGAATGTGATTGGTAAGTGGGAAACCTTCAAAGGAGAAATTTTGAGAGTGCAGAGTTTGTATGTTCCTGTCAGGGTTAAAGGCAAAATGAATAAGAATAAGGAGCCTTGGCTATGGAGGGATATTGCAACTCTGATAAAGAAGAAGAGAGATGTATAACATGTATAGGCAACAGGGAGGAAATAAGATGCTTGAGGAGTATAAAAAGAGTAAGAAAATACTTAAGAAAGAAATCAGGAGGGCTAAAAGAGGACATGAGGTTGCTTTGGCAGTCAGGGTGAAGGATAATTTTAAGAACTTCTACAGGTATGTTAAGAGCAAAAGGATAATAAGGGATAAAATTGGTCCTCTTGAAGATCAGAGTGGTCGGCTATGTATGGAACAAAAAGAAATGGGAGAGATATTAAATGGGTATTTTGCATCTGTACTTACTAAGGAAACTGGAATGGAATCTATGGAAACAAGGCAAACAAGTAGGGAGGTCATGGAACTTATATAGATTAAAGAGGAGGAGGTGCTTGCTGTCTTGAGGCAAATCAGAGTAGATAAATCCCCGGGACCTGACAAGGTATTCCCTCGGACCTTGAAGGAGACTAATGTTGAAATTGCAGTGGCCCTGGCATAAATATTATGTCGATATCCACGGATCGGGTGCCAGAGGATTGGAAGATAGCTCATGTAGTTCCGTTGTTTAAAAAAGGCTCAAAAAGTAAGCCGTGAAATTATAGGCCGGTATGTTTGACATCGGCAGTAGGTAAATTACCGGAAGGAATACTAAGAGATAGGATCTCCAGGTATTTGGATAGACAGGGACTTATTAGAAAAAGTCAGTATGGCTTTGAGCGTGGTAGATCATGTTTAACCAATCTATTAGAATTTATCGAGGAAGTTACCAGGAAAGTGGATGAAGGGAAGGCAGTGGATGTTGTATACATGGACCTCAGTAAGGCCTTTGGCAAGGTCCCGCATGGGAGGTTAGTTAGGAAGATTCAGTCGCTAGGTATACATGGAGAGGTAGTAAATTGGATTAGATATTGGCTCAATGGAAGAAGCCAGAGAGTGGTAGTGGAGGATTGCTACTCTGAGTGGAGGCCTGTGACTAGTGATGTGCCACGGGGATCAGTGCTGGGTCCATTGTTATTTGTCATCTATCTTAATGATCTGGATGAGAATGTGGCAAATTGGATCAGCAAATTTGCTGATGATACAAAGATTAGCGGTGCAGTGGACAGTGAGGAAGGTTTTCAAAGCTTGCAGAGGGATTTGGACCAGTTGGAGGAATGGGCTGAAAAACGGCAGATGGAGTTTAATGCGGACACGTGTGAGGTATTGCACTTCAGAAGGTCAAACCAAGTTAGAACATACAAGGTAAATGGTAGGACACTGAGGAGGGCAGTAGAACAGAGAGATCTGGGAGTATAGATACATAATTCCCTAAAAGTGGCGTCACAAGTAGATAGGGTCGTAAAGAGAGCTTTTGGAACATTGGCCTTTATAAATCAAAGTACTGAGTATAAGAGTTGGAATGTAATGGTGAGGTTGTATAAGACATTGGTGAGACCGAATTTGGAGTATTGTATGCAGTTTTGGTCACCTAATTACAGGAAGGATATTAATCCAGCTCCTTTGTTTTTGCGACATTGACGGATAAGTTGTTTTCTTGTCACCACTGTGTCTGGGTAGTGACTTCTTCTGTGTAGGCTGCCTCGTTATTATTTGAGATTTGGCCAATAAATATAGTATCCTCAGCAAATTTAATTAGCAGATTGGAGCTGTGGGTAGCGACACAGCCATGCGCATACAGAGAGTATCGGAGGGAGCTTAGGACACAGCCCTGAGGGGCTCCTGTGTTGAGGGTCAGAGGGGTAGAGATGAGGGAGCCCACTCTTACCATTTGCTGGTGATCTGACAGGAAATCCAGGACCCAGCTGCACAAGGCAGGGTGAAGGCCGAGGTCTCTGAGCTTCTTGTCAAGCCTGGAGGGAATGATGGTATTGAATGCTGAACTGTAGTCTAATAACATCATTCTCACATAAGCATCCCTCTTCTCCAGATGTTTAAGGAGGTGTGCAGAGCAGTGGCTATTGTGTCATCTGTTGATCGGTTGTGTCGGTAGGTGAATTGTAGGGGTCCAGTGTGGGTGGTAACAAGCTGCAGATGCAGTCCTTGACCAGCCTCTCAAAGCATTTGCTTATTATTGATGTGAGTGTGACAGGACGCCAGACGTTCAGGCATGTTGCCTTAGTTGTTTTAGGTACAGGAACAATGGTGGATGATTTGAAGCAGGAGGGAACTCTACATTGGGAGAGGGTGAGATTAAAAATATCCGTAAATACACCTGCCAGTTGTGCCGCGCGCATCCTGAGTACCCGCCCTGGGACGCCGTCCGGTCCCGCAGGCTTGCGACTGTCCACTCGTTGGAAACACCTGCGAACTTCAGCCTCAGAGATGACCAATGTGCAGGTCGCTTTGTCGGCTCTCCTCGGGGTCTCAGTGTTGGCGATATCGAACCGAGCGTAAAGAGACTTAGATCCTCTGGGAGACAGGCAGCGATGTTGGCAGCACCACTGCACTTAGCTCTGAAGTCTGCATTGGGGTGCAGAGCTTGCCATAAGCTGTGTGTGTTGTTGGTGGAGAGCTGTGCCTGAATACGATCTCTGTATTGTCGTTTCGCTGCCTGGATGACTTTGCACAGATCGGAGCTGAATTTCTTGAGCTCCTGCTGATCACCGGCAATGTAAGCAGTCGGTCACACGGCAAGTGCTGTTCACACGGAACTGTTGATACAAATTTTGTGGTTTGGGAAGTCCTGACCGATTTTGAAGGAAATCATCCCCACTCTGTGACAATAAAACACAACTGGGGGATGTTGATATTACACAGCTGTGATAATAACAGCCGGGAACTCCCTTGGCAGCCGGAAAGGTTTACACAGCAGCACCAGGTACTCCAGATCTGGGGAACAAAAGGATTTGAGGGCAAGGACATTCCGGGGTTCCACCAAGCATTAATGATCATGAAACATACCCTAAATCCTGTTCTCTTCCCAAATAGGTGTGTGTGTGTGTGTGTGTGTGTGTGTGTGTGTGTGTGTGTGTGTGTGTGTGTGTGTGTGTGTGTGTGTGTGTGTGTGTGTGTGTGTGTGTGTGTGTGTGTGTGTGTATAATATACATACGCACTATACAACATATAGTGCCCTGAGAGAGTTCTCCGTAGAGTACTGCTTTCGGTAACCTGGAGTTATCCATGCGAGACATGTGACCTGTCAGACGGTGGATCTGGCTGAGCAGCGAAGTGGCTTCAGGGCCTGGAAGTTGAACATATATAGCTGTGCATGTCTGTGTGTTTATATGAAATATTAAACTAAATAAGTAGTGCAGAAATAGAAATAAAAAAGCGATTAGTGAGTCACTATCGATGGGTTCAATGTCCATTCAGAAAGTGGATATCAGAGGAGAAGTTGCTCCTGAATCGTTGAGTGTGCGCCTTACTCCGTTCCTCGTGAACCAGACGGTGATGCAGCCAGTTACAATGCTCTGCAAGTCACACCTGTAGAAATATTCGAGTGATGTTGGAAAATCCTGATGAAATATAGCCACTGTTGTGCCTTCTTTGTAGCTGCATCGATATATTGGGTCCAGGTTAGATACTCGGAGATACTGACAGCCAGGAATTTGGAATTGCTCACTCTTTCCACATCTGATCCCTCTGTGAGGACTGGTGTGTCGTGTTCCCTCATCTCGCCTTTTCTGAAATCCACAATTAGCTCGATTGACATAGATGTCGACAAGGAAGCGTCGAGCCCCTGGCTCAGAGTTGGAGACCTCTTCCCAGAAACAGAAGGGATCATTGTAGCAATACAGGACAAGGTTGTTGACACATGTAGTTATCAATAATAGAGAATAAACGACTAATAGGTCCAAGACGATATATGCTGAAAATTATAAGAGAAACTACAAACAATCCGACTTTACAAGATCCTGCAGTAGTTCAACTGAATCTCAATACTTGCACAAGCACAATAAAATGGCGGACAACATTCACAAAAATATTGCTTAAACTACAACTGATTTAAAGCACCATAATTTACTAAACGTACAAGCCTCTTCCACTTTTAGAGTTAGAGTCCTTCATATCATACTGCGTCCGATCATTATTTCAGATAGGATAATACATGATCTGCATTCGGATGTAATTTTACAGGATAAACAAGCAAAAGCAACTTTTTAAATATATATAGCCATTCCAAACACACATAACTTTCAGAAATGAATTAGTAAAAAAACCCCAGAAATATGTTGTATTGAAAGGACAAAATGAAAGACTATGGAAAACGAACAGGGTATTATTTATCCCAATCGTAATATCGATAACTGGTATCATCCTAAAGGCTTTACAGTATAGTATTAATAAATTAGGCCCACACGGCGATACTTTTGTAAATCTTCGAAAACCCATAACACGATACACCACGAGAATAGTCTGAAATCTCCTATCAATTGAGACATGAGTGTGCTTGGCTATCTATGCCTGTACCTCAAGTTTTACCAGTTTAGGCTACGATAATAATAATTAATAATAATAATCATAATAATAATAATAATAATGACTTATTTATAAAGCACCTTTCATCCAGACGATGCCGTTCAAACCGCATCACAACGGGATAAAGTGCAAACTAGAAAATAAAAGACAAAATGTGTCAGTCCTAATATACACCTCAGACTTCTGCACAGTACTGTAGTTTAAGATGTTGAATTCTACAGTTTAGGAACATAGTCCCAAAAAAACTCAACGCTGACCTCCCAATGATCCTTTGGCCTTCTACCTTATCGTCTGCCTGCACTGCATTTTCTCGGCAACTGAAACACTGTTTCCCTGAACTATTCTGTTCCATTTTTCCTTGTACAACCTCATTGCACCGATGTGATGTAATGATCTATTTGGATTGCATGCAGAAAAGTTTTCCATTTTACAGTGGTGCATGTCACAATAATAAACCAATTTACCGATTCATTGTCAATAATACAGCGCCCCTTGGTTGCTGAAGATTGTTATAACCGGTGGGGGGGGGGGGGGAGGGGGGTGACAGTGCGGATGAGCTGCCACGACCTAATTAAATGCTCCCAGTGGCGAGTAGCCTCTGTCCAGCTCTTGGCCTTCACGTGCGGTTTAGCCACTAATCCCGGTGGAAGCGTTTCTTCCCACAGGAGAAGGGGCAGAGGTGGGTTACTGGTGCCTTACAACCAGTCGCTTTGGGTAGATGGGGCTCATCGGCCGTGATTGGCTGCTCACCCAGGAACAAGAAAACTCTGATCTCAAAACTCCACTGCCTTGTAACTGTAACCCCTCATGGGGAAGAGTTTGGGAGTAAACCCAATGGGAAAAGCCTGGAGCTGGAGTCCCTGAGTCAGTGTTAAATGGTGTTCAATGCAGACTGGCATCTCCTGCGACACCTCTGGTGCCAAGCTGTGTCAGTCTCTGCCGTTCCTTTGTGTACATCAGATGCATGGAGAGAGGGAGCTTGCTACATCGGCAGAAGCTTCCTCTCCATATCGGAGTGTCCCGGCTTGCAGGGGCAGGACATCCATGGTCGACTCTGACAGACGGAGGCCTCATTAGACAGAGCCCCACACCCCCACAGCAAGACTGATGAGTAGCAGTTGCCAAGACTTCACCACCCTCTCCCACAGACACGATGTACATCACTGAGACATACGCTTGTGGCTTCTTCCATTAACAGAGATTGCATCTTTCCACCAATCCTCCATCACTGCGATTGAAAACTACCCATTTTCATTCCTGTCATTCCGATGGGTTATCGATCCGCAACTTCACTCTGATTCTCCCACAGACGCTGCCCGACTTGAGTATTTCCCGCGTATTCTGCTCCTGTTTTGATGCAAGAGCAGTGGACACCTGTGACTCCCCAGTGTGCAGATTGGCCAAAATGCACAGTGTCCTGCTCTCCATAGTTCCACACCAGATCAACATTAACATCCTCTGTTAATGAGGCAAACAATGCCTTAAATATAGTGAAATGTTGTTGTACCGGGAGTGCAGTCAGGATTGCAATAGGATATTCAAGATTCAAAAACTTTATTGCTTTCCAGCCATACATCAGCTCTGCAGGGCAGAATGACACAGCGTTTCCCAGGAGCAGTGCAACCATAACATAACAAACGCAACACTAAATAATAAACACAACAATAAATAGTAAAACACAACAGACACATGTCGCTTTAAATCAGGTTATAAGTGTCCGGTGCAAGTTATAAGTGTCCAAAGCAGAGTCAGGTAGAGCAGCTATTTAGCAGTCTGACTGCCTGTGGGAGGAAGCTGTTCAGTAGCCTTGTGGTTTTAGTTTTGATGCTCCTGTAACGTTTACCTGATGGCAGAAGAACAAACAGTTCATGGAGAGGGTGTGAGGGGTTTTTAATGATGTACCGTGTCTTCTGGAGGCATCGAATCTGAAAGAGGTCTTGGAAGAAGGTAGGGAGACCCCAATAACCTTCTCTGCTCCCCTAACCACCCCCTGCAAGGCTTTTTGTCGGCAGCACAGCAGCTGGAGTACCAGGTTGTGATGCAAAAGGTCAGCACACTCTCAACCACGCCTCTGTAGAATGTAGTTAAGATGTTAGTGGGGAGTGATGCTTGTTTAAGCTTCCTCAGAAAGTGCAATCAGGGGAATGTTCACCTTCACAAATAACTAGAACCAGAACATGAGGATTGGACATTTTCAGGGACATCCATTGCTGTCAATTCCGTGTCTGTGAACAGAATTTTACTTTCTGTCCTAATATCCATGGAAGCACTGAATTTATTCATGTAATCTCAAACACTGAATGCTGAAATACCGTTATAAAGTTCTTTGTCAGATGAGCCATTTAACGTTTTGAATACGTTCTCTGTTCCCATGGAAGATGTTCAACAGAAACACAAGGAGACTCTGCGGGCACAAACTGAAACACTGAGAGTGAACACGATCCTGATGACGGAGAAGGTGAAGGTTTTCCAGCTGGCTGATCGATACGCTGAGCTCACGGTCATTTCTACTGTTCGGGATCGGACACTGGTGGAACATGAGCTGCTGGCAAGAGGAAGAGACCATGAGGATTATAGAGAGAAACAACTCCGCAGTCAGCTGGAAAAAATCCGTACTGATCAGTTATTCCAGAGCAGCTTTTCCTGGAGTAAATCCAAATCTGGGAGTTCAGCAGCAGTGGCCGGAGTCCCGGGGATCGGGAAAACAACGATGGTACAAAAGATTGTTTATGACTGGGCCACGGGGAAAATATACCAACAATTCCAGTTTGTCTTCAGTTTCAAATTCCGAGATTTAAACACCGTTAATTGTAGAATAAACCTGAAGGAACTGATTCTGGATCATTATCCTTACTTTAGGAATATCCTGAGAGAAGTCTGGAAGAACCCAGAGGGATTACTGTTTATATTCGATGGTTTAGATGAATTCAAACACAAAATCGATTTTGCGGACAGTCGGAGAGATACAGAACCCAAGCACCAGTGCCCAGATCCCGAGTGGTGGTGTGAAGTGTCCGACATTGTGTACAGTTTAATCCAGGGCAAGCTGCTCCCAGGGTGTTCAGTGCTGGTGACCACCCGTCCCACTGCGTTACATTTATTGGAAAAGGCGGATATCAGTGTCTGGGCTGAAATCCTGGGATTTCTTGATGAGGAACGGAAGGAATATTTCATCAGACATTTTGAAGATCAGATGGTGGCCGAAGCTGTTTTCAAACACGTGAAGGAGAACGAGATCCTGTACACCATGAGCTACAACCCCTCCTACTGCTGGATCCTCGCTCTGGCACTGGGCCCCTTCTTCACACAAAGAGTCAGGGACCCACAGCGAGTTCCCAAGACCATCACCCAACTGTACTCCTACTATATTTATAACATCCTGAAAAACCATGGCCGTGAGATTGAGAACCCCCGTGATGTGTTACTCAGGGTTGGTCAGATGGCCTTCAGAGGAGTGTCCGAGAAGAAGATTGTGTTTACAGATGGAGATTTGATCAAGTACAATCTTCAGCCTTCCCAGTTCCTGTCCGGGTTCCTGATGGAGCTTTTGGAGAGAGAGGAATCTGCCCAGAGCGTGGTGTACACATTCCCACACCTCACCATCCAAGAGTTTGTAGCTGCAGTCGCACAATTCCTGAATCCACATCCTGGGGATATCCTGATATTCCTCACTGAAGCCCACATCATGACAGATGGGCGATTTGAGGTATTTCTCCGTTTTGTTGCTGGTCTCTCCTCCCCAATGACAGCTCGGGGCCTGGAGGAGTTTCTGGGTCCATTTCTTCATGAAACAACCTGCCGGGTGATTGACTGGGTGAAGGAGCAGGTTAAACGGAAGAGTGGAAACACAGGGAGTGAAGCTGGTAAAAGGAGCCTCCTGAACACATTGCACTACCTGTTTGAGTCTCAGAATCGTGGACTGGCTCAGGCCGCACTGGGATCTGTGGAAACACTTTCATTCAGTGGAATGACACTGACCCCGATTGACTGCGCGGTCCTGTCTCGTGCCATCGGACTCTGTGATACAATAAAACACCTCGACCTGGGGAACTGCCACATGCAGTGTGAAGGAATCCAGCGGCTGGGACCCGGGCTGCACAAGTGCCAGGAGTCGAGGTAACTTGATTTATCTCTCACTCGGAACTGTGAAACAGTTCTATTGTGTCATTTCAATGTAAAGAGATTTGGGTTAAACTGTGATGAATCAGATTGTGAAGAATTCTGACAAATGCCCAGGGGATCGGTCAGTAATTCCCCAAGGACGGGAGGGTTCTGTGGTTCCTTGTGAAGGGATGTTGGAGACTTCATCAGATCAGTGAACAACGGCCATTGGTTTAATGGTAGTAAATCATAGGAATGGTCGTGTTTCCTGCTGCCTGTGACACGTCCATTGACAATGTTCCTTCTCACTGTTACTGACACCCAGACCGACACTGACTGCAGCAGGTGGGTCAGAGATTCACACCCCCTTCCCGGTGAGGGACAAGAGACGGTCAGCAGACTGTCCCAGTGAGAAGGAAAGAAATACCATTGTGAGATTGTCCTCCCCTGCCCTTGATAGTGTGTGACTTTGCTCACTACCAGATACACAGAGAGCGAGGCCGCATCTCCTCTTGGTCTCTGTTCAGACCCAACACACGTACAAAAATTTTCTGAATCCTCTCGTATTGTGGGATTATCGTTAACCCTTGGAATTCTCCTGAGGCAGTTTTTATCCCAATCTCCCTTCGATTCTTAGGGATCTCGTCCCCATCCCCATTCCTCCTGTCGGCTCTCTGTTACCCTTTCCTCTTCCTCCAGTGGAATGTCTTTTCCCTAACCCCCTTCCTGCGGGATCTCTCTTCCCCATTCCCATTCCTCCTGTGGGTTCCCTCTTCCCAATAGCTCTTCCTCCTGTGGGATCTCTCTCCCCCATCCCCCTTCCCGCTGTGGCACCTCTACCCCATTCCCCTTCCTCCTGTAGGATCACTATCCCCCATCCCCCTTCCTCCTGCAGCACTTCTCCCCCATCACCCTTCCTCCTGTGGAACCTCTCCCCCAACCCCTTTCCTCCTGTGGGATCTCTCTCCTCAATCCTCCTTCCTCCTGCGGCACCTCTCCCCATCCCCCTTCCTCCTGTGGGATCTCTCTCCCCCATCCCACTTCCCCCTGTGGCACCTCTCCCCCATTCCCTTTCCTCCTGTGTGATCTCTCTCCCCCATCCCCCTTCCTCCTGCGGCATCTCTCTCCCCGATCCCCCTGCCTCCTGTGGGATCTCACTCCCCCATCCCCCTTCCTCCTGCGGCACCTCTCCCCCATCCCCCTTCTTCCTGTGGAACCTCTCCCCCAACCACTTTCCTCCTGTGGGATCTCTCTCCTCAATCCCCCTTCCTCCAGCGGCACCTCTCCCCATCCCCCTTCCTCCTGTGGGTCCTCCCTCTCCCATCAGCCTTCCTCCTGTGGGATCTCTCTTCAGCATCCCCCTACCTCCTGTGGGTTCTCTCTCCTCCATTCCACTTCCTCCTAATGGGATCTCACTCCCCCATCCCCCATCCTCCTGGGGGATCTCTCTCCCCCATCCCTCTTCCTCCTGGGGGATCTCTCTTCCCCATCCCTCTTCCTCCTGTGTGATCTCTCTCCCACATCCCCGTTCCTCCTGCGGGATCTCTCTCTCTCTCGCATCCCCCTTCCTCCTGTGGGATCTCTCTCCCCCATCCCCCTTCCTCCTTTGGGAACTCTCTTCCCATCCCCCTTCCTCCTGCGGCATCACTCCCCCATCCCCCATCCTCCTGTGGAACCTCTCCGCCATCATCCTTCCTCCTGTGGGATCTCTCTCCCCCAACCCCCTTCCTCCAGTGGCAACTCTCCCCCATCCCCCTTCCTCCTGCGGCACCTCTCCCCCATTCCCCTTCCTCCTGTGGGTTCTCTCTTCCCCATCCCCCTTCCTCCTGTGGGATCTCTCTCCCCCATCCACCTTCCTCTTGTGGGATCTCCCTCCTCAATCCCCCTTCCTCCTGCGGCACCTCACCCATCCCCCTTCCTCCAGTGGGATCTCCCTCTCCCATCCCCCTTCCTCCTGTGGGATCTCTCTCCCTCATCCCCCTTCCTCCTGCGGAACCTCTCCCCCATCCCGCTTCCTCCTGCGGCAGCTCTCCACCATTCCTATTCCTGCTGTGGGTTCTCTCTTCCCCATTCCCTTTCTTACTGTGGGATCTCTCTTCCCCTTCCCCCTTCCTCATATGGGATCTCTCTTCAGCATCCCCCTACCTCCTGTGGGTTCTCTCGCCTCGATTCCACTTCCTCCTAATGGGATCTCACTCCCCCATCCCCCGTCCTCCTGGGGGATCTCTATCCCCCATCCCCCTTCCTCCTGGGGGATCTCTCTTCCCCATCCCTCTTCTTCCTGTGGGATCTCTCTCCCCCATCCACCTTCCTCCTGTGGGATCTCTCTCTCCCATCCCCCTTACTCCTGGGTGATCTCTCTCCCACATCCCCGTTCCTCCTGTGGGATCTTTCTCCCCCATCCCCCTTCCTCCTTTGGGAACTCTCTTCCCATCCCACTTCCTCCTGCGGCATCTCTCCCCCATCCTCCATCCTCCTGTGGAACCTCTCCGCCATCATCCTTCCTCCTGTGGGATCTCTCTCCCCCATCCCCCTTCCTCCAGTGGCAACTCTCCTCCATCCCCCTTCCTCCTGCGGCACCTCTCCCCCATTCCCCTTCCTCCTGTGGGTTCTCTCTTCCCCATCCCCCTTCCTCCTGTGGGATCTCTCTCCCCCATCCATCTTCCTCTTGTGGGATCTCACATCCCCATCCCCCTTCCTCCTGAGGGATCTCTCTCTCCCATCCCCCTTCCTCCTGTGGAATCTCTCTCCCCCATCCCCCTTCCTCCTGTGGGATCTCTCCGCCCCATCCCCCTTCCACCTGTGGGATCTCTCTGCCCCATCCCCCTTCCTCCTGTGGGATCTCTGTTCCCCATCCCCCTTCCTCCTGTGGGATCTCTCTTCCCCATCCCCCATCCTCCTGTGGGATCTCTCTCCCCGATCCCCCTTCCTCCTGTGGGATCTCTCTCCTTCATCCCCTTTCCTCCGCTGGGAGCTCTCACCCCATCCCCAATCCTCCTGGGGGATCTCTCTCCCCCATCCCCAATCCTCCTGTGGGAACTCTCTCCCCCATCCCCCTTCCTCCTGTGGGATCTCTCTCCCCCATCCACCTTCCTCTTGTGGGATCTCCCTCCTCAATCCCCCTTCCTCCTGCGGCACCTCACCCAGCCCCCTTCCTCCTGTGGGATCTCCCTCTCCCATCCCCCTTCCTCCTGTGGGATCTCTCTCCCTCATCCCCCTTCCTCCTGCGGAACCTCTCCCTCATCCCCCTTCCTCCTGCGGAACCTCTCCCCCATCCCGCTTCCTCCTGCGGCACCTGTCCACCATTCCTATTCCTGCTGTGGGTTCTCTCTTCCCCATCCCCCTTCTTACTGTGGGATCTCTCTTCCCCATCCCCCTTCCTCCTGCGGCACCTCTCCCCCATTCCCCTTCCTCCTGTGGGTTCTCTCTTCCCCATCTCCCTTCCTCCTGTGGGATCTCTCTCCCCCATCCACCTTCCTCTTGTGGGATCTCCCTCCTCAATCCCCCTTCCTCCTGCGGCACCTCACCCATCCCCCTTCCTCCTGTGGGATCTCCCTCTCCCATCCCCCTTCCTCCTGTGGGATCTCTCTCCCTCATCCCCCTTCCTCCTGCGGAACCTCTCCCCCATCCCTCTTCCTCCTGCGGCACCTCTCCACCATTCCTATTCCTGCTGTGGGTTCTCTCTTCCCCATTCCCCTTCTTACTGTGGGATCTCTCTTCCCCATCCCCCTTCCTCCTGTGGGATCTCTCTTCAGCATCCCCCTACCTCCTGTGGGTTCTCTCGCCTCGATTCCACTTCCTCCTAATGGGATCTCACACCCCCATCCCCCATCCTCCTGGGGGATCTCTCTCCCCCATCCCCCTTCCTCCTGGGGGATCTCTCGTCCCCATCCCTCTTCCTCCTGTGGGATCTCTCTCCCCCATCCACCTTCCTCCTGTGGGATCTCTCTCGCCCATCCCCCTTACTCCTGGGTGATCTCTCTCCCACATCCCCGTTCCTCCTGTGGGATCTCTCTCTCGCATCCCCCTTCCTCCTGCGGAACCTCTCCCCCATCCCGCTTCCTCCTGCGGCACCTCTCCACCATTCCTATTCCTGCTGTGGGTTCTCTCTTCCCCATTCCCCTTCTTACTGTGGGAACTCTCTTCCTATCCCCCTTCCTCCTGCGTCATCTCTCCCCCATCCCCCATCCTCCTGTGGAACCTCTCCGCCATCATCCTTCCTCCTGTGGGATCTCTCTCCCCCATCCCCCTTCCTCCAGTGGCAACTCTCCCCCATCCCCCTTCCTCCTGCGGCACCTCTCCCCCATTCCCCTTCCTCCTGTGGGTTCTCTCTTCCCCATCCCCCTTCCTCCTGTGGGATCTCTCTCCCCCATCCATCTTCCTCTTGTGGGATCTCACATCCCCATCCCCCTTCCTCCTGTGGGATCTCTCTCCCCCATCCCCCTTCCTTCTGAGGGATCTCTCTCTCCCATCCCACTTCCTCCTGTGGAATCTCTCTCCCCCATCCCCCTTCCTCCTGTGGGATCTCTCCGCCCCATCCCCCTTCTTACTGTGGGATCTCTCTGCCCCATCCCCCTTCCTCCTGTGGGATCTCTCTTCCCCATCCCCCTTCCTCCTGTGGCATCTCTCTTCCCCATCCCCCTTCCTCCTGTGGGATCTCTCTCCCCGATCCCCCTTCCTCCTGTGGGATCTCTCTCCTTCATCCCCTTTCCTCCGCTGGGAGCTCTCACCCCATCCCCAATCCTCCTGGGGGATCTCTCTCCCCCATCCCCCTTCCTCCTGTGGGATCTCTCTCCGCCATCCACCTTCCTCTTGTGGGATCTCCCTCCTCAATCCCCCTTCCTCCTGCGGCACCTCACCCATCCCCCTTCCTCCTGTGGGATCTCCCTCTCCCATCCCCCTTCCTCCTGTGGGATCTCTCTCCCTCATCCCCCTTCCTCCTGCGGAACCACTCCCCCATCCCGCTTCCTCCTGCGGCACCTCTCCACCATTCCTATTCCTGCTGTGGGTTCTCTCTTCCCCATCCCCCTTCCTCCTGTGGGATCTCTCGCCTCGATTCCACTTCATCCTAATGGGTTCTCAGTCCCCCATCCCCCATCCTCCTGGGGGATCTCTCTCCCCCATCCCCCTTCCTCTTGGGGGATCTCTCTTCCCCACCCCTCTTCCTCCAGTGGGATCTCTCTCCCCCATCCACCTTCCTCCTGTGGGATCTCTCTCTCCCATCCCCCTTACTCCTGGGTGATCTCTCTCGCACATCCCCGTTCCTCCTGTGGGATCTCTCTCTCGCATCCCCCTTCCTCCTGTGGGATCTCTCTCCCCCATCCCCCTTCCTCCTTTGGGATCTCTCGCCTTGATTCCACTTCCTCCTAATGGGATCTCAGTCCCCCATCCCCCATCCTCCTGGGGGATCTCTCTCCCCCATCCCCCTTCCTCTTGGGGGATCTCTCTTCCCCATCCCTCTTCCTCCAGTGGGATCTCTCTCCCCCATCCACCTTCCTCCTGTGGGATCTCTCTCTCCCATCCCCCTTACTCCTGGGTGATCTCTCTCGCACATCCCCGTTCCTCCTGTGGGATCTCTCTCTCACATCCCCCTTCCTCCTGTGGGATCTCTCTCCCCCATCCCCCTTCCTTCTGAGGGATCTCTCTCTCCCATCCCCCTTCCTCCTGTGGAATCTCTCTCCCCCATCCCCCTTCCTCCTGTGGGATCTCTCCGCCCCATCCCGCTTCCACCTGTGGGATCTCTCTGCCCCATCCCCCTTCCTCCTGTGGGATCTCTCTTCCCCATCCCCCTTCCTCCTGTGGCATCTCTCTTCCCCATCCCCCTTCCTCCTGTGGGATCTCTCTCCCCGATCCCCCTTCCTCCTGTGGGATCTCTCTCCTTCATCCCCTTTCCTCCGCTGGGAGCTCTCACCCCATCCCCAATCCTCCTGGGGGATCTCTCTCCCCCATCCCCCTTCCTCCTGTGGGATCTCCCTCCTCAATCCCCCTTCCTCCTGCGGCACCTCACCCATCCCCCTTCCTCCTGTGGGATCTCCCTCTCCCATCCCCCTTCCTCCTGTGGGATCTCTCTCCCTCATCCCCCTTCCTCCTGCGGAACCACTCCCCCATCCCGCTTCCTCCTGCGGCACCTCTCCACCATTCCTATTCCTGCTGTGGGTTCTCTCTTCCCCATCCCCCTTCCTCCTGTGGGATCTCTCGCCTCGATTCCACTTCATCCTAATGGGTTCTCAGTCCCCCATCCCCCATCCTCCTGGGGGATCTCTCTCCCCCATCCCCCTTCCTCTTGGGGGATCTCTCTTCCCCACCCCTCTTCCTCCAGTGGGATCTCTCTCCCCCATCCACCTTCCTCCTGTGGGATCTCTCTCTCCCATCCCCCTTACTCCTGGGTGATCTCTCTCGCACATCCCCGTTCCTCCTGTGGGATCTCTCTCTCGCATCCCCCTTCCTCCTGTGGGATCTCTCTCCCCCATCCCCCTTCCTCCTTTGGGATCTCTCGCCTTGATTCCACTTCCTCCTAATGGGATCTCAGTCCCCCATCCCCCATCCTCCTGGGGGATCTCTCTCCCCCATCCCCCTTCCTCTTGGGGGATCTCTCTTCCCCATCCCTCTTCCTCCAGTGGGATCTCTCTCCCCCATCCACCTTCCTCCTGTGGGATCTCTCTCTCCCATCCCCCTTACTCCTGGGTGATCTCTCTCGCACATCCCCGTTCCTCCTGTGGGATCTCTCTCTCACATCCCCCTTCCTCCTGTGGGATCTCTCTCCCCCATCCCCCTTCCTTCTGAGGGATCTCTCTCTCCCATCCCCCTTCCTCCTGTGGAATCTCTCTCCCCCATCCCCCTTCCTCCTGTGGGATCTCTCCGCCCCATCCCGCTTCCACCTGTGGGATCTCTCTGCCCCATCCCCCTTCCTCCTGTGGGATCTCTCTTCCCCATCCCCCTTCCTCCTGTGGCATCTCTCTTCCCCATCCCCCTTCCTCCTGTGGGATCTCTCTCCCCGATCCCCCTTCCTCCTGTGGGATCTCTCTCCTTCATCCCCTTTCCTCCGCTGGGAGCTCTCACCCCATCCCCAATCCTCCTGGGGGATCTCTCTCCCCCATCCCCCTTCCTCCTGTGGGATCTCCCTCCTCAATCCCCCTTCCTCCTGCGGCACCTCACCCATCCCCCTTCCTCCTGTGGGATCTCCCTCTCCCATCCCCCTTCCTCCTGTGGGATCTCTCTCCCTCATCCCCCTTCCTCCTGCGGAACCACTCCCCCATCCCGCTTCCTCCTGCGGCACCTCTCCACCATTCCTATTCCTGCTGTGGGTTCTCTCTTCCCCATCCCCCTTCTTACTTGGGATCTCTCTTCCCCATCCCCCTTCCTCCTGTGGGATCTCTCGCCTCGATTCCACTTCCTCCTAATGGGATCTCAGTCCCCCATCCCCCATCCTCCTGGGGGATCTCTCTCCCCCATCCCCCTTCCTCTTGGGGGATCTCTCTTCCCCATCCCTCTTCCTCCAGTGGGATCTCTCTCCCCCATCCACCTTCCTCCTGTGGGATCTCTCTCTCGCATCCCCCTTCCTCCTGTGGGATCTCTCTCCCCCATCCCCCTTCCTCCTTTGGGAACTCTCTTCCCATCCCCCTTCCTCCTGCGTAATCTCTCCCCCATCCCCCATCCTCCTGTGGAACCTCTCCGCCATCATCCTTCCTCCTGTGGGATCTCTCTCCGCCATCCACCTTCCTCTTGTGGGATCTCCCTCCTCAATCCCCCTTCCTCCTGCGGCACCTCACCCATCCCCCTTCCTCCTGTGGGATCTTCCTCTCCCATCCCCCTTCCTCCTGTGGGATCTCTCTCCCTCATCCCCCTTCCTCCTGCGGAACCACTCCCCCATCCCGCTTCCTCCTGCGGCACCTCTCCACCATTCCTATTCCTGCTGTGGGTTCTCTCTTCCCCATCCCCCTTCTTACTGTGGGATCTCTCTTCCCCATCCCCCTTCCTCCTGTGGGATCTCTCGCCTCGATTCCACTTCCTCCTAATGGGATCTCAGTCCCCCATCCCCCATCCTCCTGTGGGATCTCTCGCCTCGATTCCACTTCCTCCTAATGGGATCTCAGTCCCCCATCCCCCATCCTCCTGGGGGATCTCTCTCCCCCATCCCCCTTCCTCTTGGGGGATCTCTCTTCCCCATCCCTCTTCCTCCAGTGGGATCTCTCTCCCCCATCCACCTTCCTCCTGTGGGATCTCTCTCTCCCATCCCCCTTACTCCTGGGTGATCTCTCTCGCACATCCCCGTTCCTCCTGTGGGATCTCTCTCTCGCATCCCCCTTCCTCCTGTGGGATCTCTCTCCCCCATCCCCCTTCCTTCTGAGGGATCTCTCTCTCCCATCCCCCTTCCTCCTGTGGAATCTCTCTCCCCCATCCCCCTTCCTCCTGTGGGATCTCTCCGCCCCATCCCGCTTCCACCTGTGGGATCTCTCTGCCCCATCCCCCTTCCTCCTGTGGGATCTCTCTTCCCCATCCCCCTTCCTCCTGTGGCATCTCTCTTCCCCATCCCCCCTTCCTCCTGTGGGATCTCTCTCCCCGATCCCCCTTCCTCCTGTGGGATCTCTCTCCTTCATCCCCTTTCCTCCGCTGGGAGCTCTCACCCCATCCCCAATCCTCCTGGGGGATCTCTCTCCCCCATCCCCCTTCCTCCTGTGGGATCTCCCTCCTCAATCCCCCTTCCTCCTGCGGCACCTCACCCATCCCCCTTCCTCCTGTGGGATCTCCCTCTC
This sequence comes from Hemitrygon akajei, assembly GCF_048418815.1. Taxonomy (NCBI): domain Eukaryota; kingdom Metazoa; phylum Chordata; class Chondrichthyes; order Myliobatiformes; family Dasyatidae; genus Hemitrygon; species Hemitrygon akajei. The sequence goes on from NW_027331962.1 coordinate 2,669,259, forward strand.
CCATCCCCCTTCCTCCTGTGGGATCTCTCTCCCTCATCCCCCTTCCTCCTGCGGAACCACTCCTCCATCCCGCTTCCTCCTGCGGCACCTCTCCACCATTCCTATTCCTGCTGTGGGTTCTCTCTTCCCCATCCCCCTTCTTACTGTGGGATCTCTCTTCCCCATCCCCCTTCCTCCTGTGGGATCTCTCGCCTCGATTCCACTTCCTCCTAATGGGATCTCAGTCCCCCATCCCCCATCCTCCTGTGGGATCTCTCGCCTCGATTCCACTTCCTCCTAATGGGATCTCAGTCCCCCATCCCCCATCCTCCTGGGGGATCTCTCTCCCCCATCCCCCTTCCTCTTGGGGGATCTCTCTTCCCCCATCCCTCTTCCTCCAGTGGGATCTCTCTCCCCCATCCACCTTCCTCCTGTGGGATCTCTCTCTCGCATCCCCCTTCCTCCTGTGGGATCTCTCTCCCCCATCCCCCTTCCTCCTTTGGGAACTCTCTTCCCATCCCCCTTCCTCCTGCGTAATCTCTCCCCCATCCCCCATCCTCCTGTGGAACCTCTCCGCCATCATCCTTCCTCCTGTGGGATCTCTCTCCGCCATCCACCTTCCTCTTGTGGGATCTCCCTCCTCAATCCCCCTTCCTCCTGCGGCACCTCACCCATCCCCCTTCCTCCTGTGGGATCTTCCTCTCCCATCCCCCTTCCTCCTGTGGGATCTCTCTCCCTCATCCCCCTTCCTCCTGCGGAACCACTCCCCCATCCCGCTTCCTCCTGCGGCACCTCTCCACCATTCCTATTCCTGCTGTGGGTTCTCTCTTCCCCATCCCCCTTCTTACTGTGGGATCTCTCTTCCCCATCCCCCTTCCTCCTGTGGGATCTCTCGCCTCGATTCCACTTCCTCCTAATGGGATCTCAGTCCCCCATCCCCCATCCTCCTGTGGGATCTCTCGCCTCGATTCCACTTCCTCCTAATGGGATCTCAGTCCCCCATCCCCCATCCTCCTGGGGGATCTCTCTCCCCCATCCCCCTTCCTCTTGGGGGATCTCTCTTCCCCATCCCTCTTCCTCCAGTGGGATCTCTCTCCCCCATCCACCTTCCTCCTGTGGGATCTCTCTCTCGCATCCCCCTTCCTCCTGTGGGATCTCTCTCCCCCATCCCACTTCCTCCTTTGGGAACTCTCTTCCCATCCCCCTTCCTCCTGCGTAATCTCTCCCCCATCCCCCATCCTCCTGTGGAACCTCTCCGCCATCATCCTTCCTCCTGTGGGATCTCTCTCCGCCATCCACCTTCCTCTTGTGGGATCTCCCTCCTCAATCCCCCTTCCTCCTGCGGCACCTCACCCATCCCCCTTCCTCCTGTGGGATCTTCCTCTCCCATCCCCCTTCCTCCTGTGGGATCTCTCTCTCGCATCCCCCTTCCTCCTGTGGGATCTCTCTCCCCCATCCCCCTTCCTTCTGAGGGATCTCTCTCTCCCATCCCCCTTCCTCCTGTGGAATCTCTCTCCCCCATCCCCCTTCCTCCTGTGGGATCTCTCCGCCCCATCCCGCTTCCACCTGTGGGATCTCTCTGCCCCATCCCCCTTCCTCCTGTGGGATCTCTCTTCCCCATCCCCCTTCCTCCTGTGGCATCTCTCTTCCCCATCCCCCTTCCTCCTGTGGGATCTCTCTCCCCGATCCCCCTTCCTCCTGTGGGATCTCTCTCCTTCATCCCCTTTCCTCCGCTGGGAGCTCTCACCCCATCCCCAATCCTCCTGGGGGATCTCTCTCCCCCATCCCCCTTCCTCCTGTGGGATCTCCCTCCTCAATCCCCCTTCCTCCTGCGGCACCTCACCCATCCCCCTTCCTCCTGTGGGATCTCCCTCTCCCATCCCCCTTCCTCCTGTGGGATCTCTCTCCCACATCCCCCTTCCTCCTGCGGAACCACTCCCCCATCCCGCTTCCTCCTGCGGCACCTCTCCACCATTCCTATTCCTGCTGTGGGTTCTCTCTTCCCCATCCCCCTTCTTACTGTGGGATCTCTCTTCCCCATCCCCCTTCCTCCTGTGGGATCTCTCGCCTCGATTCCACTTCCTCCTAATGGGATCTCAGTCCCCCATCCCCCATCCTCCTGTGGGATCTCTCGCCTCGATTCCACTTCCTCCTAATGGGATCTCAGTCCCCCATCCCCTATCCTCCTGGGGGATCTCTCTCCCCCATCCCCCTTCCTCTTGGGGGATCTCTCTTCCCCATCCCTCTTCCTCCAGTGGGATCTCTCTCCCCTATCCACCTTCCTCCTGTGGGATCTCTCTCTCCCATCCCCCTTACTCCTGGGTGATCTCTCTCGCACATCCCCGTTCCTCCTGTGGGATCTCTCTCTCGCATCCCCCTTCCTCCTGTGGGATCTCTCTCCCCCATCCCCCTTCCTCCTTTGGGAACTCTCTTCCCACCCCCCTTCCTCCTGCGTAATCTCTCCCCCATCCCCCATCCTCCTGTGGAACCTCTCCGCCATCATCCTTCCTCTTGTGGGATCTCTCTCCGCCATCCACCTTCCTCTTGTGGGATCTCCCTCCTCAATCCCCCTTCCTCCTGCGGCACCTCACCCATCCCCCTTCCTCCTGTGGGATCTTCCCCTCCCATCCCCCTTCCTCCTGTGGGATCTCTCTCCCTCATCCCCCTTCCTCCTGCGGAAGCACTCCCCCATCCCGCTTCCTCCTGCGGCACCTCTCCACCATTCCTATTCCTGCTGTGGGTTCTCTCTTCCCCATCCCCCTTCTTACTGTGGGATCTCTCTTCCCCATCCCCCTTCCTCCTGTGGGATCTCTCGCCTCGATTCCACTTCCTCCTAATGGGATCTCAGTCCCCCATCCCCCATCCTCCTGTGGGATCTCTCGCCTCGATTCCACTTCCTCCTAATGGGATCTCAGTCCCCCCATCCCCCATCCTCCTGGGGGATCTCTCTCCCCCATCCCCCTTCCTCTTGGGGGATCTCTCTTCCCCATCCCTCTTCCTCCAGTGGGATCTCTCTCCCCCATCCACCTTCCTCCTGTGGGATCTCTCTCTCCCATCCCCCTTACTCCTGGGTGATCTCTCTCGCATCCCCCTTCCTCCTGTGGGATCTCTCTCCCCCATCCCCCTTCCTCCTTTGGGAACTCTCTTCCCATCCCCCTTCCTCCTGCGTAATCTCTCCCCCATCCCCCATCCTCCTGTGGAACCTCTCCGCCATCATCCTTCCTCCTGTGGGATCTCTCTCCCCCATCCCCCTTCCTCCTGCGGCACCTCTCCCCCATTCCCCTTCCTCCTGTGGGTTCTCTCTTCCCCATCCCCCTTCCTCCTGTGGGATCTCTCTCCCCCATCCACCTTCCTCTTGTGGGATCTCCCTCCTCAATCCCCCTTCCTCCTGCGGCACCTCACCCATCCCCCTTCCTCCTGTGGGATCTCCCTCTCCCATCCCCCTTCCTCCTGTGGGATCTCTCTCCCTCATCCCCCTTCCTCCTGCGGAACCTCTCCCCCATCCCGCTTCCTCCTGCGGCACCTGTCCACCATTCCTATTCCTGCTGTGGGTTCTCTCTTCCCCATCCCCCTTCTTACTGTGGGATCTCTCTTCCCCATCCCCCTTCCTCCTGCGGCACCTCTCCCCCATTCCCCTTCCTCCTGTGGGATCTCTCTTCCCCATCCCCCTTCCTCCTGTGGGATCTCTCTCCCCCATCCACCTTCCTCTTGTGGGATCTCCCTCCTCAATCCCCCTTCCTCCTGCGGCACCTCACCCATCCCCCTTCCTCCTGTGGGATCTCTCTCCCTCATCCCCCTTCCTCCTGCGGAACCTCTCCCCCATCCCGCTTCCTCCTGCGGCACCTCTCCACCATTCCTATTCCTGCTGTGGGTTCTCTCTTCCCCATTCCCCTTCTTACTGTGGGATCTCTCTTCCCCATCCCCCTTCCTCCTGTGGGATCTCTCTTCAGCATCCCCCCTACCTCCTGTGGGTTCTCTCGCCTCGATTCCACTTCCTCCTAATGGGATCTCACTCCCCCATCCCCCATCCTCCTGTGGAACCTCTCCGCCATCATCCTTCCTCCTGTGGGATCTCTCTCCCCCATCCCCCTTCCTCCTGTGGGATCTCTCGCCTCGATTCCACTTCCTCCTAATGGGATCTCAGTCCCCCATCCCCCATCCTCCTGTGGGATCTCTCGCCTCGATTCCACTTCCTCCTAATGGGATCTCAGTCCCCCATCCCCCATCCTCCTGGGGGATCTCTCTCCCCCATCCCCCTTCCTCTTGGGGGATCTCTCTTCCCCATCCCTCTTCCTCCAGTGGGATCTCTCTCCCCTATCCACCTTCCTCCTGTGGGATCTCTCTCTCCCATCCCCCTTACTCCTGGGTGATCTCTCTCGCACATCCCCGTTCCTCCTGTGGGATCTCTCTCTCGCATCCCCCTTCCTCCTGTGGGATCTCTCTCCCCCATCCCCCTTCCTCCTTTGGGAACTCTCTTCCCACCCCCCCTTCCTCCTGCGTAATCTCTCCCCCATCCCCCATCCTCCTGTGGAACCTCTCCGCCATCATCCTTCCTCCTGTGGGATCTCTCTCCGCCATCCACCTTCCTCTTGTGGGATCTCCCTCCTCAATCCCCCTTCCTCCTGCGGCACCTCACCCATCCCCCTTCCTCCTGTGGGATCTTCCCCTCCCATCCCCCTTCCTCCTGTGGGATCTCTCTCCCTCATCCCCCTTCCTCCTGCGGAAGCACTCCCCCATCCCGCTTCCTCCTGCGGCACCTCTCCACCATTCCTATTCCTGCTGTGGGTTCTCTCTTCCCCATCCCCCTTCTTACTGTGGGATCTCTCTTCCCCATCCCCCTTCCTCCTGTGGGATCTCTCGCCTCGATTCCACTTCCTCCTAATGGGATCTCAGTCCCCCATCCCCCATCCTCCTGTGGGATCTCTCGCCTCGATTCCACTTCCTCCTAATGGGATCTCAGTCCCCCATCCCCCATCCTCCTGGGGGATCTCTCTCCCCCATCCCCCTTCCTCTTGGGGGATCTCTCTTCCCCATCCCTCTTCCTCCAGTGGGATCTCTCTCCCCCATCCACCTTCCTCCTGTGGGATCTCTCTCTCCCATCCCCCTTACTCCTGGGTGATCTCTCTCGTATCCCCCTTCCTCCTGTGGGATCTCTCTCCCCCATCCCCCTTCCTCCTTTGGGAACTCTCTTCCCATCCCACTTCCTCCTGCGTAATCTCTCCCCCATCCCCCATCCTCCTCTGTGGAACCTCTCCGCCATCATCCTTCCTCCTGTGGGATCTCTCTCCCCCATCCCCCTTCCTCCTGCGGCACCTCTCCCCCATTCCCCTTCCTCCTGTGGGTTCTCTCTTCCCCATCCCCCTTCCTCCTGTGGGATCTCTCTCCCCCATCCACCTTCCTCTTGTGGGATCTCCCTCCTCAATCCCCCTTCCTCCTGCGGCACCTCACCCATCCCCCTTCCTCCTGTGGGATCTCCCTCTCCCATCCCCCTTCCTCCTGTGGGATCTCTCTCCCTCATCCCCCTTCCTCCTGCGGAACCTCTCCCCCATCCCGCTTCCTCCTGCGGCACCTGTCCACCATTCCTATTCCTGCTGTGGGTTCTCTCTTCCCCATCCCCCTTCTTACTGTGGGATCTCTCTTCCCCATCCCCCTTCCTCCTGCGGCACCTCTCCCCCATTCCCCTTCCTCCTGTGGGATCTCTCTTCCCCATCCCCCTTCCTCCTGTGGGATCTCTCTCCCCCATCCACCTTCCTCTTGTGGGATCTCCCTCCTCAATCCCCCTTCCTCCTGCGGCACCTCACCCATCCCCCTTCCTCCTGTGGGATCTCCCTCTCCCATCCCCCTTCCTCCTGTGGGATCTCTCTCCCTCATCCCCCTTCCTCCTGCGGAACCTCTCCCCCATCCCGCTTCCTCCTGCGGCACCTCTCCACCATTCCTATTCCTGCTGTGGGTTCTCTCTTCCCCATTCCCCTTCTTACTGTGGGATCTCTCTTCCCCATCCCCCTTCCTCCTGTGGGATCTCTCTTCAGCATCCCCCTACCTCCTGTGGGTTCTCTCGCCTCGATTCCACTTCCTCCTAATGGGATCTCACTCCCCCATCCCCCATCCTCCTGGGGGATCTCTCTCCCCCATCCCCCTTCCTCCTGGGGGATCTCTCTTCCCCATCCCTCTTCCTCCTGTGGGATCTCTCTCTCCCATCCCCCTTACTCCTGGGTGATCTCTCTCCCACATCCCCGTTCCTCCTGTGGGATCTCTCTCCCCCATCCCCCTTCCTCCTTTGGGAACTCTCTTCCCATCCCCCTTCCTCCTGCGGCATCTCTACCCCATCCCCCATCCTCCTGTGGAACCTCTCCGCCATCATCCTTCCTCCTGTGGGATCTCTCTCCCCCCATCCCCCTTCCTCCAGTGGCAACTCTCCCCCATCCCCCTTCCTCCTGCGGCACCTCTCCCCCATTCCCCTTCCTCCTGTGGGTTCTCTCTTCCCCATCCCCCTTCCTCCTGTGGGATCTCTCTTCCCCATCCCCCTTCCTCCTGTGGGATCTCTCTCCCCCATCCCCCTTCCTCTTGGGGGATCTCTCTTCCCCATCCCTCTTCCTCCAGTGGGATCTCTCTCCCCCATCCACCTTCCTCCTGTGGGATCTCTCTCTCCCATCCCCCTTACTCCTGGGTGATCTCTCTCGCATCCCCCTTCCTCCTGTGGGATCTCTCTCCCACATCCCCCTTCCTCCTTTGGGAACTCTCTTCCCATCCCCCTTCCTCCTGCGTAATCTCTCCCCCATCCCCCATCCTCCTGTGGAACCTCTCCGCCATCATCCTTCCTCCTGTGGGATCTCTCTCCCCCATCCCCCTTCCTCCTGCGGCACCTCTCCCCCATTCCCCTTCCTCCTGTGGGTTCTCTCTTCCCCATCCCCCTTCCTCCTGTGGGATCTCTCTCCCCCATCCACCTTCCTCTTGTGGGATCTCCCTCCTCAATCCCCCGTCCTCCTGCGGCACCTCACCCATCCCCCTTCCTCCTGTGGGATCTCCCTCTCCCATCCCCCTTCCTCCTGTGGGATCTCTCTCCCTCATCCCCCTTCCTCCTGCGGAACCTCTCCCCCATCCCGCTTCCTCCTGCGGCACCTGTCCACCATTCCTATTCCTGCTGTGGGTTCTCTCTTCCCCATCCCCCTTCTTACTGTGGGATCTCTCTTCCCCATCCCCCTTCCTCCTGCGGCACCTCTCCCCCATTCCACTTCCTCCTGTGGGTTCTCTCTTCCCCATCCCCCTTCCTCCTGTGGGATCTCTCTCCCCCATCCACCTTCCTCTTGTGGGATCTCCCTCCTCAATCCCCCTTCCTCCTGCGGCACCTCACCCATCCCCCTTCCTCCTGTGGGATCTCCCTCTCCCATCCCCCTTCCTCCTGTGGGATCTCTCTCCCTCATCCCCCTTCCTCCTGCGGAACCTCTCCCCCATCCCGCTTCCTCCTGCGGCACCTCTCCACCATTCCTATTCCTGCTGTGGGTTCTCTCTTCCCCATTCCCCTTCTTACTGTGGGATCTCTCTTCCCCATCCCCCTTCCTCCTGTGGGATCTCTCTTCAGCATCCCCCTACCTCCTGTGGGGTTCTCTCGCCTCGATTCCACTTCCTCCTAATGGGATCTCACTCCCCCATCCCCCATCCTCCTGGGGGATCTCTCTCCCCCATCCCCCGTCCTCCTGGGGGATCTCTCTTCCCCATCCCTCTTCCTCCTGTGGGATCTCTCTCCCCCATCCACCTTCCTCCTGTGGGATCTCTCTCTCCCATCCCCCTTACTCCTGGGTGATCTCTCTCCCACATCCCCGTTCCTCCTGTGGGATCTCTCTCCCCCATCCCCGTTCCTCCTGTGGGATCTCTCTCCCCCATCCCCCTTCCTCCTTTGGGAACGCTCTTCCCATCCCCCTTCCTCCTGCGGCATCTCTCCCCCATCCCCCATCCTCCTGTGGAACCTGTCCGCCATCATCCTTCCTCCTGTGGGATCTCTCTCCCCCATCCCCCATCCTCCAGTGGCAACTCTCCCCCATCCCCCTTCCTCCTGCGGCACCTCTCCCCCATTCCCCTTCCTCCTGTGGGTTCTCTCTTCCCCAGCCCCCTTCCTCCTGTGGGATCTCTCTCCCCCATCCATCTTCCTCTTGTGGGATCTCACATCCCGATCCTCCTTCCTCCTGTGGGATCTCTCTCCCCCATCCCCCTTCCTTCTGAGGGATCTCACTCTCCCTTCCCCCTTCCTCCTGTGGAATCTCTCTCCCCCATCCCCCTTCCTCCTGTGGGATCTCTCCGCCCCATCCCCCTTCCACCTGTGGGATCTCTCTGCCCCATCCCCCTTCCTCCTGTGGGATCTCTCTTCCCCATCCCCCTTCCTCCTGTGGGATCTCTCTTCCCCATGCCCCTTCCTCCTGTGGGATCTCTCTCCCTGATCCCCCTTCCTCCTGTGGGATCTCTCTCCCCCATCCACCTTCCTCTTGTGGGATCTCCCTCCTCAATCCCCCTTCCTCCTGCGGCACCTCACCCATCCCCCTTCCTCCTGTGGGATCTCCCTCTCCCATCCCCCTTCCTCCTGTGGGATCTCTCTCCCTCATCCCCCTTCCTCCTGCGGAACCTCTCCCCCATCCCGCTTCCTCCTGCGGCACCTGTCCACCATTCCTATTCCTGCTGTGGGTTCTCTCATCCCCATCCCCCTTCTTACTGTGGGATCTCTCATCCCCATCCCCCTTCCTCCTGCGGCACCTCTCCCCCATTCCCCTTCCTCCTGTGGGTTCTCTCTTCCCCATCCCCCTTCCTCCTGTGGGATCTCTCTCCCCCATCCACCTTCCTCTTGTGGGATCTCCCTCCTCAATCCCCCTTCCTCCTGCGGCACCTCACCCATCCCCCTTCCTCCTGTGGGATCTCCCTCTCCCATCCCCCTTCCTCCTGTGGGATCTCTCTCCCTCATCCCCCTTCCTCCTGCGGAACCTCTCCCCCATCCCGCTTCCTCCTGCGGCACCTCTCCACCATTCCTATTCCTGCTGTGGGTTCTCTCTTCCCCATTCCCCTTCTTACTGTGGGATCTCTCTTCCCCATCCCCCTTCCTCCTGTGGGAACTCTCTTCAGCATCCCCCTACCTCCTGTGGGTTCTCTCGCCTCGATTCCACTTCCTCCTAATGGGATCTCACTCCCCCATCCCCCATCCTCCTGGGGGATCTCTCTCCCCCATCCCCCGTCCTCCTGGGGGATCTCTCTTCCCCATCCCTCTTCCTCCTGTGGGATCTCTCTCCCCCATCCACCTTCCTCCTGTGGGATCTCTCTCTCCCATCCCCCTTACTCCTGGGTGATCTCTCTCCCACATCCCCGTTCCTCCTGTGGGATCTCTCTCCCCCATCCCCCTTCCTCCTTTGGGAACTCTCTTCCCATCCCCCTTCCTCCTGCGGCATCTCTCACCCATCCCCCATCCTCCTGTGGAACCTCTCCGCCATCATCCTTCCTCCTGTGGGGATCTCTCTCCCCCATCCCCCTTCCTCCAGTGGCAACTCTCCCCCATCCCCCTTCCTCCTGCGGCACCTCTCCCCCATTCCCCTTCCTCCTGTGGGTTCTCTCTTCCCCATCCCCCTTCCTCCTGTGGGATCTCTCTCCCCCATCCCCCTTCCTCTTGGGGGATCTCTCTTCCCCATCCCTCTTCCTCCAGTGGGATCTCTCTCCCCCATCCACCTTCCTCCTGTGGGATCTCTCCGCCCATCCCCCTTCCTCCTGTGGGATCTCTCTCCCCCATCCCCCTTCCTCCTTTGGGAACTCTCTTCCCATCCCCCTTCCTCCTGCGTAATCTCTCCCCCATCCCCATCCTCCTGTGGAACCTCTCCGCCATCATCCTTCCTCCTGTGGGATCTCTCTCCCCCATCCCCCTTCCTCCTGTGGCAACTCTCCCCCATCCCCCTTCCCTCCTGCGGCACCTCTCCCCCCATTCCCCTTCCTCCTGTGGGTTCTCTCTTCCCCATCCCCCTTCCTCCTGTGGGATCTCTCTCCCCCATCCATCTTCCTCTTGTGGGATCTCTCTCCCCCATCCCCCTTCCTTCTGAGGGATCTCACTCTCCCATCCCCCTTCCTCCTGTGGAATCTCTCTCCCCCATCCCCCTTCCTCCTGTGGGGATCTCTCCGCCCCATCCCCCTTCCTCCTGTGGGATCTCTCTTCCCCATCCCCCTTCCTCCTGTGGGATCTCTCTCCCCGATCCCCCTTCCTCCTGTGGGATCTCTCTCCTTCATCCCCTTTCCTCCGCTGGGAGCTCTCACCCCCATCCCCAATCCTCCTGGGGGATCTCTCTCCCCATCCCCCCTTCCTCCTGTGGGATCTCTCTCCGCCATCCACCTTCCTCTTGTGGGATCTCCCTCCTCAATCCCCTTCCTCCTGCGGCACCTCACCCATCCCCCTTCCTCCTGTGGGATCTCCCTCTCCCATCCCCCTTCCTCCTGTGGGATCTCTCTCCCTCATCCCCCTTCCTCCTGCGGAACCTCTCCCCCATCCCGCTTCCTCCTGCGGCACCTCTCCACCATTCCTATTCCTGCTGTGGGTTCTCTCTTCCCCATCCCCCTTCTTACTGTGGGATCTCTCTTCCCCATCCCCCTTCCTCCTGTGGGATCTCTCGCCTCGATTCCACTTCCTCCTAATGGGATCTCACTCCCCCCATCCCCCATCCTCCTGGGGGATCTCTCTCCCCCCATCCCCCTTCCTCTTGGGGGATCTCTCTTCCCCATCCCTCTTCCTCCAGTGGGATCTCTCTCCCCCATCCACCTTCCTCCTGTGGGATCTCTCTCTCCCATCCCCCTTACTCCTGGGTGATCACTCTCGCACATCCCCGTTCCTCCTGTGGGATCTCTCTCCCCCATCCCCCTTCCTCCTTTGGGAACTCTCTTCCCATCCCCCTTCCTCATGCGGAATCTCTCCCCCATCCCCTTCCTCCTGTGGGTTCTCTCTTCCCCATCCCCCTTCCTCCTGTGGGATCTCTCTCCCCCATCCATCTTCCTCTTGTGGGATCTCACATCCCGATCCCCTTCCTCCTGTGGGATCTCTCTCCCCCATCCCCCTTCCTTCTGAGGGGATCTCACTCTCCCATCCCCCTTCCTCCTGTGGAATCTCTCTCCCCCATCCCCCTTCCTCCTGTGGGATCTCTCCGCCCCATCCCCCCTTCCACCTGTGGGATCTCTCTGCCCCATCCCCCCTTCCTCCTGTGGGATCTCTCTTCCCCATCCCCCTTCCTCCTGCGGAACCTCTCCCCCCATCCACCTTCCTCTTGTGTGATCTCCCTCCTCAATCCCCCTTCCTCCTGCGGCACCTCACCCATCCCCCTTCCTCCTGTGGGATCTCCCTCTCCCATCCCCCTCCTCCTGTGGGATCTCTCTCCCTCATCCCCCTTCCTCCTGCGGAACCTCTCCCCCATCCCGCTTCCTCCTGCGGCACCTCTCCACCATTCCTATTCCTGCTGTGGGTTCTCTCTTCCCCCATTCCCCTTCTTACTGTGGGATCTCTCTTCCCCATCCCCCTTCCTCCTGTGGGATCTCTCTTCAGCATCCCCCTACCTCCTGTGGGTTCTCTCGCCTCGATTCCACTTCCTCCTAATGGGATCTCACTCCCCCATCCCCCATCCTCCTGGGGGATCTCTCTCCCCCATCCCCCGTCCTCCTGGGGGATCTCTCTTCCCCATCCCCTCTTCCTCCTGTGGGATCTCTCTCCCCCATCCACCTTCCTCCTGTGGGATCTCTCTCTCCCATCCCCCTTACTCCTGGGTGATCTCTCTCCCACATCCCCGTTCCTCCTGTGGGATCTCTCTCCCCCATCCCCCTTCCTCCTTTGGGAACTCTCTTCCCATCCCCCTTCCTCCTGCGGCATCTCTCCCCCATCCCCCATCCTCCTGTGGAACCTCTCCGCCATCATCCTTCCTCTGTGGGATCTCTCTCCCCCATCCCCCTTCCTCCAGTGGCAACTCTCCCCCCATCCCCCTTCCTCCTGCGGCACCCTCTCCCCCATTCCCCTTCCTCCTGTGGGTTCTCTCTTCCCCATCCCCCTTCCTCCTGTGGGATCTCTCTCCCCCCATCCCCCTTCCTCTTGGGGGATCTCTCTTCCCCATCCCTCTTCCTCCAGTGGGATCTCTCTCCCCCATCCACCTTCCTCCTGTGGGATCTCTCCGCCCCATCCCCCTTCCTCCTGTGGGATCTCTCTCCCCCATCCCCCTTCCTCCTTTTGGGAACTCTCTTCCCATCCCCCTTCCTCCTGCGTAATCTCTCCCCCATCCCCCATCCTCCTGTGGAACCTCTCCGCCATCATCCTTCCTCCTGTGGGATCTCTCTCCCCCATCCCCCTTCCTCCAGTGGCAACTCTCCCCCATCCCCCTTCCTCCTGCGGCACCTCTCCCCCATTCCCTTCCTCCTGTGGGTTCTCTCTTCCCCATCCCCCTTCCTCCTGTGGGATCTCTCTCCCCCATCCATCTTCCTCTTGTGGATCTCTCTCCCCCATCCCCCTTCCTTCTGAGGGATCTCACTCTCCCATCCCCCTTCCTCCTGTGGAATCTCTCTCCCCCCATCCCCCTTCCTCCTGTGGGATCTCTCCGCCCCATCCCCCTTCCTCCTGTGGGATCTCTCTTCCCCATCCCCCTTCCTCCTGTGGGATCTCTCTCCCCGATCCCCCTTCCTCCTGTGGGATCTCTCTCCTTCATCCCCTTTCCTCCGCTGGGAGCTCTCACCCCATCCCCAATCCTCCTGGGGGATCTCTCTCCCCCATCCCCCTTCCTCCTGTGGGATCTCTCTCCGCCATCCACCTTCCTCTTGTGGGATCTCCCTCCTCAATCCCCCTTCCTCCTGCGGCACCTCACCCATCCCCCTTCCTCCTGTGGGATCTCCCTCTCCCATCCCCCTTCCTCCTGTGGGATCTCTCTCCCTCATCCCCCTTCCTCCTGCGGAACCTCTCCCCCATCCCGCTTCCTCCTGCGGCACCTCTCCACCATTCCTATTCCTGCTGTGGGTTCTCTCTTCCCCATCCCCCTTCTTACTGTGGGATCTCTCTTCCCCATCCCCCTTCCTCCTGTGGGATCTCTCGCCTCGATTCCACTTCCTCCTAATGGGATCTCACTCCCCCATCCCCCATCCTCCTGGGGATCTCTCACCCCCATCCCCCTTCCTCTTGGGGGATCTCTCTTCCCCATCCCTCTTCCTCCAGTGGGATCTCTCTCCCCCATCCACCTTCCTCCTGTGGGATCTCTCTCTCCCATCCCCCTTACTCCTGGGTGATCACTCTCGCACATCCCCGTTCCTCCTGTGGGATCTCTCTCCCCCATCCCCCCTTCCTCCTTTGGGAACTCTCTTCCCATCCCCCTTCCTCCTGCGGAATCTCTCCCCCATCCCCTTCCTCCTGTGGGTTCTCTCTTCCCCATCCCCCTTCCTCCTGTGGATCTCTCTCCCCCATCCATCTTCCTCTTGTGGGATCTCACATCCCGATCCCCCTTCCTCCTGTGGGATCTCTCTCCCCCATCCCCCTTCCTTCTGAGGGATCTCACTCTCCCATCCCCCTTCCTCCTGTGGAATCTCTCTCCCCCATCCCCCTTCCTCCTGAGGGATCTCTCCGCCCCATCCCCCTTCCACCTGTGGGATCTCTCTGCCCCATCCCCCTTCCTCCTGTGGGATCTCTCTTCCCCATTCCCCTTCTTACTGTGGGATCTCTCTTCCCCATCCCCCTTCCTCCTGTGGGATCTCTCTTCAGCATCCCCCTACCTCCTGTGGGTTCTCTCGCCTCGATTCCACTTCCTCCTAATGGGATCTCACTCCCCCATCCCCCATCCTCCTGGGGGATCTCTCTCCCCCATCCCCCGTCCTCCTGGGGGATCTCTCTTCCCCATCCCTCTTCCTCCTGTGGGATCTCTCTCCCCCATCCACCTTCCTCCTGTGGGATCTCTCTCTCCCATCCCCCTTACTCCTGGGTGATCTCTCTCCCACATCCCCGTTCCTCCTGTGGGATCTCTCTCCCCCATCCCCCTTCCTCCTTTGGGAACTCTCTTCCCATCCCCCTTCCTCCTGCGGCATCTCTCCCCCATCCCCCATCCTCCTGTGGAACCTCTCCGCCATCATCCTTCCTCCTGTGGGATCTCTCTCCCCCATCCCCCTTCCTCCAGTGGCAACTCTCCCCCATCCCCCTTCCTCCTGCGGCACCTCTCCCCCATTCCCCCTTCCTCCTGTGGGTTCTCTCTTCCCCATCCCCCTTCCTCCTGTGGGATCTCTCTCCCCCATCCCCCTTCCTCTTGGGGGATCTCTCTTCCCCATCCCTCTTCCTCCAGTGGGATCTCTCTCCCCCATCCACCTTCCTCCTGTGGGATCTCTCCGCCCCCATCCCCCTTCCTCCTGTGGGATCTCTCTCCCCCATCCCCCTTCCTCCTTTGGGAACTCTCTTCCCATCCCCCTTCCTCCTGCGTAATCTCTCCCCCATCCCCCATCCTCCTGTGGAACCTCTCCGCCATCATCCTTCCTCCTGTGGGATCTCTCTCCCCCATCCCCTTCCTCCAGTGGCAACTCTCCCCCATCCCCCTTCCTCCTGCGGCACCTCTCCCCCATTCCCCTTCCTCCTGTGGGTTCTCTCTTCCCCATCCCCCTTCCTCCTGTGGGATCTCTCTCCCCCATCCATCTTCCTCTTGTGGGATCTCCTCTCCCCCCATCCCCCTTCCTTCTGAGGGATCTCACTCTCCCATCCCCCTTCCTCCTGTGGAATCTCTCTCCCCCATCCCCCTTCCTCCTGTGGGATCTCTCCGCCCCATCCCCCTTCCTCCTGTGGGATCTCTCTTCCCCATCCCCCTTCCTCCTGTGGGATCTCTCTCCCCGATCCCCCTTCCTCCTGTGGGATCTCTCTCCTTCATCCCCTTTCCTCCGCTGGGAGCTCTCACCCCATCCCCAATCCTCCTGGGGGATCTCTCTCCCCCATCCCCCTTCCTCCTGTGGGATCTCTCTCCGCCATCCACCTTCCTCTTGTGGGATCTCCCTCCTCAATCCCCCTTCCTCCTGGCGGCACCTCACCCATCCCCCCTTCCTCCTGTGGGATCTCCCTCTCCCATCCCCCTTCCCTCCTGTGGGATCTCTCTCCCTCATCCCCCTTCCTCCTGCGGAACCTCTCCCCCCATCCCGCTTCCTCCTGCGGCACCTCTCCACCATTCCTATTCCTGCTGTGGGTTCTCTCTTCCCCATCCCCCTTCTTACTGTGGGATCTCTCTTCCCCATCCCCCTTCCTCCTGTGGGATCTCTCGCCTCGATTCCACTTCCTCCTAATGGGATCTCACTCCCCCATCCCCCATCCTCCTGGGGGATCTCTCACCCCCATCCCCCTTCCTCTTGGGGGATCTCTCTTCCCCATCCCTCTTCCTCCAGTGGGATCTCTCTCCCCCATCCACCTTCCTCCTGTGGGATCTCTCTCTCCCATCCCCCTTACTCCTGGGTGATCACTCTCGCACATCCCCGTTCCTCCTGTGGGATCTCTCTCCCCCATCCCCCTTCCTCCTTTGGGAACTCTCTTCCCATCCCCCTTCCTCCTGCGGAATCTCTCCCCCATCCCCTTCCTCCTGTGGGTTCTCTCTTCCCCATCCCCCTTCCTCCTGTGGGATCTCTCTCCCCCATCCATCTTCCTCTTGTGGGATCTCACATCCCGATCCCCCTTCCTCCTGTGGGATCTCTCTCCCCCATCCCCCCTTCCTTCTGAGGGATCTCACTCTCCCATCCCCCTTCCTCCTGTGGAATCTCTCTCCCCCATCCCCCTTTCCTCCTGAGGGATCTCTCCGCCCCATCCCCCCTTCCACCTGTGGGATCTCTCTGCCCCATCCCCCTTCCTCCTGTGGGATCTCTCTTCCCCATCCCCCCTTCCTCCTGTGGGATCTCTCTTCCCCATCCCCTTCCTCCTGTGGGATCTCTCTCCCCGATCCCCCTTCCTCCTGTGGGATCTCTCTCCCCCACCATCCACCTTCTTCTTGTGGGATCTCCCTCCTCAATCCCCCTTCCTCCTGCGGCCACCTCACCCATCCCCCTTCCTCCTGTGGGATCTCCCTCTCCCATCCCCCTTCCTCCTGTGGGATCTCTCTCCCTCATCCCCCTTCCTCCTGCGGAACCTCTCCCCCATCCCGCTTCCTCCTGCGGCACCTGTCCACCATTCCTATTCCTGCTGTGGGTTCTCTCTTCCCCCATCCCCCTTCTTACTGTGGGATCTCTCTTCCCCATCCCCCTTCCTCCTGCGGCACCTCTCCCCCATTCCCCTTCCTCCTGTGGGTTCTCTCTTCCCCATCCCCCTTCCTCCTGTGGGATCTCTCTCCCCCCATCCACCTTCCTCTTGTGGGATCTCCCTCCTCAATCCCCCTTCCTCCTGCGGCACCTCACCCATCCCCCTTCCTCCTGTGGGATCTCCCTCTCCCATCCCCCTTACTCCTGGGGGATCTCTCTTCCCCATCCCTCTTAATCCTGTGGGATCTCTCTTCCCCATCCCTCTTCCTCCTGTGGGATCTCTCTCCCCCCATCCACCTTCCTCCTGTGGGATCTCTCTCTCCCATCCCCCTTACTCCTGGGTGATCTCTCTCCCACATCCCCGTTCCTCCTGTGGGATCTCTCTCCCCCATCCCCCTTCCTCCTTGGGGAACTCTCTTCCCATCCCCCTTCCTCCTGCGGCATCTCTCCCCCATCCCCCATCCTCCTGTGGAACCTCTCCGCCATCATCCTTCCTCCTGTGGGATCTCTCTCCCCCATCCCCCTTCCTCCAGTGGCAACTCTCCCCCCATCCCCCTTCCTCCTGCGGCACCTCTCCCCCATTCCCCTTCCTCCTGTGGGTTCTCTCTTCCCCATCCCCCTTCCTCCTGTGGGATCTCTCTCCCCCATCCATCTTCCTCTTGTGGGATCTCACATCCCGATCCCCCTTCCTCCTGTGGGATCTCTCTCCCCCATCCCCCTTCCTTCTGAGGGATCTCACTCTCCCATCCCCCTTCCTCCTGTGGAATCTCGCTCCCCCATCCCCTTCCTCCTGTGGGATCTCTCCGCCCCATCCCCCTTCCTCCTGTGGGATCTCTCTTCCCCATCCCCCTTCCTCCTGTGGGATCTCTCTTCCCCCATCCCCCTTCCTCCTGTGGGATCTCTCTCCGCCATCCACCTTCCTCTTGTGGGATCTCCCTCCTCAATCCCCCTTCCTCCTGCGGCACCTCACCCATCCCCTTTCCTCCGCTGGGAGCTCTCACCCCATCCCCAATCCTCCTGGGGGATCTCTCTCCCCCCATCCCCCTTCCTCCTGTGGGATCTCTCTCCGCCATCCACCTTCCTCTTGTGGGATCTCCCTCCTCAATCCCCCTTCCTCCTGCGGCACCTCACCCATCCCCCTTCCTCCTGTGGGATCTCCCTCTCCCATCCCCCCTTCCTCCTGTGGGATCTCTCTCCCCCATCCCCCTTCCTCCTGTGGGATCTCTCTCCCCCATCCACCTTCCTCTTGTGGGATCTCCCTCCTCAATCCCCCTTCCACCTGCGGCACCTCACCCATCCCCCTTCCTCCTGTGGGATCTCTCTCTCCCATCCCCCTTACTCCTGGGGGATCTCTCTTCCGCATCCCTCTTCCTCCTGTGGGATCTCTCTTCCCCATCCCTCTTCCTCCTGTGGGATCTCTCTTCCCCATCCACCTTCCTCCTGTGGGATCTCTCTCTCCCATCCCCCTTACTCCTGGGTGATCTCTCTCCCCACATCCCCGTTCCTCCTGTGGGATCTCTCTCCCCCATCCCCCTTCCTCCTGTGGGATCTCTCTCCCCCATCCCCCTTCCTTCTGAGGGATCTCACTCTCCCATCCCCCTTCCTCCTGTGGAATCTCTCTCCCCCATCCCCCTTCCTCCTGTGGGATCTCTCCGCCCCATCCCCCTTCCTCCTGTGGGATCTCTCTTCCCCATCCCCCTTCCTCCTGTGGGATCTCTCTTCCCCATCCCCCTTCCTCCTGTGGGATCTCTCCGCCCCATCCCCCTTCCACCTGTGGGATCTCTCTGCCCCATCCCCCCTTCCTCCTGTGGGATCTCTCTTCCCCATCCCCCTTCCTCCTGCGGAACCTCTCCCCCATCCACCTTCCTCTTGTGTGATCTCCCTCCTCAATCCCCCTTCCTCCTGCGGCACCTCACCATCCCCCTTCCTCCTGTGGGATCTCCCTCTCCCATCCCCCTTCCTCCTGTGGGATCTCTCTCCCTCATCCCCCCTTCCTCCTGCGGACCTCTCCCCCCATCCCGCTTCCTCCTGCGGCACCTCTCCACCATTCCTATTCCTGCTGTGGGTTCTCTCTTCCCCATTCCCCTTCTTACTGTGGGATCTCTCTTCCCCATCCCCCTTCCTCCTGTGGGATCTCTCTTCAGCATCCCCCTACCTCCTGTGGGTTCTCTCGCCTCGATTCCACTTCCTCCTAATGGGATCTCACTCCCCCATCCCCCATCCTCCTGGGGGATCTCTCTCCCCCATCCCCCGTCCTCCTGGGGGATCTCTCTTCCCCATCCCTCTTCCTCCTGTGGGATCTCTCTCCCCCATCCACCTTCCTCCTGTGGGATCTCTCTCTCCCATCCCCCTTACTCCTGGGTGATCTCTCTCCCACATCCCCGTTCCTCCTGTGGGATCTCTCTCCCCCATCCCCCTTCCTCCTTTGGGAACTCTCTTCCCATCCCCCTCCTCCTGCGGCATCTCTCCCCCATCCCCCATCCTCCTGTGGAACCTCTCCGCCATCATCCTTCCTCCTGTGGGATCTCTCTCCCCCATCCCCCTTCCTCCAGTGGCAACTCTCCCCCATCCCCCTTCCTCCTGCGGCACCTCTCCCCCATTCCCCTTCCTCCTGTGGGTTCTCTCTTCCCCATCCCCCTTCCTCCTGTGGGATCTCTCTCCCCCATCCCCCTTCCTCTTGGGGATCTCTCTTCCCCATCCCTCTTCCTCCAGTGGGATCTCTCTCCCCCATCCACCTTCCTCCTGTGGGATCTCTCCGCCCCATCCCCCTTCCTCCTGTGGGATCTCTCTCCCCCATCCCCCTTCCTCCTTTGGGAACTCTCTTCCATCCCCCTTCCTCCTGCGTAATCTCTCCCCCATCCCCCATCCTCCTGTGGAACCTCTCCGCCATCATCCTTCCTCCTGTGGGATCTCTCTCCCCCATCCCCCTTCCTCCAGTGGCAACTCTCCCCCATCCCCCTTCCTCCTGCGGCACCTCTCCCCCATTCCCCTTCCTCCTGTGGGTTCTCTCTTCCCCATCCCCCTTCCTCCTGTGGGATCTCTCTCCCCCATCCATCTTCCTCTTGTGGGATCTCTCTCCCCCATCCCCCTTCCTTCTGAGGGATCTCACTCTCCCATCCCCCTTCCTCCTGTGGAATCTCTCTCCCCCATCCCCCTTCCTCCTGTGGGATCTCTCCGCCCCATCCCCCTTCCTCCTGTGGGATCTCTCTTCCCCATCCCCCTTCCTCCTGTGGGATCTCTCTCCCCCGATCCCCCTTCCTCCTGTGGGATCTCTCTCCTTCATCCCCTTTCCTCCGCTGGGAGCTCTCACCCCATCCCCAATCCTCCTGGGGGATCTCTCTCCCCATCCCCCTTCCTCCTGTGGGATCTCTCTCCGCCATCCACCTTCCTCTTGTGGGATCTCCCTCCTCAATCCCCCTTCCTCCTGCGGCACCTCACCCATCCCCCTTCCTCCTGTGGGATCTCCCTCTCCCATCCCCCTTCCTCCTGTGGGATCTCTCTCCCTCATCCCCCTTCCTCCTGCGGAACCTCTCCCCCATCCCGCTTCCTCCTGCGGCACCTCTCCACCATTCCTATTCCTGCTGTGGGTTCTCTCTTCCCCATCCCCCTTCTTACTGTGGGATCTCTCTTCCCCATCCCCCTTCCTCCTGTGGGATCTCTCGCCTCGATTCCACTTCCTCCTAATGGGATCTCACTCCCCCATCCCCCATCCTCCTGGGGGATCTCTCACCCCCATCCCCCTTCCTCTTGGGGGATCTCTCTTCCCCATCCCTCTTCCTCCAGTGGGATCTCTCTCCCCCCATCCACCTTCCTCCTGTGGGATCTCTCTCTCCCATCCCCCTTACTCCTGGGTGATCACTCTCGCACATCCCCGTTCCTCCTGTGGGATCTCTCTCCCCCCATCCCCCTTCCTCCTTTGGGAACTCTCTTCCCATCCCCCTTCCTCCTGCGGAATCTCTCCCCCCATCCCCTTCCTCCTGTGGGTTCTCTCTTCCCCATCCCCCTTCCTCCTGTGGGATCTCTCTCCCCCATCCATCTTCCTCTTGTGGGATCTCACATCCCGATCCCCCTTCCTCCTGTGGGATCTCTCTCCCCCATCCCCCTTCCTTCTGAGGGATCTCACTCTCCCATCCCCCTTCCTCCTGTGGAATCTCTCTCCCCCATCCCCCTCCTCCTGAGGGATCTCTCCGCCCCATCCCCCTTCCACCTGTGGGATCTCTCTGCCCCATCCCCCTTCCTCCTGTGGGATCTCTCTTCCCCATTCCCCTTCTTACTGTGGGATCTCTCTTCCCCATCCCCCTTCCTCCTGTGGGATCTCTCTTCAGCATCCCCCTACCTCCTGTGGGTTCTCTCGCCTCGATTCCACTTCCTCCTAATGGGATCTCACTCCCCCATCCCCCATCCTCCTGGGGGATCTCTCTCCCCCATCCCCCGTCCTCTGGGGGATCTTTCTTCCCCATCCCTCTTCCTCCTGTGGGATCTCTCTCCCCCATCCACCTTCCTCCTGTGGGATCTCTCTCTCCCATCCCCCTTACTCCTGGGTGATCTCTCTCCCACATCCCCGTTCCTCCTGTGGGATCTCTCTCCCCCATCCCCCTTCCTCCTTTGGGAACTCTCTTCCCATCCCCCTTCCTCCTGCGGCATCTCTCCCCCATCCCCCATGCTCCTGTGGAACCTCTCCGCCATCATCCTTCCTCCTGTGGGATCTCTCTCCCCCATCCCCCTTCCTCCAGTGGCAACTCTCCCCCATCCCCCTTCCTCCTGCGGCACCTCTCCCCCATTCCCCTTCCTCCTGTGGGTTCTCTCTTCCCCATCCCCCTTCCTCCTGTGGGATCTCTCTCCCCCATCCCCCTTCCTCTTGGGGATCTCTCTTCCCCATCCCTCTTCCTCCAGTGGGATCTCTCTCCCCCCATCCACCTTCCTCCTGTGGGATCTCTCCGCCCCATCCCCCTTCCTCCTGTGGGATCTCTCTCCCCCATCCCCCCTTCCTCCTTTGGGAACTCTCTTCCCATCCCCCTTCCTCCTGCGTAATCTCTCCCCCATCCCCCATCCTCCTGTGGAACCTCTCCGCCATCATCCTTCCTCCTGTGGGATCTCTCTCCCCCATCCCCCTTCCTCCAGTGGCAACTCTCCCCCATACCCCCTTCCTCCTGCGGCACCTCTCCCCCATTCCCCTTCCTCCTGTGGGTTCTCTCTTCCCCATCCCCCTTCCTCCTGTGGGATCTCTCTCCCCCATCCATCTTCCTCTTGTGGGATCTCTCTCCCCCATCCCCCTTCCTTCTGAGGGATCTCACTCCCATCCCCCTTCCTCCTGTGGAATCTCTCTCCCCCATCCCCCTTCCTCCTGTGGGATCTCTCCGCCCCATCCCCCTTCCTCCTGTGGGATCTCTCTTCCCCATCCCCCTTCCTCCTGTGGGATCTCTCTCCCCGATCCCCCTTCCTCCTGTGGGATCTCTCTCCTTCATCCCCTTTCCTCCGCTGGGAGCTCTCACCCCATCCCCAATCCTCCTGGGGTATCTCTCTCCCCCATCCCCCTTCCTCCTGTGGGATCTCTCTCCGCCATCCACCTTCCTCTTGTGGGATCTCCCTCCTCAATCCCCCTTCCTCCTGCGGCACCTCACCCATCCCCCTTCCTCCTGTGGGATCTCCCTCTCCCATCCCCCTTCCTCCTGTGGGATCTCTCTCCCTCATCCCCCTTCCTCCTGCGGAACCTCTCCCCCATCCCGCTTCCTCCTGCGGCACCTCTCCACCATTCCTATTCCTGCTGTGGGTTCTCTCTTCCCCATCCCCCTTCTTACTGTGGGATCTCTCTTCCCCATCCCCCTTCCTCCTGTGGGATCTCTCGCCTCGATTCCACTTCCTCCTAATGGGATCTCACTCCCCCATCCCCCATCCTCCTGGGGGATCTCTCACCCCCATCCCCCTTCCTCTTGGGGGATCTCTCTTCCCCATCCCTCTTCCTCCAGTGGGATCTCTCTCCCCCATCCACCTTCCTCCTGTGGGATCTCTCTCTCCCATCCCCCTTACTCCTGGGTGATCACTCTCGCACATCCCCGTTCCTCCTGTGGGATCTCTCTCCCCCATCCCCCTTCCTCCTTTGGGAACTCTCTTCCCATCCCCCTTCCTCCTGCGGAATCTCTCCCCCATCCCCTTCCTCCTGTGGGTTCTCTCTTCCCCATCCCCCTTCCTCCTGTGGGATCTCTCTCCCCCATCCATCTTCCTCTTGTGGGATCTCACATCCCGATCCCCCTTCCTCCTGTGGGATCTCTCTCCCCCATCCCCCTTCCTTCTGAGGGATCTCACTCTCCCATCCCCCTTCCTCCTGTGGAATCTCTCTCCCCCATCCCCCTTCCTCCTGAGGGATCTCTCCGCCCCATCCCCCTTCCACCTGTGGGATCTCTCTGCCCCATCCCCCTTCCTCCTGTGGGATCTCTCTTCCCCATCCCCCTTCCTCCTGTGGGATCTCTCTTCCCCATCCCCCTTCCTCCTGTGGGATCTCTCTCCCCGATCCCCCTTCCTCCTGTGGGATCTCTCTCCCCCATCCACCTTCCTCTTGTGGGATCTCCCTCCTCAATCCCCCTTCCTCCTGCGGCACCTCACCCATCCCCCTTCCTCCTGTGGGATCTCCCTCTCCCATCCCCCTTCCTCCTGTGGGATCTCTCTCCCTCATCCCCCTTCCTCCTGCGGAACCTCTCCCCCATCCCGCTTCCTCCTGCGGCACCTGTCCACCATTCCTATTCCTGCTGTGGGTTCTCTCTTCCCCATCCCCCTTCTTACTGTGGGATCTCTCTTCCCCATCCCCCTTCCTCCTGCGGCACCTCTCCCCCATTCCCCTTCCTCCTGTGGGTTCTCTCTTCCCCATCCCCCTTCCTCCTGTGGGATCTCTCTCCCCCATCCACCTTCCTCTTGTGGGATCTCCCTCCTCAATCCCCCTTCCTCCTGCGGCACCTCACCCATCCCCCTTTCCTCCTGTGGGATCTCCCTCTCCCATCCCCCTTACTCCTGGGGGATCTCTCTTCCCCATCCCTCTTAATCCTGTGGGATCTCTCTTCCCCATCCCTCTTCCTCCTGTGGGATCTCTCTCCCCCATCCACCTTCCTCCTGTGGGATCTCTCTCTCCCATCCCCCTTACTCCTGGGTGATCTCTCTCCCACATCCCCGTTCCTCCTGTGGGATCTCTCTCCCCCATCCCCCTTCCTCCTTTGGGAACTCTCTTCCCATCCCCCTTCCTCCTGCGGCATCTCTCCCCCATCCCCCATCCTCCTGTGGAACCTCTCCGCCATCATCCTTCCTCCTGTGGGATCTCTCTCCCCCATCCCCCTTCCTCCAGTGGCAACTCTCCCCCATCCCCCTTCCTCCTGCGGCACCTCTCCCCCATTCCCCTTCCTCCTGTGGGTTCTCTCTTCCCCATCCCCCTTCCTCCTGTGGGATCTCTCTCCCCCATCCATCTTCCTCTTGTGGGATCTCACATCCCGATCCCCCTTCCTCCTGTGGGATCTCTCTCCCCCATCCCCCTTCCTTCTGAGGGATCTCACTCTCCCATGCCCCTTCCTCCTGTGGAATCTCGCTCCCCCATCCCCCTTCCTCCTGTGGGATCTCTCCGCCCCATCCCCCTTCCTCCTGTGGGATCTCTCTTCCCCATCCCCCTTCCTCCTGTGGGATCTCTCTTCCCCATCCCCCTTCCTCCTGTGGGATCTCTCTCCGCCATCCACCTTCCTCTTGTGGGATCTCCCTCCTCAATCCCCCTTCCTCCTGCGGCACCTCACCCATCCCCTTTCCTCCGCTGGGAGCTCTCACCCCATCCCCAATCCTCCTGGGGGATCTCTCTCCCCCATCCCCCTTCCTCCTGTGGGATCTCTCTCCGCCATCCACCTTCCTCTTGTGGGATCTCCCTCCTCAATCCCCCTTCCTCCTGCGGCACCTCACCCATCCCCCTTCCTCCTGTGGGATCTCCCTCTCCCATCCCCCTTCCTCCTGTGGGATCTCTCTCCCCCATCCCCCTTCCTCCTGTGGGATCTCTCTCCCCCATCCACCTTCCTCTTGTGGGATCTCCCTCCTCAATCCCCCTTCCACCTGCGGCACCTCACCCATCCCCCTTCCTCCTGTGGGATCTCTCTCTCCCATCCCCCTTACTCCTGGGGGATCTCTCTTCCGCATCCCTCTTCCTCCTGTGGGATCTCTCTTCCCCATCCCTCTTCCTCCTGTGGGATCTCTCTCCCCCATCCACCTTCCTCCTGTGGGATCTCTCTCTCCCATCCCCCTTACTCCTGGGTGATCTCTCTCCCACATCCCCGTTCCTCCTGTGGGATCTCTCTCCCCCATCCCCCTTCCTCCTGTGGGATCTCTCTCCCCCATCCCCCTTCCTTCTGAGGGATCTCACTCTCCCATCCCCCTTCCTCCTGTGGAATCTCTCTCCCCCATCCCCCTTCCTCCTGTGGGATCTCTCCGCCCCATCCCCCTTCCTCCTGTGGGATCTCTCTTCCCCATCCCCCTTCCTCCTGTGGGATCTCTCTTCCCCATCCCCCTTCCTCCTGTGGGATCTCTCTCCCCGATCCCCCTTCCTCCTGTGGGATCTCTCTCCTTCATCCACTTTCCTCCGCTGGGAGCTCTCACCCCATCCCCAATCCTCCTGGGGGATCTCTCTCCCCCATCCCCCTTCCTCCTGTGGGATCTCTCTCCGCCATCCACCTTCCTCTTGTGGGATCTCCCTCCTCAATCCCCCTTCCTCCTGCGGCACCTCACCCATCCCCCTTCCTCCTGTGGGATCTCCCTCTCCCATCCCCCTTCCTCCTGTGGGATCTCTCTCCCTCATCCCCCTTCCTCCTGCGGAACCTCTCCCCCATCCCGCTTCCTCCTGCGGCACCTCTCCACCATTCCTATTCCTGCTGTGGGTTCTCTCTTCCCCATCCCCCTTCTTACTGTGGGATCTCTCTTCTCCATCCCCCTTCCTCCTGTGGGATCTCTCGCCTCGATTCCACTTCCTCCTAATGGGATCTCACTCCCCCATCCCCCATCCTCCTGGGGGATCTCTCTCCCCCATCCCCCTTCCTCTTGGGGGATCTCTCTTCCCCATCCCTCTTCCTCCAGTGGGATCTCTCTCCCCCATCCACCTTCCTCCTGTGGGATCTCTCTCTCCCATCCCCCTTACTCCTGGGTGATCTCTCTCGCACATCCCCGTTCCTCCTGTGGGATCTCTCTCTCGCATCCCCCTTCCTCCTGTGGGATCTCTCTCCCCCATCCAACTTCCTCCTTTGGGAACTCTCCCCCATCCCCCTTCCTCCTGTGGGATCTCTCTCCTTCATCCCCTTTCCTCCGCTGGGAGCTCTCACCCCATCCCCAATCCTCCTGGGGGATCTCTCTCCCCCATCCTCCTTCCTCCTGTGGGATCTCTCTTCCCCATCCCCCTTCCTCCTGTGGGATCTCTCTCCCCCATCACCCTTCCTCCTGCGGCACCTCTCCCCCATCCCCCTTCTTCCTGCGACACCTCTCCCCCATTCCCCTTCCTTCTGTGGGTTCTCTCTTCCCCATCCCCATTCTTCCTGTGGGTTCTCTCTCCTCCATTCCCCTTCCTCCTAATGGGATCTCACTCCCCCATCCTCCATCCTCCAGGGGGATCTCTCTCCCCCATCCCACTTCCTCCTGTGGGATCTCTCTCTCCCATCCCACATCCTCCTGTGGGATCTCTCTCCCCCATCCCCCTTCCTCCTGCGTCACCTCTCCACCATTCCCCTTCCTGCTGTGGGTTCTCTCTTCCCCATCCCCCATCTTCCTGTGGGATATCTCTTCCCCATCCCCCTACCTCCTGTGGGTTCTCTCTCCTCCATTCTCCTTCCTCCTGCGGCACCTCTCCCCCATCCCCCTTCCTCCTGCGGCACCTATCCCCCATCCCCGTTCCTCCTGCGGCACCTATCCCCAATTCCACTTCCTGCTGTGGGTTCTCTCTTCCCCATCCCCCATCTTCCTGTGGGATATCTCTTCCCCATCCCCCTACCTCCTGTGGGTTCTCTCTCCTCCATTCTCCTTCCTCCTGCGGCACCTCTCCCCCATCCCCCTTCCTCCTGCGGCACCTATCCCCCATCCCCGTTCCTCCTGCGGCACCTATCCCCAATTCCACTTCCTCCTGTGGGTTCTCTCTCTCCCATCCCCCTTCATCCTGCGGCACCTCACCCATCCCCCTTCCTCCTGTGGGATCTCTCTCCCTCATCCCCCTTCCTCCTGCGGAACCTCTCCCCCATCCCGCTTCCTCCTGCGGCACCTCTCCACCATTCCTATTCCTGCTGTGTGTTCTCTCTTCCCCATTCCCCTTCTTACTGTGGGATCTCTCTTCCCCATCCCCCTTCCTCCTGTGGGATCTCTCTTCAGCATCCCCCTACCTCCTGTGGGTTCTCTCGCCTCGATTCCACTTCCTCCTCATGGGATCTCACTCCCCCATCCCCCATCCTCCTGGGGGATCTCTCTCCCCCATCCCCCTTCCTCCTGGGGGATCTCTCTTCCCCATCCCTCTTCCTCCTGTGGGATCTCTCTCCCCCATCCACCTTCCTCCTGTGGGATCTCTCTCTCCCATCCCCCTTACTCCTGGGTGATCTCTCTCCCACATCCCCGTTCCTCCTGTGGGATCTCTCTCCCCCATCCCCCTTCCTCCTTTGGGAACTCTCTTCCCATCCCCCTTCCTCCTGCGGCATCTCTCCCCCATCCCCCATCCTCCTGTGGAACCTCTCCGCCATCATCCTTCCTCCTGTGGGATCTCTCTCCCCCATCCCCCTTCCTCCAGTGGCAACTCTCCCCCATCCCCCTTCCTCCTGCGGCACCTCTCCTCCATTCCCCTTCCTCCTGTGGGTTCTCTCTTCCCCATCCCCCTTGCTCCTGTGGGATCTCTCTCCCCCATCCATCTTCCTCTTGTGGGATCTCACATCCCGAACCCCCTTCCTCCTGTGGGATCTCTCTCCCCCATCCCCCATCCTTCTGAGGGATCTCACTCTCCCATCCCCCTTCCTCCTGTGGAATCTCTCTCCCCCATCCCCCTTCCTCCTGTGGGATCTCTCCGCCCCATCCCCCTTCCTCCTGTGGGATCTCTCTTCCCCATCCCCCTTCCTCCTGTGGGATCTCTCTTCCCCATCCCCCTTCCTCCTGTGGGATCTCTCTCCCCGATCCCACTTCCTCCTGTGGGATCTCTCTCCTTCATCCCCTTTCCTCCGCTGGGAGCTCTCACCCCATCCCCAATCCTCCTGGGGGATCTCTCTCCCCCATCCCCCTTCCTCCTGTGGGATCTCTCTCCGCCATCCACCTTCCTCTTGTGGGATCTCCCTCCTCAATCCCCCTTCCTCCTGCGGCACCTCACCCATCCCCCTTCCTCCTGTGGGATCTCCCTCTCCCATCCCCCTTCCTCCTGTGGGATCTCTCTCCCTCATCCCCCTTCCTCCTGCGGAACCTCTCCCCCATCCCGCTTCCTCCTGCGGCACCTCTCCACCATTCCTATTCCTGCTGTGGGTTCTCTCTTCCCCATCCCCCTTCTTACTGTGGGATCTCTCTTCCCCATCCCCCTTCCTCCTGTGGGATCTCTCGCCTCGATTCCACTTCCTCCTAATGGGATCTCACTCCCCCATCCCCCATCCTCCTGGGGATCTCTCTCCCCCATCCCCCTTCCTCTTGGGGGATCTCTCTTCCCCATCCCTCTTCCTCCAGTGGGATCTCTCTCCCCCATCCACCTTCCTCCTGTGGGATCTCTCTCTCCCATCCCCCTTACTCCTGGGTGATCTCTCTCGCACATCCCCGTTCCTCCTGTGGGATCTCTCTCTCGCATCCCCCTTCCTCCTGTGGGATCTCTCTCCCCCATCCAACTTCCTCCTTTGGGAACTCTCCCCCATCCCCCTTCCTCCTGCGGCACCTCTCCCCCATTCCCCTACCTCCTGTGGGATCTCTCTCCCCCATCCACCTTCCTCTTGTGGGATCTCACATCCCCATCCCCCTTCCTCCTGTGGGATCACTCTCCCCCATCCCCCTTCCTTCTGAGGGATCTCACTCTCCCATCCCCCTTCCTCCTGTGGAATCTCTCTCCCCCATCCCCCTTCCTCCTGTGGGATCTCTCCGCCCCATCCCCCTTCCTCCTGTGGGATCTCTCTTCCCCATCCCCCTTCCTCCTGTGGGATCTCTCTTCCCCATCCCCCTTCCTCCTGTGGGATCTCTCTCCCCGATCCCACTTCCTCCTGTGGGATCTCTCTCCTTCATCCCCTTTCCTCCGCTGGGAGCTCTCACCCCATCCCCAATCCTCCTGGGGGATCTCTCTCCCCCATCCCCCTTCCTCCTGTGGGATCTCTCTCCGCCATCCACCTTCCTCTTGTGGGATCTCCCTCCTCAATCCCCCTTCCTCCTGCGGCACCTCACCCATCCCCCTTCCTCCTGTGGGATCTCCCTCTCCCATCCCCCTTCCTCCTGTGGGATCTCTCTCCCTCATCCCCCTTCCTCCTGCGGAACCTCTCCCCCATCCCGCTTCCTCCTGTGGGATCTCTCTCCGCCATCCACCTTCCTCTTGTGGGATCTCCCTCCTCAATCCCCCTTCCTCCTGCGGCACCTCACCCATCCCCCTTCCTCCTGTGGGATCTCCCTCTCCCATCCCCCTTCCTCCTGTGGGATCTCTCTCCCCCATCCCCCTTCCTCCTGTGGGATCTCTCTCCCCCATCCACCTTCCTCTTGTGGGATCTCCCTCCTCAATCCCCCTTCCACCTGCGGCACCTCACCCATCCCCCTTCCTCCTGTGGGATCTCTCTCTCCCATCCCCCTTACTCCTGGGGGATCTCTCTTCCGCATCCCTCTTCCTCCTGTGGGATCTCTCTTCCCCATCCCTCTTCCTCCTGTGGGATCTCTCTCCCCCATCCACCTTCCTCCTGTGGGATCTCTCTCTCCCATCCCCCTTACTCCTGGGTGATCTCTCTCCCACATCCCCGTTCCTCCTGTGGGATCTCTCTCCCCCATCCCCCTTCCTCCTGTGGGATCTCTCTCCCCCATCCCCCTTCCTTCTGAGGGATCTCACTCTCCCATCCCCCTTCCTCCTGTGGAATCTCTCTCCCCCATCCCCCTTCCTCCTGTGGGATCTCTCCGCCCCATCCCCCTTCCTCCTGTGGGATCTCTCTTCCCCATCCCCCTTCCTCCTGTGGGATCTCTCTTCCCCATCCCCCTTCCTCCTGTGGGATCTCTCTCCCCGATCCCCCTTCCTCCTGTGGGATCTCTCTCCTTCATCCACTTTCCTCCGCTGGGAGCTCTCACCCCATCCCCAATCCTCCTGGGGGATCTCTCTCCCCCATCCCCCTTCCTCCTGTGGGATCTCTCTCCGCCATCCACCTTCCTCTTGTGGGATCTCCCTCCTCAATCCCCCTTCCTCCTGCGGCACCTCACCCATCCCCCTTCCTCCTGTGGGATCTCCCTCTCCCATCCCCCTTCCTCCTGTGGGATCTCTCTCCCTCATCCCCCTTCCTCCTGCGGAACCTCTCCCCCATCCCGCTTCCTCCTGCGGCACCTCTCCACCATTCCTATTCCTGCTGTGGGTTCTCTCTTCCCCATCCCCCTTCTTACTGTGGGATCTCTCTTCTCCATCCCCCTTCCTCCTGTGGGATCTCTCGCCTCGATTCCACTTCCTCCTAATGGGATCTCACTCCCCCATCCCCCATCCTCCTGGGGGATCTCTCTCCCCCATCCCCCTTCCTCTTGGGGGATCTCTCTTCCCCATCCCTCTTCCTCCAGTGGGATCTCTCTCCCCCATCCACCTTCCTCCTGTGGGATCTCTCTCTCCCATCCCCCTTACTCCTGGGTGATCTCTCTCGCACATCCCCGTTCCTCCTGTGGGATCTCTCTCTCGCATCCCCCTTCCTCCTGTGGGATCTCTCTCCCCCATCCAACTTCCTCCTTTGGGAACTCTCCCCCATCCCCCTTCCTCCTGTGGGATCTCTCTCCTTCATCCCCTTTCCTCCGCTGGGAGCTCTCACCCCATCCCCAATCCTCCTGGGGGATCTCTCTCCCCCATCCTCCTTCCTCCTGTGGGATCTCTCTTCCCCATCCCCCTTCCTCCTGTGGGATCTCTCTCCCCCATCACCCTTCCTCCTGCGGCACCTCTCCCCCATCCCCCTTCTTCCTGCGACACCTCTCCCCCATTCCCCTTCCTTCTGTGGGTTCTCTCTTCCCCATCCCCATTCTTCCTGTGGGTTCTCTCTCCTCCATTCCCCTTCCTCCTAATGGGATCTCACTCCCCCATCCTCCATCCTCCAGGGGGATCTCTCTCCCCCATCCCACTTCCTCCTGTGGGATCTCTCTCTCCCATCCCACATCCTCCTGTGGGATCTCTCTCCCCCATCCCCCTTCCTCCTGCGTCACCTCTCCACCATTCCCCTTCCTGCTGTGGGTTCTCTCTTCCCCATCCCCCATCTTCCTGTGGGATATCTCTTCCCCATCCCCCTACCTCCTGTGGGTTCTCTCTCCTCCATTCTCCTTCCTCCTGCGGCACCTCTCCCCCATCCCCCTTCCTCCTGCGGCACCTATCCCCCATCCCCGTTCCTCCTGCGGCACCTATCCCCAATTCCACTTCCTGCTGTGGGTTCTCTCTTCCCCATCCCCCATCTTCCTGTGGGATATCTCTTCCCCATCCCCCTACCTCCTGTGGGTTCTCTCTCCTCCATTCTCCTTCCTCCTGCGGCACCTCTCCCCCATCCCCCTTCCTCCTGCGGCACCTATCCCCCATCCCCGTTCCTCCTGCGGCACCTATCCCCAATTCCACTTCCTCCTGTGGGTTCTCTCTCTCCCATCCCCCTTCCTCCTGCGGCACCTCACCCATCCCCCTTCCTCCTGTGGGATCTCTCTCCCTCATCCCCCTTCCTCCTGCGGAACCTCTCCCCCATCCCGCTTCCTCCTGCGGCACCTCTCCACCATTCCTATTCCTGCTGTGTGTTCTCTCTTCCCCATTCCCCTTCTTACTGTGGGATCTCTCTTCCCCATCCCCCTTCCTCCTGTGGGATCTCTCTTCAGCATCCCCCTACCTCCTGTGGGTTCTCTCGCCTCGATTCCACTTCCTCCTCATGGGATCTCACTCCCCCATCCCCCATCCTCCTGGGGGATCTCTCTCCCCCATCCCCCTTCCTCCTGGGGGATCTCTCTTCCCCATCCCTCTTCCTCCTGTGGGATCTCTCTCCCCCATCCACCTTCCTCCTGTGGGATCTCTCTCTCCCATCCCCCTTACTCCTGGGTGATCTCTCTCCCACATCCCCGTTCCTCCTGTGGGATCTCTCTCCCCCATCCCCCTTCCTCCTTTGGGAACTCTCTTCCCATCCCCCTTCCTCCTGCGGCATCTCTCCCCCATCCCCCATCCTCCTGTGGAACCTCTCCGCCATCATCCTTCCTCCTGTGGGATCTCTCTCCCCCATCCCCCTTCCTCCAGTGGCAACTCTCCCCCATCCCCCTTCCTCCTGCGGCACCTCTCCTCCATTCCCCTTCCTCCTGTGGGTTCTCTCTTCCCCATCCCCCTTGCTCCTGTGGGATCTCTCTCCCCCATCCATCTTCCTCTTGTGGGATCTCACATCCCGAACCCCCTTCCTCCTGTGGGATCTCTCTCCCCCATCCCCCATCCTTCTGAGGGATCTCACTCTCCCATCCCCCTTCCTCCTGTGGAATCTCTCTCCCCCATCCCCCTTCCTCCTGTGGGATCTCTCCGCCCCATCCCCCTTCCTCCTGTGGGATCTCTCTTCCCCATCCCCCTTCCTCCTGTGGGATCTCTCTTCCCCATCCCCCTTCCTCCTGTGGGATCTCTCTCCCCGATCCCACTTCCTCCTGTGGGATCTCTCTCCTTCATCCCCTTTCCTCCGCTGGGAGCTCTCACCCCATCCCCAATCCTCCTGGGGGATCTCTCTCCCCCATCCCCCTTCCTCCTGTGGGATCTCTCTCCGCCATCCACCTTCCTCTTGTGGGATCTCCCTCCTCAATCCCCCTTCCTCCTGCGGCACCTCACCCATCCCCCTTCCTCCTGTGGGATCTCCCTCTCCCATCCCCCTTCCTCCTGTGGGATCTCTCTCCCTCATCCCCCTTCCTCCTGCGGAACCTCTCCCCCATCCCGCTTCCTCCTGCGGCACCTCTCCACCATTCCTATTCCTGCTGTGGGTTCTCTCTTCCCCATCCCCCTTCTTACTGTGGGATCTCTCTTCCCCATCCCCCCTTCCTCCTGTGGGATCTCTCGCCTCGATTCCACTTCCTCCTAATGGGATCTCACTCCCCCATCCCCCATCCTCCTGGGGATCTCTCTCCCCCATCCCCCTTCCTCTTGGGGGATCTCTCTTCCCCATCCCTCTTCCTCCAGTGGGATCTCTCTCCCCCATCCACCTTCCTCCTGTGGGATCTCTCTCTCCCATCCCCCTTACTCCTGGGTGATCTCTCTCGCACATCCCCGTTCCTCCTGTGGGATCTCTCTCTCGCATCCCCCTTCCTCCTGTGGGATCTCTCTCCCCCATCCAACTTCCTCCTTTGGGAACTCTCCCCCATCCCCCTTCCTCCTGCGGCACCTCTCCCCCATTCCCCTACCTCCTGTGGGATCTCTCTCCCCCATCCACCTTCCTCTTGTGGGATCTCACATCCCCATCCCCCTTCCTCCTGTGGGATCACTCTCCCCCATCCCCCTTCCTTCTGAGGGATCTCACTCTCCCATCCCCCTTCCTCCTGTGGAATCTCTCTCCCCCATCCCCCTTCCTCCTGTGGGATCTCTCCGCCCCATCCCCCTTCCTCCTGTGGGATCTCTCTTCCCCATCCCCCTTCCTCCTGTGGGATCTCTCTTCCCCATCCCCCTTCCTCCTGTGGGATCTCTCTCCCCGATCCCACTTCCTCCTGTGGGATCTCTCTCCTTCATCCCCTTTCCTCCGCTGGGAGCTCTCACCCCATCCCCAATCCTCCTGGGGGATCTCTCTCCCCCATCCCCCTTCCTCCTGTGGGATCTCTCTCCGCCATCCACCTTCCTCTTGTGGGATCTCCCTCCTCAATCCCCCTTCCTCCTGCGGCACCTCACCCATCCCCCTTCCTCCTGTGGGATCTCCCTCTCCCATCCCCCTTCCTCCTGTGGGATCTCTCTCCCTCATCCCCCTTCCTCCTGCGGAACCTCTCCCCCATCCCGCTTCCTCCTGCGGCACCTCTCCACCATTCCTATTCCTGCTGTGGGTTCTCTCTTCCCCATCCCCCTTCTTACTGTGGGATCTCTCTTCCCCATCCCCCTTCCTCCTGTGGGATCTCTCGCCTCGATTCCACTTCCTCCTAATGGGATCTCACTCCCCCATCCCCCATCCTCCTGGGGATCTCTCTCCCCCATCCCCCTTCCTCTTGGGGGATCTCTCTTCCCCATCCCTCTTCCTCCAGTGGGATCTCTCTCCCCCATCCACCTTCCTCCTGTGGGATCTCTCTCTCCCATCCCCCTTACTCCTGGGTGATCTCTCTCGCACATCCCCGTTCCTCCTGTGGGATCTCTCTCTCGCATCCCCCTTCCTCCTGTGGGATCTCTCTCCCCCATCCAACTTCCTCCTTTGGGAACTCTCCCCCATCCCCCTTCCTCCTGCGGCACCTCTCCCCCATTCCCCTACCTCCTGTGGGATCTCTCTCCCCCATCCACCTTCCTCTTGTGGGATCTCACATCCCCATCCCCCTTCCTCCTGTGGGATCACTCTCCCCCATCCCCCTTCCTCCTGAGGGATCTCTCTCTCCCATCCCCCTTCCTCCTGTGGAATCTCTCTCCCCCATCCCCCTTCCTCCTGTGGGATCTCTCCGCCCCATCCCCCTTCCACCTGTGGGATCTCTCTGCCCCATCCCCCTTCCTCCTGTGGGATCTCTCTTCCCCATCCCCCTTCCTCCTGTGGGATCTCTCTTCCCCATCCCCCTTCCTCCTGTGGGATCTCTCTCCCCGATCCCCCTTCCTCCTGTGGGATCTCTCTCCTTCATCCCCTTTCCTCCGCTGGGAGCTCTCACCCCATCCCCAATCCTCCTGGGGGATCTCTCTCCCCCATCCTCCTGTGGGATCTCTCTTCCCCATCCCCCTTCCTCCTGTGGGATCTCTCTCCCCCATCACCCTTCCTCCTGCCGCACCTCTCCCCCATCCCCCTTCTTCCTGCGACACCTCTCCCCCATTCCCCTTCCTTCTGTGGGTTCTCTCTTCCCCATCCCCATTCTTCCTGTGGGTTCTCTCTCCTCCATTCCCCTTCCTCCTAATGGGATCTCACTCCCCCATCCTCCATCCTCCAGGGGGATCTCTCTCCCCCATCCCACTTCCTCCTGTGGGATCTCTCTCTCCCATCCCACATCCTCCTGTGGGATCTCTCTCCCCCATCCCCCTTCCTCCTGCGTCACCTCTCCACCATTCCCCCTCCTGCTGTGGGTTCTCTCTTCCCCATCCCCCATCTTCCTGTGGGATATCTCTTCCCCATCCCCCTACCTCCTGTGGGTTCTCTCTCCTCCATTCTCCTTCCTCCTGCGGCACCTCTCCCCCATCCCCCTTCCTCCTGCGGCACCTATCCCCCATCCCCGTTCCTCCTGCGGCACCTATCCCCAATTCCATTTCCTCCTGTGGGTTCTCTCTCTCCCATCCCCCTTCCTCCTGTGGGATCTCTCTCTCCCATCCCCCTTCCTCCTGGGAGATCTCTCTCCCCCATCCCCCTTCCTCCTGAGGGATCTCTCTCACCCATCCCCCTTCATCCTGTGGGATCTCTCTCCATCATCCCCCTTCCTCCTGCGGCACCTCTCCCCAATCCCCCTTCCTCCTGCGGCACCTCTCCACCATTCCTCTTCCTGCTGTGTGTTCTCTCTTCACCATCCCCCATCTTTCTGTGGGATCTCTCTTCCCCATCCCCCTTCCTCCTGTGGGATCTCTCTTCCCCATCCCCCTACCTCATGTGGGTTCTCTCTCCTAAATTCCCCTTCCTCCTAATGGGATCTCACTCCCCCATCCCCCATCCTCCTGGGGGATCTCTCTCCCCCATCTCCCTTCCTCCTGGGGGATCTCACTCCCCCATCCCCCATCCTCCTGGGGGATCTCTCTCCCCCATCTCCCTTCCTCCTGTGGGATCTCCCTCTCCCATCACCCTTCCTCCTGTGGGATCTCTCTTCAGCATCCCCCTACCTCCTGTGGGTTCTCTCTCCTCCATTCCACTTCCTCCTAATGGGATCTCACTCCCCCATCCCCCATCCTCCTGGGGGATCTCTCTCCCCCATCCCTCTTCCTCCTGGGGGATCTCTCTTCCCCATCCCTCTTCCTCCTGTGTGATCTCTCTCCCCCATCCACCTTCCTCCTGTGGGATCTCTCTCTCCCATCCCCCTTACTCCTGGGTGAACTCTCTCCCACATCCCAGTTCCTCCTGTGGGATCTCTCTCTCGCATCCCCCTTCCTCCTGTGGGATCTCTCTCCCCCATCCCCCTTCCTCCTGTGGGATCTCTCTCCCTCATTCCCCTTCCTCCTGCGGAACCACTCCCCCTTCCCGCTTCCTCCTGCGGCACCTCTCCACCATTCCTATTCCTGCTGTGGGTTCTCTCTTCCCCATCCCCCTTCTTACTGTGGGTTCTCCCTTCCCCATCCCCCTTCCTCCTGTGGGATCTCTCTTCAGCATCCCCCTACCTCCTGTGGGTTCTCTCAGCTCGATTCCACTTCCTCCTAATGGGATCTCACTCCCCCATCCCCCATCCTCCTGGGGGATCTCTCTCCCCCATCCCCCTTCCTCCTGGGGGATCTCTCTTCCCCATCCCTCTTCCTCCTGTGGGATCTCTCTCCCCCATCCACCTTCCTCCTGTGGGATCTCTCTCTCCCATCCCCCTTACTCCTGGGTGATCTCTCTCCCACATCCCCGTTCCTCCTGTGGGATCTCTCTCTCGCATCCCCCTTCCTCCTGTGGGATCTCTCTCCCCCATCCCCCTTCCTCCTTTGGGAACTCTCTTCCCATCCCCCTTCCTCCTGTGGGATCTCTCTCCCTCATCCCCCTTCCTCCTGCGGAACCTCTCCCCCATCCCGCTTCCTCCTGCGGCACCTGTCCACCATTCCTATTCCTGCTGTGGGTTCTCTCTTCCCCATCCCCTTTCTTACTGTGGGATCTCTCTTCCCCATCCCCCTTCCTCCTGAGGCACCTCTCCCCCATTCCCCTTCCTCCTGTGGGTTCTCTCTTCCCCATCCACCTTCCTCTTGTGGGATCTCCCTCCTCAATCCCCCTTCCTCCTGCGGCACCTCACCCATCCCCCTTCCTCCTGTCGGATCTCCCTCTCCCATCCCCCTTCCTCCTGTGGGATCTCTCTCCCTCATCCCCCTTCCTCCTGCGGAACCTCTCCCCCATCCCGCTTCCTCCTGCGGCACCTCTCCACCATTCCAATTCCTGCTGTGGGTTCTCTCTTCCCCATTCCCCTTCTTACTGTGGGATCTCTCTTCCCCATCCCCCTTCCTCCTGTGGGATCTCTCTTCAGCATCCCCCTACCTCCTGTGGGTTCTCTCGCCTCGATTCCACTTCCTCCTAATGGGATCTCACTCCCCCATTCCCCATCCTCCTTGGGGATCTCTCTCCCCCATCCCCCTTCCTCCTGGGGGATCTCTCTTCCCCATCCCTCTTCCTCCTGTGGGATCTCTCTCCCCCATCCACCTTCCTCCTGTGGGATCTCTCTCTCCCATCCCCCTTACTCCTGGGTGATCTCTCTCCCACATCCCCGTTCCTCCTGTGGGATCCCTCTCCCCCATCCCCCTTCCTCCTTTGGGAACTCTCTTCCCATCCCCCTTCCTCCTGCGGCATCTCTCCCCCATCCCCCATCCTCCTGTGGAACCTCTCCGCCATCATCCTTCCTCCTGTGGGATCTCTCTCCCCCATCCCCCTTTCTCCAGTGGCAACTCTCCCCCATCCCCCTTCCTCCTGCGGCACCTCTCCCCCATTCCCCTTCCTCCTGTGGGTTCTCTCTTCCCCATCCCCCTTCCTCCTGTGGGATCTCTCTCCCCCATCCATCTTCCTCTTGTGGGATCTCACATCCCCATCCCCCTTCCTCCTGTGGGATCTCTCTCCCCCATCCCCCTTCCTTCTGAGGGATCTCTCTCTCTCCCATCCCCCTTCCTCCTGTGGAATCTCTCTCCCCCATCCCCCTTCCTCCTGTGGGATCTCTCCGCCCCATCCCCCTTCCACATGTGGGATCTCTCTGCCCCATCCCCCTTCCTCCTGTGGGATCTCTCTTCCCCATCCCCCTTCCTCCTGTGGGAAATCTCTTCCCCATCCCCCTTCCTCCTGTGGGATCTCTCTCCCCGATCCCCCTTCCTCCTGTGGGATCTCTCTCCTTCATCCCCTTTCCTCCGCTGGGAGCTCTCACCCCATCCCCAATCCTCCTGGGGGATCTCTCTCCCCCATCCCCCTTCCTCCTGTGGGAGCTCTCTTCCCCATCCCCCTTCCTCCTGTGGGATCTCTCTCCGCCATCCACCTTCCTCTTGTGGGATCTCCCTCCTCAATCCCCCTTCCTCCTGCGGCACCTCACCCATCCCCCTTCCTCCTGTGGGATCTCCCTCTCCCATCCCCCTTCCTCCTGTGGGACCTCTCTCCCTCATCCCCCTTCCTCCTGCGGAACCTCTCCCCCATCCCGCTTCCTCCTGCGGCACCTCTCCACCATTCCTATTCCTGCTGTGGGTTCTCTCTTCCCCATCCCCCTTCTTACTGTGGGATCTCTCTTCCCATCCCCCTTCCTCCTGTGGGATCTCTCACCTCGATTCCACTTCCTCCTAATGGGATCTCACTCCCCCATCCCCCTTCCTCTTGGGGGATCTCTCTTCCCCATCACTCTTCCTCCAGTGGGATCTCTCTCTCCCCCATCCACCTTCCTCCTGTGGGATCTCTCTCTCCCATCCCCCTTACTCCTGGGTGATCTCTCTCTCGCATCCCCCTTCCTCCTGTGGGATCTCTCTCCCCCATCCCCCTTCCTCCTTTGGGAACTCTCTTCCCATCCCCCTTCCTCCTGAGTAATCTCTCCCCCATCCCCCATCCTCCTGTGGAACCTCTCCGCCATCATCCTTCCTCCTGTGGGATCTCTCTCCCCCATCCCCCCTTCCTCCAGTGGCAACTCTCCCCCATCCCCCTTCCTCCTGCGGCACCTCTCCCCCATTCCCCTTCCTCCTGTGGGTTCTCTCTTCCCCATCCCCCTTCCTCCTGTGGGATCTCTCTCCCCCATCCACCTTCCTCTTGTGGGATCTCACATCCCCATCCCCCTTCCTCCTGTGGGATCACTCTCCCCCATCCCCCTTCCTCCTGAGGGATCTCTCTCTCCCATTCCCCTTCCTCCTGTGGAATCTCTCTACCCCATCCCCCTTCCTCCTGTGGGATCTCTCCGCCCCATCCCCCTTCCACCTGTGGGACCTCTCTGCCCCATCCCCCTTCCTCCTGTGGGATCTCTCTTCCCCATCCCCCTTCCTCCTGTGGGATCTCTCTCCCCGATCCCCCTTCCTCCTGTGGGATCTCTCTCCTTCATCCCCTTTCCTCCGCTGGGAGCTCTCACCCCATCCCCAATCCTCCTAGGGGATCTCTCTCCCCCATCCCCTTCCTCCTGTGGGATCTCTCTCCGCCATCCAACTTCCTCTTGTGGGATCTCCCTCCTCAATCCCCCTTCCTCCTGCGGCACCTCACCCATCCCCCTTCCTCCTGTGGGATCTCCCTCTCCCATCCCCCTTCCTCCTATGGGATCTCTCTCCCTCATCCCCCTTCCTCCTGCGGAACCTCTCCCCCATCCCGCTTCCTCCTGCGGCACCTCTCCACCATTCCTATTCCTGCTGTGGGTTCTCTCTTCCCCATCCCCCTTCTTACTGTGGGATCTCTCTTCCCCATCCCCCTTCCTCCTGTGGGATCACTCGCCTCGATTCCACTTCCTCCTAATGGGATCTCACTCCCCCATCCCCCATCCTCCTGGGGGATCTCTCTTCCCCATCCCTCTTCCTCCAGTGGGATCTCTCTCCCCCATCCACCTTCCTCCTGTGGGATCTCTCTCTCCCATCCCCCTTCCTCCTGTGGGATCTCTCTCCCCCATCCCCCTTCCTCCTTTGGGAACTCTCTTCCCATCCCCCTTCCTCCTGCGTAATCTCTCCCCCATCCCCCATCCTCCTGTGGAACCTCTCCGCCATCATCCTTCCTCCTGTGGGTTCTCTCTTCCCCATCCCCCTTCCTCCTGTGGGATCTCTCTCCCCCATCCACCTTCCTCTTGTGGGATCTCACATCCCCATCCCCCTTCCTCCTGTGGGATCACTCTCCCCCATCCCCCTTCCTCCTGAGGGATTTCTCTCTCCCATCCCCCTTCCTCCTGTGGAATCTCTCTCCCCCATCCCCCTTCCTCCTATGGGATCTCTCCGCCCCATCCCCCTTCCACCTGTGGGATCTCTCAGCCCCATCCCCCTTCCTCCTGTGGGATCTCTCTTCCCCATCCCCCTTCCTCCTGTGGGATCTCTCTTCCCCATCCAACTTCCTCCTGTGGGATCTCTCTCCCCGATCCCCCTTCCTCCTGTGGGATCTCTCTCCTTCATCCCCTTTCCTCCGCTGGGAGCTCTCACCCCATCCCCAATCCTCCTGGGGGATCTCTCTCCCCCATCCTCCTTCCTCCTGTGGGATCTCTCTTCCCCATCCCCCTTCCTCCTGTGGGATCTCTCTCCCCCATCACCCTTCCTCCTGCGGGACCTCTCCCCCATCCCCCTTCTTCCTGCGACACCTCTCCCCCATTCCCCTTCCTTCTGTGGGATCTCTCTCCCCCAACCCCCTTCCTCCTGCGTCACCTCTCCACCATTCCCCTTCCTGCTGTGGGTTCTCTCTTCCCCATCCCCATTCTTCCTGTGGGTTCTCTCTCCTCCATTCCCCTTCCTCCTAATGGGATCTCACTCCCCCATCCTCCATCCTCCAGGGGGATCTCTCTCCCCCATCCCCCTTCCTCATGAGGTATCTCTCTCCCCCATCCCACTTCCTCCTGTGGGATCTCTCTCTCCCATCCCACATCCTCCTGTGGGATCTCTCTCCCCCAACCCCCTTCCTCCTGCGTCACCTCTCCACCATTCCCCTTCCTGCTGTGGGTTCTCTCTTCCCCATCCCCCATCTTCCTGTGGGATATCTCTTCCCCATCCCCCTACCTCCTGTGGGTTCTCTCTCCTCCATTCTCCTTCCTCCTGCGGCACCTCTCCCCCATCCCCCTTCCTCCTGCGGCACCTATCCCCCATCCCCGTTCCTCCTGCGGCACCTATCCCCAATTCCACTTCCTCCTGTGGGTTCTCTCTCTCCCATCCCCCTTCCTCCTGTGGAACCTCTCCGCCATCATCCTTCCTCCTGTGGGATCTCTCTCCCCCATCCCCCTTCCTCCAGTGGCAACTCTCCCCCATCCCCCTTCCTCCTGCGGCACCTCTCCCCCATCCCCCTTCCTCCTGCGGCACCTATCCCCCATCCCCGTTCCTCCTGCGGCACCTATCCCCAATTCCACTTCCTCCTGTGGGTTCTCTCTCTCCCATCCCCCTTCCTCCTGTGGAACCTCTCCGCCATCATCCTTCCTCCTGTGGGATCTCTCTCCCCCATCCCCCTTCCTCCAGTGGCAACTCTCCCCCATCCCCCTTCCTCCTGCGGCACCTCTCCCCCATTCCCCTTCCTCCTGTGGGTTCTCTCTTCCCCATCCCCCTTCCTCCTGTGGGATCTCTCTCCCCCATCCACCTTCCTCTTGTGGGATCTCACATCCCCATCCCCCTTCCTCCTGTGGGATCACTCTCCCCCATCCCCCTTCCTCCAGAGGGATCTCTCTCTCCCATTCCCCTTCCTCCTGTGGAA
The DNA here is from genome assembly GCF_048418815.1 of Hemitrygon akajei. Lineage (NCBI taxonomy): Eukaryota > Metazoa > Chordata > Chondrichthyes > Myliobatiformes > Dasyatidae > Hemitrygon > Hemitrygon akajei. The sequence goes on from NW_027331962.1 coordinate 2,710,253, forward strand.
TCTCTCTACCCCATCCCCCTTCCTCCTGTGGGATCTCTCCGCCCCATCCCCCTTCCACCTGTGGGACCTCTCTGCCCCATCCCCCTTCCTCCTGTGGGATCTCTCTTCCCCATCCCCCTTCCTCCTGTGGGATCTCTCTCCCCGATCCCCCTTCCTCCTGTGGGATCTCTCTCCTTCATCCCCTTTCCTCCGCTGGGAGCTCTCACCCCATCCCCAATCCTCCTGGGGGATCTCTCTCCCCCATCCCCTTCCTCCTGTGGGATCTCTCTCCGCCATCCAACTTCCTCTTGTGGGATCTCCCTCCTCAATCCCCCTTCCTCCTGCGGCACCTCACCCATCCCCCTTCCTCCTGTGGGATCTCCCTCTCCCATCCCCCTTCCTCCTATGGGATCTCTCTCCCTCATCCCCCTTCCTCCTGCGGAACCTCTCCCCCATCCCGCTTCCTCCTGCGGCACCTCTCCACCATTCCTATTCCTGCTGTGGGTTCTCTCTTCCCCATCCCCCTTCTTACTGTGGGATCTCTCTTCCCCATCCCCCTTCCTCCTGTGGGATCACTCGCCTCGATTCCACTTCCTCCTAATGGGATCTCACTCCCCCATCCCCCATCCTCCTGGGGGATCTCTCTCCCCCATCCCCCTTCCTCTTGGGGGATCTCTCTTCCCCATCCCTCTTCCTCCAGTGGGATCTCTCTCCCCCATCCACCTTCCTCCTGTGGGATCTCTCTCTCCCATCCCCCTTCCTCCTGTGGGATCTCTCTCCCCCATCCCCCTTCCTCCTTTGGGAACTCTCTTCCCATCCCCCTTCCTCCTGCGTAATCTCTCCCCCATCCCCCATCCTCCTGTGGAACCTCTCCGCCATCCCTCTTCCTGCTGTGTGTTCTCTCTTAACCATCCCCCATCTTTCTGTGGGATCTCTCTTCCCCATCCCCCTTCCTCCTGTGGGATCTCTCTTCCCCATCCCCCTACCTCCTGTGGGTTCTCTCTCCTAAATTCCCCCTCCTAATGGGATCTCACTCCCCCATCCCCCATCCTCCTGGGGGATCTCTCTCCCCCATCTCCCTTCCTCCTGGGGGATCTCTCTCCCCTATCCCCCTACCTCCTGTGGGTTCTCTCTCCTAAATTCCCCTTCCTCCTAATGGGATCTCACTCCCCCATCCTCCTGGGGGATCTCCCTCTCCCATCACCCTTCCTCATGTGGGATCTCTCTTCAGCATCCCCCTACCTCCTGTGGGTTGCCTCTCCTCCATTCCACTTCCTCCTAATGGGATCTCACTCCCCCATCCTCCTGGGGGATCTCTCTCCCCCATCCCTCTTCCTCCTGTGGGATCTCTCTCTCCCATCCCCCTTACTCCTGGGGGAACTCTCTCCCACATCCCAGTTCCTCCTGTGGGATCTCTCTCTCGCACCCCCCTTCCTCCTGTGGGATCTCTCTCCCCCATCCCCCTTCTTCCTGTGGAACCTCTCCCCCAACCGCTTTCCTCCTGTGGGATCTCCCTCCTCAATCCCCCTTCCTCCTGCGGCACCTCTCCCCATCCCCCTTCCTCCAGTGGGATCTCCCTCTCCCATCCCCCTTCCTCCTGTGGGATCTCTCTCCCTCATCCCCCTTCCTCCTGCGGAACCACTCCCCCTTCCCGCTTCCTCCTGCGGCACCTCTCCACCATTCCTATTCCTGCTGTGGGTTCTCTCTTCCCCATCCCCCTTCTTACTGTGGGTTCTCTCTTCCCCATCCCCCTTCCTCCTGTGGGATCTCTCTCCCCCATCCACCTTCCTCCTGTGGGATCTCTCTCTCCCATCCCCCTTACTCCTGGGTGATCTCTCTCCCACATCCCCGTTCCTCCTGTGGGATCTCTCTCTCGCATCCCCCTTCCTCCTGCGGAACCTCTCCCCCATCCTGCTTTCTCCTGCGGCACCTCTCCACCATTCCTATTCCTGCTGTGGGTTCTCTCTTCCCCATTCCACTTCTTACTGTGGGATCTCTCTTCCCCATCCCCCTTCCTCCTGTGGGATCTCTCTTCAGCATCCCCCTACCTCCTGTGGGTTCTCTCGCCTCGATTCCACTTCCTCCTAATGGGATCTCACTCCCCTATCCCCCATCCTCCTGGGGATCTCTCTCCCCCATCCCCCTTCCTCCTGCGGCAACTCTCCCCCATCCCCCATCCTCCTGTGGAACCTCTCCGCCATCATCCTTCCTCCTGTGGGATCTCTCTCCCCCATCCATCTTCCTCTTGTGGGATCTCACATCCCCATCCCCCTTCCTCCTGTGGGATCTCTCTCCCCCATCCCCCTTCCTTCTGAGGGATCTCTCTCTCCCATCCCCCTTCCTCCTGTGGAATCTCTCTCCCCCATCCCCCTTCCTCCTGTGGGATCTCTCCGCCCCATCCCCCTTCCACCTGTGGGATCTCTCTGCCCCATCCCCCTTCCTCCTGTGGGATCTCTCCGCCCCATCCCCCCTTCCACCTGTGGGATCTCTCTGCCCCATCCCCCTTCCTCCTGTGGGATCTCTCTTCCCCATCCCCCTTCCTCCTGTGGGATCTCTTCCCCATCCCCCTTCCTCCTGTGGGATCTCTCTCCCCGATCCCCATTCCTCCTGTGGGATCTCTCTCCTTCATCCCCTTTCCCTCCGCTGGGAGCTCTCACACCATCCCCAATCCTCCTGAGGGATCTCTCTCCCCCATCCCCCTTCCTCCTGTGGGATCTCTCTCGGCCATCCACCTTCCCCTTGTGGGATCTCCCTCCTCAATCCCCCTTCCTCCTGCGGCACCTCTCCCCCATCCCCCTTCTTCCTGCGACACCTCTCCCCCATTCCCCTTCCTTCTCTGGGTTCTCTCTTCCCCATCCCCATTCTTCCTGTGGGTTCTCCTCTCCTCCATTCCCCTTCCTCCTAATGGGATCTCACTCCCCCATCCTCCATCCTCCAGGGGGATCTCTCTCCCCATCCCCCCTTCCTCATGAGGTATCTCTCTCCCCCCATCCACTTCCTCCTGTGGGATCTCTCTCTCCCATCCCACATCCTCCTGTGGGATCTCTCTCCCCCATCCCCCTTCCTCCTGCGTCACCTCTCCACCATTCCCCTTCCTGCTGTGGGTTCTCTCTTCCCCATCCCCCATCTTCCTGTGGGATATCTCTTCCCCATCCCCCTACCTCCTGTGGGTTTTCTCTCCTCCATTCTCCTTCCTCCTGCGGCACCTCTCCCCATCCTCCTTCTCCTGCGGCACCTATCCCCCATCCCCGTTCCTGCTGCGGCACCTATCCCCAATTCCACTTCCTCCTGTGGGTTCTCTCTCTCCCATCCCCTTCCTCCTGTGGGATCTCTCTCTCCCATCCCCCTTCCTCCTGGGAGATCTCTCTGCCCATCCCCCCTTCCTCCTGAGGGATCTCTCTCTCCCATCCCCCTTCCTCCTGTGGGATCTCTCTCCATCATCCCCCTTCCTCCTGCGGCACCTCTCCCCAATCCCCCTTCCTCCTGCGGCACCTCTCCACCATCCCTCTTCCTGCTGTGTGTTCTCTCTTAACCATCCCCCATCCTCCTGGGGGATCTCTCTCCCCCATCTCCCTTCCTCCTGGGGGATCTCTCTCCCCCATCCCCCTACCTCCTGTGGGTTCTCTCTCCTAAATTCCCCTTCCTCCTAATGGATCTCACTCCCCCATCCCCACTTCCTCCTGTGGGATCTCTCTCTCCATCCCACATCCTCCTGTGGGATCTCTCTCCCCCATCCCCCTTCCTCCTGCGTCACCTCTCCACCATTCCCCTTCCTGCTGTGGGTTCTCTCTTCCCCATCCCCCATCTTCCTGTGGGATATCTCTTCCCCATCCCCCTACCTCCTGTGGGTTCTCTCTCCTCCATTCTCCTTCCTCCTGCGGCACCTCTCCCCCCATCCCCTTCCTCCTGCGGCACCTATCCCCCATCCCCGTTCCTCCTGCGGCACCTATCCCCAATTCCACTTCCACCTGTGGGTTCTCTCTCTCCCATCCCCCTTCCTCCTGTGGGATCTCTCTCTCCCATCCCCCTTCCTCCTGGGAGATCTCTCTGCCCCATCCCCCTTCCTCCTGAGGGATCTCTCTCTCCCATCCCCCTTCCTCCTGTGGGATCTCTCTCCATCATCCCCCTTCCTCCTGCGGCACCTCTCCCCAATCCCCCTTCCTCCTGCGGCACCTCTCCACCATCCCTCTTCCTGCTGTGTGTTCTCTCTTAACCATCCCCCATCTTTCTGTGGGATCTCTCTTCCCCATCCCCCTTCCTCCTGTGGGATCTCTCTTCCCCATCCCCCTACCTCCTGTGGGTTCTCTCTCCTAAATTCCCCTTCCTCCTAATGGGATCTCACTCCCCCCATCCCCCATCCTCCTGGGGGATCTCTCTCTCCCATCCCCCTTACTCCTGGGTGAACTCTCTCCCACATCCCAGTTCCTCCTGTGTGATCTCTCTCTCGCATCCCCCCTTCCTCCTGTGGGATCTCTCTCTCCCATCCCACATCCTCCTGTGGGATCTCTCTCCCCCATCCCCCTTCCTCCTGCGTCACCTCTCCACCATTCCCCTTCCTGCTGTGGGTTCTCTCTTCCCCATCCCCCATCTTCCTGTGGGATCTCTCTCCCCCATCCCCCTTCCTCCAGTGGCAACTCTCCCCCATCCCCCCTTCCTCCTGCGGCACCTCTCCCCCATTCCCCTTCCTCCTGTGGGATCACTCTCCCCCATCCCCCTTCCTCCTGAGGGATCTCTCTCTCCCATCCCCCTTCCTCCTGTGGGATCTCTGCGCCCCATCCCCCTTCCACCTGTGGGATCTCTCTGCCCCATCCCCCATCCTCCTGGGGGATCTCTCTCCCCCATCTCCCTTCCTCCTGGGGGATCTCTCTCCCCCTTCCCCCTTCCTCCTGTGGGATCTCTCTCTCCCATCCCCCTTACTCCTCTGTGATCTCTCTCCCACATCCCCCTTCCTCCTGTGGGATCTCTCTCTCGCATCCCCCTTCCTCCTGTGGGATCTCTCTCCCTCATCCCCCTTCCTCCTTTGGGAAATCTCTTCCCATCCCCCTTCCTCCTGCGGCACCTCTCCCCCATCCCCCATCCTCCTGTGGAAACTCTCCCACATCATCCTTCCTCCTGTGGGATCTCTCTCCCCTATCACCCTTCCTCCTGTGGCAACTCTCCCCAATCCCCCTTCCTCCTGCGGCACCTCTCCCCCATTCCCCTTCCTCCTGTGGGTTCTCTCTTCCACATGCCCCTTCCTCCTGTGGGATCTCTCTCCCCCATCCCCCATCCTCCTGTGGAACCTCTCCCCCATCATCCTTCCTCCTGTGGGATCTCTCTCCCCCATCCTTCTTCCTCCTGTGGCAACACTCCCCCATCCCCCTTCCTCCTGCGGCAACTCTCCACCATTCCCCTTCCTCCTGCGGGTTCTCTCTTCCCCATCCCCCTTCCTCCTGTGGGATCTCTCTCCCCCATCCCTCTTCCTCTTGTGCATCTCACATCCCCATCCACCTTCCTCCTGTGGGATCTCTCTCCCCCATCCCCCTGCCTTCTGTGGGATCTCTATCCTCCATACCCTGCCTCCTGCGGGATCTCGCTCCCCCATCCCCTTTCCTAATGTGGGAACTCTCTCCCTCAGCCCCTTTCCCCCCGCTGGGAACTCTCACCCCATCCACCATCCTCCTGGGGGATCTCTCTCCCCCATGCCCCTTCCTCCTGTGGGATCTCTCTCCGCCATCCACCTTCCCCTTGTGGGATCTCCCTCCTCAATCCCCCTTCCTCCTGCGGCACCTCTCCCCCATCCCCCTTCTTCCTGCGACACCTCTCCCCCATTCCCCTTCCTTCTGTGGGTTCTCTCTTCCCCATCCCCATTCTTCCTGTGGGTTCTCTCTCCTCCATTCCCTTTCCTCCTAATGGGATCTCACTCCCCCATCCTCCATCCTCCAGGGGGATCTCTCTCCCCCATCCCCCTTCCTCATGAGGTATCTCTCTCCCCCATCCCACTTCCTCCTGTGGGATCTCTCTCTCCCATCCCACATCCTCCTGTGGGATCTCTCTCCCCCATCCCCCTTCCTCCTGCGTCACCTCTCCACCATTCCCCTTCCTGCTGTGGGTTCTCTCTTCCCCATCCCCCATCTTCCTGTGGGATATCTCTTCCCCATCCCCCTACCTCCTGTGGGTTCTCTCTCCTCCATTCTCCTTCCTCCTGCGGCACCTCTCCCCCATCCCCCTTCCTCCTGCGGCACCTATCCCCCATCCCCGTTCCTCCTGCGGCACCTATCCCCAATTCCACATCCTCCTGTGGGTTCTCTCTCTCCCATCCCCCTTCCTCCTGTGGGATCTCTCTCTCCCATCCCCCTTCCTCCTGGGAGATCTCTCTGCCCCATCCCCCTTCCTCCTGAGGGATCTCTCTCTCCCATCCCCCTTCCTCCTGTGGGATCTCTCTCCATCATCCCCCTTCCTCCTGCGGCACCTCTCCCCAATCCCCCTTCCTCCTGCGGCACCTCTCCACCATCCCTCTTCCTGCTGTGTGTTCTCTCTTAACCATCCCCCATCTTTCTGTGGGATCTCTCTTCCCCATCCCCCTTCCTCCTGTGGGATCTCTCTTCCCCATCCCCCTACCTCCTGTGGGTTCTCTCTCCTAAATTCCCCTTCCTCCTAATGGGATCTCACTCCCCCATCCCCCATCCTCCTGGGGGATCTCTCTCCCCCATCTCCCTTCCTCCTGGGGGAACTCTCTCCCCCATCCCCCTACCTCCTGTGGGTTCTCTCTCCTAAATTCCCCTTCCTCCTAATGGGATCTCACTCCCCCATCCCACTTTCCTCCTGTGGGATCTCTCTCTCCCATCCCACATCCTCCTGTGGGATCTCTCTCCCCCATCCCCCTTCCTCCTGCGTAACCTCTCCACCATTCCACTTCCTGCTGTGGGTTCTCACTTCCCCATCCCCCATCTTCCTGTGGGATATCTCTTCCCCATCCCCCTACCTCCTGTGGGTTCTCTCTCCTCCATTCTCCTTCCGCCTGCGGCACCTCTCCCCCATCCCCCTTCCTCCTGCGGCACCTATCCCCCATCCCCGTTCCTCCTGCGGCACCTATCCCCAATTCCACTTCCTCCTGTGGGTTCTCTCTCTCCCATCCCCCTTCCTCCTGTGGGATCTCTCTCTCCCATCCCCCTTCCTCCTGGGAGATCTCTCTCCCCCATCCCCCTTCCTCCTGAGGGATCTCTCTCTCCCATCCCCCCTTCCTCCTCTGGGATCTCTCTCCATCATCCCCCTTCCTCCTGCGGCACCTCTCCCCAATCCCCCTTCCTCCTGCGGCACCTCTCCACCATCCCTCTTCCTGCTGTGTGTTCTCTGTTAACCATCCCCCATCTTTCTGTGGGATCTCTCTTCCCCATCCCCCTTCCTCCTGTGGGATCTCTCTTCCCCATCCCCCTACCTCCTGTGGGTTCTCTCTCCTAAATTCCCCTTCCTCCTAATGGGATCTCACTCCCCCATCCCACTTCCTCCTGTGGGATCTCTCTCTCCCATCCCACATCCTCCTGTGGGATCTCTCTCCCCCATCCCCCTTCCTCCTGCGTCACCTCTCCACCATTCCCCTTCCTGCTGTGGGTTCTCTCTTCCCCATCCCCCATCTTCCTGTGGGATATCTCTTCCCCATCCCCCTACCTCCTGTGGGTTCTCTCTCCCCCATCTCCCTTCCTCCTGGGGGATCTCTCTCCCCCATCCCCCTACCTCCTGTGGGTTCTCTCTCCTAAATTCCCCTTCCTCCTAATGGGATCTCACTCCCCCATCCCCCATCCTCCTGGGGGATCTCTCTCCCCCATCTCCCTTCCTCCTGTGGGATCTCCCTCTCCCATCACCCTTCCTCCTGTGGGATCTCTCTTCAGCATCCCCCTACCTCCTGTGGGTTCTCTCTCCTCCATTCCACTTCCTCCTAATGGGATCTCACTCCCCCATCCCCCATCCTCCTGGGGGATCTCTCTCCCCCATCCCTCTTCCTCCTGGGGGATCTCTCTTCCCCATCCCTCTTCCTCCTGTGTGATCTCTCTCCCCCATCCACCTTCCTCCTGTGGGATCTCTCTCTCCCATCCCCCTTACTCCTGGGTGAACTCTCTCCCACATCCCAGTTCCTCCTGTGGGATCTCTCTCTCGCATCCCCCTTCCTCCTGTGGGATCTCTCTCCCCCATCCCCCTTCCTCCTTTGGGAACTCTCTTCCCATCCCCCTTCCTCCTGCGTAATCTCTCCCCCATTCCCCATCCTCCTGTGCAACCTCTCCGCCATCATCCTTCCTCCTGTGGGATCTCTCTCCCCCATCCCCCTTCCTCCAGTGGCAACTCTCCCCCATCCCCCTTCCTCCTGCGGCACCTCTCCCCCATTCCCCTTCCTCCTGTGGGTTCTCTCTTCCCCATCCCCCTTCCTCCTGTGGGATCTCTCTCCCCCATCCACCTTCCTCTTGTGGGATCTCACATCCCCATCCCCCTTCCTCCTGTGGGATCACTCTCCCCCATCCCCCCTCCTGAGGGATCTCTCTCTCCCATCCCCCTTCCTCCTGTGGAATCTCTCTCCCCCATCCCCCTTCCTCCTGTGGGATCTCTCCGCCCCATCCCCCTTCCACCTGTGGAATCTCTCTGCCCCATCCCCCATCCTCCTGGGGGATCTCTCTCCCCCATCTCCCTTCCTCCTGGGGGATCTCTCTCCCCCATCCCCCTACCTCCTGTGGGTTCTCTCTCCCCCATCTCCCTTCCTCCTGGGGGATCTCTCTCCCCCATCCCCCTACCTCCTGTGGGTTCTCTCTCCTAAATTCCCCTTCCTCCTAATGGGATCTCACTCCCCCATCCCCCATCCTCCTGGGGGATCTCTCTCCCCCATCTCCCTTCCTCCTGTGGGATCTCCCTCTCCCATCACCCTTCCTCCTGTGGGATCTCTCTTCAGCATCCCCCTACCTCCTGTGGGTTCTCTCTCCTCCATTCCACTTCCTCCTAATGGGATCTCACTCCCCCATCCCCCATCCTCCTGGGGGATCTCTCTTCCTCCTGGGGGATCTCTCTTCCCCATCCCTCTTCCTCCTGTGTGATCTCTCTCCCCCATCCACCTTCCTCCTGTGGGATCTCTCTCTCCCATCCCCCTTACTCCTGGGTGAACTCTCTCCCACATCCCAGTTCCTCCTGTGGGATCTCTCTCTCGCATCCCCCTTCCTCCTGTGGGATCTCTCTCCCCCATCCCCCTTCCTCCTTTGGGAACTCTCTTCCCATCCCCCTTCCTCCTGCGTAATCTCTCCCCCATTCCCCATCCTCCTGTGCAACCTCTCCGCCATCATCCTTCCTCCTGTGGGATCTCTCTCCCCCATCCCCCTTCCTCCAGTGGCAACTCTCCCCCATCCCCCTTCCTCCTGCGGCACCTCTCCCCCATTCCCCTTCCTCCTGTGGGTTCTCTCTTCCCCATCCCCCTTCCTCCTGTGGGATCTCTCTCCCCCATCCACCTTCCTCTTGTGGGATCTCACATCCCCATCCCCCTTCCTCCTGTGGGATCACTCTCCCCCCATCCCCCCTCCTGAGGGATCTCTCTCTCCCATCCCCCTTCCTCCTGTGGAATCTCTCTCCCCCATCCCCCTTCCTCCTGTGGGATCTCTCCGCCCCATCCCCCTTCCACCTGTGGAATCTCTCTGCCCCATCCCCCATCCTCCTGGGGGATCTCTCTCCCCCATCTCCCTTCCTCCTGGGGGATCTCTCTCCCCCATCCCCCTTCCTCCTGTGGGATCTCTCTCCCCCATCCCCCTTACTCCTCTGGGATCTCACTCTCGCATCCCCCTTCCTCCTGTGGGATCTCTCTCCCTCATCCCCCTTCCTCCTTTGGGAAATCTCTTCCCATCCCCCTTCCTCCTGCGGCACCTCTCCCCCATCCCCCATCCTCCTGTGGAAACTCTCCCACATCATCCTTCCTCCTGTGGGATCTCTCTCCCCTATCACCCTTCCTCCTGTGGCAACTCTCCCCAATCCCCCTTCCTCCTGCGGCACCTCTCCCCCATTCCCCTTCCTCCTGTGGGTTCTCTCTTCCACATGCCCCTTCCTCCTGTGGGATCTCTCTCCCCCATCCCCCATCCTCCTGTTTAACCTCTCCCCCATCATCCTTCCTCCTGTGGGATCTCTCTCCCCCATCCCACATCCTCCTGTGGGATCTCTCTCCCCCATCCCCCTTCCTCCTGCGTCACCTCTCCACCATTCCACTTCCTGCTGTGGGTTCTCTCTTCCCCATCCCCCATCTTCCTGTGGGATATCTCTTCCCCATCCCCCTACCTCCTGTGGGTTCTCTCTCCTCCATTCTCCTTCCTCCTGCGGCACCTCTCCCCCATCCCCCTTCCTCCTGCGGCACCTATCCCCCATCCCCGTTCCTCCTGCGGCACCTATCCCCAATTCCACTTCCTCCTGTGGGTTCTCTCTCTCCCATCCCCCTTCCTCCTGTGGGATCTCTCTCTCCCATCCCCTTCCTCCTGGGAGATCTCTCTGCCCCATCCCCCTTCCTCCTGAGGGATCTCTCTCTCCCATCCCCCTTCCTCCTGTGGGATCTCTCTCCATCATCCCCCTTCCTCCTGCGGCACCTCTCCCCAATCCCCCTTCCTCCTGCGGCACCTCTCCACCATCCCTCTTCCTGCTGTGTGTTCTCTCTTAACCATCCCCCATCTTTCTGTGGGATCTCTCTTCCCCATCCCCCTTCCTCCTGTGGGATCTCTCTTCCCCATCCCCCTACCTCCTGTGGGTTCTCTCTCCTAAATTCCCCTTCCTCCTAATGGGATCTCACTCCCCCATCCCCCATCCTCCTGGGGGATCTCTCTCCCCCATCCCCCTACCTCCTGTGGGTTCTCTCTCCTAAATTCCCCTTCCTCCTAATGGGATCTCACTCCCCCATCCCACTTCCTCCTGTGGGATCTCTCTCTCCCATCCCACATCCTCCTGTGGGATCTCTCTCCCCCATCCCCCTTCCTCCTGCGTCACCTCTCCACCATTCCCCTTCCTGCTGTGGGTTCTCTCTTCCCCATCCCCCATCTTCCTGTGGGATATCTCTTCCCCATCCCCCTACCTCCTGTGGGTTCTCTCTCCTCCATTCTCCTTCCTCCAGCGGCACCTCTCCCCCATCCCCCTTCCTCCTGCGGCACCTATCCCCCATCCCCGTTCCTCCTGCGGCACCTATCCCCAATTCCACTTCCTCCTGTGGGTTCTCTCCCTCCCATCCCCCTTCCTCCTGTGGGATCTCTCTCTCCCATCCCCCTTCCTCCTGGGAGATCTCTCTCCCCCATCCCCCTTCCTCCTGAGGGATCTCTCTCTCCCATCCCCCTTCCTCCTCTGGGATCTCTCTCCATCATCCCCCTTCCTCCTGCGGCACCTCTCCCCAATCCCCCTTCCTCCTGCGGCACCTCTCCACCATCCCTCTTCCTGCTGTGTGTTCTCTGTTAACCATCCCCCATCTTTCTGTGGGATCTCTCTTCCCCATCCCCCTTCCTCCTGTGGGATCTCTCTTCCCCATCCCCCTACCTCCTGTGGGTTCTCTCTCCTAAATTCCCCTTCCTCCTAATGGGATCTCACTCCCCCATCCCACTTCCTCCTGTGGGATCTCTCTCTCCCATCCCACATCCTCCTGTGGGATCTCTCTCCCCCATCCCCCTTCCTCCTGCGTCACCTCTCCACCATTCCCCTTCCTGCTGTGGGTTCTCTCTTCCCCATCCCCCATCTTCCTGTGGGATATCTCTTCCCCATCCCCCTACCTCCTGTGGGTTCTCTCTCCCCCATCTCCCTTCCTCCTGGGGGATCTCTCTCCCCCATCCCCCTACCTCCTGTGGGTTCTCTCTCCTAAATTCCCCTTCCTCCTAATGGGATCTCACTCCCCCATCCCCCATCCTCCTGGGGGATCTCTCTCCCCCATCTCCCTTCCTCCTGTGGGATCTCCCTCTCCCATCACCCTTCCTCCTGTGGGATCTCTCTTCAGCATCCCCCTACCTCCTGTGGGTTCTCTCTCCTCCATTCCACTTCCTCCTAATGGGATCTCACTCCCCCATCCCCCATCCTCCTGGGGGATCTCTCTCCCCCATCCCTCTTCCTCCTGGGGGATCTCTCTTCCCCATCCCTCTTCCTCCTGTGTGATCTCTCTCCCCCATCCACCTTCCTCCTGTGGGATCTCTCTCTCCCATCCCCCTTACTCCTGGGTGAACTCTCTCCCACATCCCAGTTCCTCCTGTGGGATCTCTCTCTCGCATCCCCCTTCCTCCTGTGGGATCTCTCTCCCCCATCCCCCTTCCTCCTTTGGGAACTCTCTTCCCATCCCCCTTCCTCCTGCGTAATCTCTCCCCCATTCCCCATCCTCCTGTGCAACCTCTCCGCCATCATCCTTCCTCCTGTGGGATCTCTCTCCCCCATCCCCCTTCCTCCAGTGGCAACTCTCCCCCATCCCCCTTCCTCCTGCGGCACCTCTCCCCCATTCCCCTTCCTCCTGTGGGTTCTCTCTTCCCCATCCCCCTTCCTCCTGTGGGATCTCTCTCCCCCATCCACCTTCCTCTTGTGGGATCTCACATCCCCATCCCCCTTCCTCCTGTGGGATCACTCTCCCCCATCCCCCCTCCTGAGGGATCTCTCTCTCCCATCCCCCTTCCTCCTGTGGAATCTCTCTCCCCCATCCCCCTTCCTCCTGTGGGATCTCTCCGCCCCATCCCCCTTCCACCTGTGGAATCTCTCTGCCCCATCCCCCATCCTCCTGGGGGATCTCTCTCCCCCATCTCCCTTCCTCCTGTGGGATATCTCTTCCCCATCCCCCTACCTCCTGTGGGTTCTCTCTCCTCCATTCTCCTTCCTCCTGCGGCACCTCCCTCCCATCCCCCTTCCTCCTGTGGGATCTCTCTCTCCCATCCCCCTTCCTCCTGGGAGATCTCTCTCCCCCATCCCCCTTCCTCCTGAGGGATCTCTCTCTCCCATCCCCCTTCCTCCTCTGGGATCTCTCTCCATCATCCCCCTTCCTCCTGCGGCACCTCTCCCCAATCCCCCTTCCTCCTGCGGCACCTCTCCACCATCCCTCTTCCTGATGTGTGTTCTCTGTTAACCATCCCCCATCTTTCTGTGGGATCTCTCTTCCCCATCCCCCTTCCTCCTGTGGGATCTCTCTTCCCCATCACCCTACCTCCTGTGGGTTCTCTCTCCTAAATTCCCCTTCCTCCTAATGGGATCTCACTCCCCCATCCCACTTCCTCCTGTGGGATCTCTCTCTCCCATCCCACATCCTCCTGTGGGATCTCTCTCCCCCATCCCCCTTCCTCCTGCGTCACCTCTCCACCATTCCCCTTCCTGCTGTGGGTTCTCTCTTCCCCATCCCCCATCTTCCTGTGGGATATCTCTTCCCCATCCCCCTACCTCCTGTGGGTTATCTCTCCCCCATCTCCCTTCCTCCTGGGGGATCTCTCTCCCCCATCCCCCTACCTCCTGTGGGTTCTCTCTCCTAAATTCCCCTTCCTCCTAATGGGATCTCACTCCCCCATCCCCCATCCTCCTGGGGGATCTCTCTCCCCCATCTCCCTTCCTCCTGTGGGATATCTCTTCCCCATCCCCCTACCTCCTGTGGGTTCTCTCTCCTCCATTCTCCTTCCTCCTGCGGCACCTCTCCCCCATCCCCCTTCCTCCTGCGGCACCTATCCCCCATCCCCGTTCCTCCTGCGGCACCTATCCCCAATTCCACTTCCTCCTGTGGGTTCTCTCCCTCCCATCCCCCTTCCTCCTGTGGGATCTCTCTCCCCCATCCCCCTTCCTCCTGCGTCACCTCTCCACCATTCCCCTTCCTGCTGTGGGTTCTCTCTTCCCCATCCCCCATCTTCCTGTGGGATATCTCTTCCCCATCCCCCTACCTCCTGTGGGTTCTCTCTCCTCCATTCTCCTTCCTCCTGCGGCACCTCTCCCCCATCCCCCTTCCTCCTGCGGCACCTATCCCCCATCCCCGTTCCTCCTGCGGCACCTATCCCCAATTCCACTTCCTCCTGTGGGTTCTCTCCCTCCCATCCCCCTTCCTCCTGTGGGATCTCTCTCTCCCATCCCCCTTCCTCCTGGGAGATCTCTCTCCCCCATCCCCCTTCCTCCTGAGGGATCTCTCTCTCCCATCCCCCTTCCTCCTCTGGGATCTCTCTCCATCATCCCCCTTCCTCCTGCGGCACCTCTCCCCAATCCCCCTTCCTCCTGCGGCACCTCTCCACCATCCCTCTTCCTGCTGTGTGTTCTCTGTTAACCATCCCCCATCTTTCTGTGGGATCTCTCTTCCCCATCCCCCTTCCTCCTGTGGGATCTCTCTTCCCCATCACCCTACCTCCTGTGGGTTCTCTCTCCTAAATTCCCCTTCCTCCTAATGGGATCTCACTCCCCCATCCCACTTCCTCCTGTGGGATCTCTCTCTCCCATCCCACATCCTCCTGTGGGATCTCTCTCCCCCATCCCCCTTCCTCCTGCGTCACCTCTCCACCATTCCCCTTCCTGCTGTGGGTTCTCTCTTCCCCATCCCCCATCTTCCTGTGGGATATCTCTTCCCCATCCCCCTACCTCCTGTGGGTTCTCTCTCCCCCATCTCCCTTCCTCCTGGGGGATCTCTCTCCCCCATCCCCCTACCTCCTGTGGGTTCTCTCTCCTAAATTCCCCTTCCTCCTAATGGGATCTCACTCCCCCATCCCCCATCCTCCTGGGGGATCTCTCTCCCCCATCCCCCTTCCTCCTTTGGGAACTCTCTTCCCATCCCCCTTCCTCCTGCGTAATCTCTCCCCCATTCCCCATCCTCCTGTGCAACCTCTCCGCCATCATCCTTCCTCCTGTGGGATCTCTCTCCCCCATCCCCCTTCCTCCAGTGGCAACTCTCCCCCATCCCCCTTCCTCCTGCGGCACCTCTCCCCCATTCCCCTTCCTCCTGTGGGTTCTCTCTTCCCCATCCCCCTTCCTCCTGTGGGATCTCTCTCCCCCATCCACCTTCCTCTTGTGGGATCTCACATCCCCATCCCCCTTCCTCCTGTGGGATCACTCTCCCCCATCCCCCCTCCTGAGGGATCTCTCTCTCCCATCCCCCTTCCTCCTGTGGAATCTCTCTCCCCCATCCCCCTTCCTCCTGTGGGATCTCTCCGCCCCATCCCCCTTCCACCTGTGGAATCTCTCTGCCCCATCCCCCATCCTCCTGGGGGATCTCTCTCCCCCATCTCCCTTCCTCCTGGGGGATCTCACTCCCCCATCCCCCTTCCTCCTGTGGGATCTCTCTCCCCCATCCCCCTTACTCCTCTGGGATCTCTCTCTCGCATCCCCCTTCCTCCTGTGGGATCTCTCTCCCTCATCCCCCTTCCTCCTTTGGGAAATCTCTTCCCATCCCCCTTCCTCCTGCGGCACCTCTCCCCCATCCCCCATCCTCCTGTGGAAACTCTCCCACATCATCCTTCCTCCTGTGGGATCTCTCTCCCCTATCACCCTTCCTCCTGTGGCAACTCTCCCCAATCCCCCTTCCTCCTGCGGCACCTCTCCCCCATTCCCCTTCCTCCTGTGGGTTCTCTCTTCCACATGCCCCTTCCTCCTGTGGGATCTCTCTCCCCCATCCCCCATCCTCCTGTGGAACCTCTCCCCCATCATCCTTCCTCCTGTGGGATCTCTCTCCCCCATCCTCCTTCCTCCTGTGGCAACTCTCCCCCATCCCCCTTCCTCCTGCGGCAACTCTCCACCATTCCCCTTCCTCCTGCGGGTTCTCTCTTCCCCATCCCCCTTCCTCCTGTGGGATCTCTCTCCCCCATCCCTCTTCCTCTTGTGCATCTCACATCCCCATCCACCTTCCTCCTGTGGGATCTCTCTCCCCCATCCCCCTGCCTTCTGTGGGATCTCTATCCTCCATACCCTGCCTCCTGCGGGATCTAGCTCCCCCATCCCCTTTCCTAATGTGGGAACTCTCTCCCTCAGCCCCTTTCCCCCGCTGGGAACTCTCACCCCATCCACCATCCTCCTGGGGGATCTCTCTCCCCCATCCCCCTTCCTCCTGTGGGATCTCTCTCTCCCATCCCCCATCCTCCGTGGGATCTCTCTCCACCATTACCCTTCCTACTGCGGCACCTCTCCCCCATCCCCCTTCCTCCTGTGGGATCTCTCTCCCTCATCACCCTTCCTCCTGCGGCACCTCTCCCCCAACCCCCTTCCTCCTGGGCCACCTCTCCACCATTCCTATTCCTCCTGTGGGTTATCTCTCCTCCATTCCCCTTCCTCCTAATGGGATCTCACTCCACCATCCTCCATCCTCCAGGGGGATCTCTCTCCCCCATCACCCTTCCTCCTGTGGGATCTCTCTCTCCCATTCCCCTTCCTCCTGGGAGATCTCTCTCCCCCATCCCCCTTCCTCCTGTGGGATCTCTCTCTCCCATCCCCCTTCCTCCTGTGGGAACTCTCTCCCTCATCACCCTTCCTCCTGCGGCACCTCTCCCCCAACCCCCTTCCTCCTGGGGCACCTCTCCACCATTCCTATTCCTGCTGTGGGTTCTCTCTTCCCCATCCCCCTTCCTCCTGTGGGATCTCTCTCCCTCATCCCCCTTCCTCCTGCGGAACCTCTCCCCCATCCCGCTTCCTCCTGCGGCACCTCTCCACCATTCCTATTCCTGCTGTGGGTTCTCTCTTCCCCATCCCCCTTCTTACTGTGGGATCTCTCTTCCCCATCCCCCTTCCTCCTGTGGGATCTCTCTCCCCCATCCACCTTCCTCTTGTGGGATCTCACATCCGCATCCCCCTTCCTCCTGTGGGATCACTCTCCCCCATCCCCCTTCCTCCTGAGGGATCTCTCACTCCCATCCCCCTTCCTCCTGTGGAATCTCTCTCCCCCATCCCCCTTCCTCCTGTGGGATCTCTCCGCCCCATCCCCCTTCCACCTGTGGGATCTCTCTGCCCCATCCCCCTTCCTCCTGTGGGATCTCTCTTCCCCATCCCCCTTCCTCCTGTGGGATCTCTCTTCCCCATCCCCCTTCCTCCTGTGGGATCTCTCTCCCCGATCCCCCTTCCTCCTGTGGTATCTCTCTCCCCCATCCCCCTTCCTCCTGTGGGATCTCTCTCCTTCATCCCCTTTCCTCCGCTGGGAGCTCTCACCCCATCCCCAATCCTCCTGGGGGATCTCTCTCCCCCATCCTCCTTCCTCCTGTGGGATCTCTCTTCCCCATCCCCCTTCCTCCTGTGGGATCTCTCTCCCCCATCACCCTTCCTCCTGCGGCAACTCTCCCCCATCCCCCTTCTTCCTGCGACACCTCTCCCCCATTCCCCTTCCTTCTGTGAGTTCTCTCTTCCCCATCCCCATTCTTCCTGTGGGTTCTCTCTCCTCCATTCCCCTTCCTCCTAATGGGATCTCACTCCCCCATCCTCCATCCTCCAGGGGGATCTCTCTCCCCCATCCCCCTTCCTCCTGTGGGATCTCTCTCTCCCATCCCCCTTCCTCCGTGGGATCTCTCTCCACCATTACCCTTCCTACTGCGGCACCTCTCCCCCATCCCCCTTCCTCCTGTGGGATCTCTCTCCCTCATCACCCTTCCTCCTGCGGCACCTCTCCCCCAACCCCCTTCCTCCTGGGGCACCTCTCCACCATTCCTATTCCTCCTGTGGGTTATCTCTCCTCCATTCCCCTTCCTCCTAATGGGATCTCACTCCACCATCCTCCAGGGGGATCTCTCTCCCCCATCCCCCTTCCTCCTGTGGGATCTCTCTCCCCCATCCCCCTTCCTCCTGTGGGATCTCTCTCCCCCATCCCCCTTCCTCCTGTGGGATCTCTCTCTCCCATTCCCCTTCCTCCTGGGAGATCTCTCTCCCCCATCCCCCTTCCTCCTGTGGGATCTCTCTCTCCCATTCCCCTTCCTCCTGGGAGATCTCTCTCCCCCATCCCCCTTCTTCCTGTGGGATCTCTCTCCCTCATCCCCCTTCCTCCTGCGGAACCTCTCCCCCATCCCGCTTCCTCCTGCGGCACCTCTCCACCATTCCTATTCCTGCTGTGGGTTCTCTCTTCCCCATCCCCCTTCTTACTGTGGGATCTCTCTTCCCCATCCCCCTCCCTCCTGTGGGATCTCTCTTCAGCATCCCCCTACCTCCTGTGGGTTCTCTCGCCTCGATTCCACTTCCTCATAATGGGATCTCACTCCCCCATCCCCCATCCTCCTGGGGGATCTCTCTCCCACTTCCCCCTTCCTCTTGGGGGATCTCTCTTCCCCATCCCTCTTCCTCCTGTGGGATATCTCTCCCCCATCCACCTTCCTCCTGTGGGATCTCTCTCTCCCATCCCCCTTACTCCTGGGTGATCTCTCTCGCACATCCCCGTTCCTCCTGTGGGATCTCTATCTCGCATCCCCCTTCCTCCTGTGGGATCTCTCTCCCCCATCCCCCTTCCTCCTTTGGGAACTCTCTTCCCATCCCCCTTCCTCCTGCGTAATCTCTCCCCCATCCCCCATCCTCCTGTGGAACCTCTCCGCCATCATCCTTCCTCCTGTGGGATCTCTCTCCCCCATCCCCCTTCCTCCAGTGGCAACTCTCCCCCATCCCCCTTCCTCCTGCGGCACCTCTCCCCCATTCCCCTTCCTCCTGTGGGTTCTCTCTTCCCCATCCCCCTTCCTCCTGTGGGATCTCTCTCCCCCATCCACCTTCCTCCTGTGGGATCTCTCTCCCTCATCACCCTTCCTCCTGCGGCACCTCTCCCCCAACCCCCTTCCTCCTGGGGCACCTCTCCACCATTCCTATTCCTGCTGTGGGTTCTCTCTTCCCCATCCCCCTTCTTCCTGTGGGATCTCTCTTCCCCATCCCCCTTCCTCCTGTGGGATCTCTCTTCAGCATCCCCCTACATCCTGTGGGTTCTCTCTCCTCCATTCCACTTCCTGCTAATGGTATCTCACTCCCCCATCCCCCATCCTCCTGGGGGATCTCTCTCCCCAAAACCCCCTTCCTCCTGGGGGATCTCTCTTCCCCATCCCTCTTCCTCCTGTGGGATCTCTCTCCCCCATCCCCCTTCCTCCTGTGGGATCTCTCTCCCCCATCCTCCTTCCTACTGTGGGATCTCTCTCTCCCATCCCCCTTCCTCCTGTGAGATCTCTCTCCCCCATCCCCCTTCCTCTTGTGTGATCTCTCTTCCCCATCCCCCTTCCTCCTGTGGGATCCCTCTCCTCCATCCGCCTTCCTCCTGTGGGATCTCTCTTCCCCATCCCCCTTTCTCCTGTTGGTTCTCTCTCCTCCATCCCCCTTCCTCCTGTGGGATCTCTCTCCCCCATCCCCGTTCCTCCTGAGGGATCTCTCTTCCCCATCCCCCTTCCTCCTGTGGGATCACTCTCCCCCATCCCCGTTCCTCCTGTGGGATCTCTCTTCCCCATCCCCCTTTCTCCTGTGAGATCCCGCATCCCCATCCCCCTTCCTACTGTGGGAACTCTCTTCCCCATCCCCCTTCCTCCTGTGGGACCTCTCTGCCCCATCCCCCTTCCTCCTGTGGGATTTCTCTGCCCCATCCCCCTTCCTCCTGTGGGATCTCTCTTCCCCATCACCCTTCCTCCTGTGGGATCACTCTCACCCATCCCCCTTCCTCCTGTGGGATCTGTCTTCCCCATCCCCCTTCCTCCTGTGGGATCTCTCTTCCCCATCCCCCTTCCTCCTGTGGGACCTCTCTCCCCCATCCCCCTTCCTCCTGTGGGATTTCTCTGCCCCATCCCCCTTCCTCCTGTGGGAACTCTCTTCCACATCCCACTTCCTCTTGTGGGATCTCTCTCCCCCATCCCCCTTCCTCCTGTGGGACCTCTATTCTCCATCCCCCTTCCTCCTGTGGGATCTCTCTCCTCCATCCCCCTTCCTCTTGTGTGATCTCTCTTCCCCATCCCCCTTCCTCCTGTGGTATCCCTCTCCTCCATCCCCCTGCCTACTGTGGGAACTCTCTTCCCCATCCCCCTTCCTCCTGTGGGACCTCTCTCCCCCATCCCCCTTCCTCCTGTGGGATTTCTCTGCCCCATCCCCCTTCCTCCTGTGGGATCTCTCTTCCCCATCCCCCTTCCTCTTGTGGGATCTCTCTTCCCCATCCCCCTTCCTCCTGTGGGATCACTCTCATCCATCCCCCTTCCTCCTGTGGGATCTGTCTTCCCCATCCCCCTTCCTCCTGTGGGATCTGTCTTCCCCATCCCACTTCCTCCTGTGGGAACTCTCTTCCACATCCCCCTTCCTCTTGTGGGATCTCTCTCCCCCATCCCCCTTCCTCCTGTGGGACCTCTATTCTCCATCCCCCTTCCTCCTGTGGGATCTCTCTCCTCCATCCCCCTTCCTCTTGTGTGATCTCTCTTCCCCATCCCCCTTTCTCCTGTTGGTTCTCTCTCCTCCATCCCCCTTCCTCCTGTGGGATCTCTCTCCCCCATCCCCGTTCCTCCTGTGGGATCTCTCTTCCCCATCCCCCTTCCTCCTGTGGGATCTCTCTCCCCCATCCCCGTTCTTCCTGTGGGATCTCTCTTCCCCATCCCCCTTTCTCCTGTGAGATCCCGCATCCCAATCCCCCTTCCTACTGTGGGAACTCTCTTCCCCATCCCCCTTCCTCCTGTGGGACCTCTCTGCCCCATCCCCCTTCCTCCTGTGGGATTTCTCTGCCCCATCCCCCTTCCTCCTGTGGGATCTCTCTTCCCCATCACCCTTCCTCCTGTGGGATCTGTCTTCCCCATCCCCCTTCCTCCTGTGGGATCTCTCTTCCCCATCCCCCTTCCTCCTGTGGGACCTCTCTCCCCCATCCCCCTTCCTCCTGTGGGATTTCTCTGCCCCATCCCCCTTCCTCCTGTGGGATCTGTCTTCCACATCCCCCTTCCTCTTGTGGGATCTCTCTCCCCCATCCCCCTTCCTCCTGTGGGACCTCTATTCTCCATCCCCCTTCCTCCTGTGGGATCTCTCTCCTCCATCCCCCTTCCTCTTGTGTGATCTCTCTTCCCCATCCCCCTTTCTCCTGTTGGTTCTCTCTCCCCCATCCCCCTTCCTCCTGTGGGATCTCTCTGCCCCATCCCCCTTCCTCCTGTGGGATCTCTCTTCCCCATCCCCCTTCCTCTTGTGGGATCTCTCTTCCCCATCCCCCTTCCTCCTGTGGGATCACTCTCACCCATCCCCCTTCCTCCTGTGGGATCTGTCTTCCCCATCCCCCTTCCTCCTGTGGGATCTGTCTTCCCCATCCCCCTTCCTCCTGTGGGATCTGTCTTCCCCATCCCACTTCCTCCTGTGGGAACTCTCTTCCACATCCCCCTTCCTCTTGTGGGATCTCTCTCCCCCATCCCCCTTCCTCCTGTGGGACCTCTATTCTCCATCCCCCTTCCTCCTGTGGGATCTCTCTCCTCCATCCCCCTTCCTCTTGTGTGATCTCTCTTCCCCATCCCCCTTTCTCCTGTTGGTTCTCTCTCCTCCATCCCCCTTCCTCCTGTGGGATCTCTCTCCCCCATCCCCCTTCCTCCTGTGGGATCTCTCTCCCCCATCCCCGTTCCTCCTGTGGTATCTCTCTTCCCCATCCCCCTTCCTCCTGTGGGATCTCTCTCCTCCATCCCCCTTCCTCCTGTGGGATCTCTCTCCCCCATCCCCCTTCCTCCTGTGGGATCTCTCTCCCCCATCCCCCTTCCTCTTGTGTGATCTCTCTTCCCCATCCCCCTTTCTCCTGTTGGTTCTCTCTCCTCCATCCCCCTTCCTCCTGTGGGATCTCTCTCCCCCATCCCCCTTCCTCCTGTGGGATCTCTCTCCCCCATCCCCGTTCCTCCTGTGGTATCTCTCTTCCCCATCCCCCTTCCTCCTGTGGGATCTCTCTCCCTCATCCCCCTTCCTCTTGTGGGATCTCTCTTCCACATCCGCTTCCTTCTGTGTCTTTCCATCCTTTACCTTAGGACATGCCTCTTCCTCCATCTCCCATCGACATTTCCCGATTCTCAAATCCTCCTCACTGTTTGACTTTCTCCCCTTCACCCCTGCCCATTCCGACTGTCTCACGTCAGGAACACTTTTCTAACCATCAGGGAATGAGTGAGAATATGTGGGGTTTACAGGGTCACACCGACAGGCGAAATTACTGACATTCGGTGAATTCATTGGAGCTGGGCAGTGAGGGACATTGACAGTGATGGGAACTATGATCAGTGAATTAATAAAGGGTTTAATGTTTCCTGAAATATCCGTGTGAGAGAAATTGCCTCAGACCCACGGTTTTAATCATTATGTTCAGCAATCTGTCTGTTTGTGTTTAGTCTCGGGGGGAATGACCTGGGAGATTCAGGAGTGAAACTGGTGTCTGCGGCTCTGAGGAACCCGGAGTGTAAAATACAGAGACTGTGGTAAGTACCAGACTGTGGGAGATTGTGTTTACAGTCACTGGGTGTCTGACACTGAACATTAATGTGATCAGTAATTGTGTTACTGATAAACACTGGGGATTTGTACCGTCTCCTGTCTCTCCGTGTCCTTCACCTTCACTCTCTCTCATCTCCAGGCTGGAGAATGTCGGTCTCACATTCTGGTGCCGAGGATCTCGCCTCCGCTCTCAGTACAAACCCATCACTGACGGACCTGAACCTGATATCAAACTCGCTGACTGAGTAGCCTTATAATCTTCCAGATTCATATCATTACCTAGTTTTTGAACCTTTTGGAAGCTCTGCTTTTCTTCTTCACTAGATTTACAACGGCCTTTGTGCACCACAGATCTTGTACCCTACCATCCTTTCCATGTCTCATTGGAACGTATCTACTCAGAACCCCACGCAAATATCCCTTGAATGTTTTCTACATTTCTTTGGTCCGTTTCCCTGAGGACATCAATTTCCAATTTATGCTTACAAGTTCCAGCCTGATAGGCTCATAGTTCTCCTTACTCCAATTAAAGGTTTCCCTAACTTGCCTGTTCCTATCCCTCTCTAATGCTATGGTAAAAGAGATAGAATTGTGATCACTATCTCTAAAATGCTCTCCCACTGAGAGACCTGACACCTGGCCAGGTTCATTTCCCAATAGCTGATCAAGTGCAGCCTCTCCTCTTGTAGGCTTATCTACATATTGTATCAGGAAACCTTCCTGAACACACCTAACAAACTCCACCCCGTCAAAACCCCTCACTCTAGGGAGATGCCAATCAATATCTGGGAAATTAATATCTCCCACTTCAACAATACTGTTATTCTTACTTCTTTCCAGAATCTGTCTCCCTATCTGCTCCTCGATGTCCCTGTTACTGATGGGTGGTCTATAAAAAACACCCAGTCGAGTTATTGACCCCTTCCTGTTCCTAACCTCCACTCACAGAGACTCCACAGATAATCCCTCCATGACTTCCTCCTTTTCTGCAGCTGTGACACTATCTCTGATCAACAGTGCCATGCACCCACCTCTGTGGCCTCCCTCCCTGTCCTTTCTGAAACATCTAAAGCCTGGCACTCGAAATAAACATTCCTGTCCCTGCACCATCCAAGTCTCTGTAATGGCCACCACATCATATCTCCAAGTACTGATCCACGCTCTAAGCTCATCTGCTTTGTTCACAACACTCCTTGCATTAAAATAGACACACCTCAAACCATCGGTCTGAGAGCGTCCCTTCTCTATCACCTGCCTATCCTCCCTCTCGCACTCTCCAAATTTTCTCTATTTGTGAGCCAACCTCCCTTTCCGCCATCACTTCTTTTCAGTTCCCACCCCCTCCCAGCAATTCTAGTTTAAATTCTCCCCAATAGCCTGAGCAAACCAGGATATCGGTTTCCCTGGCGTTCAAGTGCAACCCGTCCTTTTTGTGCAGGTCACACCTGCTCCAAAGGAGGTCCCAGTGATCCAGAAATCTGAATCCCTGCCTCCTGCTCCAATCCCTCAGCCACGCATTCATCCTCCACCTCATTCTATTCCTGTACTCACTGTCGCGTGGCACAGGCAGTAATCCCGAGATTACTACCTTTGCCGGTCCTGCTTCTCAACTTCCTTCCTAACTCCCTGTAGTCTGTTTTCAGGACCTCTTCCCTTTTCCTACCTATGTCACTGGTACCAATATGTACCACGACCTCTGGCAGTTCTCCCTCCCACTGCAGGATATCTTGGACGTGTTCTGAAACATCCCGCACCCTGGCACCTGGGAGGCAAACGACCATCCGCGTTTCTTTCCTGCGTCCACAGAATCGTCTATCTGGCCCTCAAACGACAGAGTCACCTATCACTACTGTCTTCCTCTTCCTTTCCCTGCCCTTCTGAGCCACAGGGCCACTGTTGCCTCCACCAGGTAGGCTGTCCCCACCCCTCTCCAGCAGTACTTGAACAGGGGTACTTATCGTCAAGGGGAATAGCCACAGGGGTACTCTCTAGTACCTGCTTCTTGCCCTTCCCTCTCCTGACTGTGACCCACTTCTTCAGTCTCCCGTGGCCCCGGAGTGACCACCTGCCTGTAACTCCTCTCTATCACCTCCTCGCTCTCCCTGGCCAGACGAAGGTCATCGAGCTGCATCTCCAGTTCCCTAACTCGGTCCTTAAGGAGCTGCAGCTCGACACACCGGGTGCAGATGTTGCCGTCCAGGAGGCTGGGAGTCTCCAGGATCTCCCACATCTGACACCGAGCACAGAAAACCAGCCTCACACACATACTCTCTGTCTGTATTGTAAACAGATAACCTACCTCGCCTCGACCCTTTATCGCCGAAGCCCCGTTGAGCCAAAGCCTTCCTACTCTGTCTCCCACTCCTCTGACGCTCGCTCTGTAAATCTGTCTTCCTTTTAAACTCTTCTCGCTCTTCTCACTGGCCGACTTGCGCAGTCGTGCTGAAGAAAAAAATCAGTAATTGTGTTACTGATAAACACTGGGGATTTGTACCGTCTCCTGTCTCTCTGTGTCCTTCACCCTCACTCTCTCTCATCTCCAGGCTGTGGGATGTCGGTCTCACAGATTCTGGTGCCGAGGAGCTTGCCTCCGCTCTCAGTACAAACCCATCACTGATGGATCTGGACCTGAGTGATAATAAACTGGGAGATTCAGGAGTGAAACTGGTGTCTGCGGCTCTGAGGAACCCGGAGTGTAAAATACAGACACTGGAGTAAGTACCAGACTGTGGGAGATTGTGTTTACAGTCACTGGGTGTCTGACACTGAACATTAATGTGATCAGTAATTGTGTTACTGATAAACACTGGGGATTTGTACCGTCTCCTGTCTCTCTGTGTCCTTCACCCTCACTCTCTCTCATCTCCAGGCTGGACAATGTCGGTCTCACAGATTCTGGTGCCGAGGATCTCGTCTCCGCTCTCAGTACAAACCCATCACTGACGGTGCTGAACCTGGGATCAAACTCTCTGACAGACCGATCTGTCCCCGCTCTCCGCCGCCTCATACTGACCCACCCGAGTCTGGAGTGGATCGGGTGAGTGTTTGTGTTAATGTTCAATGTGATAAAATATCAGCGGATCCGCGGGTTTTCTGGTGATATTTGTCTGTGAGTGTTGTTGAATCATTAACCCCGGTCCCCTGTTACTGACACTGTTGTGTAATCTGTCTATTTCATCTTTATTCTCCCATCTGTTTCAGGCTGTTGAGGAATCAGTTCAGTGAGACCGGGAAGAAGGAACTGAGCTCTCTGCGGGAACCCAGACCCGGACTGAGAGTGTATCTGTGAACATCTGAATGTGTGAACATCCCCGCCCGCGGGATGGGGACATTTGGCCGACTCCCCGCCCTCCCCTTTAACTCCCGCCCTTACCTTTAACGGCCGCGCGCCGGGGCTGATTCCCAACGGTTTTAACGGAACCGGCTCGGGCCTCGCGCTGTGTGTGTCGCTCGCAGCGGTCCCGCAGTGACGTGTTTCCGCCTGCTGTCCGGCGGGGCAGCTTCCGCCGGATGTGCGTGTGCGAGACTCCCCACGTGACACCCCGGGGAATTACCCGGACAGGAAGAGCCCGGGGTCCGGGGCTCAGTCTGGGACACCGGTGTCCCGGGGTCGGGGGGATGATCCCGGGAGAGAATCCTTTTGCTCCCTTTGCTGAGGACGGTGCATTCGGCAGCCTGGCCGATATAATGATGTTAAATGGACAAATCCCTCGGCAGTGACCCTGGATCTGCAGCGATCCCGGACACGGCCCTGAAGTGTGATTTTATAATCATCGGTTCCCCGATGCAGAGTGACGGTGAGAAACGGCACTGATTATTCAACCGGTCACTCCTTGTCGCCGGTCAGTTAATTGTGTGTGACCGTGAGCAGATCATTTATTCCCGCACGATAGCAGCTCACACATTGTTTCATTTATATTTCTCATAAAAAAAATCAATAAACCGCTGTATCTTCCTGTTTTGTGTCGGACTCGAGTTTTATTTGAGGTTTCTGTTGCCCCCCACACCCTGTGCACTGCAACAGTGGGTCGGAGCTCCTCACACTGACACAGTAGCGTCTCAGCTCCAGGCTGAGGGAGGTCGGACAAGCAGAGTCTAGGAGCCCAAGATCTCATCTCCAGCAGATAGATAGATAGATAGATACTTTATTCATCCCCATGGGGAAATTCAACATTTTTTCCAATGTCCCATACACTTAATTGTAGCAAAACTAATTACATAAAAATACTTAACAGTAAACATATGATATGCATCTGAAATCACCCTCTCAAAAAGCATTAATAAATAGCTTTTAAAAAGTTCTTAAGTAGTTTACTTAATACATTGAGTCCTAACCCCGGCACTTTAACATATCTTACTCCTGGCGGTTGAATTGTAAAGCCGAATGGCATTGGGGAGTATTGATCTCTTCATCCTGTCTGAGGAGCATTGCATCGATAGTAACCTGTCACTGAAACTGCTTCTCTGTCTCTGGATGGTGCTATGTAGAGGATGTTCAGGGTTTTCCATAATTGACCGTAGCTAACTCAGCGCTCTTCGCTCTGCTACCGATGTCATACTTTCCAGTTCTGTGCCCACGACAGAGCCCGCCTTCCTTACCAGCTTATTAAGACGTGAGGCGTCCCTCTTCTTAATGCTGCCTCCCCAACACGCCACCACAAAGAAGAGGGCGCTCTCCACAACTGACCTATAGAACATCTTCAGCATCTCACTACAAACATTGAATGACGCCAACCTTCTAAGGAAGTACAGTCGACTCTGTGCCCTCCTGCACAAGGCATCTGTGTTGGCAGTCCAGTCTAGCTTCTCGTCTAACTGCACTCCCAGATACTTGTAGGTCTTAACCTGCTCCACACATTCTCCATTAATGATCACTGGCTCCATATGAGGCCTAGGTCTCCTAATGTCCACCACCATCTCCTTGGTCTTGGTGATATTGAGACGCAGGTAGTTTGAGTTGCACCATATCACAAAGTCCTGTATCAGTTTCCTATACTTTTCCTCCTGTCCATTCCTTACACACCCCACGATGGCCGTGTCATCAGCGAACTTCTGCACATGGCAGGACTCCCAGTTATATTGGAAGTCTGATGTGTACAGGGTGAACAGGACCGGAGAGAGCACGGTCCCCTGCGGCGCTCCTGTGCTGCTGACCACCGTGTCAGACCTACAGTCTCCCAACCGCACATACTGAGGTCTATCTGTCAAGTAGTCCATGTTAATGGGTTTCACGGCCTCACATCAGACCTCCCCGCTCCGGACCTGCTTCAATACTCACCGAAAGGAAAATCTTGGTGTCGCCCCGCAGAGAATGATCCGTCCCCGGCTCTCCGCCCCAAGGGGCGAGGGTGAGGACCCCCTCCCGATCCCGCTTCAACAAAGAACGAAAAACAACACCGCCCTTCCCGGACTGAGCATGCGCGATGTCGTCAGCGCGTCACCGGGTAAGTGGGCGGGGCCTCGGAACGAAGCTGCAGATCCATGGCTGCCCTGTGCTTTCAACCCCAGTGTTACCCCCCCCACCCCCCCCCCGCCATCCCCAACTCAATTTGACAGAATTAGAGAAAATGTATCAATTTTGATTCCTTTCAATGAGGCTGGTGACATGACTTCTATTATTCTTTATGTAAATAAGTGCCGTTGGGCATCACCCCTGAATGGACTTGTTCCACCATCCACGTGTTCAGACTCTTCCATCTGAGTAGCTCACCCACCTCTTCCATTGTCAAACACATCACCCTGAAAGTCTTCTGTATACAAAGGAATCAATGTTCCACTCTACGAAACTAGTCCTTGGAATGTAACAGTTGGTCCAGATGTGATCTGATTCAAACAGATTATCATTTTGTTTGCTCAATCCTCTTAACCTCTGTTACTGAAATCTAACTTGCTTACTCTGTTTCAGAGTTTTGACAAAGGACATGAACATTAACTCCAATTCTCCTTGCAACACGGAAAATGCTGGAGGAATTCAGTGGGTCAATTAACATCATGGAGGGAAACAGACAGTTGATGCTTCAGGTCGAGACCCTTCAGCCTTTAAATTTCTGCAGCACTAAGGATGCTTTACAGAATACCTTTCTAGGCAAAATTAATGTTTATCTGGATAGTCAGCTTACCCTGTGATTTCCTCATCTCCTTTGTAGCTAAAGCACGACTCCCACGCTGAATGCTGCTTACATCAGTGGTCACATTGCTAACCCTCAGCTCTTGCCCCAGCGACTTCCGACCATAAGCGTTTTCACCAAGTCCTCCATTGACATCGTCTCTGCCTGTAAAGAAAATCACATTGCTCAGATAAGAAAAAAAAGCAGCAACCTTCTTTCTACTGATTCTTGCCATTAAAATTATAGTTGTGCCAAATTGAGACGTACAATACAGCACTCGAAAATTATTCAATTGAACATTAACCTTATGGCTTGTAAATCAATCCCACTACCATTCTGGGAGAGAAAAGTATATCTGCACACATTGGAGTATGTTTTTTCCCTAAGAAAGGGATACTCATTGCTGGCACCAGGAACTGTTGACTATCTGTAAAACTGCTTTCTAAAAGGAACTATCCTTAACAAAGAAGCTTCTGCTATAAACAATTTAAAAAAAAAAAAACCAGATTTTGAATTCTTCTTTCAGACCTTCAAGCAAATACTGTTAGCTCTTGAATTGAAAGTATTGGAACATAGATCAATACAGCACAGTACAGGCCGCAATGTTACGCAATCCTTTTAACCCAATCCAAGATCAATCTAACCCTTCTTTCTCACATAGCACTCCAGTTTTCTTTTATCCATGTGCCTATGCACATGAATGTCTTAAATGTCCTGAATGTATCAGCCTCTATCATCATCCTCAGCAGTGTGTTCTGTGCACTGAGCACCGTGTTAAATTAAAAAAGGCGCTGGCTGTCCACTATCTAAGCCCTTTATCTTACACACCTATCAAATTGCATTTCATCCTCCTTCGCCCCATACAGAAAAGCCTTAGCTCACCAAACCTTTCCTCATTAGACATGCTCCAATCCAGGCAGCATCCTGGTAAATCTCCTCTGCATCCTCCCTTAAGGCTTCCACATCCTTCTAATGATAAGGTGACGGGTCTGAACACAAGACTCCTAGTGAAGTCTAAATAGTTTTACAGAGCTGCAGCGTCACGGCTCTTGAACTCAAATCACCCGGCTGATGAAGGCCAACACACCATATGCCTCCTTATTAACCTCATCAACTTGTGTGGCAACTTGAAGGGATCTATAGATGCGGACCACAAGATCCTTCTTTCCTCTACGCTGTCAAGAATCCTGGTAATACAGATTCAACTTTGTATCACTTCACACTTGGCAAGGATGAATTCCAGCTTCAATTCCACCTGCCATCTCTCAGCCCATCTGTACATCCTATCAGTGCCCATTGTACTTTATGACGAGCTTCTACACCATCTACAACATTATCAACCCTTGTTATCAAACTTACTAACCCACCCTTCAACTTTGACATCCAAGTTATTTATAAAGATTACAAAAGAGCTGGGGTCCCAGAATAGATCCCTGTGGAAGGCCTCTAGTCACAGACCTCCAGGCAGAATACACTCCGTGTATTACCATCCTCTGTCTTCCATGGGCAAGCTAATTCTGCATACATGCAAAGCTTCCCTGGATCCCATGCCTACTGATTTTCTGACCTAACATTGGAAAGCTTATTGAATGCCTTACTGAAATCCATATGCACAATTACTGCCCCATCTTCAGTTTGTAACTTCCACAAAGCAGTAAATCAAGCTCGTGATTTCCAACCTGCTTCACTCAAAACTATGCTGATTATCCCTAATCAGCCTGTCCTCCTCCAAATGCTCACAAATCCTGTCTCTAAGAATCCTCCCCCCATTAGTTTGCCCAGTACTGACGCAAGTCTCACTGGTCTGCAATTCCCAGGGTAATCCTTATTACCTTTCCTGAAGAAAAGGAAACATTTGCCACCCTCTGGTACAACTTCTAGTACTACGCCAGTGGCCGAGGATGCACAGATCACTGCCAGTGATATGAATCTCCTCTTTCACTCCCATAGTAACTTGTGGTACAATCTATCCAGCCCCAGAGACTTACCTACCCTGATATTTTTTTTAAAAAAGTTCCAAGACATCTTCTTTCTTAACCTTCATATGTTCCAGCACATTGAACTGTTCCTCACTGACTTCCCATTTATCAAGATTCCCCTCACTGAAGCAAAATACTTAATGACCTCCCCCAACTCCTCTGACTCCAGGCATGTTTCTTCGCTCTTCCCTGATCAGTCCTGCCGTCACTCTAGCCATCCTCTTTTTCATATACTTGTAAAACATGGGGTTTTACCATAAGACACAGGTGTAGAATTAAGCTATATGGCCCATCGAGCCTGCTCCGCCATTCAATCCTGGCTGATCCTTTTATTTCTCCCCTACTCAGCCCCACTCCCCAGCCTTCTCCCCGTAACCTTTGATGCCTTGTACACCCAACAACCTGGCCTCCACAGCTGCTTGTGGTAATAAGTTCCACAAATTCACCACCCTCTGGCTAAAGAAATTTCTCTGAATCTCGGTTTTAAATGGATCCCCAGCTATCCTGAGGCTGCATCCTCTTGTCCTTGACTCCATCATTGTAAACATCCTTTCCGCATCTACTCTGTCAAGGTCTTTCAACATTCAATGAGATCCCCCCCCCCCCACCCTTCTAAATTCCAGCAAGTACAGACCCAGAGCCATCAAACGTTCCTTGTACAATAACCCCTTCATTCCTGGAATCACCTTTGTGAACCTCCTCTGAACTTCTCTAATGCCAGTACATCTTTTCTTAAATGAGCCCAAAACTGTTCATATTACTCAAGATAAGGCCTCACCAGTGCCTTATAAAGCTTCAGCATCACATCCCTGCTCATGTTCTAGACCTATTGAAATGAATGCTAACATTACATTTGCCTTTCTCACCACCGACTACCTGCAAGTTAACCTTTAGGGTGCTCTGTACAAGGACTCCCAAATCCCTTTGCATCTCAGATGGTTGGATGTTCTCCCCATTTAGAAAACACTCTGCACATTTATTTCCTCTACCAAAGTGCATGACCAGGTGCAACACGTCACTTTTGTACAGGTCGTACCTCCCCCAGAATAGATCCCAATGATCCAAGAATCTTAACCCTGCCCCCTGAACCAGCTTCTCAGCCATGAATTTATCTGGCAAATCATCCAGTTTCTATGCTCGCTGGCACGTGGCACAGGCAGCAATTCAGAAATTACTACCCTGGAAGTCCTGCCTCTCAGCTTTTCACCTAGCTCTCTAAATTCTCTTTTCAGGACCTCTTTGCTTTTCCTTCCTACGTCATTGGTACCTATAAATACCGAGACATCTGGCTGCTCTCCCTCCCTTTCCAAATGACGCAATGTGAGTCATCCCTGACTCTGGCACCTGGGAGGCAATGTACCATTACGGTGTCCCGTTCACGCTCAGAGAATCCCTTGCCTATTCTCCTGACTACTGACACTCTCCCACATCACCACCACTCCTCTCTTCTCCCTCTTTCCCTTCTGCACCACAGATCTATGCTCAGTGCTAGCAGTCTGGTTTCTGTGGCATTCCCCTTGGAGGTCATACCCCACAACAGTATCCAAAGTGTGTTACTCATTGAGAGGAATGGCCACAGGGGTGCTCGGCGCTAACTGCCTATTCACTTTTCCATTTCTCCTGATAGTCACCCAACTACTTGCCTTCTGCAACTTTGGAATGACTACTTCCCTGCAAATCTGATCGATTATCTTCTCACTCTCCCATACAAGCAAGTCATCCAGCTGCTGTTCCAGATCCCTAGCATGTCTTCAAGGAGCTGCAGCTGGATGCACTTCATGCAGAAGTAGCTCCTTGGGAGATCGAGTCTCTCAGGACTCCAACACCTAACAGGAACACACAACAGCCATTTACTACACTATGTACAGTGAGGGGAAAAAAGGGAACCTTAACAGAAGCTTACCAAGAGCCAACGCCTCTTTCGAGCTGAAGTCTTTCCTTAATCCTAAGCCTTCAAGTCCCCTCCTAGCACTGCTAAATCCCTTCTTAAGCTCCTTCTTAGCTACCTTAGCTGATCTTTGTTTTCTAAACCTCAAGTACTCTTCCTTCTTCCTTGACTAAAAGCTCAATTTCTCTTGTCAACCATGATTCTTTCATCTTATCATCCTTTACCTGCCTCATAAGGACAAACCTATCTAGAACCCTACGCAAGTGCTCCCTAAAAAATATTCAGATTTTCAATATACATTTGCTTGAGAACATCTGTTCTCAATTTATGCTCTCAAGTACCTGCTTAATACCATTGTAATCAACCCTCCCCCATGAAATACTTTCCCATACTGTCTGCTCCTATTCTTGTCCAAGGCCAGCTAAAGGTCATAGATCTGTGATCACTCCTGAAATCCTCACCCATCAAGAGAGTCGTCACCTGACCAGGTTCACTGCCTAGTCTAGATCCAGTATGGCCTCTCCTCTAGTTGGCCTGTCCACATATCACAACACTTTCCTGGGCATACCCAACAAATTCTGCCCCTCCTACATCTCTTACAACAGAAGTGCCAATCAAAATGAGGGAATCTGATTTCTCCCACGACTTTTCCCTGTTAATTTTATATCTTTCTAAAATTTGCCTACCAACCTGCTCCTTAGTGTCTACTGGGGGACCTATGGAATACTTGCAAAAGGATGATTGCTCCATTCCTGGTTCTGTTACCCACACAGACTCTGTAGATGATGTCTCGTGTTGCTCTCCCTTTATGTAGCTATGATATTTTCGCTCATTAGAAGTGTTCTCCCCAACTTCAATTCCCTCCCTCCCTGTCCTTTTTGACCCCAGAAAACACTCAGAAAAAGTGTTCTGAGAGGTTGGTGACCAAACATACCAATCACTGCCTGAGCGGTGACTTAGATCCATTCTAATTTACCTTTCACCACCACAGGTCCATAGCAGAAGCCATTTCATTAGCTCTTCACTTACTACAGTTTTGCATTCAATACTATTAACCCCTCAAAACAAATCAATTTGCTTCAAGACCTAGGCCTCAACACCTACTTGTGCAACTGTTTATTATTTACAGTAATGCCAGTACTGTTTTTGTGCACTTTATGCAGTCCAGTGTAGGTCTGTAGTCTAGTATAGCTTTCTCTGTGTTTTTTTTTATTTACGTAGTTCAGTCTAGTTTTTTGTACTGTGTCATGTAAACCATGGTCCTGAAAAACGTTGTCTCATTTTTACTATGCACTGTACCAGCAGTTATGGTTGAAATGACAATAAAAGTTGACTTGACTTGAATCGAATCCTCAATTTCCTCACTTGCAGACCCTAGTCAGTTCAGATTGGCAACATCTCCTCCACAATCACCATCAACACTGGTGCACATCAAGGCTGTATGATTAGTTCCCTGCCCTACTCACTTTATACTGGGAGGCCAAGCAAAGCTTCAACGCCAGATTTAAGTTTGCTGATGACACCACTGTCCTTGGGCAAAGCAGCATATAGGAGGGAGATTAGACACAGCTGACTGGTGCCCACAACAACAACTCTCATTCAACGTCAGCAAGACCAGGGAGCCGAGGAAACCGATGTCCAAGAGCCTGTCCTCATTGGAGGATCAGAGGTGAAGAGGGTCAGCAACTTCAAATTCCTTAGTGTTATCATTTCAGAGGATCTGTTCTGGGTCCAGCATAGCATGCAGTACCATTACAAAGTACAAAGAAATGCCTCCACTTCCTTAGAAGTTTGCAAAGATTTGGTATCTAAAACTTTGAAAAATTCCAATAGATGTGAGGTGAAGAGTATATTGACTGGTTGCATCAAGACCTAGAATGGAAACACCAATGTACAGAAAAAGCCTACCAGAAGTAGTGGATACCTTGAACCTGCCTGTCCGGGTGGACCCATTGTCTCAGATTGCTCCTGCCCCACCGAGCATGCGCGTCACCAGATAAGTGGGCAGATATATATCCACCCAACTCATTTCTGCATACCTTGATACTGTCTTATCCCCCCCTTGTTCAATCCCTTCCCACCTATGTCCGTGACACTTCTCACGCTTTGAATTTTTTCAATGGTTTTAAGTTCCCTCGCCCCCACCGCCTTATTTTCTCCATGGACGTCCAGTCCCTATATACCTCCACCCCCGACCAGGAAGGTCTCAAAGCTCTCCGCTTCTTTTTGGATTCCAGTCCTAAACAATTCCCCTCTACAACCACTCTCCTCCGTCTAGCGGAATTAGTTCTTACTCTCAATAATTTATCCTTTGTCTCCTCCCACTTCCTCCAAACCAAGGGGGTAGCCATGGGCACCCGCATGGGTCCCAGTTATGCCTGCCTTTTTGTTGGTTATGTGGAACAGTCCATGTTCCAAGTCTATACGGGTTTCCGTGTCCCTCTTTTCCTTCGCTACTTCGATGACTGCATTGGGTCTGCCTCCTGCACGCATGCTGAGCTCGTTGACTTCATTAACTTTCACCCTGCCCTCAAATTTACCTAGTCCATTTCCGACACCTCCCTCCCCTTTCTTGATCTTTCTGTCTCCATCTCTGGAGACGGTTTATCTACTGATATCTACTATAAGCCGACAGACTCTCACAGCTACCTGGACTATTATTCTTCCCACCCTGTCTCTTGCAAAAATGTCCCTTCTCACAATTCCTCCATCTACACCGCATCTGCTCTCAGGATGAGGCTTTTCATTCCAGGACGAAGGAGATGTCTTCCTTTTTTAACAAAGGGGCTCTGACGGTGGTGTCGGAAAAGAGGATGCTGTCCAAGTTGCATGCCATCTTGGACAATGACTTCCATCCAGTCCATAATGTACAGGATTACATTCAGCCAGAGACTCATTCCACCGAGATGTAACACTGAGCGTCATAGGAAGTCATTCCTACCTGTGGCCATCAAACTTTACAACTCCTCCCTCAGAGTGTCAGACACCCTGAGCCAATAGGCGGGCCCTGGACTTATTTCCACTTGGCATGATTAACTTATTATTATTTGATTATTTATGGTTTTATATTGCAATATTTCTTCACTATTCTTGGTGGTGCATCTGTAACGAAACCCAGTTTCCCTCGGGGTCAATAAAGTATGTCTGTCTGTCATCACCTCTGCTCTGAAATGCATCTCTCCCATTTCCCACACATCTGCCCTCACCCCATCTGTCCACCACCCGACTCGGGATAGGGTTCCTCTTGTCCTCACCTACCACCGCACCAGCCTCCGGGTCCAACGTGTACTTCTCCGTAACTTCCGCCACCTCCGACGGGATCCCACTACCAAGCACATCTTTCCCTCCACATTCCCTTTCTGCTTTCCGCAGGGATCGCTCCCTATGCGACTCACTTGTCCCCCCATCCCTCCCCACCGATCTCCCTCCTGGCACTTATCCTTGTAAGCAGAACAAGTGCTACACCTGCCCTTACACTTCCTTCCTCACCACCATTCAGGGCCCCAGACAGTCCTTCCAGGTGAGGCGACACTTCACCTGTGAGTCGGCTGGTGTGGTATAATGTGTCCGATGCTCCCGGTGTGGCCTTTGGTGAGACCCGACGCAGACTGGGAGACCATTTCCCTGAAGAAGAAGGACGCCTCACGTCTTAATAAGCTGATAAGGAAGGCGGGCTCTGTCGTGGGCAAAGTACTGGAGAGTTTATCATCGGTAGCTGAGCGAAGGGCGCTGAGTAGGCTACGGTCAATTATGGAAAACCCTGAACATCCTCTACATAGCACCATCCAGAGACAGAGAAGCAGTTTCAGCGACAGGTTACTGTCGATGCAATGCTCCTCAGACAGGATGAAGAGGTCAATACTCCCCAATGCCATTAGGCTTTACAATTCAACTGCCAGGACTTAAGAACTTTTTTTTAAAGCTATTATTAATGCTTTTTGAGTTAGTGATTTAGATGCATATCATATTATTACTGAGTTAAGTATTGTATGTAATGAGTTTTTGCTACAACAAGTGTATGGGACATTGGAAAAAATGTTGAATTTCCCCATGGGGATGAATAAAGTATCTATCTATCTATCTATCTATCTATCTATCTATCTATCTAACACCTGCGCTCGGTCTGCCAAGGAAAGCAGGATCTCCCAGAGGCCTCACATTTTGATTCCACGTCCCATTCCCATTCTGATATGTCTATCCATGGCCTCCTCTACTGTCAAGATGAAGCCACACTCAGGTTGGAGGAACAACACCTTATATACCGTCTGGGTAGCCTCCAACCTGATGGCATGAACATTGACTTCTCTAACTTCAATTAATGACCCTCCTCCCCTTCTTACCCCATCCCTGATACATTTAGTTTTTTTTTCCACCCTCCTCCTGGTACAATCCCAACAAAACACAAATAATTGTCACTCTGCCCGGACCATCGGCCCCGCTTGCAGGGCAACAGTCTGCCGGTGTTTGCCCCCCAATGTGGTGAATCCCTCCGCTCGACACCACCGTGGGCTCAGACATTTCCACAGATGAGCCCCTCTTGTCCCCCCCGGGACAAACATCCTGTCCGCCCCCTCTCTCACCATCTTCACCCTCTCAATAAAATCCCCCCTCCCCGGGGAGCCGGCATCACACCGACGGGCCGAGCGGTCTCCTCCTACCTCTCGGCGACACATCGGACTCCGGCCGCGGGAGACGCTTCACAAACGCCCCAACTTCCCTCGGAGGGAAATGGAAATAAATCAGAAAGCGGACATTTACTTTGAGCTTTTCTCCGAGCGGGAGACGGACTCAGCGGGGTAACGCCCACTCGGCCTGTCCGCCTCCGCGACTGGTTGTAACCTGTGGGAGAGCGCTGGCATTTAATGGACCTTTCGGTGGGACAACAACATTAATCACGGGTTTCATCACTGAATCCAGTGTTGTGGGATGTAAAGTCCCCTGTTATGTGTCCGGCTGTGCCGTGTTGTTGGTGGAGTGGGCAGCGTGGTGTTTGTCTCGATTCGGGTCACAACACCAGAATTGCCAGCGGGGTCCACACACAGTGTATTAGTCAACAGAAAACCTCTCGTCCGTGCAGTCTTTGTCTCCTGGTAAACTCAACACCCTGACAGTGTGGACCATAGACACCCCTTCCTCTCACAGTCAGGGGTCACTCAGACAGCTGATCGCTGAGAGGCATTATATTTATTGGTCATTAAAGTTCACCCAGGTTCGTTTGGACGGATTTGATGTGGAGTTCGGGGTGTCACAGTGAAAGGGCCGGACGGCCGAACTCTCTCCGTTGTCCAAACATCCTTCCAGGTGAGGCGACACTTCACCTGTGAATCTTCCGGGGTCGCCTGTTGTGTCCACTGCTCCCGATGCGGCCGCCTCTACACTCGTGACACCGGCTCCTCCGCAGTTATGCGGGGTAGGGTTGTTTTTGGGGGGGCATCAATATTATAGTTCCCTTTTGTCTGGAGGGGTGGGTTTGGGGGTTGATGATCAGGATGACGTTCTGTTTTATGCGGGGGGTGGGGTGGGAGTTTGATTTTTCTCCCTGAGCGACTTTCATGTTCTTTCTTTGTTTCGTGGTTCTCCGGAGAAGAACAAAAAAACTCAGAGTTGTTTATGGATACCTGCTTTATAATAAATTAAACTTTGAACTATCCGCTCCGAGCGGGAGTTCCCGGTGTCCAAACATTTTCATTGCGATTCCCATTCTCGTTCCGACGTGTCAACCCATCGCCTCCTCTTGTGCCAAAATGAGGCTACCTTCAGGGTCCAGGATCAGCACCTCATATTCCGTGTATGTACCTCCACCCCCACAACCTGATGGCATGAATATCGATTTCTCCTTCCGGTGAACAAATTTCCCTCACACCCCTCCCTCCCACTCCCTCTCTTCCTCTCTGACTTTTCACGTCCTCTCACCTGCGTATCACTTCTCTCTGGGTCCACTGCTCCATATCTTTCTCCTATTCTCCACTCCCCTCTCCTATTAGACTCTATTTTCTTCTGCTCTTGAGCTTTCCCACCAACCTGGCTTCACTTATCACCTTCCAGCGAGACATTTCCTCACCCGCCCCGATTTTATTCAGATATTTCTCCCATCCCATCTCAGTCCTGAAGGAGGGTTCAACTGAAACTCTTTTCGATAGAGGCTGCCCGGCCTGCTGAGTTCCGCCAGCATTTTGTTTGTGTTGCTCTGAATTTCCAGCATCTGCAGACTTTGTGGTGTTTGTGATTTGCCTCTCCGTTGTCCCTCCCGCCTCCAGCCACTAGTGGCGCTGCATGGACCTCCAGAGACTGGTGGCGCTGCATGGACCTCCAGAGACTGGTGGCGCTGCATGGACCTCCAGCCACTAGTGGCGCTGCATGGACCTCCAGAGACTGGTGGCGCTGCATGGACCTCCAGAGACTGGTGGCGCTGCATGGACCTCCAGCCACTAGTGGCGCTGCATGGACCTCCAGAGACTGGTGGCGCTGCATGGACCTCCAGAGACTGGTGGCGCTGCATGGACCTCCAGAGACTGGTGGCGCTGCATGGACCTCCAGAGACTGGTGGCGCTGCATGGACCTCCGGCCACAGGTGGCGCTGCGGAGAAACGTCTGCTATACGCATGCGCAGTGCTCTCTGCAGCTGTTGGCGGTTTTCCGATTCGAGCGGGGGTGAGTCGGGGCTGATCCCGAAATTGTGTAAATGTGGGTCGGTTGCATTGGGAAAGGGCCGGGCCCGAGCTCTGCCGGACGGCTGGAGCAGGGGTGCAGTGGCAATTTTTTAGGTGCCGGAGCTGTACGGGGGTGGGGGTGGGGGGGGGTGGCGGTGGTTGATAAGTTCGCGGCCTAAGTTAGAAGGCTTAAAGTTATCCAACTCTCGGTACCTGCACGTGGTTCAACTCTTTGAGTGATTATGCATAAAGTTTTGTCAGAAACGAGCCACGCTCCCGAATAATGGCTTCAAGACAAATTCAAGGAAACAAAGTTTATTAACAGTTCTGCAGAGCTGGGCCCCCTCAGAGAAGGTAACCCCGAACCTTACAGGGCAACAGGTTTTATCCTTCTTCCTTACTCCTCCCCTCCCTGACTCGGGAGGTACATAGTCTTATCCCATTCCATATTTGGAGTTGTTTTTTTACACATTTCTGTAAAACAATAGTCCATATCTCAGGACTTCAATGATTCCACAAGCAATTAATCTCGTCAGGGCTTCTGCATTCCTGCTTATCAGACATAATTAAATCACATTTGTTTACTGCACCGACTCCCTCAACCTCTTTCAGAAACGCACATCTTAATTTATGGCTTCAGCTCTCACAGTTTGAAATTAATAACTTTTGCGGTATTTCTGTTTCAGATAATTGAAAATTGCTCGGTTTTGTAAAATTGACTCGTTCCACCTTAGGCCACGAAGTTATCAATCACCTCTCGTGTGTGACACCCAATTTGTCTACCTGTTCATTTCATGTACTGGGCAACTTCCTTGCCCCATTCGTGTAATGAGCAGGTACACAAATTGGGTGTGACATATATAGGGCTTCTTATAATGTCAAGCAGTAAACCAAGATGAAAGAAATATGTGAATTCCAGAGCTCCACAGAAATATAGTGATAGCTAAGACATTAACAAGATTACAGCCTCTCACTACATTTCAGTGTATAACTGGTACAATTAAACATATAATATTTAATTTAATAATATGACAAAGTATTGCACGGTTGCACTTAACTGATTATCATAAAATATAATTATCAAGCAAGTAAAATAACTTTGTTTGCTTAGAAGCCAAAGGGTTGTTAGTGAGAAAAATTTACTTTAGGATTAGCGAGTAATCCACGGACCACCACAGATGTAGCCTTACTAATACGACTGAGTCGGAGCAGACGGCAGGGCCCGCAGCGCTTAGCAGTGTTCCTCAGAGGTATAAAAATAACAGAAATAAAGCCATTCATTTTTTTTACACTTTTAGCCACCTAAATTGGAACCAAGTAATCAAATATGAAAAAAGAACATCTGACGAACTATTGCTAAAGCCAGGAATATTGCTGATTATTAGTCTCAAAAGTGGTAGGTTGGCAACTCTGCCTCGTACCGTTTCTCTCGCAGAAATGGTTGGACGGGAAGTGTACCTGTGAGTGTCGATACTCACAATATTCTCACAAGTTGGGTGTTACGTGGTTCGATCTTTACAGATTCTGTTTAGTCTTTAAATATATAAAAAGTTAAAGAAGCTTGAATCTTTACATGAATTATTATCACATTTATGCAAATAGAAAATATCGTAATTTGCAAGTGACAAATGTTAACAGGGGAGGACAGCAACCATTTGGGAGTTTTGGAAATGCATTTCATCTCGTTCATTGCCTCACTAAATTACTCTTTTTCCTATCAACACAAAGAGAAAAAGAGCCTCTTTCCCATCAGCTACAGTTGGTGGAGCGAGGCCAAGGGGTTGATCCGCTATTAATGATAGTTGAAATGACGTAAAACTAGCTTATAGCCCAGAAATGCTTTTCTTCCATTTAGCTTGTAAAACAAAACTAAATTTATCCGGGTGTAGAAGAGGATTTTGGATGATTAGCTTGTGTATTTGATCAAAATCAGGAAGAAGATGAGTGAGCAGTGAATTTTTCTTTCATTGTTTTCGACTTTTAAACTTGGGTTTCTATGTTCATTCCTTGCTTAATATAGCTCCTTCCTGGTATCCAATGGTACCCATTGGAAAGAGCGGAATAATGCTCGCACTTCTGTGCAGGTATTTCCCAGCTTCCTAGGACAACGGGTCGAGCGAGAAGGAATTTCACAAATACCTAAATAAAAAACAGTCACAGCTCCAGGATTTCACCAAAAACGATCAAATATCCTAATGTTATTAGTGGTATTTTTCCCCAGCAGTCAACACCCCCTCTTCCCAACCCCCGCTTCGGTAAAATTCCCTCTATTTAATATGCGGCCGCTGTTAAATTCCGTGCTTGTTTATTTTGACTGTTTTACAGAGGTGTCGGAGCGGCTCTCCGGTGAGCTCTGGTAGCACTGCAGCCCTGAATGTATGAGACAGTACAGTGTTAAATGCAAAACCCTGAACAGTGTCGATGATCAGAGGGATCTTAGACTCCAAGTTCATCGCTCCCTGAAAGAGACTGCACAGATTGATCGGGTGGTTAAGAAGGCAAATGGCGTGGTTGTCTTTATTAGTTGAATTAGTTCAAAAGTCATGAAGTTGTGTTGCAGCTTTGTAAAACTTGTTAGCCCTCATCTGGAGTGTTTCATACAGTTCTGGTCGCCCCCATTCTCGGAGATTCTCCAGATTGGTGGTCACGCATCCTCCATGTTGTGTTGGGAAATCTGATGTTGGCCACGGAGTCCTGTTAACTTCCCCCAACTCACCTCGCTTCCTGAGGCTCCTCACATTTGTCCTGGAGCTTTATGGCTGTTGTGCCTTCTCCCGGACTGGGGTGGGTGAGAAAGGAGAACGTCCCAGGTTGTGGGGATCTTTGATTTCACTGCCTGCTTTACCGAGGGACTGGGAAGTCTAGGGGGGAGGATGGTTTCTGTGATGTGCTGATCTGGATCCAAAGGTCTGTGCAGTTCCTCGCAGTCACAGGCAGAGTAGTTACCATGCAAAACGTGAAGTGTCCGGATGGGAAACTTTCTATGTTGTGTTGGTAAAAATTTTGGTGAGGGTCAAAGTATATCTGGCAAAGTTCTTGTTATTTTTGCTAATTCTGTCATTTTAGAATCTTTTGTACAATAGTATGTACTATTCATTCAGTACCTATGTGTTGCTGGAGGACCATCAGTGATCGTCCTTGATCCCTTCTCCCACCTGGTTCCATCTGCTCATCTTGTTCAACCTCTGTCCAGTCTCCTCACACCGTTTCAGTGATATACATCAACCATCTGGGTCATCCTCAGTCCGCCTTGTATCCCACCTCCTCAATGTTATATATCAGCAAACTTTCTTCCAACCCTTGTCTTCATTGTGAAGTGTTCTTCTGTACTTTTGGCCTCGCTGAGTCATTTCCAGAATCGGTTATTGTTAGTTGGAATGTCGGAGGGTCATCAGGTCCCAGTTCTGTTGTGCATTGGTGTGGAGGTGCTAGTTTATGAACAGTGACGGGCTGACACACTGCAGCATTTTACTGGCAGCAAAGAGTACTGGGAGAGTTGGTGCTTGGGCTCTAATCCTGTGATCGGCATTCCAGGCAAATGGAACTATTGGTGTTTTGGCTTTGACTTTGGTTTGAGCTTCTACAGATGGGGCTGTAAGATACAGATCCTGCAATGAAGCAGAAATTTTGAGCAGCTGGACATTGGTTGAGGTAAAATCTTAGATTGTGCTACCCAGTGTGAGATGTGGGGACGATGTGTGAGACTCTTAGGGTCGGTGAGTGGCAGATTCAGCTGTGTGAGTCTGTGAGGTTGAGTCCTGGGAGATCACGGTTT
The DNA here is from genome assembly GCF_048418815.1 of Hemitrygon akajei. Taxonomy (NCBI): domain Eukaryota; kingdom Metazoa; phylum Chordata; class Chondrichthyes; order Myliobatiformes; family Dasyatidae; genus Hemitrygon; species Hemitrygon akajei. The sequence continues at coordinate 2,752,945 of NW_027331962.1, forward strand.
TTGATCCAGGTAAAGTGGACCCGGGATTGAGCTGTTTGGGCTTGTGAGGTGTTGATCGAGTATTTCTGGTCTGGGATCAGATGTTTGTTTCTGGAGTTCCTTTGGAAGCAATGGCTGCCAATCTGAGGAGAGGATGAGTTCCCATTTCATCCTCGCAGGGAGAGGCTGTGAGTAAATGGGCTGTTCCGTGTTTACAACAGTAGAAATAGACCCTGAGTCTGGTGTTCAAACTGTGTTTGGAAATCCCCCCCCCCCCCACTGTCACATAGTGGAAATCAGGCAGCTGTGCTGGAGATCTGCACTAAAAACTGAAAATGTTTGAACTCAATCTGATGAAATGTTATTAATTGAATTGTATTGTAAGCTGTTCCTTACCTGCTGAGTGTTTCTGGTACTTCCAGTTTCTTTTTATTTCTTGGTTTATATTTCATGAAATGGACCTGTTTTAACCTGGAAATGAAAATGGCTGTGATAGTTTGTAGGCCTCCGTTAGAGTCTCTGCAAGTCTCCCCTCTCCACGCCAGCGATGTTGTCCAAGGGAAGGGCATTAGGACCCATACAGCTTGGCACTGGTGTCGTCGCTCAAGGACACACATGCAGCCTCTGCCAAGGCTCGAACTAGCAACCTTCAGATCACTAGACCAACGCCTTAACCACTTGGCCACGCGCCAACACATGTGATAGTAGAACAGTAAAGAAAGCACAATGTTTCCCTTTAAATTATCCTGGTACCAATTTGTCTGTTATTCCTGGAAGTGTGTTCAGTACAGTTGTTGCTAACACGGTTTACATGAATAATCTCAGGAATGATCGGCGTTATGTATGAGGAGCATTTGATGGTTCTGGACCTGTGCTCGATGGAGTTCAGAGGGACGGGGGGGTGGTGGAGGGACGTACGGTTAAGTAAACTTACCGAATGCTGAAAAGCCTGGATACAGTGGACATGGAGAGGATGTTTCCATTAGACAGAGTCTGTGATCTGACAGCACAGTCTCAGAATAAAGATGCTGCCTGTTAAAATTCAGTTGAGAATTTTTTTTTGCCAAAATATGTCTGATCTATGGAATTTGTTGCCGCGGAGTCTGATTGAGGCTGCCATTTGGGTATATTTATGACAGAGATTAATATATTCATGATTGCTAATTAGCTTCAGGGTTACAGGAGGAAGGCAGGAATATGGTGTTGGAATAAAAATCAGCCCTGGTTGAGTGGTGTGGCAGACCAGATGGATCGAATCATCTGATTCTGTTCCTTTGTCTTATGTCTTACCATGACTGAATGATGGCTCCTTCTTATCCCATATCGTTTTGTGACATATGAGGGACAATAAAAGATTGTTCACTGAGATCATTATATTTGCCTTCAACGTTTAAATTTCAGTGAGTTTTGTTCCTAGTAACATTAAGCAGAAATGTTTGGTCCTCCTTTGTAATGTTAATGTGCTTCATTATCTTTCATGTTAAAGTTAGACCTGCAGTGAGAGATTCATTGGAAGAAAAACCACGACTGAAGACGAGGGAACAGCAGCAAGTGAACCAGCCCGAGGACTGAGAGCACCAACTGGAGAGAACCCATCTGACTCAGGGTTTCCATTGATTCAGTCAGGAGAAAGTTGGGTGAGTCTCGTTTACTCAAACACTGGTCCTTTAGACATTACATACCTGCACAAAGGAAGGTAGGGAATAGTTGGGAGTGAAACAGAATGTGCCCAGAAGAACCAGTTATGCCTCTGTCAGAACCAGTTGTGAAGAAGCCCCCCCCAATGTTCCCTTTAAACTTTTTGCCCTTCACCCTTAACCCATGTCCTCTGGTTTTTTTCTCCGATAGCCTCAGTGGATAAAGCCTGCTTGCATTCACTCTATCTATACCCATCATAATTTTATATACCTCTATGAAGTCTCCGCTCATTCTTCTACGCTCCAAGGAATAAAGTCCTAAACTATTCAACCTTTCTCTGTAACTCAGTTTCTCAAGTCCCGGCAACATCCTCGTAAACCTTCTCTGCACTCTTTCAACCTTATTAACATCCTTCCTGTAATTCGGTGACCAGAGCTGCACAAGATACTCCAAATTCGGCCTCACCAATGACTTATACAACCGCACCATAACATTCCAATTCTTATACTCAATACTTTGATTCATAAAGGCCAATGTACCAAAAGCTCTCTTTACTACCCTATCTACCCGTGACGCCACTTTTAGGGAATTTTGTATCAATATTCCTAGATCCCTCTTCTACTACACTCCTCAGTGCCCCACCATTTACCTTATCTGTTCTACATTGGGTTTTCCTTCTGAAGTGCAATACCTCACACTTATCTGTATTAAACTCCATTTGCCATTTTTCAGCCCATTTTTCTAGCTGGTCCAGATCCCTTTGCAAGCTTTGAAAACCTTCCTCACTGTCCACTATACCTCCGATCTTTGTATCATCAGCAAATTTGCTGATCCAATTTACCAAATTATTATCCAGATCATTGATATAGATGACAAATAACAATGGACCCAGCACTGATCCCCGTGGCACATCACTAGTCACAGGCCTCCACTCAGAGAAACAATCCTCCACTACCAATCTCTGGCTTCTCCCATTGAGCCAATGTCTAATCCAATTTACTACCTTACCATCTATACCTAGCGACTGAATCTTCCTAACTAACCTCCCATGCGGGACTTTGTCAAAGGCCTTACTGAAGTCCATGTAGACAACATCCACTGCCTTGCTTTCATCCACTTTCCTTGGAACCTCCTCAAAACACTCTAATATATTTGTTAAACATGACCTACCACACACAAAGCCATGTTGACTCTCCCTAATAAGACCCTGTCTATCTAAATAATTGTCGATCCTGTCTCCAATATTTTACCCACTACCGACATCAAACTTACCAGCCTATAATTTCGAGAATTACTTTTACAGCCTGCTTTAAACAACGGAACAACATGAGCTATCCTCCAAATCTCTGGCACCTCACCCGTAGATAACGACATTTAAATATATCTGCCAGGGCCCCTGCAATTTCAACACTAGTCTCCTTCAAGGTCTGAGGGAATACCCTGTCAGGTCCTGGATATTTATCTACTTGCCTCAAGATAGCAAGCACCTCCTCCTCTTCTATCTGTATAGGTTCCATGACCTCAATACTTGTTTGCCTTATTTCCATTGACTCCATGGCAGTTTCCTTAGTAAATACAGATGCAAAAAAAACATTTAAGATCTCCCCCATTTCTTTCGGTTCCATACATAGCCGACCACTCTGATCTTCAAGAGGACCAATTTTATCCCTTACTATCCTTTTGCTCTTACCATGCCTGATGTAGCTCTTTGGATTATCCTTCACCCTGACTGCCAAAGCAACCTCATGTCTTCTTTTAGCCCTCCTGATTTCTTTCTTAAGTATTTTCTTACTCTTTTATACTCCTCTAGTACCTTATTTGCTCCCTGTTTCTTATACATGTCATACATCTCTCTTTTTCTTTATCAGAGTTCCCTCGAGAACCAAGGTTCCTTATTCTTATTCACTTAGCCTTTAATCCTGAGACTTTGTTCCCAGGGTGTCCTCATGGGGCGTCCAGAAATGATTTCAGCTGGTGACAACCCTGTTTTCCCCTGTGGGGTAACCCTCATGTGGAATCGGGCTAATGGTCGGACCTTCAACCAAGTGAGTCCAGTCTCCGCTGTTAGTCTGGCCAGTTTACTCTTCAGAGTGCCATTGGCTCTTTCCACCATACCGGTGGTCCGTGGGTGGTGTACACAGTGGAATTGTTGCTTGATAGCTAGTTCGTTACGTACCCCTTCGTTTGCTTTCACCACAAAGTGTGGGCCATTGTCAGAGCTCAGCATCTCTGGCAGGCCGTACCTGGGAATTATTTCCCGTAATAATACCTTCACACCAGTCAGCAGTATTAATGGTAGTTTGAAAAGCTTCAACCCATCTACTAAACACGTCTATAATAACTAAGCAGTATCTATAGCAATGTACTCGAGGCAATTCAATGAAATCAACTTGTAGACACGAAAAGGTTTCACCTGTCAAGGGAGTTGTACCCGGTGTGCAGGGTACAGGTAACCAACCATTCCCTCCTTTTCCAAGTGTGTACAGTTATGTACATAATTGACCAATGTAAGTAAAAACTGTGTAGGAACACAAACCTGTCCCATTGGGGTGATCCAAAAACCTAGGTCGGGGTCTTTCTGGCATCCCATCTGGGACCACAGTTTGCGCTCATCCTCAGAGACGTCCCCCTGAAAAGTACGCACCTCCCGCATGTCTGGCAAACCCGTTCTGCTTGAATCATGGAGGATTGCTTGACGGGAACCCGAGCGGACTACAACTACCGAGGATTGTGCCGCACTTTTCGCTGTCTCATCTGCTAAAGCATTGCCCGTAGTGACCAGGTTAGACATGCGGACGTGGGCTGCACACTTAATAATAGCCGAAACTCGAGGTAGCTGTAGAGCGGTGAGTAAGTTGTCTACAAAGGTGGCATTACTAATGGGGTGGCCAGAGGAAGTCAGGAATCCCCGTGTTCCCAGAGAGCCCCGTAGTCATGTACCATTCCAAACGCATAACGGGAGTCTGTGTGAACGTTCCCATTTCTGTCTGTTGCTGGGATACGGACACGAGTCAGAGCAAACAGCTCAGCCTTCTGGGCGGAGACAGCTGCTTCAAAAGAGGCCTGCTCAATTACTTCACTGTCCGTCACTATCGCATAGCCAGGATATCGTTTTCCTGATGGATCCACAAAAGAGCTTCCATCCTCGTAAAAAGTTGCCTCAGGCTTGAGGGGGTATTGCAGAATGGATGGGAGAGTCTGTCCTTCTTTCACTGTGATCCAGACAGGGGGCAGTTGGTGCGGCCGACTTCATGGCCTGAAATTGCCCAGAGATGTGGTGCAACATCTTGGGTTTTGTCAACATTAAAAGAGAGTTTTACTAGATGTCCCGTCTTCACTTCCGACTCCTTCCAGTATCGGAGTTGGCCCACAGGAAATCTTGCCAGTCTCCTTTCGTGCTGGAGGCTTGTTTTGTCAGGGTGTAGGCAGGGAACCCAGGGCAAACCCTGATGCTGGTATGGGCAGCCACCAGTCCTGTCTGTCGCCAAAGGAAATCCAGAACTGCACACACACAGTAATGAACTGCCCTCTCTTCCTTTAACCTGTCCAATCACCGTGAATGGGAACTTTTGTCCCTCGAGGGCTGCATAAATATGGCTTTCCTCAGTTGAGCACCCCGTAGGGTCGAAGTACAGAGTCACATGAGAGTCGGCCGCTGGCAGAAGGGGTTCAAACTCAGTGGAGTCCGGATTAAGTGCCCACCACTTGGGGGGGGGGGGCGGTTCAGAAATTGGGGAAGTTGTCGGTTGTTCGCTAGTTGCAGGGTGATACCATTGTCTCTGCAGAGGATCTCGACTTCCAACAGACAGAGCAAGTCTCTCCCTGCTAGATTACACCCCCGACTGGTGGTGACTGTGAATGAAACCTCACACTGGTTCCCCTGGAATTCCACCTGCAGTGGCTGGTTATGTGAATACGTACATCCTATGCCCTCAAAGCCAGACACAGTGATTGTAGCGTCTGATAGCTGGAATCCCTTTTCTGATACTGTTTCCTGATCGAGGGTGGTTGTGGTTGCCCCCATATCAATCATAAACGGAATTGGAATTCCAGCAACTTGCAATATTACATTGGGCTCTTCCTGAGGGGTGGAAATCACAGTAGGAAGCATCCTTGCTTGTCCATTTCTAAACGGGTTGTTTTCCCCACCTGTCCCGTGGCAGCTTTCTGTTCTTCTGTTCCCATTTCTGATCCCCAGATATAGCCCGCTCGCATCCTTCTTTCCACTGAACATATTCTCCTTTAATATTAGTTCCCTTCATGGTCGATTGGGATTCGAAAGTCGGGTCGCAATGATATGTCAAAGCTCAACGTATTCCATTTCGGTCATTGTCAGGGCAATCCATATTATTTTTAATCCTGTTGGCTATCTATATTGGTAAGCGATAGAACAGTAGGGCATTAAACTGGGGGGACAGATTCCAATTATAAAGGCTTGGTCTCCTGCAAAAGTGCCATAGCAGGCCACAAATCACTCCCAATAGTCTGGTCCCGATTCCCCAGGGTTAGGTTTGCATTCAACTACTTTAGTAATGTTTACAGGTTGCTGGAGAGCCCTTTCCAAGACTTGAATAATCTGGTCTGTCTGTTCATTCTCATTATGTTTTCCCGCCTGTAACTCCTGATAGGTTTGGTATCTCAAATCTGCCTTCCATTTCCTCCCCTCAGCAGCTGAGAGAATCATGCAGCAGAGACTGAATAAATCTTGTGGAGTTGCATTAAACATTTTTGTATTGCCGACACACTGTGCTGGGTTTTCTTTTCTATCTGGGGCCTGATTCATGATCATTATCGTTTCTTGAGGCTTCCGGGGTGCAGACACAGGAATCACTGAGGGCTGTCCCTCCTCCTGCTCGTGGATTGGGCAGCATTCAGGTGGGAATTGTCTTTGTGGAGCCATTAACTGGGGTTTTATTGGATTCTTCCCTCCCTGTCTCGGAATAAACCTCTGTATTCCCTTTCAGGATCACATGGTAAAGTGACACCCCCCCCCCTTCCCTGTCCCGCTGTTTTACCCGAGCGGCCACTGTTGGGGTTTGGGATCACTGGGTGAACTTGGCCCCTGGTAAGGTAGGAGAGGTACGGTGGGTGCCCACTCCTCATCACGGTCACTGTCCTCAAACAGGGTCGGTATGACAGACATGTGTTTGGGATCCCTTGTTTCCCTATCAGTATGTAACGAAACCCAATTTCCCTCGGGGTCAATAAAGTATGTCTGTCTGACGTTCCTGCCCTTCTCTCCTATCTGGGCCGGCCTTGGTTTGCTTACGTTGTTCTTCCTGCTCTCATTTTCGGCATCCATCCACCCATTCACACTTCACTTTTAGCATCTCCCAACCTTTGCATTACATACCTCTATCCTGTTGTCACATGCATTATTCCTCCAACTTGCTAATAATATACTGTTCCACTTCATATCTGCTTTTCCTTCCATTCCCTTTTCAACAATTTCCACTTCTTTCCACAGTTCTTTTTCCATATCCAATTTACTGCTTGTTCTCATGATGTAATATCCCAGGCTCCTGCACCCTCCCCCGTCCGTGGCCACATTTTGTTCCCCAATTTCTTATTCAGCGCTGCACTCAACATTTGAAAATCTTTTTCCTTGTCTGGAAGACTCTCAATCGACTGCAATTGACCCATGTTCTCTTTGTCATTTACCCGGCACAAAGCCTCCTGCTCAATTATCGATCAGGTAACTTTACCCGGCTGGCACCTCCTGCTCAATTAATGAAATTACCTGGCATGTAAGCCTCCTGCCCACTTAGTAAAATTTACCTGGTACCGCCTCCTGCCCACTTAGCAAAATTTTGCCTTATACGAGCCTCTCGACAGATTCTTTCCTGATCCCGTCAAGCTAAGCAATCAGCCTTGGGCGAGGGACCGTACCTCCAAATGAACTAACGGAGAGTGACAAAAGGTAAAATACCTACTGGGCACCCGGTCACTCTCCGCAGTCCCCAGAGTGGTCCAGCCACTTGCTCATCCCGTCTGCTTGGCACTCCCTGTATTGGGATCGTGTTCGTGGTGACAAATGTTAAAAGTTGAATATAATTAAAACTCGGGAGTCCAGTTTCTTATCATCACCACAGTTTATTGCGCATTCTCCTGCAGGGGTTTGAGACCCAGTTGTCAAAGGGAAGGCATGTAAGCACTGCCACCATCTGACAAGTGGACTGACTTAGTCAGGTTACAGCCGTATACCTGTACATAGTAAGCCCATACATTACAATTGCAATATGTTGTTTGAACTGGTACACCCAAGTCTGTTGGTGCAAAACTTAATTACTTAGAATTGAGAGTTCACTAAATCAAGGTTTTAATTACAGATGGATGTACAGTCCAGTCCTTGTCAGTTATTCCCTTTGCAAGCCCCTGATTTAATTACAAACAGAAGTTCATTCCTGTCCTTATCAGTGAGTCCTCCTCCACTTACTCAAACAAGAGTACAGTGTATAATGTTATCAGCTAATGAGAGTACAATGTCATCGGCTCTCAGTGTGTCTCTCTGCAAGCCACAGAGAACTGGTTATGAGCCTGTCTTAGCTAAATGCTGAAAACGGAGTTCACTTCAGTTCAAAATTCCTATTCAGTCCCAATTATTCTTTTAGCCAGAGGTTACATAGGTTCCATCCTCAATTCCTCAGGTGGGTTCAGGGGAAATATTTATGTCCAATATAGAAACTGCTGTTACCTGTGTGTATTGTGGCGATGCAAAAGTTGCTGGAGAATTTGCAAGTGGGAAGAAGTGGAGTGATATTTGGAAATCTGACTTTTTAAAGCGTAGTTTAGCAAGCAAACCACATATGGACAATGTACAAAAGCTCTGGTGAGAAAATCCTTCATTACCCGTTACAGGCCTGCTACATAGGTTGTGTGCGAGTGCACATGAACTCAATCACGTATAATGTGTAAAATGTCCTTGTTTATGTTAAGAGCTTTTTTAGTTGTATAAGATGATGAGGGGCATTGATCGTGTGCATAGCCAGAGGTTATTTTCCCAGGGCTGAAATGGCTAACACAAGAGAGCAGAGTTTAAGGTGCATGAAAATTGATACTGAGGGGATGTCAGGGGTAATTTTTTTACACAGAGGATGGTGGGTGCATGGAATGCATTGCTGGCTTTTTGTGTGAGAGTGTTTCAGTTACTGTGGGAACAGGAAACCATGCAGCTCAGTGGGAACAGGGAGTAATACCAATGGAGAGAGTCAAACTGAGCCAGGTCACAGATTGGATATGGCAGAAATGCCCCATTCTTATAGACACAGGAAGAGCATCAGAGAGTTTGAGGGTCATTCCAGATGCCAGCGCTGTGCCCAATTAGAAGATGATTTCTCTCTCCAACTTGGGTTGAACTTCACTGTGTTGTCAGATCATACCGTGACAACTCAAGTGATCTCATCTGAAATGTTGTCCTACACCCATTGATTGATTCTGTAAGTCTTTTTACAGGTTAAAAATGACAAGGGATTTGTCTACGGGAATCTCGAACACAACACGCCAGTTTTGCTGTCTCTGTCCAGATATTTAAGAAGTGGAGCAAGGGATTCACTCGATCATCCTTCCTGTTCAGACTGTGGGGAGGGATTCACTCTATCATCTGACTGACTGCCATGCCTGTCATTTTAAACAAGGGGGGGAACCCATTCATCTGCTCAGACTGTGGGAATGGATTCAGTTGGACATTTCAACTGAAGGGACATCAGCAAGTTCACACTGGGACAAGGCCATTCACCTGTTCTGTGTGTGAGAAGGGATTCAGTTGGTCTTCCCACCTGTGGACACACCAGTCAGTTCACTGGGCAGAGGCTGGTCATTTGCTGAATTTGTGGAGAAGGATTCACTCGGTCATCTGATCTAATGGCTCACCAGCGAGTTCACACTGGGGAGCGGCCATTCACCTGCTCAGACTGTGGGAAGGGATTCACTTGCTCAGATAAACTGAAGATACATCAGCAATTTCACACTGGGGAGAGGCCTTTCACCTGCTCAGACTGTGGGAAGGGATTCACTTGCTCAGATAAACTGAAGATACATCAGTGAGTTCACACTGGGGAGAGGCCATTCACCTGCTCAAACTGTGGGAAGGGATTCACTTGCTCAGATAAACTGAAGATACATCAGCGAGTTCACACTGGGGAGAGGCCATTCACCTGCTCAAACTGTGGGAAGGGATTCACTCAGTCATCTAAACTGAAGGAACATCAGCAATTTCACAGTGGGGAGAGGCCGTTCATCTGCTCAGACTGCGGGAAGGGATTCACTCGGTCATCCGAACTGCTGGTACACAAGTCAGTTCACACTGGAGAGAGGCCATTCACCTGCTCAGACTGTGGGAAAGGATTCACTTGCTCAGATAAACTGAAGATACATCAGCAATTTCACACTGGGGAGAGGCCTTTCACCTGCTCAGACTGTGGGAAGGGATTCACTTGCTCAGATAAACTGAAGATACATCAGTGAGTTCACACTGGGGAGAGGCCATTCACCTGCTCAAACTGTGGGAAGGGATTCACTTGCTCAGATAAACTGAAGATACATCAGCGAGTTCACACTGGGGAGAGGCCATTCACCTGCTCAAACTGTGGGAAGGGATTCACTCAGTCATCTAAACTGAAGGAACATCAGCAATTTCACAGTGGGGAGAGGCCGTTCATCTGCTCAGACTGCGGGAAGGGATTCACTCGGTCATCCGAACTGCTGGTACACAAGTCAGTTCACACTGGAGAGAGGCCGTTCACCTGCTCAGACTGTGGGAAGGGATTCAGTTTGTCATCCCAACTGAAGGTACATCTCCGAGTTCACACTGGGGTTTGGCCGTTCATCTGCTCAGACTGTGGGAAAGGATTCACTCAGTTATCAAAACTGAAGGTACATCACCGAGTTCACACTGGGGAGAGGCCATTCACCTGCTCCGACTGTGGGAAGGGATTCTCTCAGTCATCCCAACTGAAGGTACATCAGCGAGTTCACACTGGAGAGAGGCCGATTGCCTGCTCAGACTGTGGGAAGGGATTCACTCAGTCATCTATTCTGAAGGTACACCAGCGAGTTCACACTGGAGAGAGGCTGTTCACCTGCTCAGACTGTAGGAAGGGATTCACTTGCTTATCTAATCTGAAAGGACATCAGAGAGTTCACACTGGTGAGAGGCCATTCACGTGCTCAGACTGTGGGACGGGATTCATTCTGTCACACGAACAACTGGTACACAAGTCAGTTCACACTGGGGAGTGGCTGTTCACCTGCTCAGACTGTGGGAAGGGATTCTCTCAATCATCCCAACTGAAGGTACATCAGAGAGTTCACACTGGAGAGAGGCCTTTCACCTGCTCAGACTGTGGGAAGGGATTCACTTTGTCATCCCAACTGAAGGTACATCAGCGAGTTCACACTGGAGAGAGGCTGTTCACCTGCTCAGACTCTGGGAAGGGATTCACTTGCTTATCTAATCTGAAAGGACATCAGAGAGTTCACACTGGTGAGAGGCCATTCACATGCTCAGACTGTGGGAAGGGATTCATTCTGTCACACAAACTACTGGTACACAAGTCAGTTCACACTGGGGAGTGGCCGTTCAGCTGCTCAGACTGTGGGAAGGGATTCACTCAGTCATCTATTCTGAAGTTACATCAGCGAGTTCACACTGGGGAGTGGCCGTTCACCTGCTCAGACCGTGGGAAGGGATTCACTCAGTCATCTATTCTGAAGTTACATCAGCGAGTTCACACTGGGGAGCGGCCGTTCACCTGCTCAGACCGTGGGAAGGGATTCACTCAGTCATCTATTCTGAAGTTACATCAGCGAGTTCACACTGGGGAGTGGCCGTTCACCTGCTCAGACCGTGGGAAGGGATTCACTCAGTCATCTATTCTGAAGTTACATCAGCGAGTTCACACTGGGGAGTGGCCGTTCACCTGCTCAGACTGTGGGAAGGGATTCACTCGGTCATCTCAACTACAGAGACACCAGCGAGTTCACACTGAGTAGAGGCCGATCAACTGGTCAGTCTTTGGGAAAAGTTTCTGTCAGCCAAATCAACCAAAATGTGCATCAGCGAGTTCACACTGGGGAGTGGCCGTTCACCTGCAGTGAATGTGGGAAGTGATTCACTAAGTAATCTAAGCGTATGTAACTCTCGCTTCAGCTAGCAGCTTAATATAGCTTAATTTGGCCCCCCCAGCCCGGCCAAACTTAAGAAATCTCTTTTGGGTGGATGCTGTGTGATGTGTCCCCTGTTTCAAATCAGTACCCTGAAATTACAAACAGTACACAATATGTGATTAAACAATTGAGATTTATAATTCTTACTTTGACTATAGGGTTAGTAAAGGCAACAAAAAGAAAGAAAAAGAGCCCACTCTCTCCATTCGCGTCTTCTCATCTCTCCCCAGCAAAAAACCATGAAAATCTCTCTTCCAGACTCAGAAGAAGGAACATTTCTCTCATTGGATAGACCCGCACTCCAAATCCCTGTTTTCTCCAGTCGTAACCTAAACATTGTTATACTTGTGACAGACCACCGGGTTCACACTGGGGAGAAAGTTTCAATGAGCTGCATGCTGGATATTTGTCCATCACAGTTGCTGAATGCAATTTCGAGAGTGACTGTCGGTGATGAAATCTGCAATTATTGCTGCTGCTCACCACACCCAGGTCTGCACCCTGGTCACTGGGCATGGGAGGAGTTTCTTCTGCTGCATATTCACCTTTAATGGGACTGGAGTTTAATATTCTGGATCTGAGACAAGTAAATCAGTTCTATTTTAAACTCTGTCTCCGGTACTTAGTGAATCTTTAACACACCTCGTGCACAGTAGAGGGTCAACTCAGGCCGGCTGGCCCCTGCCAGTGATTCTGTTCCAGGACAGTCCTTTTAAATCCTCCCCTGTTGTTCCCCTCTCGCTCTCCCTGTGGTGATGGGTTCCAAACCGTCACCATCCTGTGGATGAAGAGGTTTCCCTGAATTCTCTGCAGACTGAAGAAATTGAGCTGACTGCAGTTCTGTCTGAGATGTTCTTCGCCCCTGAAATCTCTGGGCTGAGGAAGAATGAATTTGGGAGTTACCCTCCTTATTCACGGCTCATTTCCAGATTATGGGTCGTTTTCCCTGCTTCTAAAGTGTTGTTGAAAACACCGCTGTCCTCTAAAGACTGAAAGCAGAATGGGAAACCATCCGTTGGATGTCCAACGGAGCGGGGTCAGAAACCAGAGGCGGGTCTGCACAGGGCAGAGTTTGGGGCTCTGGACGATGGTCGGGGTAAGAACGTACGATGAGGAGAAGGGAATCAGCAGCGGGGCGTGGCAACGAATGACAGAGTAGCAACATTTGGAAGCTGATTGACAGAGAAAATATTTCGGTTGTCTGACTGATGACACAAACAATGCCTGTGGTGAGGTGCTCCACTGGTTGAGGAACGTATGTGTGTTTGGAATGGTTTTATCTATTGGGGGAGTTGTTCCTGCTTGTTTATCCTGTAATATTATATCTGAATGGTTATTATGGATTGTCCTATCTGAAATAATGTATTGATTATAAAACATATAGAATAGTACAGCACATTACAGGCCCTTCGGCCCACAATGTTGTGCTGACCCTCAAACCCTGCCTCCCATATAGCCTCCCACCTTAAATTCCTCCATATGCCTGTCTAGTAGTCTCTTAAATTTCACTAGTATATCTGCCTCCACCACTGACTCGGGCAGTGCATTCCACGCACCAACCACTCTCTGAGTGAAAAACCTTCCTCTAATATCCCCCTTGAACTTCCCTACCCTTACCATAAAGCCATGTCCTCTTGTACTGAGCAGTGGTGCCCTGGGGAAGAGGCGCTGGCTGTCCACTCTGTCTATTCCTCTTAATGTCTTATACTCACCTATCATGTCTCCTCTCATCCTCCTTCTCTCCAAAGAGTAAAGCCCTAGCTCCCTTAATCTCTGATCATAATCCATACTCTCTAAACCAGGCAGCATCCTGGTAAATCTCCTCTGTACCCTTTCCAATGCTTCCACATCCTTCCTATAGTGAGGTGACCAGAACTGGACACAGTACTCCAAGTGTGGCCTAACTAGAGTTTATAGAGCTGCATCATTACATCGCGTCTCTTAAACTCTATCCCTCGACTTATGAAAGCTAACACCCCATAAGCTTTCTTAACTACCCTATCTACCTGTGAGGCAACCTTCAGGGATCTGTGGACACGTACCCCCAGATCCCTCTGCTCCTCCACACTACCAAGTATCCTGCCATTTACTTGGAGTTTATCAGATAAATTGTAATATTTTGACTCTAAAACTGGATCAGGCTTGAATTTATGGTGCCTTTATGAAGTAATGGAGGGCATTTATGAGTTTGTATTTTAAAGCAAGATTTTGGTGAATGATTAATTAATTAATTAGGTCACGAGTTCAAGGAACCCTTCGGGCGAAATGCTCTTAATATGATCAAATTCACCCTGACATTAGAGAAGGTGACATTAATGTTACCCTGACATTAAAGTCAGATGTGTAATTTGAGAGCAAGAGAGAAGAATTGGACAAAATTGATTTGAAAAGAACACGGGCAGGGATGAAAACAGAATAGCAATGGCTGGAATTTCTGGGAGCAATTCGGAAGGCACAGGGTATATACACATCACAAAGAGCAAATAGTATTCTAAAGGTAAGGTGACAAAACCGTGGCTGATAAGAGAAACCAAAGACAACGTAAAAACCAAGGGGAGGGCACAGAGCAAAAGTTATTTGGAAGTTAGAGAATTGGGAAGCTTTTAAAAACAAACAATGCAACCAAAATAATTAAGAAGGAAAAGATGGAATACATAGATGAGCTAGCCCGCAATATTAAAGAGGATACCAAATTTTTCTTCAGGTACATATATTGTAAAAGAGAGGCTGAAGTGGATATCGGACCACTGAAAAATGAGGCTGGACAGGTAGTAATGGGGTGGGGGTGCAAGGTGATGGCAGATGAACTGAATAAGTCTTGTACATCACCCTTATCTCTCGAAGACACTGGCAGGAATACGGAAGTCCCAGATGTCAGTGGTCAGAATGTGTAAAGTTACGTTACACGGGAGAAGGTTCTTTGGGAAACAGAGATGGTCTAAAGGTAAATAGGTCACCTGGACCAGATGGTATACACCCCAGAGATCTGAAAGAGGTGGCTGAAGTGATGTGGAGGCATTGGCAATGATCCTTCGAGAATCGTTAAGGAAATAAAATCCAAAGAAGATTTTTCCTTCACTGCTCCCCCTCTCCCAGTTTCACCCATCACCTACCACGTCTTCCACCCCTCCAACCCCCACACTTCTTCCTCTGACGTCTCATCTTCTTTGTTCCCAGTCCTGATGAAGGGTCTCGGCCCGAAACGTCGACTGTTTACTATTTCCCATATATGCTGCCTGGCCTCCTAGCTTACTCCAGCATTTTGTGTATGTGTTGCTTGGATTTCCAGCATCCACAGATTCTCTCCTGTTTTTGATAAAAGCAAAAGCGGGGTCACGTAATATAGCAAGAAAACAGTGGGAAGTGAGAGGATTGGAAATCTTTCACATAACCAACAGGAGTCAACAAAAAAAAAACACACACACACACACAGGAGAGACATGATGAAAATTATAATCTCATCTTCATCCAACTAACCACGCGTCGTTCTGTTGATTATATGATCACCAGTGGTTGGAGAGAGTGACACTCACCCGCCGTTATGTGGAGACAAAGAACGAGAGCTGCGAAGGGCAGTCCCGACATCCCGAGAGAGCAGCGCCGATCTCTGTTACACTCGGAGACTGAGCCGCACTTCCTGGTTTGCGGGTCAGATATCTGGATTCTGACGTCACAAGCAGCAGCCCTAATTGGATCAGGCCCAATGAGAGAATCTGTACTTTGCTCAAATCTACATCAAATCCTGTGTGCTGTTCTACAGCTATCTTCTGTGGTTTTGCATCAGATAATATTGTCAAAGAGAGTTTCTCTTGCCCACCGACATGAAGAGAGAATGAGAGAGTAAAGTGACCGTTATCCACGCGATCCCGAGAGAGCGGAGCCTGTCTCTGTCACATTCGGGCACGTCAGCGGCTGCATTCCATCAGGTGATAGAAACATAGAAACAGAGAAAGCCCACAGCACAATAAAGGCCCTTCGGCCCACAAAGGGAGAGATTTGGTATGGGTATGTCACCAAAACCTGGGAAATGTACGCACATGCAAGGCGGAGAGTATTCTGACTGTTTCCATCACCGTCTGGTGTGCAGGCTGCAATGCACAGGATCGACACAGATTGCAGAGGCTTGTGTACAACAATCACATTCATCACAGTGCAAGCCTCTTCATAATCGAGAAAATCTTCAAAAGGTGGTTCCTCGGGAATACCAGGTCCACAATTAAGGGCGAACACCGTCAGGTATATGCTCTTGTCTCATTACAACCATTCGGGATATACACACTTCCTATTAGTACAATACGGAATATGCTTTTTCCCATTACTACCATCCGGAATATACTCTTGTCTCATTACTACCATCCGGAATATACTCTTGTCTCATTACTACCATCCACGATATTTTCTTATTTCCTTACCACCATCCGGAAGTAGTTACATGACCCTTAAGACCCACGCTCAGAGATTTACCAAAATCTTCTGGAATCAGATTTCTGAACGGTCCATGGACCCATGAAAGCGACCTCAAAATTCATTTTTTATTTGTTACTTAATTTACTTTTCCTTTAGTTAATTAATTTGTTCATTCATTTGTTTGTTCACTTACCGAAATATTTTGTATATTTTATGCACATATTACTTATTCATGCACTGAGGACGCGTTGCGCCACCTGGCGGTTATGACAGCAGTGATGGGACTTTTTCTCTGAATTGGCCAGCCAGATGAAGAAGGATTCTCCATTGTTGGAACGGCCATTGCTGGTGAATTGTTAGAGTGGTCCGGCTTTTGTGAAAGAAGCTTAGGCGAGAACACGCTTGGACAAACACAGCCGCATGCTCGAAGTAAGGAATGAAGTTTCAAGTAAGGTGATTTTTTTTTTAATTATTACATAGCTAGTGCGCTGAGAATAGATGCGGAGTCAGTGTCATGTGTGAGATTTAGGGAAACTGAGATACCGCCTCTATCCCGCATAAATACATCTGCACAACGTGTATCGGGTGCAGCTCCTGAGGGAGCATGTTAAGGAACGGGAGCTGCTGTTCCATGAGCTTCGATTCACACGGGACAATGAGGAGGTGATAGGAAGAAGCTACAGGGAGGGAGCCACCCCGAGATGAAGGGGGCAGTATCACGGGTAACCGGCAGGAGAGGCAAAGGAGATAGACAGTCGCAGCAGTGCCCCCTTGTGGCCGGACCCCTCAATAATAGGCGTGCCACTTCAGATGCATTTGGTGGGTTGCCGGTTGTGGAGATTACCAGGAGGAAGGTACTGAGACCGGCTCTGTGGCCCAGAAGGGGATGCTGAAAGGGGAGTGTAATAGCGATTGGGGATCCTCAATTAGAGGATGAGAACGCATATTCGGTGGACATGGAAGAGACACCCAGCTACGCTCCGAATCCATGGTTTATCATGAAGGAGTCGCCGCTGCTCTGTTCTTATCTGATGCAGCCTATCGGTCTGCCTGGTGGACTGAGAACCCTTCGGGCTGGAGCGCGACATTCAGAGTGTGGCGGGTCTCTGGCGGAATTCCGCCGCTCACTTCCAGGTGCAGTACTTGCATTGCTGGGAGTCATGTGCGATGAGCCGTTAAAGTTCATGTGGAGTTCGTATGACCACCGGTGCCTGTAGAGAATTCGAGTGTTTTTGTGCATAATTGGCAGAAGACTGCGGCGATACCAGCTCAGAAAATGTACATCTTGTAGATTTGTGCCCTGCTGGAAATTGTTGCTGCATATAGAACGTAGAACACAGAATAGTACAGGAAGTACACTTCGGCCTGCAATGTTGTGCCGACCCTCAAACCCTGCCTCCCATGTAACCCCCACCTTAAATTCCTCCATATACCTGTCTAGTAGCATCTTAAATTTCACTAGTGTATCTGCCTCCACCACTGTCTCAGGCAATGCATTCCACGCACCAACCACTCTCTGAGTGAAAATCCTTCCTCTAATATCCCCCTTGAACTTCCCTCCCCGTACCTTAAAGCCATGTCCTCTTGTACTGAGCAGTGGTGCCCTGGGGAAGAGGCGCTGGCTGCCCACTCTATCGCCAGTGGCATTTTAATTATTATACACGGTCTGTGCAATGTTTTCGAATCAGACAGGGCGAGGTTGAGGAGACAGAAAAGATCCTGGAGACAGAAGGAGACGAGGTGCGAGATCAGACTGCAAGGTTTGAGCGGCACAGGGACCGTGTGACCATTGCTCCCAGTCTGACCTCGTCTCCGCATTCCGACACTGCCCCCTTGTGGTGACACTGTGCCGCCTGCTTTCTGTGCCGTTGCTCTTTCAACTTTGCCAATGGAAGTCCGGCCGTCACTGTATTGCCACCGGCGTCAGTTACCACAATGTGCAGTTGTGCCTCTTCTTTTGTCATGCCCAGTCACTGAAATTCTTGGGTGAAGCTGCCTGATACAGAAATACCCTTCTGATATGTAGGAAACTATATTTGGACTGTAAATGAGAGACACTTCTGCATTATCGCGTCTTTAACTTGCTTCTGCAAACGGGAGGCATGTCTTTCGCTTGTTCGTTGTTGTTTGTTAGAGCTGATCCTCAAGAGAACAATTTGCAACAACAGCCGCTGTTCCCGGTGATACACTGAACACAATCTACTTTGCAGAAATAGTGATTAAGCGGCATTTTGTTTCGTTCATGCTGGTATTCGGGAGGATTTTTTCGGCAATGTGGAGAACACGGGTATTTTGGCTTGACACTCCAGCATCTCTGAAGACAAGTATCATGGCGGTTTTAGCACAAGTAGGTAAACCTGGGGAGGTTGGAGCGAGAGGGTGAAGTGGAGATCTGGAAGAGATAAAGTGCTGAGAAGTGGCAATATAATAGGAAAGGAAATAAGACCATGGGAGAAAGGGAAGGGAAAGGAGAACCGGATGGAGGCGATGGGCAGGGAGGGAGATAAAGTGAGAGAAGGAAAAGGGAACGGGGAATGTCAGAGGGGAGCCGAGCAGAGAAGTGACAGAAATGGACCAAGTGAAGTTGAGGACAGGTGGAAGCTCGAGGCAAAGCTGATGAAATTGATATTTTATAAGGAGTTTCAAGACACTCGAAAACTTCCACAGATATATAGCGTGGTGAGGATTCTGACAGGCTGCAGTGCCATATCGGGGGTGGTGAAGGGGTGATTGCAAACTGCGGAGGGTCGTAAGAAGGTACAGGAGGTTGTAAAATCATCATGGACACCAGCCTCCGCAGTCTCCAAGATATTATCAAGCAGCGGTGCCGCAGAAAGGGGGCGTCCATCGGAAAGGAAACCCGGCACCCAAGGCATCCCCTCCTCTCACTGCTGCCATCTGTTAGGAGGGACAGAAGCCTGACGTCACACCCTCAACTCTTCAGGAACAGATTCTTCCTCTCGACAATACGGTTACTAATTGGACCTTGCACCCATGAACATTACCTCACTTTTTGCATTAATTTTAATTTAAATATTTTATGTATGTTTATATATATATATTCTGCCTGTAATTATTTATCCTCATTTATTTATTCTCTATATTATAATGCATTGCATTGCACTGTTACCGCTAAGATAACTAATCTCACCACATATGCTGGCAGGTTGTTTCTTTTCTGTAATTCTCAAATCAAAACACGTGAGCACCACCTGCAATCTACTTCCGAGCACACACACACACACACACAGACACACACATACACACACACACACACAGACACACACAGACACACACACACACACACAGACACACACACACACACAGACACACAGACACACAAACACACACACACACACACACAGACACACACACAGACAGACACACACACACACACACACACACACACAGACACACATATACACACACACACACACAGACACAGACACAGACACACACACACACGAACACACACAGACTCACACACACACACACACACACACACACACACACACACACACACGCACACACGCACACACACACACACACACACACACACACACACACACAGACTCACACACACACACACACACACACACACACACACACACACACACACACACACACACACACACACACACACACACTGTCTACTCGCTCAAAGTGCGCATCGGCTCTTGTTTTCACCCTCCAGGGTTCCTGTGGTTTAAACCTTCAATAACTGATCCCATTTTTCTATTATAGAGAAATAAGTGGTCTGATTTTTTTGCAGATTTATTTTGTGATGGTCCATTGATGACTTTTGAAGAGTTAATTAGTAAATATTCTCTCTTTCATACACACTTCTTGTAATAGTTTCAGGTTAGACATTTTTTTACAATAATACTTATCTAAGTTTCCATATTTGCACGAATATGATTTGCTGGATACTATTTTGAAAATGAATCCTTTAGCAAGAGGTTCTATTGCAGAATTGGCAATATTCTTGCCAATTATATTGTTGGCAAGAAGTGCTATTTTATTAAAATGAAAAGACACCTCTGTCCTTACATTAATTCAGTGGCTTTCTCAAGTGATGTTATGTCTCAGTTTGAAAAAAAATCAGAAGTAGAACTTTTGATCCTCAATTTGATTTTGAGAGAGGATGGGGCTCTTTTGCCAAATATTATCATTTAATTTGAATTATTTTATATGCTTTCTTTCCAATTTTATTTAAAATAAACATGAATTGGCGGTTGATGATTTATTTTTTATGTATATGGACGATTGTAAGTCGTATTGCTCCGGGAGATGATTCCTAATGTTTTCGTTTTCTTCTTTTTTTCTTTTTTCTTTCTCTTTTAATTAGTCGGGTTCTCTTTTTTCCTTCTTTTCTTTATATAAGATTTGTTCATTTTCATATATTATCCTTTTTGATAAGTTTTTTTCTTCAGCTTTATTAATTGTTGAAGCTCTGAATCATTTTATAGCTGCAGAAGATTATGTATCAATAAAAAGATTTTAAAAATGAAAATGAATATATTTCATTACAGTAATTAATTTCCTGGTTTATTGATTTGTTTCAGCCTGTTTCTTTGCTGCAAATCACAAAACAAAACAGGTGAGCTCTACCTGCAGTCTGTTTCTGAGCCACCTGGAACCTCCTGTACACACCAAACACCGCGCCCTGTTACTGAGCTTAATTACCCTCCCTCCTCTGACTCCATCTTGCATTACACACAGACACCCACAGTGCCTTCTCGCTCAAAGTGCGCATCTGCTCTCCTTTTCACCCTCCAGGGGTCCCATGCTTTACCTGGTTTTACTGTCAGTTTGCTTATGTACCAGCCCTTGTTACCTCTGTCCATCACCTCCCAACCTCTGCCGCGATCTCCACGCTTACACTTCTGACGTCACTCCCATCTTCCAATCAGCCGCGCTTAACTGGACACCTCTGTCACGGGTCAGGTCCCATCGCACCCCCCACGCTCTACTCTTTATATAAATATCTCCCTCTTCATCATTCAGAAGATGACAGTGGAGGATTCTTTGATACATTTTCTTACATCATATCCACTCTCTGACCGTCGCAACTGCCCATCAAAGCCTGTCACCTCGATCCGCTTCTCAGCCACCAGAACTTGGTAAAGTGGCTCACTGCCCTCCGGGTGTTCAGTATCGCTGCAGGGTCTCGACACGACCCGTTGACAGTCCATCTCCCTCCGCGGGTATTGCGTCACCGCTGCCTTCCCTCGCAAAGGCAAACCTGTTGCTCCAGACGTTCAGGATTTTCGCGCTCTCTCTCCTGACCTTTCCATTAATAGATCTTGTTCGTGACCCGCTGTACTCTTAGTTACTCTTCCCTCAGCAACACGCCGCTGCAGATTCCAAAATCCAGATATGAAACTACCCTCGCCTGACTTCTCCATTTCTCCTCTTCCGCTTTCATGAAATAGCGAAGTCTCCCTCACGGCGCTCTGAAGTAACTTCGGTAAAAAAATAAGGAATTGGAGAGGAGGACAACAAAAGGATCCACACACTCCATTGTCAGACCTTGTGAAACCTCCTGTTGCAGAGGCTCAGATACAAGAGTCGTGCTTATAAACCGATGTCAATTTCCTTTAGACACTGCTTTCCCTGTGCACCTGTTCCCTCACAAAGTTCCGCCTTCCCCACAAGTAGAAAACAATATACGCCAACCTCCTCAGCTATTTACCTTCTTCCTCATTTTACTTCTGTGCGCCCTTTTGCAAAGAACCGAATTTTAACCCTTGACAATATTTTCTAAACATTCACAATTGAAAAGCTGGCTTTTGTTGAAGGCAGCACAGATTATATAGATTGTGATTCTTTAGAACTTTAGCTGTGGGGAGATATTTTTTTCAGTGTGGTCTCTCTCAAACTGGAACATGGAAACTCTCAGAGTAAACACGTTCTGGTTCACATCCAAGAGTCGTGCTTATAAATAAATGTTTTCTCTCCACACCTGCTCTCCCACAAGTACAAAACAATATTCGCCAACTTCCTCTGCCAATTGTTTTCTTCCTCAATTTACCTCCGTGAGCTCGTTTGCAAAGCACAGCATTTTAACCCTTCACCATCTTTTCTAAATATTGTTATTTGCAAAGCTGCCTTTTGTCGAAGGCAAGCGCAGATTACACAGATTGGGCATCTCAGAACTGTGGCTGTAGCGGAATTGTTTTTGTTTCAGTGTGGTGTCTCTCAAACTGGAGCAGAGAAACTCCACGTAAACGATTTCTGGATCACGTCTCCAATTCACTTCTGCAAGCTGGCAAAGATATGGCAGTTACGGTGTCAGTTATCACAGAGTGCAGTCGTGTCCGTCCGTTTCCGATGCCCACCAACTGTAATTCTGAGGCTGCAGTCTGACCGGCCGAGATCTCCTGAAGCAGGGGAACAGGCTCTATCTGCCGACTGGCCGACCTGCGTTCACTTTGGAAATGTAAGTGCGTTAACCTCAACAGTCCGCCCGATATCCTTTATGGATTAAAGTAAGTCATTAATGAAATTGCAACTGGTATAAACGTGTTTCTGGGAACAATTAACTGATGAGTATTTGTGAGCTGCAGTTAGGATTTGCCAATGATGACGTCACCATAGTGAACCACGTGGTGACTTGCGGGGACTTGGTTGGACAAGAGCACAGATGTACAGCTCCTGATTGCACTGCAGACAGGGTTCACGGCCCTCAGCACAGGGAGTCAGTCAGAAAGAAGGAATAAGTTCCTTAGACCGTCTGTTGCCAATCTTTTTTCTTTTAATTTCTGACGAAGAGATAGTGGGTTTGAAATTCAGACGATATTCAGGTCGGATAGTTTGAAAGAACTTTGGACACTAAGGGGAGAGGTTGGAAAATGGCATCAAAGCTTCTGGCCAATCCGGAACTTCTGGCGTGGGTTTTGAGTGATGGGTTAGTGAGGGTGCGGGGGAAATGGTGATCTGAAGTTTCTATTCAATATGATCTGAAAATGGCCAGTTAACTGCAACCAGCTGCGCTATGGTGGAGCATCTGAGTTGAATAGGATTTAACATGTTTTCTGATGCAAAATATATAATCCAGGACAGAGTCAATTGGTCAGATAGCAACCATGGACGCGGAAAGGGAAGGCGATTCTAACTCGGAGCCATTTTACCTGAGCGCCCTTGACACATCCACGCACCAGCCGCTTATAATGCATGAGAATAACAGCGTTGAAGAGACACGTGTTCAACAACAAAGGATGCACCTTCTGCAATCCCACCAGACATCCGCGCGTTTATTCAATCACCGACCGAGTGTTGCATTTTGTCAACATTTCAGACACCTCAAACACGTCATCCTGGTATTAATGTTCTACTCACGGTCATGGTCTGGGTGAGAATTTGATAATTCACTGAGTATTGGTCACCACAATGTGTTATTATACTTCCCATGACTCCCTGATTACGCTACATTGTTGTTTATTTCACAAACCCGACCGCTAATTCTGCACTTCCCAGTGCCTGGAAAATCCCTTCTACAAGCCCATGTTTGGACCCCCCACACCCGCACCTCCCGCGCAGTCCAAATGCACCTTGTGCCTCTGTGACCGCGGTGTGCGGTGGAGGGCGAGAAAGTGGTTCCTGGCAACTGCTGGCTGTAGAAACGGGCATCGGGGTGGCCACTCCCGTCAAGGTGGGAAAATGTTCGCCCCTCTTCCTCCCTGATTAGGGAGAGAACCTGTGGAATATCGAATACCGGGTGAAAGGCGAACTCTTCGGGGTAACTGCAAGTCTGTGTCTTTGCTGTTGATCGGTGATCGGTGATCGGTGGGGGTGCCGATGGCATTTTTGCCGGTGGGGGCGGAGAGGGGATGGTTGCGCGCTGCCGCTTATGGGGGGGTGGGGGGGGAGAGCTGGGGGAGGGGGCTTTGGGGTTCTAACATGTAACTCTCGTTCATTCTTTGTGGGCCGTACGGCCTGCAATGCGCTGCAGGTTTTCTGTGTATCAATGTTTCTATATCGCAGGGCAAAGTTGAGAGGGCGAATGTGGGTGGAAGCATGAGGGTGGTGAACCCATGAGGGTGACGTCATTGGATGTAGGAGTCTGGATTGAGGTGAGAGAACTCAGCGGCTTCGATACAAAATGAGTCTCGATCTTCAGTGATATCCCGGAGTGAAGATGTGACACCTGGCAGACATATGGGGGAGTCATGGACAACGGTTGTAAATGTAACCCTCACGCAATCGGCTGGTGTATGTCCCGGGGAAATTCCGTCCACCCACCAAAACGGGCCTCCCGTGTACGTGGATGCTGTGACGTGCACCTGAGCAAAATCTCGCACACACACTATCAAACCGCACACCAGGTACTTTCACAGAATACCCTTTATATATCTTACTAGGACCAAGTGTTAAATAGCGATACAATATATATCAAAGAGAAGAAAGGAAAGAAAAGGTGCCAGAACTTATCAGGGTTCAGTGCACAGTCGTTGGAGCTCAACCAAAGATGACTGCGGTCCGCTATTCGATCCTCTCCGACCTCCACGACCCGCGCGCCTGGGACCACCGGCAGTGATCGACCGCAGCGCCTCCATCACCGTCCGCCTTCTTCCCGATCTCCTCTCTAACTCCCCAAATACCGCGAAACCAGAGCTCGCAGACCCACAAGAAACAATAGCATCTATCCCAATTGCTTAACAAATGAATACAATTCTCATGATCAGTAACTATAACCCAAACAAGCTGCCAAAGAAAGCTCTCTGTCTGTAGTTACATAACAAAGAAGCCATTTTGATTACAAAGAAGCCATTTTGATTAACATACGCAGTGACAGACGAAACCCTCTACATAAATAAAAAGTAAGAGATGTTTTGAGCGGTGGCTTCTTCAACGATGGTTGTCCTTCTCATGTGTGAATTCCCTGTCAACCGTCCTCTTCTATTCACCAGTGATGTCATCTGAGGAAACAATACACAATTCATGTGGATTACCTTTGCAACCAGAAGGAAATAAGGTTGGTGAGACCGAATACGGGCGAGATTTACTTATTCGGCTTCAGACATCGTGCCAATGAGAATTTGTGGACTATTTATCTGTTTCATAAGGCCACAGGCCCATGACAGTTGTTCCTCCGAATACAATGACTTGCTGAATGTCGACTCCTGTCGCCAGTCCCACAGTGTTACGTGTCTCACATCTGTTAATCACCGGGTAATTTGGAATTACCGGACGAAGGGTCTCGGCCCGAAACGTCGACAGTGCTTCTCCCTATAGATGCTGCCTGGCCTGCTGTGTTCCACCAGCACTTTGTGTGTTTAACTATCAACCTCGTCGTCCCAGTGCAGGATTCAGTGAAGTTTAACTGGCAGGTCGTCAAGAATGTAAGTGCAATGGCTTTAAGGTAAGGGGTGGGAAGTTCAAGGGGGATATTAGAGTAAGGTTTTTTACTCAGAGAGTGGTTGGTGCGTGGAATGCACTGCCTGAGTTTGTGGTGGAGGCAGATACGCTAGTGAAATTTAAGAGAGAACTGGACGGGTATATGGAGGAATTTATGGTGGGGGGGTTATATGGGAGGCAGCGTTTGAGGGTCGGTACATTATTGTGGGCCGAAGAGCCTGTACAGTACTGTATTGTTCCATGTTATACGTTCTAAATGCCGAAATAACTCAGTGTGTCAGGCAGCATTAATAGAATTTATTAATCCGTTTACGTTTTGTGCCGAGTCCCTTCTGCTGGGCTGGTCAGCCATTAACAAGTAAGAGACAATGTATGGCGTGAGGAGATCGTGAGAGGGAAATGGTTTGGATCTTTGATCATCGGGTTTACATGGACGAATGAGAGACTCATTCTCTCACCTTGTGCGGTAACATGGACAGTGAGGTTACTGCTCCTCTTGGTTACGCAGTTAGTAACCCGAAACGTGTAACTCCCAACGTTAACCGAGCTCACTGACACAATGGTGAGTTCCTGCCCTGTCTGCAGGAGATTGCTCCAGTTGTATCATGCTTACATACCCCAGGGGACTGACAGAGCAAAGCAAGTTAATGTCTGGTTTGACACAATATTGGACAGAACTGGATGCTCCGGTACAATTCTGACCTTATAACCATATAACAATATAACAACTACAGCACGGAAACGGTCCATCCCGGCCCTTCTAGTCCGTGCCGAACGCTTACTCTCACCTAGTCCCACCTACCTGCACTCAGCCCATAACTCTCCATTCCTTTCCTGTCCATACACCTATCTATTTTTTTGTCATTAAAAAAAAGACACGTATATGGTCCTTCTCCGGTCCATTCATAAAATAAAAAAAAAGATATGTTGATTAGAGTAATAATCCTGGTGGTTCCGGGATATTCTAACCTTCTCTGGTCATCTATACAATGAGGACACATGTTGTTAAATGTACTATCCGATACAAATTAACGCCGTTGACTAACTGTGTACTTACAGTAAACTTGCACGTAGGTCTCTCCAGCGCCACTGCTGAAAGAGTTGCTGGCGATGCACTTGTACGTCCCTGCGTCGTTTCTGTTCACACTGATTATAGTCAGTTTCGCCTTGTCGGGAGATGTAAACATTCTGCCGTTTTCCCGGATGGGTTGGTCATCCTTGAACCATGTCCGTGTCTGAACAGTGCCCGACGCGTCACAACTCAGTGCGATGGTATCGAGGTTTTCCAGGGGAGTGGGATTATTGGTCACCACGGCAACCCCACTCACTGGTTCTGTAAATACAATTAAAATAAAAATGGTTTTAAGCTTGTTTTTATCTACTCCTTCACAGTATTTGTGTGTCTCCAACGCAATATCGTCGCCATTCCTATCTCTCATCCCCATGTGTTTCGATATCAGGTCCGATCGCAGACTGACCGAAATTTACTTTACTTTATTGTCACCAAACAATTGATACTAGAGCGTACAATCATCACAGTGACATTTGTTTCTGCGCTTCGCGCTCCCTGAAGTACAAATCGAATTAAATATAATAAAAAATTAAATTATAAATCATGATTAGAAAATAGTAAAGGGAAAGTAAGGTAGTGCAAATCAGGTCCGGATATTTGGAAGGAACGGCCCAGATCTGGGTCAGGATCCGTTCGGTAGTCTTATCGCAGTTGGAAAGAAGCTGTTCCCAAATCTGGCCGTACGAATCTTCAAAATCCTGAACCTTCTCCCGGAGGGAAGAGGGACAAAAGGTGTGTTGGCAGGGTGGGTCGTGCCCTTGATTATCCTGGTAGCACTGCTCCGAGAACGTGCGGTGTAAAGTGAATCCAAGGATGGAAGATTGGTTTGTGTGATGGCCTGGGCTATGTTCACGATCTTCTGCAGCTTCTTCCGGTCTTGGACAGGACAACGTCCATACCAGATTGTGATGCACCCTAGAAAAATGCTTTCTACGGTGCACCTATAGAAATTAGTGAGGGTTTTAGGGGACATGCCACATTTCTTCAGCTTTCTCAGGAAGTAAAGGCGCTGGTAGGCCTTCTTGGCAGTGGACTCTTCTTGATTAGACCAGGTCAGGTCATTTGTGATATTCACCCCGAGGAACTGAAAGCTTTTGACCTGTTCCACTTGCGCACCACCGATGTAGGTGGGGTTGTGCGGTCCGCTACTCCTTCTGAAGTCAACAACCCATCTCAACATGCCAGAGAGATGGCATCTGCAAACATATATATATTGAGTTTGATGAAAACTTGGCTACGCAATCATGGGTGTACAGTGAGTACAGCAGGGTGTGAGTACACAGCCTTGTGCGGCACTGGTGCTCAGAGTGATTGTAGAGGAGAGCTTGTCCCCTATTTTTACAGCCTGGTTCCTGTCTGTGAGGAAGATGAAGATCGAGGAATCAGTTTATTTGGAATGATTGTATAAAAAGCAGAGCTGTAGCCGATGAAAAGGAGCCTTACATATGAGTCTTTATTCTCCAGCTTTTCTAAGAAGGAATGTAGTGCCAGAGAGATGGCATCTTCCGTTGACCTGTTGCTCCGGTAGGCGAATTGCAAAGCGTCAAGGTTGACCGGTAGGTTATGGTTGATGTGTGCCATAACCAATCGCTCGAAGCACTTCATAACAATTGATGTCAGAGCCACAGGTCGGTAGTCATTCAGGCACGCCACCTCGCTTTTGTTCGGCACCGGGATTATCGTTGCCTTCTTAAAACACGAGGGTATCTTAGACTGAAACAGAGAGCAGTTGAAGATGTCAGCAAACACTCCAGCTAGCTCGCTTGCACAGGCCCGGGGAACCCGTCCCGGGACGCCATCTGGGCCTGTCGCCTTCCTTGGATTTATCTTCAGGAAGGCTCTTCTAACGTCTTCCTCGGTGACGATGAATCTCAATGCCACCAGGTCCAGTTCATCCGGAGGAGGCGGGACCTTCACCCTTCTGTTCGAATCCTGCGTAGAATACGTTAAGTTCGTCAGGAAGAGAGCGCTACAGTTATTGATATTCCCAGCTTTTTCTTTGCGCCCAGTAATCTCATTTAGACCCTGCCATAGCGTACTGACATCCCTCTGGTTAGCCTGGGCTTTCAACTTGGCTCGATATTGCCTCTTGGCGCACTTAATGGCTTTCCGGAGTTCACGCCTGGTTTCCAAGTAGCGATGGTATCTCCGGACCTAAAAGCCGCAGCTCTAGCCTTCAAAAGGGACTGGACCTCATAATCCATCCAGGGTTTCCGGTTAGGGAATACCCGAATCTTCTTGCGAGACGCACAGTCCTCTGTGTATTTCCAGATAAAGTCCATGACAGCTGAGGCATACTCATCGAGGTTAGTTGCCGAGTCCTTGAATACTAACCAGTCTACCGAATTAAATCAGTCACAGAGGACCTCATTCGTTTCCTCTGCTCAACGCGACACCACTTTTGACACCGTGACCTCCCGCTTCAGTTTCTGTTAGTAAGCCGGGAGGAGGAGTACGGCCTGATGGTCCGATTTTCCGAAGTGAGCTCGTTGGACGGAACGGTCGGCATCCTTGACTGCTGTGTAGCAGTGGTCGAGTATATTCGGGCCTCTAGTGGAGCATGAGACATGTTGGCATAACTTTGGCAGCCCTTTTCCGAAGGGGGACTAATCCATCAGAGGGTCCTGCATCCCAAAGTTTGATTCATATTCATGTGTTGTCAACCGTCGCCGTTTCTGTCGCAAGAGGAAATCCTGCGGCTCAATTTCATATCTTCCCCCTTTTCAGTTAATTCAGCGATTCAGAAAACTGGGCTGCACTCTCCACCGCTGCCCAGACCTTGAATCACACTGGTGTTTATGCTTGCAGAGTCTCCAAGAGGGAAACAGGGAGATACATTGGATCAGTAAGGGCCCCTCACACACACATCTGTCATCTAAAACTGGCGTTGGAGTTGACAGTGAATAGAGGTTTGAATCCGTTGTCGGATAAGTACTCCTCCAATCAAAGCGTTCCGGACTTCCGCCGCCTCCTGTGAACACGAAACGAGGTCAAACCCACATGAAACCGCGGGCAGTATGTCATCAACCTTCTGTTGAAATTCATTGCATGACAGATACACATTTTCGGACAACGTGCTCATATCTTCCGAGAAAAAGACATGCTCAGGATATGTGTTGCGCAATTTTGGAAACTGCATCAGCTTTCTCTGACCAGAAAGGCAACGGTCTGCAAGCTATAGAGCTCACAGCTAAAGCTAGAGAGCTTCAGATAGAGTTCTTATAGATAGCGGGGTCAGGGGATATGGGGAGAGGGCAGGAACGGGGTACTGTTTGTGTATGATCAGCCATGATCACAGTGAATGGCGGTGCTGGCTAGAAGGGCCGAATGGCCTACTCCTGCACCTATTGTCTTTTGTCTATAAAATCTGGTATTTCAACATTTCTGCTACTGATCTCAACGTGCATAACTAGTGCAAATCAGTAATTGGTTCTGCAAATATACTGTTAGGGTCAGACAAGACTGATTTATCCTAACAAATATTCCAGCTGAGCTAGCTGCATTCACCCGCTGTTATTTTAATTTTATCCCCCCGGACGGCGACATCTGCGCCAGGTGCGTCCTTCCGGATCGCGTTAGAGAACTGGAGATGCAGCTCGATGACCATCGTCTGGTCGGAGAAAGTGAGGAGGTGATAGAGAGGAGATATAGACGGGTAGTCACACCGGGATCTGGGGGGACAGATAAGTGCGTAACTGTCAGGACAGGGATGGGCAAGAGGCAGATGCTGGTGAGTACCCCAGTGGCTGTCCCCCTTAACGATAAGTACTCATGTTTGAGTACTGTTGGGGGAGACGGCCTACCTGGGTTAAGAAACAGTTGTCGCGCCTCTGGCACAGAGTCTGGCCCTGGGGCTCAGAAGGGTAGGGAAAGGAAGAAGGCAGCGGTGACTGTGGACTATTTAGTTGGGGGTTCAGACGGGCAAATCTGTGAGCGCAGGAAAGAAACTCGGGTGGTAGTTTGCCTCCCAGGTGCCAGGGTCTGGACTGATCCAGATCCTGTCCACAATATCCTGAAGTAATAAAGTGTCCAACCAGAGGTCGTGTTACATATTGGTACCAAGGACACAGGGAGGAAAAGGGTCGAGGTCCTGTAAACAGACTACAGGAAGTTCGGGAAGATGTTGAGTGACTGGTCCTCAAACGTAGTAATCTCGGGGTAGGCGGAAGATAAACGCGAGGTTGAGGGATTGGTGCAGGGACAGGGATTCATCTTTCTAGATCACCGGGACCTCTTTTGGGACAGCTGTGACCGATACAAAAAGGACGGGTTGCGCCTGAGTCCGAGCGGGACCAATATCCTGGCAGGGAGGTTTGCAAAAGGCTATTGGGGAGAGATTAAACTGGAATCGCTGGGGTACGATCCAGATTGAAGAGACGGAGGAAGCTTGGAGAGAGTGCGAAGGGGAAGATGGGCAGGTGATAGAAAAGCGATACGATCAGACCGATGGTTTGAGATGTGTCTGCTTTAACGCAAGAGGCATCATGAACAAATCGGATGAGCTTAGAGCGTGGATCAGCACTTCAAGCTATGATGTCGTGGCCGTTATGGAGACTTGGACGGCTTAGGGGCAGGAATGGTTACTTGCTGTACAGGCTTCAGATGTTTCAGACAGGAGGGAGAGAGGCCACAGAGGTGGGGGCGTGGGACTGCTGATCAGAAATCGTGTCACGGCTGCAGGAAAGGAGGAAGTCATGGAGGGAACACGTGGAAATCTGCAGATGCGGGAAATTCAAACAATACACACAAAATGCTGGTGGAACACAGCAGGCCGGGCAACATCTATAGGAGAAGCACTGTCGACGTTTCGGGCCGAGACCCTTCGTCAGGACTAAGTCATGGAGGAATTGTCTACTGAGTCCCTGTGGGTGGAGGTTAGAGACTCAAAGGGGTTAATAAATCTACTGGGTGTTTTTTTTTATAGACCGCACAATACTAACGGGGTCATAGAGGGGCAGAGAGGGAGACAGATTCTTGAAAGGTGGAACAATAACAGGGTTTTCATCCAGAGAGTTCTGGATTATGGAATGCTCTGCCTCACAAGGCAGTGGAGGTCGATTCTCTGGATACTTTCAGGAAAGAGATCCAAGATCCAAGTTAGATAGAACTCTTAAAGAAAGATAGCAGAGTCAAGGGATATGTGGAGATGGCAGGAACGGGGTACTGATTGTAGATGATCAGCCATGATCACAGTGAATGGCGGTGCTGTGTCGAAGGGCCGAATGGCTTACTCCTGCACCTGTTGTTTATTGTCTATTGTCATGGGAGGAGATTACCTCTGCCCCTATTTCTAAAATGAACCGCCTCACACTTAACCGGGTTGAACTCCATTTGCCACTTCTCAGCCCAGTTTCGCATCGTATCGGTGTCCCGCTGTAACCTCTGACAGCCCTCCATACTATCAACAGCACCCCCAATCTTTGTGTCATCAGAAAATTCACGAATCGAACCCTCCACTTCTCCAACCATGTCATCTTTAACTTTATCAAGCATTGTGTGATTGATATGGCAAATATTTTTAACCTATTCATCTCAGGTGTGGTTAGTACAGTGGAGTTCGGAGATCAGTTGCGGCGTCATCTGTAATAAGTCTGTGGATCTCACTGTCCAACGTCATTCTGGGAAGGTTAATTGGTCATGGTAAATTGTCCCGTGATTAGGTTAAGGTTAGAACATAGAGCACAGAACACAGAAATCTACAGCACATTGCAGTCCCTTCGGCCCGCAATGTAGTTCCGACCATGGAACCAGCTCTGGAAACTGTCTGGAATGTCCCTACTGCATAGCCCTCTGCTATTCTAAGCTCCGCGTACCTCTTTATGTGATAGGAGACTGCACCACGCCAGATGCTGGTAAAGAATGAACAAACACAACATCAGTTTACACGCAGAGAACACCGACATCTTCACAGCCTTTACATAAAAATACAAGTTTATTTTTTGTTGCAGGACTCAATTTCTTGTTAGGTTGACAAACGCGTCAAGTTCCATGCTGAGGGATACAAAGAGCTCAATTCGTTTGCACAATTTAATCCAGGACATGACAACAGATCCACATAACGCCACAAGGCAATTGCATCAGTGTGAAAGCAGAGAAACCCTTTCACCGCTAACGATACCCGCTTCCAATGTTCGCACCAGAAAGCAAGGAAATGGGCATTGAAATATAACTCTTCCAGCAGAGGATGCTCGGTCACCTGAACAAGCTGTGATGCAGACTGTTCTGCTAAACATGTTCAGAGGAATCGGACATCAGATCTGCGGTGACACCACATCCGGGACATATATGTCCTGATGTGAGAACTGTCATCCGCAGGTTAGATGGGCAAATGTTTTAAATGTGTAATTTATAGTTTTATTATTGAGTAATGCACTGCACGCTGCCGTAAAAAAAACAATTAATTTTACGACCTATGCCGGTGATATTAAACCTGATTTTGATTCTATAAGACGATAATATCAGAGAGAATAGGGGCAGATTTCGGCCACTTTGCTTATCGCGCCTGCGCCGCCATTTCATCATGTCTGATCCCATTTTCTTCTGAGCCCGAATCTCCTGCATTCTCCCCGTATCCCTTGGTGACCTGACTAATCAAGAATCTATCAACATCTGCGTCTCCACCGCTGCTTGTGGCAAATACTTCCATGGATTCACCACCTCTTCTGAAGAAAAACCTTTTTAGCTCCGTTCTAAAAGGAGGTCTTTGGATTTTCAAACGGTGTCGTCTTGTCTTTGACTCTCCCACCACAGGAATCATCCTCTCCACATCCACTCTATCGGTGTCCTCTGGCCCTAGACTCCCCCACTATAGGAAACATCCTCTCCACATCCACTCTATCGGTGTCCACTGGTCCTAGACTCCCCCACTATAGGAAACATCCTCTCCACATCCACTCTGTCTGTGTCCTCTGGTCCTAGACACCCCCACTATAGGAAACATCCTCTCCACATCCACTCTGTCTGTGTCCTCTGGTCCTAGACTCCGCCACTATAGGAAACATCCTCTGCACATCCACTCTATCGGTGTCCTCTGGTCCTAGACTCCCCCACTATAGGAAACATCCTCTCCACATCCACTCTATCTGTGTCCTCTGGTCCTAGACTCCCCGACTACAGGAAACATCCTCTCCACATCCACTCTATCTGTGCCCACTGGTCCTAGACTCCCCCACTATAGGAAACATACTCTCCACATCCTCTCTATCTGTGTCCTCGGGTCCTATGGCAAG
The DNA here is from genome assembly GCF_048418815.1 of Hemitrygon akajei. Taxonomy (NCBI): domain Eukaryota; kingdom Metazoa; phylum Chordata; class Chondrichthyes; order Myliobatiformes; family Dasyatidae; genus Hemitrygon; species Hemitrygon akajei. The sequence goes on from NW_027331962.1 coordinate 2,786,794, forward strand.
TCTTTCAATCCCGGAATCATTTTCGTGCACTCCCTTTGAACCCTCTCCAATTTCAGCACATCCATTCTCGGATATAATGTGCCAAAAACTGTTCACAATACTCCAGGTGCGGCCTCACCAGTGCTTCATAAACTTTCAATATTATATGCTTACTTTTATATTCCTGTCCTCTTGAAATTAACATCGCTTTTAACTTCTTCACAACAGCAAAATACTGTCGATGCACAGATCAGAGATAAAACTGCAGAATGCTGTCAATATCCTGGTCACCTCACTACGGAAAGGATGTGGAAGCCATAGAAAGTCGGAGATCGCATGACTCTGTCTCACTTACCAATGACACGCAGAGTGACGGTCGCTGAGATTTGGGAGCCGCTAGTTGGAACCATATTCACACGGTATTCCCCGCTGTCCAGCACTTTCACCGACTTCAGCAGAAGCGACCCGTTGGAGGTGAATAATTCTGCCCGCGATCGGTACTCATTATCTAGAATCTTGGTTTGACCGATCCACTGGGCGATTGTTATCCCTTTAAAAATCCAGCTTCCACTGCTGACGTTGGACGACGGCCGGACTGAAAAAAGCGCATCAGCCCCAGCGGTGACATTTATCTGGCTGTGCTCAACGATAATAGTAAGCTGCTGGGACTCACCTGAGAAAGAGAAAATCATATGAGGGAAAAGCGACAGACGCGGATAACTTGGGAACTGCACTTAACTCAATCTGTACGGATACCCGGGATCTGTTCTTAGCTCAGTAAGGTCGATCATTATAATCTCATCTTCCTTCACTTAACTATGCGTCGTTCTGTTGATTATATGACCACCAGTGGTTGGAGAGAGTGACCCTCACCCGTCGTTATGTGGAGACAAAGAACGAGAGCTGCGAAGGCCAGTCCCGACATCCCGAGAGAGCAGCGCCGATCTCTGTTACACTCGGAGACTGAGCCGCACTTCCTGGTTTGCGGGTCAGATATCTGGATTCTGACGTCACAAGCGGCAGCGCTGATTGGATCAGAGAGTCTGTACTTTGCTCAAATCTACATCAAATCCTGTGTGCTGTTCTACAACGATCTGCTGCTGTGTGGAATCCGATAATGGTCTCAAAGAGAGTTTCTCTCACCCACCGACATGAAGAGAAAGAGAGAGAGTAAAGTGAACGTCATCCACGCGATCCCGAGAGAGCGGCGCCTGTCTCTGTTACATTCGGAGAGTGAGCCTCATTTCCTGGTCTCCATGAGAGATCCCGAGAGCCCGTTATCTGAAAAGCCGGAGCTGACTGGAGCGCAGAGCGAGAAGGCGGAGAATGAACGAACCTAAAACACTGGAAAAGCAGAAGGGTATTCGGCCCTCGATACTCTGGTGTCGGCCTCCACCAGATCACGTGGCATGTTCCTCAAAACTACTTCCCTCCGGGATAGGTAGACTGGCTGAGTGTTGTCTCCGCAATAATCTTGCACACAAGGACAGCAAGACCAAGGATGTGACTGTGAACTCCGCGAAGGAGAAGTCGGGAGATCACACACCAGTCTTCATTGAAGGGTCGGCGGTGGTGAGGGTGAGCAGATTTAAGCTCCTTCTGAGAGAATCTCTGCTTGGCCTCACATAGTCATACATTCACACAGAAAGGCACGTCAGCGGCTGTATTCCATCTGGTGATAGAAACATAGAAACAGAGAAAGCCTACAGCACAATAAAGGACCTTCGGCCCACAAAGCTTGAAGAGATTTGGTATTGGTATGTCACCAAAAACTGGGAAATGTTCGCACATGCAAGGCAGAGAGTATTCTGACTGTTTGCATCACCGTCTGGTGTGCAGGCTGCAATGCACAGGATCGACACAGATTGCAGAGGCTTGTGTACAGCAATCACATTCATCACAGTGCAATCCTCTTCATAATCGAGAAAATCTTCAAAAGATGGTTCCTCAGGAATACCAGGTCCATAATTAAGTGTGATTACCGTCAGGTATATGCTCTTGTCTCATTACAACCATTCGGGATATACACCCTTCCTATTAGTACAATCCGGAATATGCTCTCTTCCCAACAGTACCATCCGGGATATGCTCTCTTCCCATCACTACCATCCGGGGTCTACTCTCGTCTCGTTACTGGGATCCGGGACATGCTCTCGTCTCAGTATATGCTCATTTCCGATTATTATCTTTCGGGAGAAGGGACTGAAGCCCGTAGACCAACGCTTAACGATTTGCAAACCACTTCTGCAATCAAATTTCCGAACGGTTCATGGACCCATTAACACAACCTCACAATTCCTCTTTTATTTGTTTGTTCATTTACTGATTTTGTTTTTGAATATTCATTCGTTCATTCGTTTGTTTAGTTACTTAAATGTTGGCTTTTTACGGTAGCACTGAAGGTCCGCCATCTCAGCTTTGCAACACAGATGTAGCAGGATTCTCCATTGCTGGAACGGCCATTGCTGGAGTGGGACATTCTTAGAGTTGTCTGATTTTGGTTTAACAGTCTTTGACGATAGCAAGTTTGAATAATGCAGGCGAAAGTTCAGGGTCTGTCAGTAAGGAAGATTCTAGTAAGTAGATTTTTTTTCTTTGTTACTACATCGCTAGTGACTTGGATGTATGTCCGGCGATCGTTTGTATGTATCTCGTGTGAGACCAAGGAGTTTCTTGGCATAACTACACCTCTTGCTTTTCATATACTTGTAGAATGCCTTGAAGCTTTCCTTAATCCTGTCAGCCAATGCCTTCGCATGGCCCCTTCTGGCTCTCCAAATTTCACTCTTAAGCTCCTTCCAGCTAGCCTAATAATCTCTGAATCTCTATCATTACCTAGTTTTGTTTTAACCTTTCGTAAGTTCTTCTTTTCTTCTGGACTAGATTCTTCTTCTTTTTCTTTGTAAACCATCCTTTCCATGTCTCATTGGAACGCACCTATGCAGAACCCACGCAAATATCCACTGAACATTTGCCACATTTTCTCCGTACATTTCCTTGAGAACATCTGTTTTCAATTTATGCTTGCAGGTTCCTGCCTGGGAACCTCATATTCCCCGTTACGGCAATTAAATATTGCCCTAATTATCTGTTCTTATCCCTGTCTAATGCTATTGGAAAGGAGATACAATTGTGATCGCTATCTCCAAAACGCGCTCCCACCGAGAGACTTGACACCTGACCAGGTTCATTTCCCAATACCGGATCAAGTACAGCCTCTCCTCTTGTAGGTGTATCTAGATATTGTGTCAGGAAACCTTCCCGGGCACATCGAACAAACTGCACGCCATCGAAACCCCTCACTCTAGGGAGATGCCAATCAATATTTTGGAAATTAAAATCTCCCACCACAACAACCTTTTTATTATTATACCTTTCCAGAATCTGTCTCCCTGTCTGCTCTTCGATGTCTCTGTTACTATTTTGTGGTCTATAAAAAAACACCCAGTAGAGTTATTGACCCTTTTCTATTCCTAGCTTCCACCCACGGAGACTCCGTAGACAATCCTTCCATGACTTCCTCCTTTTCTGCAGCCGTGACACTATCTCTGATCAACAATGCCACGCCCCCACCTCTGTGGCCTCTCTCCCTGTCCTTTCTGAAACATCTAAAGCCCGTCATTTGAAGTAGCCATTCCTGCCCCTGTACCATTCAAGTCTCTGTAATGGCCACAACAACATCGCTCTAAGCTCATCCGCTTTGTTTAAAGTACTCCTCCCATTAAAATAGACACATCCCAAAACATCCTCCCGACTCTATCATCTTCCTTTTGAACTGTCTCCAAGCTTTCTTCATTTGTGAGCCAACCTCCTTTTCCTCCGTCACTTCAGTTCGGTACTCACCTCCAGCAATTCTAGTTTAAATTCTCCCCAACAGCCTTAGCAAACCTCCCCACCTGGATATTCGCTCCCCTGGTATTCCAGTGCAACCCGTCCATTTGTAAAGGTCACACGTGCCCCAAAAGAGCTCCCAAACATCTAGAAATCTGAATCCCTGCACCCTGCTCCAATCCCTCAGCCACGCATTTATCCTCCACCTCATTCTATTCCTGTACTCATTGTCACGTGGCACAGGCAGTAATCCCGAGATTACTACCTTTGTGGTCCTGCCTCTCAACATCCTTACAAATTCGCTGTAGTCTGTTTTCAGGACCTCCTCCATTTTACTACCTATGTCTTTGGTACCAATATATACCACGACCTTTGGCTATTCTCCTCCCTCCTTGAAGATATCGTTGACACGATCAGAAAGAGACATGTTCGGCATAACTTTGTGGGTCGAAGGGCCTGTATCGTGCTGTTGGGTTTCTATGTTTCTGTGTTTCTAAACATCCCGGGCCCTGGGCCGTGGGAGGCAAACTAACATCCGTGTTTCTCTCCTGCGTCCACAGAATCGCCTGTATGAACCCCTAAATACAGAGTCCCCTATCACTGCTGTAGTCCTCTTCCTTTCCATACCCTTCTGAGCCACAGGACCAGACTCTATGTCAGAGGAGCCACCACTGTTAGTTCCCCCATGGAGGCCGTCTCACCAATAGTATACAAAGAGGAGTGCTCATTGCCACATGGGGTACTCTCTGGCCTTTGACTACTGCCATTCCTTCTCCTGACTGTTAGCCATTTATCAGTCTCCCAAAGCAGAGTGACTACCTGCTTATAGCTCCTCTCTATCACCTCCTCGCTCTCCCTGACCAGACGAAGGTCATCGAGCTGCATCTCCAGTTCCCTAACTCGGTCCCTAAGGAGCCGCAGCTCGACGCACCTGGTGCGGATGTTGCCGTCCAGGAGGCTGGGGGACTCCGGAACATCCCACATCTGACACCGAGCACAGAAAACCAGCCTCACACACATACTCTCTGTCTGTATTGTAAACAGATAACCTACCTCGCCTCGACCCTTTATCGCTGAAGCCCCGTTAAGCCAAACTCTACTCTGACGCCCGCTGGATAAATACGCCTTTTTTAAAACTCTTCTTGCTGTGCTCACTGGCCGACCTCAACGCGCCTGCGCAGTCGTGCCCCGTTCAAACCACTGAAGAGAGCAACTTGTCTGCAAAGTATCTGCCCTCAACTATGGGAGTCACGACTTGCAATTCGGCACCCCATCATGCACTGCGCTCTTCTTTGAATGTATGGGCGGCCCATGGCCCCGCCATTCCAGGTACCCCAAGCGAAATAGGGACATCTATGTGGTCATTTCTGGTCTGAACTAAACGAAGACATATTGCCCGCCGTTTGGTCAAACTGCCGTTCTCAATTCATTGATAACTGAACGGCAGCTGAACAGATCTTTACGGTGAGACTGGGATTGGAAAGTATTTTACATGCTCACACAGCATGTATCACCTGTTTTGTTTATGGTTAACTGTGTCATCCTGTTTTTGGGAGTTTTCAAAGTTTATGTCCATTAGATCACTCATGGGCCGCCAGACAGGGAGTCACACACAAAATGCTGGTGGAACACAGCAGGCCAGGCATCATCTTTCGGGAGAAGCACCGTCGACGTAATTCTCCGTAACTTCCGCCACCTCCAACGGGATCCCACGACCAAGCACATCTTTCCCTCCCCCTCTTTCTGCTTTCCGCAGGGATCGCTCCCTACGCGACTCCCTTGTCCCCCCATCCCTCCCCACCGATCTCCCTCCGGGCACTTATCCTTGTAAGCAGAACAAGTGGTACACCTGCCCTTACACTTCCTCCCTCACCACCATTCAGGGCCCCAGACAGTCCTTCCAGGTGAGGCGACACTTCACCTGTGAGTCGGCTGGTGTGGTATATTGCGTCTGGTGATCCCGGTGTGGCCTTTTATATATTGTTGAGACCCGACGCCGACTGGGAGACCGTTTCGCTGACCACCTACGCTCTGTCCGCCAGAGAAAGCGGGATCTCCCAGTGGCCACACATTTTAGTTCCACGTCCCATTCCCATTCTGATATGTCTATCCATGGCCTCCTCTACTGTCAAGATGAAGCCACACTCAGGTTGGAGGAACAACACCTTATATACCGGCCGGGTAGCCTCCAACCTGATGGCATGAACATTGACTTCTCTAACTTCCGTTAAATCCGCTCCTCCCCTTCTTACCCCATCCCTGACATATTTAGTTGTTTTTTTTCTCTCTCTCTGCCCATCACTCTGCCTGTTCTCCATCTCTCTCTGGTGCTCCCCTCCCCCTTTCTTTCTCCCGAGGCCTCCTGTCCCATGATCCTTTCCCTTCTCCAGCTCTGTATCCCTATTGCTAATCACCTTTCCAGCCCTCAGCTTCATCCCACCCCCTCCGGTCTTCTCCTATCATTTCGCATTTCCCTCTCCACTCTTACTTTCAAATCTCTTACTCTCTTTCCTTTCAGTTTGTCCTTACGAAGGGTCTCAGCCCGAAACGTCGACAGTGCTTCTCCCTACAGATGTTGCCTGGCCTGCTGTGTTCCAGAGGCATTTTGTGTGTGTTGCTTGAAATCCCAGCATCTGCAGATTCCCTCGTGTTTGAGTCACAAGGGGAGGTGGTTGTCACAGACATATGCTGTGTTTTTGGGGTACGAGCTCTGTTTTGAGCCCAATGCATTCAACAGCACGTAGGTCATGTGTCGGTCTGGTGGTGGGCTACTCTGCCTCTCCCGCTCTGTTTCGTTGCTGCCTTTTTGCAGTTCAGGTAACTTACGGCAATGCGTTTTGTGCGTTTGTTGCAGACGGACCGGTCTGTCCAAGTATCACTAGCGACACCGACAGCCCCTCCTTGCAGTGCTGGAAGCGAAATCACGAATTGATAAGTGATTACAGACTCACGGCCGATTGCTTAACAAGTGGAATTCCAGTCACCTAACGCCCAATTTTATTGCATATTTCCAGCGAATGAGCCCAGATGTTCCCCCAGCTGAGGGTCCAACAGGAAGAAACAGTTCACCCAACAAGTAAAGCCTGCTTAGTTGTCCAGCTTTGGCGTCATCAACTTGTTACTGGGCAGAAAGGGTCGAATGTTGATTGCAGGGCTCGTTATACTCGTTATGAGCTGAGAACCGTAACATGGTGAAACTTGTCATGGCAGTTAGAAATCCTACAAAATCGTATTTTCCCACCTGAAATCTCATTGTCAGCCCGTGGACTAGCTGGCAGCGCAGTTTGACCTCTGTTCAGAATTAAATATTAACTTTAGGTTTTTCTAATGCTCATAGGGTGCCTTTGAAAGATCAAAGGAATAATCTCCTTCGGTAAACTTTATCCCTGCTAATAAATATCCAGAATCTGTAATCAGGGCGACTTCAGCAAAGTTTCGCAAGCTGATTTATTCCCTTATCGCCTGAGAAATGAACAGACGGGTTAATCTATAACCAATAACCTTGCGATTCAGGGAAGGAGTGGAAGGGCATGTGGAAAGACACAGGAGTATCACAGAAAAAGTTACGGCCAAAATACTTCACAGTCAGTTTGACTGCTATACCATTTCTCGCCTTGGGAGACGGCGGTGTAGAGAGTTAAAAGATCAAGTTTAGAGTCGAGAAACTTCAATGTCGTCAGAATATGGGATTGCCATATTCGAAACAAGGGCAATGAATTGTGGCACAAATCAGCACAAAGGGGTATAAATCTCTAGCAATGTTTTTTTTATTCTGCGCTACTTTATCAAAGTTTTGCAAGTTGTTTCATTTGATCCTGTCGCCTCGGTCTGGAAATTAGGATTCACGAGACAGTAATGTTAGAACCGGCATGGAGAATATGAGCCGACTGCCCCACCTCCATGTTGTGTGACTTTGTAGTTTAATGGCTGACGTCATGCGGTTCTGTGATGGTTCTCTCAAAGGGCTTTAACCTGCGTGTTTCATTGGTTAACAATCTACTCTATGGAAAAACATTTACTTACAGGAAAAATAATCGGACGCAGAGCATCGCTGTAAAGGTAATGGCCAGAACTCTTCACAATTAGTTGGCCGGCAATAAAATGTCTCGCCTTGGGAGATGCCGGTGCAGAGAGTTAAGAGAACAAGTTTAGAGTTGAGAAACTTCAATGTCGTCAAAATACGGGATTGTTCAGCACACATTGGAGACTGTGTAAACAGTTTAGATAGATGGATCGATAAATAGGGTGAGATAGATAGATTGAGAGAGATGGAGAAAGAACGAGACAGAGACCGAGGGAGGATTAGGGTTAGTATTAGTGATAGTGATCCTGTCCTATATGAGTGTTAGTGTGTGTGTATATATATATGTGTGTGTGTGTGTGTGTGTGTGTGTGTGTGTGTGTGTGTGTGTGTGTGTGTGTGTGTGTGTGTGTGTGTGTGTGTGTGTGTGTATGTGTGTGTATATATATCTCATGAGCGAATTTGCGGCGAAAAAAACGAGGCTCGGCGTGTTTGCGACTGACTAATCGAATCACGATTCATTAGCAGGAGAGAATGACGGTAAAGTAGGGTCACGTGGAGCGGCCGTTGTATGAGTGAACCATTGTAGGAGTGGGAACTTGAGGCTTTGGCTGAAGACCTTCGGCGAGGAGGCACAGGTAAGTAGCCGGTGGTTGAATTAAAAAGTCGCTGAATTACAGCGAATTACATAAAGAAGGGATGGTGCACGATCGCTGATCTGGTGTGGCTGCATGATGTGGGAGCTGGCGGACCCCGGTGTGGTTCCTGGTGACCACGTCTGCTAAGTGTTGGCTGCTCGAGGAACTCGGGCTTAGGGTTGATGACCTGGAATCTGAGCTTCAAACACCGCGGCACATCGGGGAGGAGGGGGGGGGGGGGTGGGGGTTACCTGGATTCTCTGTTTCAGGAGGTAGTCACTCACATTAGATTAGCTGCCTCACATTAGGTCTGTGCTCAGGGAGAAGAGGTTGTGACTGCGAGTGAGGCGGGAAGTGGGACCCACGGGACAGTGCTGGAGGAGCCTCAGGCCTTGAGCTTGTCCAACAGGCCTGAGATACTTGTTCCCTGTGTGGATGAGAGTGGGGCCTATTGACAGCATGAGCAACCTGACTGTGGCCCCGTAGATCAGGTACCATTCAGGACGGGAGAGAACAGAAAAGCAGTGGTAATTGGGGATAAGGTAGTAAGAGGAACAGAAAGAGATCCCTGTCGCGGAAGCTGTGCTGCCTGCCTGGTGCCCGGGGGCGGGACACCTTTTCCGTCCAGCAACGGAATTTGCAGTAGGAGGGAAAAGATCCAGAATGGCCTGGTCCAGGTGGGTATTCCCGAAACACGTTGTACGAGGAAGGAGGTTCTACTGAGTGAATTTGGGCAGCTAGGGACGACATTAAAGAAACAGAAACACAAAGGTGGTAATCTCTGGATTGCTACCAGAGCCACGTGCTAATCGGCAGAGGGCCAAGAAGACTGGAGAGTTAAACGGGTGGCTCAAGGATTGATGTGGAAGAAGTGGGTTTGAATCCCTGGGGGAACCGGCACCAGTATCGGGAAGGAGGGAGATGTCGGAATGGAACGGGCTCCACTTGGAATCCAGCAAAAGAGAAAAGTCTGGACACAGATATAGCGAACGCAAAAGATAAGATAAGAGAAACGTAGGAGTGTAGTGAAGACCAGTCAAGAGCGAAAGAGATAAAAGTTCATAAGATTTCAAAAGTGCAATGAGTGTGAGGACACTTTAACCGAACGCCCGTCTTATTCGAAGCGGGGTCAGTGAACGTGCGGCACAAATAACTACAGGGGGTATAGTTTAGAGGCCATTACAGAAACGTGGTTGTAGGGTGAAGAGGATTCCGAATTAAATTTCAAAGGATATCAGGTGATAAGGAAGGATAGGCAAGAAGGTAAGGGTGATGGGACAGGGCTCTTAATTAAATATATCATGGCGATAGTGAGATATGATATAAGATCTAAGGAGTAGAAGGTTGAATCATTCTGCGTAGAGTTTAGGAACAGTAAAGTGAAAATATCACTGGAGGGAGTTGTCCATCGGCCACGGAATAATAACATGACAGTGGTGCAGGCAATTGACAGTGAAATATTTGAGGCATGTAAGAATGGAACAGCGGTGATCACGGCAGACTTTAACTTGCACACGGATTGGGTGACTCGAGTTGTTGGGGACAGAATTGAGGAGGACATCATGGAATAAATCCGTGATGCTTTTCCTGAACAGCATGTTCCTGAACCCACAAGGAAATGTGTTGTCTTTGTTCTGGTTCCGTGCAAAGAGACAGGGAACATCATTTCTCTTGTGGTTAGGGATCCTCTTTGGGAAGAGTGATCACAGTATGATTGAATTTCTCACACAAATGGAGGGTGCAATAATTCAATCTAATCCCAGCGTATTCTGCCTAAACAACAGAGACTATATTGCGACGAGGGAGGGTGTGGCGTACACTGGCAACACAGGCTATATATTTGGGACAGTTAATTATAAGCCTGTTAGTTTAACATCTGCAGTTGGGGAAATGCTTCAATCTAAAAAAAAATAGCGAGCCACCTCGAAAGCAATGGATCCATCAGGCAGAGGCGGCATGGATTAAGCAAAGGCAGGTCCTGTTTGACACACTTACTGGGGTTCCTTGAGGATGTAACGAGCACAGTCGATAGAGGGGGACAGATGGGTGGTAGTTACTTGGATTTCCAGAAGGCGTTCGGTATGGTGCCGGATAAAAGACTTATCCATAAGGTAAGGATGCATAGAGTTGTGGGTGATGCATCAGCATGGATAGCGGATTAGTTAACTGGTAGAAAACAGAGAGTTGTGATATATGGGGGCTACGCTGGTTAGCAACCAGTGGTGAGCGTTTTCCTTCCCTGTAGGGGTCGGTGCTGGATCCCACAAATACTTACCATACTCATTAACGATATGGTAGAGTGGACCAAGTGTACTGTATCTAGGTTCGCTGAGTGGGTGGAAAGCGGATCGCCCGGGAATAACACACACATACCATGAGGGAGATCTAAGGACATGTTACAGACCACACCGGAGTTGATCTCCGAACTCCGGATCGACTCGAGCTGTAATAGAATACCATTGATTTGAACTGAATTGAATTGACTTGGCCTTATTACTTCCTTCGTATACACGAGGAGCAAAACATCTTGCGTTTTGTCGCCGTCTAAATATGCAATGTGTAATTTATAATAAATATTATCAAGTCAAGTCAAGTCCATTTTTATTGTCATTTCGAACATAACTGCTGGTAGAGTACACAGTGAAAACGAGACAACGTTGTTCAGGACCAGGGTGCTGCATGAACAATACAAAAACTACACTGAACTACATAAACCACGTATTACGACAGTCAATCTAACATACAAATACAGTTGTGTCAGCACGAATTAATCAGTCTGATGGCCTGGTGGAAGAAGCTGCCCCGGAGCCTATTGGTCCTGGCTTTTATGCTGCGGTACGGTGTCCCGGATGGTAGCAGCCTGAACAGGTTGTGGTTGGTGTGACTCGGGTCGCCAATCATCCTTCGGCCCCTTTTCACACACCTGTCCTCGTAACCAACATGACCTAGAGGGATGCTCACATCTGCAGATGCACTGGGCTGTCCACATCACTCTCTGCAGAGTCCTGTGATTGAGGGAAGGACAGTTCACATACCAGGCAGTGATGCAGCCACTCAGGATGCTCTCAATTGTGCCCCTGTAGAGAGTTCGTAAGATTTGTGGGCCCATACCAAACTTCTTCAACCGTCTGAGGTGAAAGAGGCACTGTTGTGTGCAGCTGGTGTGTACAGACCACGTGAGATCCTCGGTGATGTTTTGGCATTTCAAACAGACTAGCGGGAAGGACGGCAGAGCAGCAGCGGCTGGAGTTTATGCGAGAAGTGAGGAAGGTGCAAGACAGATATATTCCAAAGCAGAAGAAACTTTCGAATGGAAAAAGGATACAACTGTGGCTGACAAGAGGAGTCAAAGCCAAAGTAAAAGCAAAGCAAAGGGCATTTAAAAGGAAGCAAAAATTAGTGGGAAGACAGAGGATTGGGAAGGTTTAAAAGCTTACAAAAGGAAACTAAGAAGGTCATTGAGTGGGAAAAGATGAACTATGAAAGGAAACTGGCAAATAATATCAAATAGGATACTAAAAGCTTTTTTTCAAGTATATAAACAGTAAAAGATAGGTGAGAGTAGATATAGGACCGATAGAAAATGATGCTGGAGAAATTTTAATTCTCTTCACAGATGAAGACATCAGAAATATGCCGGACATTCAAGGGTGTCAGGGAAGAGAAGTGTGCGCAGTCGCAATTACGACAGAGAAAGTACTTAGGAAGCTGAATAGTCTAAGGGTAGATAAATGTCCTGGACCAGATTGAATTCACCCTCGTGTTCTGAAGGAAGTAGCAGTGGAGATTGCGGATACATTAGCAATAATCTTTCAAAAGTTGACAGATTCTGGCCTGGTTCTGCAGGTATGGAAGTTTGCAAATGTCACTCCGCTATTTAAGAAGGGGGCGAAGGGGGCAAGGAAGCAAAAAGGAAATTATAGACCTGTTAGCTTGACATCGGTGGTTGGGAAGTTGTTGGAGTCGATTGTCAAGGATGAGGTTACGGAGTACCTGGAGGCATATGACAAGATAGGCAGAACTCAGCATGGCTTCCTTAAAGCAAAATCCTCCCTGACAAACCTATTGCAAATATTTGAGGAAATTACAGGTAGGCTAGACAAGGGAGATGCAGTGGATGTTGTGTATTTGGATTTTCAGAAGGCCTTTGACAAGGTGCCGCACATGAGGCTGCTAAACAAGATAAGAGCCCATGGAATTACAGGAAAGTTACATACGTGGATAGAACGTTGGTTGATTGGCAGGAAACAGAGAGTGGGAATAAAGGGATCCCATTCTGGGTGACTGCCGGATACCAGTGGTGTTCCAATGGGGTCCGTGTTGGGGCCGCTTCTTTTTATGTTGTAGAGCAAAGATTTGTTTTATGGAATAGATGGCTTTGTGGCTAAGTTTGCTGATGATACAAAGATAGGTGGAGGGGCCGGTAGTGCTGAGGAAACAGAGAGTCTGCAGAGAGACTTGGATAGATTGGGGGAATGGGTAGAGAAATGGCAAATAAACTACAATGTCGGAAAGTGTACGGTCATGCACTTTGGTAGAAGAAAAAAAAGGGCAGAATATTGTTGAAATGGGGAGAGAATTCAAAGTTCTCAGATGCAAAGGGACTTGGGAGTCCTTCTGCTGGACACCCTTAAGTTTAACCTCCAGGTTGAGTCAGTGGTGAAGAAGGTGAATGTAATGTTGGCATTCATTTCTAGAGGAATAGAGTATAGGAGCAGGGATGCGATGTTGAGGGTCCATAAGACACTGGTAAGACCTCACTTGGAATACTGTGTGCAGTTTTGGGCTCCTTATTTAAGAAAGGATGTGCTGACGTTGGAGAGGGTTCAGAGAAGATTCACTAGAATGATTCCGGGAATCAGCGGGTTTGGGCTGTACTGCTTGGAGTTTGGAAGAATGAGGGGGGACCTCATAGAAACATTTCTAATGTTGAAAGGCATGGACAGAATGGATGCGGCAAAGTTATTTCCCATGGTGGGGGAGTCTAGGACGAGAGGATATGACTTGAGGATTGCCGCGTGCACATTCAGAACAGGGATGCGATTTTTTTTTAGCCAGAGGGTGGTGAATCTGTGGAATTTGTTGCCACGGGCGGCAGTGGAGGCCAGGTCATTGGGTGTATTTAAGGCAGAGATTGATAGGTACCTGAGCAGCCAGGGCATCAAAGGTTATGGTGAGAAGGAGGGGGAGTGGGACTAAATGGGAGAATGGATCAGTACATGATGAATTGGCGGAGCAGACTCTATGGGAAGAATGGCCGTCTTCTGCTCCTTTGTCTTATGGTCAATGCAGCACATACTCAATTGATCAGGTTGCATGAATAGTCATGGTCCGGTCCGTTAAATCCGCATTCCGGTTCAGGGTCCGGTCCATTACTCCTTATTCCAGGTTTTCCGGTTTTCCCTTGTTCTGCTGGGTGCTCTGATTGAGGCACCTGATTCGCATTTTGGTCCGGCTGCATAAATAGCTCCTGGATTCAGCTTCTTTTGCTGGACTGTTCGCTTCCCTTCCCTTCACCTTCCTCCTGAAGCCTTGCCTGAAGCCTTTGCCAGAAGCCTCGCCTGCGTCCTCGCCTGTATCGCTGTCAAGTTCTGCCGCCGGAGCAAGACCGGAGCCTTGCTCTGTCTAGATAAGGAACTGTCTATCATTGTTTCCAACTGTCTCTGTGTCCAGGTCTTTCCTAGGTAGGTCCGGCCGTTGCCGCTGCCTTGTGTTGGGAACCGTCACTCTGTCCAATCCTTCTCTAGATCCAGAGCCAAGCCGCTACCTTGTGTCGGGAACAGTCATTCTGTGTTCTGTCTACGAGTCCCGGCCCTACGTCCGGCTCCCACGGAGGGGTCCTGACTCTGTGTAGAGCCCCGGCGCCAAGTCCTGTTCCTAAGGAGGGGTCCCGGCTCTGTGTTCCTGTTCTCTCTGGACCAAGGCTCTCGTTTCCTGTTCTCTCTAGGGTAAGGCTCCGTGTTCCTGCTCTCTCAAGACCCAGGCTCTGTGTTCAGGTGTCCCCAGATCGACTCAAGGCTTCAGGTTCTTGCCCTGTCCGTGTGCATCGTCCTGTGCAGGAGTTCCATGTCTGGTCCTGCAGCCAAGACCCGAAGAACGCAAGCCTCGCCCAGTCCTGCAGCCAAGCCTCAAAGGACCCAAGCCACATCCAGTCCTTGTAGCCATGTCATTTCCTCGCCTAATTCCGGGGTCCGAACCCGAGTCAAGACCCAGGTTCTAGGTGCTTATCCAGTCTCTGGCACGGAGTCCAAGCCCAGGCTCCTAGTTCCCAGTTCCTTGTCCTGGTCCCGCTTTCCTATCCAAAGTCCTAGCCCAAGTCTGTGTTCCTGTTCCAGTTCCTAGTCTGTGTCCTTTCCCGTCGCTAACCTTAGTCCAGTCCAGTTCCGAGTACTTCAGAGTCTGTGTCTTGCATTTGGATCCGCTCCCAGCGCCCACCTTATGACAGAACAGTCCAGCAAAGCATAGGCCCAGCGACACAGACGCTGTCGTGTTGCTCTCACCATCCCGGGTTCTCTCCTGTTGAATGTCCCCCCAATTGTCCGTGTCGTCAAAAGCTTGGGGAAAATTTTTAGGTCGACAGGTGGCTCCCATGGGGGCTGGGGGCTGGGGGGTGGGGGTGAGGTAATGTCATGGTCGGGTCCGTGAAGTCCGCATTCCGTTTCACAGTCCGGCCCATCGTTCCTTATTCCAGGTTTTACTTGTTCTGTTTGGTGCTCGAATTGAGGCACCTGGTTCTCATTTTCAGCGGGCTGCATAAACAGCTCCTGGATTCGGCTCCATTTGCTGAACGGTTCTCTTCCCTTCACCTTCCTCCTGAAGCCTCGCCTGCGTACTCGCCTGTATCGCTGTCAAGTTCTACCACCGGAGCAAGAACGGAGCCTTGCTGTGTCTAGGTGAGGAACTGTCTCTGTGTCCACGTCTTCGCCAGGTTGGTCCGGCCATTTGCAGATACCTTGTGTTGGGAACAGTCTCTGTTTTCACGCCCTAGTTGTTGCTCCCTAGGAGGGGTCCTGACTTTGTGTAGAGCCCCGGCGCCAAGTCCTGTTCCTAAGGAGGGGTCCCGGATCTGTGTTCCATGTCCCTGTGTTCCAGTCTCTATTAAGACCAAGGCTCAGTGTTCCTGATCTCTCTAGACCAAGGCTCAGTGTTCCTGGTCTCTCTAGACCAAGGCTCAGTGTTCCTGGTCTCTCTAGACCAAGGTCCAGTGTTTCTGGTCTCTCTAGACCAAGGCTCCGTGTTCCTGGTCTCTCTAGACCAAGGCTCAGTGTTTCTGGTCTCTCTAGACCAAGACTCTGTGTTCCTGGTCTCTCTAGACCAAGGCTCTGTGTTCCTGATCTCTCTAGACCTGGGCTCAATGGTCCTGGTCTCTCTAGACCAAGGCACCGTGTTCCTGGTCTCTCTAGACCAAGGCTCAGTGGTCCTGGTCTCTCTAGACCAAGGCTCTGTGTTCCTGGTCTCTCTAGACCTAGGCTCAGTGTTCCTGGTCTCTCTAGACCAAGGCTCTATGTTCCTGGTCTCTCTAGACCAAGGCTCAGTGTTCCTGGTCTCTCCAGACCAAGTCTCAGTGTTCCTGGTCTCTCTAGACCAAGGCTCAGTGTTCCTGGTCTCTCTAGACCTGGGCTCAATGGTCCTGGTCTCTCTAGACCAAGGCTCTGTGTTCCTGGTCACTCTAGACCAAGGCTCAGTGTTCCTGGTCTCTCTAGACCAAGGCTCAGTGTTCCTGGTCTCTCTAGACCAAGGCTCAGTGTTCCCGGTCTCTCTAGACCTGGGCTCAATGGTCCTGGTCTCTCTAGACCAAGGCTCTGTGTTCCAGTCTCTATCAAGACCAAGTCTCCGTGTTCCTGGTCTCTCTAGACCAAGGCTCTGTGGTCCTGGTCTCTCAGGACCAAGGCTCCGTGTTCCTGGTCTCTCTAGACCAAGGGTCCGTGTTCCTGGTCTCTCTAGACCAAGGCCCCGTGTTCCCGGTCTCTCAAGACCAAGTCTCCGTGTTCCTGGTCTCTCTAGACCAAGGCTCTGTGGTCCTGGTCTCTCTAGACCAAGGCTCAGTGTTCCTGGTCTCTCTAGACCTGGGCTCAATGGTCCTGGTCTCTCTAGACCAAGGCTCTGTGTTCCAGTCTCTATCAAGACCAAGTCTCCGTGTTCCTGGTCTCTCTAGACCAAGGCTCTGTGGTCCTGCTTTCTCGTGACCAAGGCTCCGTGGTCGGGTATCCCAAGATCGAGTCAAAGCTTCGGGTTCTTGCTCTGTCCATGTGCATCTCCCTGTGCAAGAGTTCCGTGTCTTGCCCTGCAGCCAAGTCTCAAGTACCCCAAGCCTCGCCTAGTCCAGTAGCCAAGCCTCGACGGACCCAAGTCATATCCAGTCCTGTAGCCATGTCAGTCCTCGCCTAGTTCCGGGGTCCGAGTTCGAGACAAGACCCAAGTTCTCGCTCCTTGTCCAGTCTCTGTCTCGGAGTCCAACCCCAGGCTCCTGATTCCCAGTTCCTTGTCTTGGTCCCGCTTTCCCAGCCAAAGTCTGTGTTCCTGTCTCAATTCCTACTCTGTGTCCTGTCCCGTCCCTAACTCCAGTCCAGTTCAGTTCCTAGTACTTCAGTGTCTGTGTCTTGTCCCGTCCCGAACTCTAGTCCAGTTCAGTTCCTAGTACTTCAGTGTATGTGTCTTGTCCCGTCCCGAACTCTAGTCCAGTTCAGTTCCTAGTACTTCAGTGTATGTGTCTTGCATTTGGCTCCGCTCCCAGCGCCCACCTTATGACATGAATAGAGAACGAACGGAGAAGCAATCGGAGCAGGGGTGATTTTATCAAAGCCCACTGTACACGTCGATGCACCAGTCGCTTTGAATTAATCTGAATAACTGAACTGAAAAGGAGCGTGCTCCACAGTCAAAGAATTCGCCTTCTGCAATCCCACGAGACATCCCCGTGTTTTCATTTTCAATCACCTATCGATTCTGACATTTTGCAAATATTTCAGACGCCTGAAGCACGTCATCGGGATATAAATGTTCTACTCACGTGAATGCTCTAAGCCAGGATTTGATAATTTTTTGTGTATTGTTTAGATAGATAGATAGATAGATAGATAGATAGATAGATAGATAGATAGATAGATAGATAGATAGATAGATAGATAGATACTTTATTCGTCCCCATGGGGAAATTCAACCTTTTTTCCAATGTCCCATACACTTGTTGTAGCAAAACTAATTACATACAATACTTAACTCAGTAAAAATATGATATGCATCTAAATCACTATCTCAAAAAACATTATTAATAGCTTTAAAAAAAAAAGTTCTTAATTCCTGGCGGTTGAATTGTAAAGCCTAATGGCATTGGGGAGTATTGAGCTCTTCATCCTGTCTGAGGAGCATTGCATCGATAGCAACCTGTCGCTGAAACTGCTTCTCTGTCTCTGGATGGTGCTATGTAGAGGATGTTCAGAGTTATCCATAATTGACCGTAGCCTACTCAGCGCTACAATGCTTATTTTTCTCTACAGTACTCATTGATTGAAAATGAAGAACAAATAAACAAGGTTGATTTTCTATTTATTTACCAAACGCTAACGCCGAATATGTATTTCTATATCGCGGGAATAGCACTTCTCCCGCCCGTGCTCGTCTCCCGGCTGATCTACGTCATCATTGTCTCCGCGGAAAGACTCTCCTGGATACCCACTCCACGCTCGCTGCGATGCTAACGCCTCCCGACTCCGTCTCCGCGCCTGTGTCCGGCACCGGCGTTCGTCCGCAGCCACGCCCTTGCAACAGAAACCTATTCTTTGCTCATGGGAAGCTCCTGGAAACTCCTGGGAAGCTCCTGGAAGCTCCTGGGAAGCTCCTGTCGATGATGCTGTTTGAGAGTTTATAGAGATTACATCGCACCACGATGTTGTGAGGGCAGATGCTTGTGGCAGAGTGACGATGCCAAGTCTGGGATGTAGAAGTCCGGATTGAGGTGAGAGAACTAGGATACAAATGAGTCAAAATATTCAGGGATGTCTCCGTCGTCAAACTGTGACGCGCAGAGGACATCTAACGGAGACATTGATTAAAATGGCAAAGAAGTAGTCAGAGATGTTTTCAGAGAACATCCTCGACGGTTGTCTTTCTGATGTGTCTATCCACGTTCCGACCATCACCAGTGACGTCACCTGCGGAGACAGTACACAGTCCATGTTGACTACGCAGGCAACCAGAGGGAGCTACTGTTGGGGAGGAGAAATACGAGTGGTGTTTTCTCAGTCCGTGTCAATCATCGTGACAAAGCAACTTTTCATACAATTTACATGTTTCATATCACCCACCCCACCCCTCCTCCGCACGAAAACTGTTCTTTTGGTTATGAATATATCGCTTCCCATCGCCGCCTGACTCTCGCCCAGCGCTGTTACGTCATCAAAATGCGACGTGTACACGGGAACAATCATGACCCTCCACGACTCATAGTCTTGAACGTAATGGATATGTTTCTTTTGCAGGTAACAGTTTACATCGACAGCCCAATATTCTGTTCACCTACCTCTTCAGATCACTGTAAGCAGATCGATCGCCCAGATTAAGTGTCTGTAAACGTGAGGAAATCATCATGATTAGCAAAAGAATATATTGTCAAAATCTGGACGTGGTAGAAGGGAACTGGGAGAATATTGGGAAGGACCTGCCTGTATTTAACAAACTGGCCCTGAATTAAACCGCGGAACAGCCGGGCCATGATGGAAAGAGAATTTACTGAGACACACAGTTATTAGATATTGCAGGAGGCACCAGACGTCCATAAGAGTCAGGAGAAGATTTAGGCAATCCCGACATGGATCCCGCTCCGCCATTCCATCATGACTGATTTACTTTCACCCTCATCCCCATTCACCCGCCTTCACTGTGTAACATTCGGCGCTATCAACGATTCATTACTCAGGACTTTGGCCTCCACAATAAATAGCACAGATAAGCCACGCTCTGACTAATGATATGCCTCCTTATCTCTCCGTTCCAAAGGGAGTTCACTATACTCTCAAACTGTGCTCTTTGGTCTGAGGTACTCCTACGATTAGAGATATTTTCTCCACGTCCACTGTGTACAGGGATGTGTCACAGAAGTCACTCTCCCAAACGACAGTGGGTAGAGGACTCAGAGTCATTAAACGCTCTTCATCCGTTTACGCTCTCACTCCTGAGATCAATCTCGTTTATTTCCTCTGGACCGTCTCCAAGACGTCCCGGCCTTTCTCAGATGAGGGCTTCAAAACTTTTTAAAATTCTCAGAATGGGGTCTGACAAGAACCATAGAACCAAAGAACACGGAAAACAGGTCATTCGGCCCTTCCAGTCTGTGCCGAAACTTTATTCCGCTAGTCCCAGTGACCTGCACCCAGTCCATAACCCTCCAGATCTCTCCAATCCATGTACCTGTCCATTTATTCTTAACACTTGAGTGAGCCCGCATTTACCACGTCAGATGGCAGCTCGTTCCACACTCCCACCGCTCTCTGAGTGAAGATGTTCCCCCTAATGTTCCCCCAAAAGCCTTTCCCCTTTCACCCTAAAGACATGTCCTCTCGTATTTATCTGTCCTAATCTAAGTGGAAAGAGCTTATTCAGATTTACTCTGCCTATACCCCTCAGAATTTCGTAAACTATCAAATCTCCCCTCATTCTTCTATGCTCCAAGGAATGAAGTCCTAACCGGTTCAATCTTTCCCTGTAACTCATCTCCGGAAGACTCAGCAACATCCTGGTAAATCTCTGCACTCTTTGAATCTTACTGATATCCTTCCTATAGTTAGGTGACCAGAACCCCGCACAATATTCCAAATTTGGCTTCACCAATGTCTTATCCAACATCCCCATAACATCCCAACTCCTATGCTCAATACTTTGATTTATGAATGCCAGGATGCCAAAAGCCTTCTTTACAACCCTGAGACGCCACTTTCAGGGAATTAAGTATCTGAACTCCCAGATCCCTTTTTTCCTCCGCTCTCTTCAGCGCCCTACCATTTACTGTGTCACTACTTTGATTTTTCCTTCCAAAATGTAACTCCTCACACATATCTACATTAAATTCCATCTGCCATCTTCTGGCCCATTTTTCCAGTTGCTCCAGATCCCTCTGCAAGCTTTGAAAGCCTTCCTCGCTGTCCACAACGCCTCCAATCTTAGTGTCATCAGCAAACTTGCTGATCCAATTTATCACACTATCATCTAGATCATTGATATAAACAACAAATAACAATGGTCCCAGCACAGATCCCTGAGGCCCACCATTAGTCACAGGCCTCCATTCTGAGAAGCAATCATCCACTACCACTCTCTGTCTTCTCCCACACAGCCAATTTCGAATCCAGTTTGCAACCTCTCCATGGATGCCTAGTATCTGAACCTTCTGAGCTAACCTCCCATGTGGGACCTTGTCAAAGGCCTTACTAGAGTCCATGTATACAACATCCACAGGCTTTCCTTCATCTACTTTCTTGGTAACCTCCTCGGAAAACTCTACGGGATTCGTTAAACACGATCTACAACGCGCAAAGCCATGCTGACTATCCTTAATCAGCCCTTGGCGGTCCAAATACTTGTATATCCGATCTCTCAGAACACCTTCCAATAATTTACCTAATGCCGATATCAGGCTCACCGGCCTGCAATTACCTGGTTTACTTTTGGAGCCTTTTTTGAACAACGGAACAACATGAGCTACCCTCCGCTCCTGCGACATGCGACGGAGGCTAAGGCCATTTTAAATATTTCTGCCAGGGCCCCTGTAATTTCCACACTAGTCTCTCTCAAGTAAAATGTCAGGCCCGGAGGATTTATCTATCTTTATTCGCTGTAAGGCAGCAAGCAACTCTTCCTCTTTAATCTCTATATGTTTCCCCTCCTTCCACATACGCTATGCTAGTTATGCATTTAAAATGACTTTAAAATCCTGCGTATCCCATCGTTTCATTTTTGTGCTCCGTACCTGCCAAAATCAATCATAACATTGCAATTTCCTTCCTTCCTTACCACTAATTCAACATAAAAGATAAACATTCAGGAATCCTGCACTACAACACCAAAGTCGATTTACACGTCCGATTTATAAATTCGATCTCTTTTGGAAAATAGACCACCGCTTCACTGTTCCTGTCAAAGTGCACAAACCAATTCCTCCATATACTAGATTTTACTTGACTTTGTTTGTCTGTTCCCCTCATTGTTCCAACACCTTCGGCTGACCCGCTGCTTCCTGAGTCCTGCACACTGCCAACAACTATCTTTGTATCGTCCCCAGTCCTGGCCACTTCGTTGTCAAGATTATTGACTGCAAACGTGGAAAGTGGCGGCCGAGCACCGACTCCCACAGAATAGCACTGGTCATCGGCAGCCCATTGGAAACATGTCCCATTCAGTCCGACTCTTTCCTTCCTCCCAGTCGGCGAAACCTCTGTGCATGATGTTTTCCGCCAAGTAACACCACGCGCTCTTACGTTCATTGGCCCGATGTGCGTTAACTTGTTAAAGGCCTTCTGAAAGTCCAGGCGCACAGCACCCTCGGACTCTTTGTTGCCGATTGCGCATGTTATTTCCTCCAAGAATTCCAACAGCATTGCCAGGCAAGATTTTCGCAGGGGCAAACATTGCTGCCTGCGACCCGCTTTGTCTCCTGCCTCCAAGTGTCGGAAACCGATTCGTTCATCGTGTAATCTAACGCCACCCTGTTATTGGAGCCCCTTTCTTCATGAGGAGCAGACTGATATTTGAAACTTTCCAGTCCCCCCAGAACAGTTCAACAACAACGTGAAACTTTGAATATCAGTGCTAATTCATCCACGACATCTTCAGCGGCCCATTTCGGAATCCTGAGGTGTAGATCATCTCGCCCATTTAGTCCCGGTGACTGTTCCACCTTCTTCCCTTTCAGCTTCCCATGAATCTTCCCCTTATTATAGTGACTGCAATCACTTTCGGGTCCTGACACTGACATATTACTGCTGTGCTCGACAGTGCAGACTATCGGATGTCTCACTTCAGGGTCTGTTTCTTACTCAATGAAGTGGAAACAGTTACTTCAAAAAGAGATTGACGCAAATATTCCTCTTACCATGTAAGTGTGGCGTTCACCCTGTACATTGTTATTTGCGCCCTGCGAAGAGAAAAAGGAGATTTTTTTATCGTGACTTTAAACAAGTGAACAGTAATTGTTTTCTGACTCTGCACAGATAAGCCCCGAGGGTATCAATGTTCACATTCGTTGCTGCTTGTATCTAATTGGTATCGTTCACCGTTCGATGCACCGCGTGTTTCTGTGTCAGTGTGAGTGCAATACATATAATGTCTCTGACATCAGGAATGCTTCCGAATGTCACTCAATCATTCGTCAATATTCAGTCACACAGGAGCATGATGAATTTTACTTGAGGAGGAATTCGCCTTCAAAACCATTCCTGCTGAGAGATTTGCCTGGATCAGAACGTTCACTAGGCGGATTCAGAACCATTCACCTTGAGAGATACATGTGAATGAGAACGTGTACGTGGCCGATTGGGGATGTGGACCCGTGGCCTCAGGCTGTTTACCGAAAGATGCTATTTCTGTTAAACGCTCACAGAGATCACTGTTGATCACAGACAGAAATGTACAAACCTGACCCTGGCTTCACCCTGTGTGTGATTGTGGAGTCTCCGCCGTTACTCACATTGACCGGACATTATAAAAGACTCTTTCATGAAAGAGGAGGTATGATTTTGCATTGTACAGGAATTACGGATTCTGGG
The DNA here is from genome assembly GCF_048418815.1 of Hemitrygon akajei. Taxonomy (NCBI): domain Eukaryota; kingdom Metazoa; phylum Chordata; class Chondrichthyes; order Myliobatiformes; family Dasyatidae; genus Hemitrygon; species Hemitrygon akajei. The sequence continues at coordinate 2,810,019 of NW_027331962.1, forward strand.
GAATTCTGTGGAAAATTCTGCAGGTGCTGGAAGCCCAGCGTAACACGCACAAAATGCTGGAGGGATTCAGTGAGTCGCGCTGTATTAATAGAATTTTCTGATCCGTTTACATTTTGTGCCGAGACCCTTCCACTAGTCTGGGAAGGGGGCAGGAAGACGCCTGAACAAAATGGTGGGGAGGGGGAGGAGGGCAGGCTGGGAGCTGATAGGTGAGGCCGGATGAGTGGGAACGGGAAAGGCTGAAGAAAAAGTAATCCGATTGCAGAGGCGAGTGTGCCACAGGAAAAAGGGAAGAAGGAGGGGCACCAGGGAGAGTTGATGGGCAAGTGAGGAGAAGAGATAAGAGGCCAGAGTGGACAACAGAAGAAGAGGGAACTGAACAAAAATACCTGTGGGATAAGCTCATCAGGTTTGGGTCTACTTTGCGGAATATGATGTGCTGTTAATCAATTAACTGAACATGAGATCTGGGATCGATCATCCAGGATCATATTAAATGCCCAATGAGAGCAGAATAGCCCAATGGACTCTACCGGTCACATTACTTATGTTCCCACCTTCCCTTTGCAAACCAATGGCTGAAATCATGACCATCCTTACCTGTTCAATCCTCGGGAAATTCACATAGCTTGGCGATGCGTTCACGGTGTTTGTATCCAAGGTGCCTGTGGGGGAAAACAGATATGTCACAGCGGTGAAGAGCATCAGGAGCCGTTGTTGAACACAGCCGACGTCCATCCGGCCAAAAACAAAGCTCCATTAACAGCATGAGCTTCCATATAACCATACAACAATTACAGCACGGAAACAGGCCATTCCGGCCCTCCTAGTCCGTGCCGAACTCTTAATCTCACCTAGACCCACCTACCCGCACTCAGCCCATAACCCTCCACTCCTTTCCTGTCCATATACCTATCCAATTTTACCTTAAATGTCACAACTGAACTGGCCTCTACTACTTCTACAGGAAGCTCATTCCACACAGCTATCACTCTCTGAGTAACGAAATACCTCCTCGTGTTTCCCTTAAACTTTTGCCCCCTAACTCTCAAATCATGTCCTCTCGTTTGAATCTCCCCTACTCTCAATGGAAACAGCCTATTCACGTCAACTCTATCTATCCCTCTCAACATTTTAAATACCTCGATCAAATCCCCCCTCAACCTTCTACGCTCCAATGAATAGAGACCTAACTTGTTCAACCTTTCTCTGTAACTTAAGTGCTGAAACCCAGGTAACATCCTAGTAAATCGTCTCTGCACTCTCTCTAATTTATTGGTATCTTTCCTATAATTCGGTGACCAGAACTGTACACAATATTCCAAATTTGGCCTTACCAATGCCTTGTACAATTTTAACATTACATCCCAACTTCTGTACTCAATGCTCTGATTTATAAAGGCCAGCGTTCCAAAAGCTTTCTTCACCACCCTATCTACATGAGACTCCACCTTCAGGGAACTATGCACTGTTATTCCTAGATCTCTCTGTTCCACTGCATTCCTCAATGCCCTACCATTTACCCTGTATGTTCTATTTGGATTATTCCTGCCAAAATGTAGAACCTCACACTTCTCAGCATTAAACTCCATCTGCCAACGTTCAGCCCATTCTTCTAACCGGCATAAATCTCCCTGCAAGCTTTGAAAACCCACCTCATTATCCACAACACCTCCTACCTTAGTATCATCGGCATACTTACTAATCCAATTTACCACCCCATCATCCAGATCATTTATGTATATTACAAACAACATTGGGCCCAAAACAGATCCCTGAGGCACCCCGCTAGTCACCGGCCTCCATCCCGATAAACAATTATCCACCACTACTCTCTGGCATCTCCCATCTAGCCACTGTTGAATCCATTTCCGTCCCACCAATCGCCAGAGCCAGGAAGCCAGGGCCGATATTGATCAATATGAAGAGAAATTAAGTTGTATTCCATTCCTCCGTTGATAATGTAATCTTGAGCAGAAAATATCACCTTATTTAAATGGAAAACTCAGCGGCAAAGGTCGCATAATTCGTGACCATTCGCGAGGTTAAAAACTTCCAGCTTCCGTGCACTATGAACTCCCATATTTCAATCAAATAATTATATTTCCAAGGGCTCAGTAATAGAACAGTTGAAACGGAGTTCACTCACTATTTCTTCCGAAATTGCTGCTCGTCTCATATTGGGGTGGCGGTGAATTCTTGACCCTGAACAAACAGAAACAAAGGTCGAAACGTGAATTCGTCAGGAGGTTACTTTCCTGCACTGACAATTCAATTTGATTCTCTCTGGTTATTGCTTGATACTGTTCCGGATATCGGATGCCCGATTCCAGTCCTTCTGGATCTCAACGGCAGTGACCATAATGGGTTAAGTGGAGAAAATTGCTTTGGCTTTTTTGACATCTAATGCTGTTCACACAAATATTGATGAACGCAAACATATTTCAGACAAACAACTTCGCCGTGAAGGCGGAATGCCGATTCTGTCCACAGAAGGGCCCCTGATCCCAGCTAAAGTCGATCCTGCCGAAATTCTGCAACAATAATTAAAGGTAGAAGCGACATTCCAAGAAAAATGTGTTTACCGGCCAGTTTTCCTCGCGATCAACCATCCACTGACTCCGCCGATCAGGCCCATGCCAAGTAAACCAAGTGCAATGCCCACGATCGCGCCAGTGGTGAGGGTAATATTGTCATCTGTTTTTGTTGCTAACACAGGAAGCAAACATAAATTTTACATTGCAGGAACATATCTTTTTTTTTTAGAAACGATTGTTGATCCAAGTTCCGCAACGTCGTGGGCCCTGGCCTCGACTCTGCATCAATTTATATCAATTATTACTTCATTCTGGTAGGCCATTTAGAAGGGGGAGTGAACGTAGGGCGTGAGGAGAGCGTGAGAGGGAAATGGTTTGGATCTTTGATCATCGGGTTTACATGGACGAATGAGAGACACATTCACCCACCTTGTGCAGTGAGATAACTATTCCTATTGGTTACACCGTTAGTAACCCGACATGTATAAGTTCCACCGTTAACGGAGCTCACTGACACAAGGGTGAGTCCCTACCCTGTCTGCAGGAGATTGTCCCCGTTGTACCATGCATATATACCCCAGGGGACTGACAGAGCAAAGCAAGTTAATGTCAGGTTTTACACAATATTGGACACAACTGGACGCTCCGGTACAATTCTGACCTTCTCTGGTCCATTTATAAAATGAAAGAAGTGTTGATTAGAGTAAAATCCTGGTGGATCTGGGATATTATGACCTTCTCTGTTCATTGAAACGATGAGAGTAAATGTTGGTAAGTGCAATATCTGATACAAATGAACGGCGTTGACTGACTGTGTACTTACAGTAAACCTGCACGTCGGTCTCTCCAGAGCCACTGCTGAAAGAGTTGCTGGCGATGCACTTGTACGTCCCTGCGTCGTTTCTGTTCACACTGATTATCGTCAGTTTCGCCCTGTCGGGAGATGTAAATATTCTGCCGTTTTCCTGGATGGGTTGGTCATCCTTGAACCATGTCCGTGTCTGAACAGTGCCCGACGCGTCACAACTCAGTGCGATGGTATCGAGGTTTTCCAGGGGAGTGGAATTATTGGTCACCACGGCAACCCCGGTCACTGGCTCTGTAAATATAATTAAAATGCCCTTGCTTTCATCTACAACGTGCACATAATATTTGGATGCCGCCAACTCAATATCGTCGCCAGTCCTCGCTGTTATCCCTATGTGTTTCGATATCAGTTCAGATTCCAGATTAACTAAACACCGGCACTGAGTTTAAAGTTTTACTGCCGTTACCCAAGGGGACTGTGAGAAATATATTCCCCCTCCAGAGGTTACCCAATACTATTTTTTCCTGCACCAAGAATGTACATTACCTATCAAAGCTGAATAAAACAGAAATGCACTTGGCTGCAGTTTAATTGTTCCGCAGAGCTGGTGAAAATAAGCTATTCATGCGATGTGGTGTTGAGGTCAGAACCAGCAAGATTTCGTACTTAATACGTGGTTAAGGAGTTAGCGTAAGATGGAGGACATGCCAATGATGATCACTGGTCTCTCTTCCAGGGAAGTTGGGAGCGGGACCGGAGGGACGGTTTGCTCCTGAACTGGAGAGGCATGAATGTCCTTGCGGGAAGGTTTATTGTTGCTGCTCGGTAGGGTCTAAACTGGAGTTACGGGGGATGGGAACCAGACTGTGAGAAGGGTTCGTGGAGATGCTGTGGAGACAGATATCGGTAAGACGTCGGCTGCTCAGGATTGGGTACTGTGCAATGAGTCGGAACTGAATTAAAAGAACAAAGAGCGTCGGGGTGAGTGATCTCATAATATGATCGAATTCATCCTGAAATGTGAGAAGGAGAAGCTGAAGTCGGATGCACCAGTGTTACAGTGGGTGAAAAGGTATTAGAAACGCACCAGAGAGGGGTTGGCCAGATTTAATTGAAAAACAACACTGCCAGGGACACTGAATAGAGTGGTATCCTTTCAGAACCAAGGCGGAAGTGAATCCATTTCGATAGAACGTGGCGAATCTGGGAATTATGTTCCATAGGCAGCTGTAGAGGGCGTATCGTTATGTAAGTTTAAAGCCGAGGATGATGGATTCTCGATTGGTCAGGATATGAAGGAATATGCGGAATCGGCTGTGATTGGGACTGAGAGGAATATTAGATCAGCCATGATGAAATGGCGGAGCAGATTCCATTGGCCAAATGGTCTAATTTTCTTTCCTATGCTGTATAGCCCTATAGTCTTAACTGCAGCAATTAACCATTTGCAATTCTATCCGCAATTCAAATCAATTCCGATTCTAATTCTTCCTGAGCCTTACGGCCTTACGGTCTTAACTGCAGCAGGTGAACATTTGTCATTTAATCCGCAAGTGAAAACAATTCCGCTTTCCATCTTAATCAATACTCTTATTCATCAATATGCAACGTTGTGGATTGATATTGTTAGCCAGTATTCTAATCGGGTTCAGTTATTTAGTTGGATTACACGGGCCCGGCTGCACCAACGCCATTAATTATAGGACCTCAACAAAGGGAGGAACGGACGACCTACCGAACACAATGATTTCCGTGGTTGAGGCATTGTTCCTTTTTGTAACCCTGTTATAGGCCTCACAAGTATACTTTCCCGTGTGGCTCACAGTGATGTTGTCGAGGATGACCTCCTGCCCACTTTGTAGGTGGGCACCGTTCAGTTGCCAATTCAATTCTGCATTTGGGCGGGACTTTGTGAAACATGTTAACCGTATGGTGCTTCCGGCAACGTGAAAAGGGGAGTCCGGCTCAGTGATGATATGTGGACGATCCGGTCCGTCTAAAACAAACGCACAAAACGGATTGCAACAAATCACACAGGAAGCGCAGCAGAGTTTCTTAGCGAGAGAGGAGGAAAAGCCCATCACCAGTGGAAGTCTCCTGCACACCGGCGAGTGCATTCGTCTGGAAGCGGTAAATAGCACAGGAGAGCGGATCGTTTTGTAACTTTTCTAGGTGTGTGGTTTGTGGGAAAGAATTAGGGAAACCTTTCCAGAACAATGTACCCAGCGTCTCTCCGCGGTAAGGCAGCTTGGAGTGTGGATGCAATAACTAATGTGATCAGGGATCGGGCAGAATGTCACCTGGGGCTTACACCATACTGTGACGTCACTGACCTTGTGTGGAAACAGAGGAACTCACCAATGACAGCTTTTATGGTCGGGCCCATTTTCAGCTTCAATATTCTCTGTTCAGTCTCTATCTGTGAAGACAGTCGCCGGAACACCACTGCACAATGTGATGTTTATCCCGATCTAAAAGCTATAACCTCCCGCATCAACAGGTGCACAGAAGCAATGTGTCCCCGCCTACTCGTAGCTGTCGACATTTGTCAGAGGGTTAGCGGGGCCGTAAATCCTGGGATGTCCGGACTGTCTTACGCAGAGAGGTTAGAGAGACTGGGTTTGTACACGCTGGAATTATTGTCTATTGTCTGTTGTCTATAAAGGACAAAAGGTGCACAGAAGCAATGTGTCCCCGCCTATTCGTAGCTGTGGGCATTTGTCCGAGGATTAGCGGGACTGCGGGCGGTTTCAGCTCAGAGCCGTCCCTCGCTTCCGGGGAATGGAATTATCATCAAAGTTTCTAAACGGCCTTAGACAGCACTGGAATTTCAATGGTCCATTTCAAACCATTTGTCCGAAAAAAAAACACTCATTTGCACTCACTGTTCCAAACACGGGTCAGATTCCATTGCGTTGACACAGAATCAAAGCAAAATTAGAATTCTGAAGAGATAAATTTGATTTGAATGGATAGAGTTGAAGTGATAGTCAGAACTCCGTGGAGTCCAAAAGGCAGACGCGATATCAATGCACCTCGGCCAGTCTATTCGAATGATATTGCAAGTCCTGCTTTGTGCTTACGAGATGTCCACCCCACCCAAATCTCAGGTACATCACAATTGCCTTTGAACTGTGGTGACTGGAAAAGCTCAAAACGCATTGCTCTGTGTGAAGAGACATGCAGGACAGACCAGTTTGTCCGGCACAATTCTTACACCTGAAGTCCAGAAGTGAACCGACTCTGTGGGGGCGACATCGTCGCCATAATTCGACTCCGATTCGAGGTTGGAAGTTCAAAATTTCAATTTGAATTCACCAGCGCCCGAGAGAGGCCCGGATCCGTCTCCAAATCAACTGCTCAGTTACTTGGGTGCTCGCCTATAGTGGTTTATTTCTAGGGTACCGTTCACTAATATAATCCCACTCACTCGGAACCCCGTATCCAGCAGGACTTGTAATATTGTGTGTAACTACCGGAGACTCGGGACACTTACAGTTGACATCGAGACAGAACGGGTCGCTTGTGAGGTTGTTTATCAGGTTGCCTGCTCTACAGGTGAAATTTCCGTCTGTCCGGAGCACTCCAGAAACAGTGAGTGTGCTGTGATCGGCACTCAGCTCAAACCTGCCACCGGGAATGATCACGCTGTTCTCCTCAAGCCACAGGGAAGAGACGTCCGTGCCTGTTGCGGAGCAGGTTAGTCTGACGGTGTCGCTGTACTCAATCAGCATGGTGGCGTTAGATGTTACAGTGACATTGGAAACAGGTTCTGTTAAAACAGAGGTGATCGGTTACTGCACAGCTCAGGAATATAATCCGGAAATTTATGGATTCCGCTCCGTATCTGAAAATGAGATCAAACATTTATTATTCCATAATAAGTAAACATTAAACAATAATTCCACTTGATGGACATAAGGTTTGAGATGAAGACACTGGACCTGAGACACGTCATTTCATCCTTCATTCTCCGCCCACTCAGAGACGGTAATTTGGAATTCTAACCCTTCAGGCCTATCCATGACGTCATAGACTGTGAGAAGGGTTCGTGGAGATGCTGTGGAGATAGATATCGGTAAGACGTCGGCTGCTCAGGATTGGGTACTGTGCAATGAGTCGGAACTGAATTAAAAGAACAAAGAGCGTCGGGGTGAGTGATCTCATAATATGATCGAATTCATCCTGATATGTGAGAAGGAGAAGCTGAAGTCGGATGCGCCAGTGTTACAGTGGGTGAAAAGGTATTAGAAACGCACCAGAGAGGGGTTGGCCAGATTTAATTGAACAACAACACTGCCAGGGACACTGAATAGATTGGTATCCTTTCAGAACCGAGGCGGAAGTGAATCCATTTCGACAGAACGTGGCGAATCTGGGAATTATGTTCCAGAGGCAGCTGTAGAGGGCGTATCGTTATGTATGTTTAAAGCCGAGGATGATGGATTCTCGATTGGTCAGGGCATGAAGGAATATGCGGAAACGGCTGTGATTGGGACTGAGAGGAATATTAGATCAGCCATGATGAAATGGCGGAGCAGATTCCATTGGCCAAATGGTCTAATTTTCTTTCCTATGCTGTATAGCCCTATAGTCTTAACTGCAGCAATTAACCATTTGCAATTCTATCCGCAATTCAAATCAATTCCGATTTTAATTCTTCCTGAGCCTTACGGCCTTACGGTCTTAACTGCAGCCGGTGAACATTTGTCATTTAATCCGCAAGTGAAAACAATTCCGCTTTCCATCTTAATCAATACTCTTATTCATCAATATGCAACGTTGTGGATTGATATTGTTAGTCAGTATTCTAATCGGGTTCAGGCATTTAGTTGGATTACACGGGCCCGGCTGCACCAACACCATTAATTATAGGACCTCAACAAAGGGAAGAACGGACTACCTACCGAACACAATGATTTCCGTGGTTGAGGCATTGTTCCTTTTTGTAACCCTGTTATAGGCCTCACAAGTATACTTTCCCGTGTGGCTCACAGAGACGCTGTCGAGGATGACCTCCTGCCCACTGTGTAGGTGGGCACCGTTCAATTGCCAATTCAATTCAGCGCCTGGGCGGGACTCTGTGAAACATATTAACCGTATGGTGCTTCCGGCAACGTGAAAAGGGGAGTCCGGCTCAGTGATGATATGTGGACGATCCGGTCCGTCTAAAACAAACACACAAAACGGATTGCAACAAATCACACAGGAAGCGCAGCAGAGTTTCTTAGCGAGAGAGGAGGAACAGCCCATCACCAGTGGAAGTGTCCTACACACCGGCGAGAGCATTCGTCTGGAAGCGGTAAATAGCACAGGAGAGCGGATCGTTTTGTAACTTTTCTAGGTGTGTGGTTTGTGGGAAAGAATTAAGGAAACCTTTCCAGAACAATGTACCCAGCGTCTCTCCGCGGTAAGGCAGCTTGGAGTGTGGTTGCAATAACTAATGTGATCAGGGATCGGGCAGAATGTCACGTGGTGCTTACACCATACTGTGACGTCACTGACCTTGTGTGAAAATAAAGGAACTCACCAATGACCAATGTGTCCCCGCCTATTCGTAACTGTGGGCATTTGTCAGAGCGTTAGCGGGGCCGTAAAGGACCGTGGGCGTTTTCAGCTCTGAACCTCACTTCGCTTCCAGGGAATGGAATTATTATCAAAGTTTCGCAACGGCCTTAGACAGCGCTGGAATTTCAATGGTCCATTTCAAACCAGTTGTCTGAAAAAACACCAATTTGCACCCATTGTTCCAAATACGGGTCAGATTCAATTGCGTTGACATAGAATCAAAGCAAAATTAGAATTCTGAAGAGATAAATTTGATTTGAACGGATAGAGTTGAAGTGATAGTCAGAACTCCGTGGAGACCAAAAGGCAGACGCGATATCAATGCACCTCGGCCAGTCTATTCGAATGATATTGCAAGTCCTGCTTTGTGCTTACGAGATGTCCACCCACCCAAATCTCAGGTACATCACAATTGCCTTTGAACTGTGGTGACTGGAAAAGCTCAAAACGCATTGCTCTGTGTGAAGAGACATGCAGGACAGACCAGTTTGTCCGGCGCAGTTCTTATACCTGAATTCCAGAAGTGAACCGACTCTGTCGGAGCGACATCGTCGCCGTAATTCGACTCCGATTCGAGGTTGGAAGTTCAAAATTTCAATTTGAATTCACCAGCGCCCGAGAGAGGCCCGGAACCGTCTCCCGAGCAACTGCTCAGTTACTTCGGTGCTCGCCTATAATGGTTTATTTCTGGGGTACCGTTCACTAATATAATCCCACTCACTCGGAACCCCGTATTCAGCAAGACTTGTAATATTGTGTGTAACTACCGGAGACTCGGGGCACTTACAGTAGACATCGAGATACAACGGGTCGCTTGTGAGGTTGTTTATCAGGTTGCTTGCTCTACAGGTGAAATTTCCGTCTGTCCGTAGCACTCCAGAAACAGTGAGTGTGCTGTGATCGGCACTCAGCACAAACCTGCCACCAGGAATGATCGCGCTGTTCTCCTCAAGCCACAGGTAAGAGACGTCCGTGCCTCTAGCGGAGCAGGTTAGCGTGACCGTGTCGTTGTACTCAATCAGAATGGTGGCGTTAGATGTTACAGTGACATTGGAAACAGGTTCTGTTAAAACAGAGGCGATCGGTTAGTACACAGCTCAGAAACATAATCCGGAAGTTTATGGATTTCGTTCCGTATCTGAAAATGAGATCAAACATTTATTATTCCATAGTAAGTAAACGTTAAACAAAAATTCCACGTTGTACATAAGGTTTGAGATGAAGACACTGGATAGGAAAAAACTGCCACACGGCAGCTGTGGGTTCCCTAAAGTCAGCTGTTTCCAATAAACCTCCCGAGTTCCCGTCTAATGGAGTCGTCATTCACACTGATCAAGTTCAATTTCCCCCGCAATGTCGACACCGAACCTCATTCATTGCTAGCTTAAAGATGAAAGAATTGTGATCATTGTGAGCTCTTGAAGCAGCTGCACGTTACGGGGAAATGCTCCAAAGGTTGGACATTGGGTAATTGTGTTCCATTTATCACGACGAGGGGGAAGTACAAGCTGTGAACCCCAGGCCGGAGAGCGTGCTTTCAGTTACAGGGACAGTATTTACGGGTTTCCTAAGAGCATAAGACCAGAAGACAGAGGAGCAGCAGTCGGCCATTCGGCCCATCGTGTGTGCTCTGCCATTTCATGAACTGATCCAATCTCCCATTTAGTCCCATTCCCCCGCCTTCTCACCATAACCTTTGATGCCCTGGCTACTCAGATAGATTCACCACCCTCTGGCTAAAAAAAATCGCATCTCTGTTCTGAATGGGCGCCCTGCAGGAGACAAGGTCTGCCGACATTCTGATAGTCTAGGCTTGATCGCGAATGGTCAGTGTGGTAATCTGCGCGTCTGAGAAAACATTTGGATTTGCTGGGGGTCGGTTTAGCTGGAACAGTGGATTTTGTCTACATGGTCTTCAGTAAGGCCTTCAACAAGGTTCCACGTGACAAATGCCCCTGAGTGAGGGGACAGCGATACACGATAAGATGGGGAGATTTAAAAGGGGTCAAAAGGCGCGAATCACAGAGGGTAATGAGTACCTGGAGTGAGCTGCCTGAGGAGGTGTCGAGGTGGACACAGTTGCTACATTTAAGGCGAACATGGATAAACAATTGGAGCGGAATGGTTTGGAGTGTTATTGCAGAACGGAGCAACTGCGAATATCAAGCAGATGCAGGGGTCGGCATGGACATGATGGGCCGAAGGGAATATTTCCTCGCTGTTTCAGCCTGTGACTCCATGGTGTTTCGAAATTTCTCATTTCAAAAACAGACCCCAGAGAAATATCAAATAAATGGATCTGGTGAAGGCAGAAGAAGGAAATAATTCACTTCAGGCAAAGGTCACTTGGCAATGAGAAAGGTGACGCATAATCACTGATAAGCACAGAGGAGAATTGCTGACAACAGTTTGTAATATCACCCAGATAAGCTATCGTTACTGAAATGATGCAAAGTTCAGTTTCAGCGTCAATGTTATGGAGCCAATGGAAATTGTTATATCACATAACCGAACAAATATAAAGTGGGGTTCATCTTAAAAGCATGTATTGCAAACCCAAAACTGCAGTAACATGGATCAGAATACCTCAGTCAGCAGCGAACTCTACCTCACCAGATGCTGATAATTCAAATAAAAATGAAGTCTCTGTTTTAGACACACAACTCTGACACTTTCCGACCACCTCTCGGGATAATACATACTGTACCGAAGAAGAAATAGTTTCGTGTAGTTGAGCTGGATCGTTTGATTACTTTGTTAAACGCCTCACAAGTATAAATGCCGGTGTCACTCAGCGATAAATCGGCAGGTATGAGGCGTTGTCCAAATTATTAAGTGATGAACCATTAAAATACCAGAGGGGTCAGAAACAGCCAAACAGGGGTAAATCGTGTTTGACTCCGTCCCGTACGCAGCACATTCTGATTTGATGGATATAGTTGTTTTCGAGCTGCGTCTAAAACAAATGCAAAGACTGTTTGCAGAACAGGGATGAGAATAGAAACAGTAGCTGCAATTTCCTCATATCATAAAATGCTGGAGGAACTCAACGGGCCAGGTAGAATCTACGGAAAATTGTACAGTCTAACAAATATTTTACTGTCCATCTTTAACACTGTCAAGAACTCCACCAAACTTCCTGTCAACCATAATCTTCCTAACCCACCCGCTTCTCCTCTTCATCGACCTCATATACATAATATAATACCGCAAGCCGGTATGTCAGAAGAGACTGCACTGGAGAGCACTGTGAACAGACTTCCAGAAAGCACCCACTCCACCTGCAAATCACCTCTGACTCCTGTGCACAAGCCCAATACAGAGGTCAAGGTTCAAAGCACATTTAATATTAATGTGCGCACCGCGCGACCGGACTGCCCTTTGGAAACTCCATTTCGCTGGAAGTGCCAGAACACCGTAAAAATACCGGGTCGCACAGGCGGTTCAAAACTGCAACTCTGAAAGGGAAATTGCAGGGTGATGTCTTCAAAGATCGTGCTCCAGAAAGAGGGCCTTTAATAGCGTAGTTAGTTTTTTTTGTTTGTTTTTGGCTGCCATCAGCAAGCTGCCTCGCTTCACCGGCACCATTTACAAACGCAGCCAAGTAGCCAAGTTTTCATGTTTTCCTCTTCCGGGGAAGAGGAGAGCTGTCGTCATTGGAGACTCTATAGTCAGGGGAGCAGACAGGAGATTTTGTGGACGTGAGAAGGAAACCCGCATGGTTTGTTGCCTCCCGGGTACCAGGGTCCGGGATGTGTCTGACCGGGTACATGACACTCTGGTACGAGAGGGAAAGCAACCAGAAGTCGTGATACATGTTGGGACCACGACATAGACAGGAAGAGGGATGAGGTCCTGAAGGGTGAGTTTCGGGAGCTAGGCAGAAGGCTGAAAAACAAGACCTCAATGGTGGCGTTCTCAGGATTGCTGCCAGTAATACGTGATAGTGATGGTAAGAATTGGAGGAGATGGCAGTTGAATGCGTTGCTGAGGAGTTGGTGCACGGGGCAGGGTTTTAGATTTTTGGATCATTGGGATCTCTTCTGGGGAAGGTGGGACCTGTACAGATTGGATGGGTTGCAGCTGAATTCAAGGGGGAGCAATATCCTTGCTGGTAGGTTTGCTAGCATGGTTCGAGAGGGTTTAAACTAATTTGCAAGGGGGATGGGACCCGGAGCGATAGAGCAGTGAAAGAAGTGCATGGAGTAAAGCCAGATCTAACATATAAAGAGGCTTTGAGGAATGAGCAGCAGAATAAAGGGTATAAAGGCAGTAAGGTTGAAGGGCTAAAGTGTGCGTACTTCAATGCAAGAAGCATCAGGAACAAAGGTAATGACGTGAGAGCTTGGATACATACATGTAATTATGATGTAGTAGCCATTACGGAGACTTGGCTGGCACCAGGACAGGAATGGATTCTCAATATTCCTGGATTTCAGTGCTTTAAAAGGGATCGAGAAGGGGGAAAAGGGGAGGACGGGTGGCATTACTGGTCAGGGATACTATTACAGCTGCAGAAAGGGTGGGTAATGTAGCAGGATCCTCTTTTGAGTCAGTATGGGTGGCAGTCAGGAACAGGAAGGGAGCAGTTACTCTACTGGGGGTGTTCTATAGGCCCCCTGGTTGCAGCAGAGATACCGAGGAGCAGATTGGGAGGCAGATTTTGGAAAGGTGCAAAAATAACAGGGTTGTTATCATGGGTGACTTTAACTTCCCTAATGTTGATTGGCACTTGATTAGTTCCAAGAGTTTAGATGGGGCAGAATTTGGTAAGTGTGTCCAGGATGGATTCCTGTCACAGTAGGTTGACAGACCGACAAGGGGGAATGCCATACTACATCTAGTATTAGGTAACGAACCGGGTCAGGTCACAGATCTCTCAGTGGGTGAGCATCTGGGGGACAGTGATCACCACTCCCTGACCTTTAGCATTATCATGGAAATGGATAGAATCAGTGAGGATAGGAATTTTTTAAATTGGGAACGGGCAAATTATGAGGTTCTATGGCTAGAAATTGCGGGTGTGAATTGGGATGATGTTTTTGCAGGGAAATGTATTATGGACATATGGTCGATGTTTAAGGAACTCTTGCAGGATGTTTGGGATAAATTTGTCCCGGAAGATGAAGAATGTTAGGGTGAAGGATCCATGAGCGACAAGTGAAGTGGAAAATATGGTCAGGTGGAAGAAGGCAGCATACATGAGGTTTTAGGAAGCAGGGATCAGATGGGTCTATTGTGGAATATAGGGTAGCAAGAAAGGAGGTTAAGAAAGGGCTGAGAAGAGCAAGAAAGGGGCATGAGAAGGCCTTGGCGAGTAGGGTAACGGAAAACCCGAAGGCATTCGTCAATTATGTGAAGAACAAAAGGATGACAGGAGTGAAGGTAGGACCGATTAGAGATAAAAGTGGGAAAATGTGCCTGGAGGCTGTGGAAATGAGCGAAGTCCTCAATGAATACTTCTCTTCAGTATTCATCAATGAGAGGGAACTTGATGATGGTGAGGACAATATGAGTGAGGTTGATGTTCTGCAGCATGTTGATATTAAGGGAGAGGAGGTATTGGAGTTGTTAAAATACTTTAGGACGGATAAGTCCCCGGGGCCTGACGGAATATCCCCCAGGCTGCTCCACGAGGCAAGGGAAGAGATTGCTGAACCTCAGGCTAGGATCTTTATGTCCTCGTCGTTCACAGGAATAGTACGGGACGATTGGAGGGAGGCGAATGTTGTCCCCTTGTTCAAGAAAGGTAGTAGGGATAGTCCAGGTAATTATAGACCAGTGAGCCTTACGTCTGTGGTGGGAAAGCTGTTGGAAAAGATTCTTAGAGATAGGATCTATGGGCATTTAGAGAATCATGGTCTGATCAGTGACAGTCAGCATGGCTTTGTGAAGGGCAGATTGTGCCTAACAAGCCTGATAGAGTTCTTTGAGGAGGTGACCAGGCATATAGATGAGGGTAGTGCAGTGGATGTGACCTACATGGACTTTAGTTAGGCATTTGACAAGGTTCCACACGGTATGGTCATTCGGAAAGTCAGAAGGCATGGGATCCAGGGAGGTTTGGCCAGGTGGATTCAGAATTGGCTTGCCTGCAGAAGGCAGAGAGTTGTGGTGGAGGGTTTCAATCCATTCAGATTGGAGGGTTGTAATTAGTGGTGTCCCACAAAGATCTGTTCTGGGACCTCTACATTTTCTGATTTTTATTAAAGTCCTGAATGTGGGGTTAGAAGGGTGGGTTGGCAAGTTTTCAGACGACACAAATGTTGGTGGTGTTGTAGATAGTGTAGAGGTACATGTCAGCCAATTCCTGAAAGTTGCCTCACAGGTAGATAGGGTAGTTAAGAACGCTTATGGGGTGTTAGCTTTCATAAGTCAAGGGATAGATTTTAAGAGACGCGATGTAATGATGCAGATCTATAAAACTTTAGTTAGTCCACACTTGGGGTACTGTGTCCAGTTCTGATCGCCTCAGTATAGGAAGGATGTGGAAGCATTTGAAAGGGAACAGAGGAGATTTAACAGGATGCTGCCTGGTTTTAAAGAGTATGGATTATGATCAGAGATTAAGGGAGCTAGGGCTTTACTCTTTGGAGAGAAGGAGGATGAGAGGAGACATGACAGAGGTGTACAAGATATTAAGAGAAATAGACAGAGTGGACAGCCAGCGCCTCTTCCCCAGGGCAGAACTGCTCAGTACAAGAGGACATGGCTTTAAGGTAAGGGGAGGGAAGTTCAAGGGGGATATTAGAGGAAGGTTTTTCACTCAGAGTTGGTGCGTGGAAAGCACTGCCTGAGTCAGTGGTGGAGGCAGATACACTAGTGAAGTTTAAATGACTACTAGGCAGGTATATGGAGAAATTTATTGTAGTGGGTTATATGAGGCAGGGTTTGAGGGTTGGCACAACATTGTGGGCCGAAGGGCCTGTACTGTGCTGTACTGTTCTATGTTCTATACTGAATGAGCCACTGAAGGGTTCTTTGTCAGGGACCTTACTAGAATTCATATTAAACCATATCCTCTGCTTCATGTTGAGGAATTTGATTTTGAAAGTTATTATGATTTAGTTGTTATTACACGGCGGTAACCGGCCTTTCATATCCGACCAGCCCAGCACTGGAACCTCATGGAGGCAGCATCCCAGACTCCCCCACTATAGATAACATCCTCTCCACATCCACTCTATCCGTGTCCTCTGGTCCTAGACTCCCCCACTACAGGAAACATCTTCTCCACATCCACTCTATCTGTGTCCTCTGGTCCTAGACTCCCTCACTACAGGAAACACACTCTCCACTTCCACTCTGTCTGTGTCCTCTGGTCTTTGACTCTCCAATCAAAGGAAACATCCTCTCCACATCCCCTCTATGAAAGCCTTTCACCATTCGACAGGTTTCAATGACGTCACCCTTTACTTTTCTGGATTCTGGTGAATACAGGCCCAGAGAAATCAAAGACTCATCATGCCCATAGGCGCATCATATGACAAGTCGTTCAATCCCGGAAACATTTCCGTGAACCCTCTTGAACCCTCTCCAAAACAGCTCACAATACTGCAGACGAATGAGGGGGTGACCTGATAGACAGTTTCCTTCCTCTCAGCTCTTCTGGATTCTAGTGAATACAGGCTCAGAGACATTAAAGGCTCATATTATGACAAGTCTTTCAACCCTGGAATCATTGTTGTGAACCCCCTTTGAACCCTCTCCAATTTCAGCACATCCATTCTCGGGTAAGGGGCCAAAACTGCTCACAATACTCCAAGTGAGGCCTCGCCAGTGTTTTATAAACTTTCATATTATATGCTTACTGTTATATTGTTGTCCCCTTGAAATGAATGCTAACGTCGCATTTACCTTCCTCACAGTAGACTCAACCTCTAATTAACCTTTAGGCAATCCTACACAAAGCCAAATCCCTTTGCACATCATTCTCTTTTGTTGTTTTTTTTCTCCATCTAAAATATAATCAGTGTTGGACACATGGGCTAATACAGTGTTACTGGCGGTAAACGTTCAGTCGATGTGCTGCTCACGGTAATCGTAACGTCAGAGCTAACTGTCCTGCTTTTCATTAACCACGAATAGGAAGCATGTCCCCCTCTTGCCGTGCACTCCAAACTAACTGTGTCATTGTGGTCTACCGAGTCAGCGTCATTCGATGTGGTGTTGGGCCTGGATACGGATTCTGTAAAAATACCACAGATCAAGGATCACGTGTAACGTACTGTGCTGAAATGATGGCTCCAAGGAGATATATTCTGCTTAAAGCAAAATACTGCAGACGCACAGATCAGAGATAAAACTACAGAATGCTGTCAATATTCTGGTCGTCTCACTACAGGAAGGATGTGGAAGCCTTACAAAGGGTGCAGAGGGGATTTACGAGGTTGGATTGGGAGCATGCCTTATGAAAACATGGTTGAGTGAACTCGGCCTTTTCTCCTTGAGGGCGATGGAGGAAGAAGGTGATCTGGTAGGGGTGTATCAGATGATGAGAGGCATTGATCGCATGGATAGTCAGAGGCTTTTCCCCAGGGCTGACATGGTTGCCACAAGAGGACACAGGTTTAAGGTGCCAGGAGTAGGTAGAGAGGAGATGTCGGGGTAAGTGCTTTACTCAGAGAGTGGTCAGTGCGTGGAATGGGCTGTCGGCAACGTGGTGGAGGCGGATACGATAGGGTCTTTTAAGAGACTTTTGGACAGGTATCATGGAGCTTAGAAAATAGAGGGCTTAGAGGTAAGCCTAGGTAGTCCTAAGGTAAGGACATGTTGGGCACAGCTTTGTGGGCCGAAGAGACTGTATTGTGCTGTAGGTTTTCTATTGTCAATGTCTCCTCTCTTGAGATTTGATTTCAAATTTTTACCAACATTATCACGCCCCCCTCCTTGCCTACCTGCCCGACCTTTCGAAACAATGTGTATCCATGGACATTAAGCTCCCACCTATAGTCTTCTTTCGGCCATGATTGAGCGATGCCAACAACATCATACCTGCCAATCTGTAACTGTGCTGCAAGCTCATCTTCCTATTCCGTGTACTGCACGCACTCAAATATCACAACCTCCAGTCCTGTATTCGCACTTGTCGATTTTTCCCGCCCTTCACATGGTAACTCATCCTGTTGGCTGCAATTTTTGCCCTGTCAGCAGGTTCCCCTCACAACACACTGCCTCTGTTTGCAGACCAGCTCCCTCATCTTCATCGCCATTGTCCGCCTTTCCTACCATACTTCTTGCATTGAAATACAGGCAGCTCAGGAGCAATCCGGTTCCCATTCGTGACGCAGAATCTAAAAGGTTAGCAAGTACAGAACTCAAAGTGTTATATCTCAATGTACAGAGTATTAAAAAAATAAGGAGCGCACGCCCCCTTGGCATCAGCGGCTCCACAGTGGAGAGAGTGGAAAACATCCAATTCCTGGGGTACAGATCTCGGACAATCTCACCCGGTCCAGGAACACCACTGGATTGTGGAACGAGCCCAGTAGAGATTGCACTTTGTGAGAAGCTTAAACAAGCATCACTCCCCACTAACATCTTAACTATATTCTACAGAGGCGTGGTTGAGAGTGTGCTGACCTTTTGCATCACAACCTGGTACTCCAGCTGCAGTGCTGCCGACATAAAAGCCTTGCAGAGGGTGGTTAGGGGAGCAGAGAAGGTTATTGGGGTCTCCCTACTTCTGTCCAAGACCTCTTTCAGAGTCGATGTCTCAGAAGACACGGTACATCATTAACAACCCCTCACACCCTCTCCATGAACTGTTTGTTCTTCTGCCATCAGGTAAACGTTACAGGAGCATCAAAACTGAAACCACAAGGCTACTAACCAGCTTCCTCCCACAGGCAGTCAGACTGCTAAATAGCTGCTCTACCTGACTCTGCTTTGGACACTTTAACTTGCACCGGACACTATAACTTGATTTAAAGTGACATGTGGCTGTTGTGTTTTATTATTTATTGTAGTGTTTATTATTTATTGTTGCGTTTGTAATGTTATGATTACACTTGCCTCTGGGAAACACTGACTCATTCTGCCCTGAAGAACCGATGTAACGGTTGGAATGACAATCTTGAATCTTGAATCTTGAACTTGAATCTTTACTTCACTTTATTGTCACCAAACAAAGGAAGACCAGTAATATCAAAGGTAGGGACATGCTCGGCACAACTTTATGGGCCGAAGGGTAAATAGAGTAAAATACAGCACAAATGATTACTTTATGGCCTTGAAGACGGAACTGATATCCGGCACGGACAAGTGCGAGCAGCCCGCAAACAGAAACGGGGATACACAGCCACGCTCAACAGTGAGAACTGAACAGTCAGAGAGCAGGTCTGGCAGAGTTCACTGGAGTCCAGGTTCTGCGACCACCGTAAAGGTTGTATTGTATTCTTTCACCACAGGAATAAAATGAAAGTTATAGTCCGAGATCACATGACTCTGTCTCACTTACCAGTGACACGCAGAGTGACGGTCGCTGGTGGTTTGGGAGCCACTAGCTGGAACCATATACACATGGTATTCCCCGCTGTCCGACATGTTCACCGACTCAGCAGAAGCGACCCGTTGGAGGTGAATAACTCTGCCCGCGATCGGTACTCATTACTTAAAGACCCGGTTCTGATCGATCCACTGGGCGATTGTTTTCCCTTTAAAAATCCAACTTCCACTGCTGACGCCTGGACGACGGGCCGACTGGAAAAAAGCGCCTCACCCCCAGCGGTGACATTTATCTGGCTGTGCTCAACGATAATAGTAAACTGCTGGGACTCACCTGAGAAAGAGAAAATCATATGAGGAAAAGCGACAGACGCGGATAACTTGGGAACTGCACTTAACTCAATCTGTACAGATACCCGGGATCTGTTCTTAGCTCAGTAAAGTCGATAATTATAACCTGATCTCATCCTCCTACCACCGCCACTCTGATGGTTATCCGACCACTGAGGGTTCGAGAGAGTGACACTCACCCGCCGTTATGTGGAGACAAAGAACGAGAGCTGCGAAGGGAAGTCCCGACATCCCGGGAGAGCAGCGCCGATCTCTGTTACACTCGGAGACTGAGCCGCACTTCCTGGTTTGCGGGTCAGATATCTGGATTCTGACGTCACGAGCGGCAGCGCTGATTGGATCAGAGTCTGTACTTTGCTCAAATCTACATCAAATCCTGTGTGCTGTTCCACAACTATCTGCTGCTGTGTTGAATCCGATAATGGTCTCAAAGAGAGTTTCTCCCACCCACCGACATGAAGAGAGAGAGAGAGAGTAAAGGTGAGCGTCATCCACGCGATCCCGAGAGAGCGGCGCCTTTCTCTGTTACATTCGGAGAGTGAGCCTCATTTCCTGGTCTCCATGAGAGATCCCGAGAGCCCGTTATCTGAAAAGCCGGAGCTGACTGGAGCGCAGAGCGAGAAGGCGGAGAATGAACGAACCTAAAACGCTGGAGAAGCAGAAGGCTATTCGGCCCTCGATACTCTGCTGTCGTCCTCTACCAGATCACGTGGAATTTTCCTCAAAACTACTTCCTCCGGGATAGGTAGACTGGCTGAGTGTTATCGCCGCAATAATCTTGCACACAGAGACAGCAAGACCAAGGATGTGACTGTGAACGCCGCGAAGGAGAAGTCGGGAGATCACACATCAGTCCTCATTGAAGGGTCGGTGGTGGTGAGTGGTGAGCAGGTTTAAAGCTCCTTCTGAGAGAATCTCTGCTTGGCTCACATAGTTATACATTCACAATAGAAAGGCAAGTCGGCGGCTGTATTCCATTAGGTGATAGAAACATAGAAACGGAGAAAGCCTACAGCACAATAAAGGCCCTTCGGCCCACAAAGCTTGAAGAGATTTGGTATCGGTATGTCACCAAAAACTGGGAAAATGTTCGCACATGCAAGACGGAGAATATTCTGACTGTTTCCATCACCGTCCTGGTGTGCAGGCTGCAATGCACAATATCGACACAGATTGCAGAGGCTTGTGTACAACAATCACATTCATCACAGTGCAAGCTCTTCATAATCCAGAAATCTTCACAAGGTGGTTCCTCAGGAATACCAGGTCCATAATTAAGGGCGATCACCGTCAGGGTATATGCTCTTGTCTCATTACAACCATTAATCTCATTAAACGCCGGGTGAGTGAGACTGACTTTCGGACACTGTTTGAAAATGCTCGAGAGAGAGAGAGAGAGAGGAGGAGAGGAGAGAGAGAGGAGAGAGAGAGAGAGAGAGAGAGAGAGAGAGAGAGAGAGAGAGGAGAGAGAGAGAGGAGAGAGAGAGAGAGAGAGAGAGAGAGAGAGAGAGAGAGAGAGAGAAGAGAGAGAGAGAGAGAGAGAGAGAGAGAGAGAGAGAGAAGAGAGAGAGAGAGAGAGAGAGAGAGAGAGAGAAAGGGAGAGATAGAGAGAGAGAAGGTGGAGTTATTTGATGGACAAACGATGTTACGGTTTCTCTGCAGCTTGTTTACTTTTCACAGGACAGTCACGGACACACAGACTCACACAGTTCAGAGTTAAGATGGATTCGGTCAATGGAAGACAGGGGTGAGTCGGTCGCTGGTTTAAACTATCAGTATCCCGAAAGGGTGTGAATTACGATCGATCCTGAGTATTGACAAATGACCTCTCACAAGTTCTGCAACTCGATGTTTTGCAGAGAAGAGAAGAGAGGAGAGGAAGCTTGAAACTGAAGAAACCCAGTGACAAAGAGGTCACTGTTCGGACTGTCTTTCCCCGTAAAGGGGTGAGTTCGTTTCTATTCGGATACGAAAGTGTGATGGTCACATGGTTAATCCACAGGAGTGGGTTCTCTGGTGAGGGGAATCCTTTGTGAATACCACCGTGTGTGTTTACCCTTTTGTCTGGGTGTGGTATTTCACTGAAGAAAGGCACCCCTGTGGTAAATCACTGTTGGAGTTATTTCCTGCGTCGTGGAACTGGATAAGTGGCTATCACGCAGTGTGTGATTGGGGTAACCTTGTGGAATCTGCCAGTGTGCTTACCCTTGCCTGGGTGGTAGTTTTCCTTGAAGATGGCCCCTTTGTGATAAGCTACTGTTGGTGATAATCCATGCGTGGGATTCTGTTTTTGAGTATGCTGCTGGCCACCACTCTGGGATTTCCCGCAGCTGAGTCCAGGGTGTGATACCACGTGTGTTGAAAGATGTCGTTGAAGGTCACTCTCGGTGATATTTCGTGTGTGGAGTGGAACAACTTCGGAGATAAAACCTACTGCAATTGCTATTTCGTATTGCTGTCGTGGAATCTGTGGAATATCGATGTAATTGCCGTCTCACAACATTCGCCTTTGGATGACAAACAGCTCGCATTAGTTAACCTGTGCATTTAATACTGAACTGTCTAACACAACATAGCAAAACTGTATCACTTACCACCTGAGTTTGATGAAGTTTTGTGGATTTATATATTTACACCTATAACACCGTTAACTCTTGATTTACCTGTTTAGGTTACTAGATGACGTAGTTACTACTAAAATAGTGGTTTGTTAACAGCAAGACCAGACTCCGGGTGTGTTCCATTGCTGCTGATACTTTCACAGCGTTGCGTGTACGTCACAACGCAGAAAATGCCGGAGGAACTCAGCAGGCCAGGCAGCAGAAGGTAAAACTGGAATATAGTAAACATTCGACATTTCGTGGCCCGGTCCGTTCATCAGGAGTGGAAAGGAGGTTCGAAGGAGTCAGGACTAAGAGAGTACCCGGAAGTGGAGTAAGAGAACAAGGTTGCATGTGGTAGGCAGAAAAAGGGTAAGGGGCTGGGCTGAAGTCAGGAGCTGTTCACTTGGTTTGTGGAAGAGATAGACGGCAGGAGAGGGAGGCTGTCTAACTGGAGAGGAAATAAGGACTACGGAAGAAAGGGAAGGGAGAAGAGGAACAGAGGGAGGTTACGGCAGGTAAGGAGATAGAAAGGGAAAGGGGAATGGGGAATGTTAAAGGAGAGGGGATCAGAGAAGTGTCAGAAATTCAACCGCAAAGTTGAGGACAGTTGGAATTTTGAGGCGAAGTTGGTGAATTTGTTGAATCAGCATGGGCGCAGGAAAAGCAACCACGCAGTCGACATTTGAGACCGGAAAACTTCAAGGGCACACCAAACAAACGAAACCCCCGGCACTAAGGGCCAGTCAATATCAGGAAAATTGAAATCTCCCATCAGAAGACCCTATCATTATTTCACTGTTCAGACTCTGCCTCTGTACTGTATTTTCTCCTCGAATCCCTGTTAGGATTGCAGGGTCAATAGGAGAGTTTTTGCCTCTTTCCTGTTCTGCTTTCCGCCTGCGCTCCCTCAGTGCAGAATAATTCAATGACTTCCTCTTTTCTGCAAACCAGACAATATCCCTGATTAACAATGCCACGCTCCCCCTCTTTTACCTCCTTCCTGTCCGTTGTGAAATATATAAAGCCCGGTACACTCAACTTTCCGGCCACTGAGATATCCAAGTCCCTGTAATGTATAGAAAGTCAAAGTCTCACGTATTGTCCTGTGCTCTAAGAACAGTTGCCTTTTTAAAATACTCCTTACATTAAAGTGAACTCATCTCAAATCACCAGGTTTGAGTGTTCCGTGTTCTGTCACCTGCCTATCCTTCCCCACAAACTCCCTGCAAGCTGTCCCTACTTGTGCGCCAACCGCCCATCCTCCGTCTCTTCTCTTCGCCCCCTCCGACATGTAGTTTAAAAATCTCCCCATTAGCATTACCTAACCTAAATTTTGGCCATCAGAATAAATGTTATGTTTGCCATGAGCCAAGTACAACACACCGTCAAACACCGTGA
Organism: Hemitrygon akajei; assembly: GCF_048418815.1. Taxonomy (NCBI): domain Eukaryota; kingdom Metazoa; phylum Chordata; class Chondrichthyes; order Myliobatiformes; family Dasyatidae; genus Hemitrygon; species Hemitrygon akajei. The sequence continues at coordinate 2,833,730 of NW_027331962.1, forward strand.
AGCATGGTTGTGGCTGCATCATGCTGTGGGGATGCTTCACTACAGCAGGCCCTGGAAGGCTTGTGAAGTTAGAGGGGTAAATGAATGCAGGGAAATACAGGGAGGTGTTGCTGCAGCGACACCTGCTGGTTGAATTATGTCACAGCAGCAGGATTGCTTTTGTGTCAGGAAGACCAAAAAGCTGATTGTGGACTTCAGAAAGGGTAGGACGAGGGAACACGGGCCAATTCTCACAGAGGGTTCAGAAGTGGAGAAAGTCAGCAATTTCAAGTTCCTGTGCATCAAGATGTCTGTGGATCTAAAATGATCCCAACACATTGATGCAGGCATTATTTCCCTTAAGTGTTTGAGGAATTTCGTTTGACAACTAAAACACTCGAAAAGGTCTACAGATGTGCAGTGGGGGGCATTCGGATCTGGCTGCGGTGCGATGGTGGAGGGGGTAGGGGTAGGTTGGCAACTCCGGGGGATCGAAAGAATCGACAGAATGTTGTAAAATCATCATGGGTACCATCCTCCTTTGCATCCAAGACACCTTCAAGGAGAGGTGCGCAGAAAGGCTGCGTTCATCAAAAAGGAACCCCGTCACCCAGGACATCCCCTCCTCTCAATGTCATCATCGATCGGGAAGGAGGAACGGAAGCCTGAAGACACACGCTGAGGGATTCAAGTACAGCTTCACCCTCCCACACCCCACACCCCTCTGCCGTCGGGTGATAAATGGACATTGCACCCATGAACATTCCCCTCACCTTTTCATATTATTTCTGTTTTCCGCTATTTTAATTTCACTATTTAATATCAATATCTTTAAACCAGCTATTTGAACTGAAAGATGTTGCTTCTACAAGACCACTTTGTCGCCTCCCAAAACATTTGTTACAAAGTTCAGAATTTGTTGAGTTTATTGAAACTCAGATAAAATAGTTGTTATTTCGCATTTCCCATCCCGTTTTTCCCTCTCTCACCTTATCTCCTTGCCTGCTCATCGCTTCCCTCTGGTGCTCCTCTCCTGCTTTCTTACTTCCATGGCCTTCTGCCCTTTTCACGGTTCGACTTGCCCAGCTCTTTACTTCATCCCTCCCCCTCCAGGTTCTGCCTGTCGCCTGGTGTTTCTCTCTCCCCTCCCCTTTACTCCTCAACATTTTTTTCTCCAGTCCTGCCGACGGATTTTGGCCGGAAATGTCGACTATACTTTTTTTTCCATAGACGCTGCCTAGCCTGCTGAGTTCCTCCAGCATTTTGTGTGTGTTGCCGTGGAATTTGTTGCCACGGACAGCTGAAGAGACCGGGTCACATGATATATTTAAAACAGAGTTTGATACGTTCTTGATTAGTCTGAGCATCAATGGTGATGGGGAGAAGGGGTTGAGAGGGATAATAAATCAGCCAAGATGGAATAGTGGAACTGGCCTAATTCTGCTCCCATGTTTTATGGTCTTACAGTGTGAAAAACAAACTTTTCACTGCTTGTGTTGAAAACAACCAAATAGCAAAATAGGAAACGTTTCAAAGTTAGTGATTCGGGATAGATTAAACGCTTATTTCCGTGATCAGATTACTTCGTTGAAAGGTATTCTAAAGATACAGACAAGAATGGAATTGGATAAAATTTCTAAACAAATTAAAGTTTTAGATTACACCAATGCAACCTCTCCAAATATTGATTTGTTTAAACGAAGAGTAGAATTACAATTACAATATAACTTATCGCTAACTTATCCTATTGATAGATAGATAGATAGATAGATAGATAGATACTTTATTCATCCCCATGGGGAAATTCAACATTTTTTCCAATGTCCCATACACTTGTTGTAGCAAAAACTCATTACATACAATACTTAACTCAGTAATAATATGATATGCATCTAAATCACTAACTCAAAAAAAGCATTAATAAAAGCTTTAAAAAAAGTTCTTAAGTCCTGGCAGTTGAATTGTAAAGCCTAATGGCATTGGGGAGTATTGACTTCTTCATCCTGTCTGAGGAGCATTGCATCGACAGTAACCTGTCACTGAAACTGCTTCTCTGTCTCTGGATGGTGCTATGTAGAGGATGTTCAGGGTTTTCCATAATTGACCGTAGCCTACTCAGCGCCCTTCGCTCAGCTACCGATGTTAAACTCTCCAGTACTTTGCCCACGACAGAGCCCGCCTTCCTTACCAGCTTATTAAGACGTGAGGCGTCCCTCTTCTTAATGCTTCCTCCCCAACACGCCACCACAAAGAAGAGGGCGCTCTCAACAACTGACCTATAGAACATCTTCAGCATCTCACTACAGACATTGAATGACGCCAACCTTCTAAGGAAGTACAGTCGACTCTGTGCCTTCCTGCACAAGGCATCTGTGTTGGCAGATCTGTATTGAAGGATATTTGCTTAAATTGAAAATTCAGTTTTATATTTCTGGGGATAAAATAATAAGCTCTTAGCTTCCCAATTAGGGACAGCTAGAGCTAAAAGACGAATTTTAATGATTCGTGAAGATAATGGGGATTTATTCAGTAGCCATAAAGACATTAATCATATTTTTCAGGATTTTTATTCTGATCTTTATAAATCTCAATTTCCAGCAGAGTCCTCTAAAATGAAGGCTTTTTACATAAGATTTAATTTCCTCAAATTACTGATGATGATCAACAGATGCTTGACTCTCCAATCACTGAGCATGAACTTCAGAAAGCTATGTTGTCAATGCTATCAGGTAAAGCTCCTGGACTTGATGGCTATTCGGTAGGATTTTACAAAAAACAATTACTCTCTCCATATCTATTGGAAATATTTCATGAATCTTTTGAGGAAAGTAGTTTACCTTCTTCTTTTTATGAAGCTTCTGTTTCCTTAAGAAAGATAAAGATCCTGCTGAATGTTCATCATATAGGCCTATTTCGTTATTAAATATGGACGCAAGAATTCTCTCTGAGATAATGGCTAACCATTTGGAAGTCCTATTAACTAAAATTATTTCTAGGGCTCAAACAGGATTTATTAAAAGCCGTTACTCTTTCTTCACTGTTCCGAGATTGATCAACATTATATGTTCATCATTATCTAAGAAACCCCAACGTATTATTTCTCTGGATGCAGAAAAGGCATTTGACAGAGTTTAGTGGGCATATATGTATAAGGTATTAGAAAAATTTTGTTTTGGTAATAATTTTAATGGATGGATTCAAATGATTTATAAGAATTCTACTGCTACTGTAATTAAGAATAATATTAGGTCCTCTTCTTTGCACTTTCACGAGGTACTAGACAGGGATATCCATTAATCCCTTTATTATTTAATCTTGTACGGGAGCCTTTGGCCATAATACTTCGTGAAGCTATAAATATTCATGGTATCTCTATAAATGGGACTACACATAAGATTTCTCTTTACGCAGATGATCTTTTGGTTTGTATTTAGAACCCTGAAGAAACTATTCCTAATCGTCTGGACATAATAAATGATTTTAGACAATTTTCAGGATATAAGCTGACTTAAATAAAAGTGAATTGTTTACACTAAATGCTTCTGTTTCCATATATATCGATATTCAATTTAGAATTGTTAATTCTTTTAAATATTTAGGTATTATAATTACTAAAAAATATAAAGATCTTTATAAAGTTAATGTAGTTCCATTAATGGACTTTATGAAACAATTATTTTCTGGATGGAAACCACTCACACTTTCTTTGATAGGTCGTATCCATGTCGTGAAAGTGATGATTTTATCTAGATATTTATAAATTTTCAACGTATACATATCTTTTTTAATTAAAAAAATTAGATTAAGTTGACTGTATTATTTCGTCCTTTATTTGGAATAATAAAAGACCAAGAATTAATAAGTATCATTTACAAAAATTTAAAAAAGATGGCGGACTTGCACTTCCTAATTTTAGACTGTATTATTAGGCTGTTAATACTCGTCAATTATGTTTTTGGCTATATTGGCAAGACAAGAGCCAAAAACCAGCTTGGATTGATTTGGAATTAAAAAATTATCAAACAATTTCATTTAACCTCACTATTCGGAGCTCCATTACCTTTACATCTCTCTAAAATTCCAAATTTAATCTCTATCCTGTTGTTACACAGTCCTTACGGATTTCGTTTCAGTTTCGCATTTTGTTTTAAATTTTAAACAATTTAAATTGTCTAGCTCTTTATATCGATATGTTTTATTTAAACCTTCAATATCTGATCCCATTTTTCTATTATGGAGAAATAAGGGGTCTGTTTTTTGCTGATTTATATTGTGATGGTCGATTGATGACTTTTGAAGAGTTAATTAGTAAATATTCTCTCTTTCATACACACTTTTTGCAATATTTTCAGTTTAGACATTTTTTCCAATAATACTTATCTAAGCTTCTATATTTGCACGAATCTGATTTGCTCAATACTACTTTGAATATGAATCCTTTAGTAAGAGGTTCTATTGGTAGAATTTATAATTTATTTTTACTACAAAAAATAACCTCTCACTAAAGGTTAAACAAGATTGAGAGAGAGAACTTAATATGACTTTTGTTAACGAAGATTGTTTGCGAGTTCTGAAAATTGTCAGTTCTTCTTTGATATGTGCCAATCACTGTTTAGTTCAATTTAAAATTGTTCACTGTTATTATTTAACAAAGGAGAGACTAAAGTATTTCCTAACATAGACAATTACTGCAATAGGTGTAAAACTGAATTAGCCACTTTGTCTCAAATTTTCTGGTCATGTCCTTCATTAATATCCTTTTGGAAATCTTAATTTTCTACAATTTCTAAAGCTCTGAAAATTAATTTACAATCTAATACATTAACTGCTTTATCTGGAATAGTTCTGCATCATATTCAGGGTATTTCATCTTCAGACCAACATGTAATTGCATTTGTTACATTGTTGGCAAGAAGGGCTATTTTATTAAAAAGGAAATACACCTCTGTCCCTACCTTAATGCAATGGTTTTCTCAAGTAATGTTATATCTCAGATTGGAAAAAATCAGAAGTAGAACTTTTGATCCTCGATTTCATTTTGAGAGAGGATGGGGCTCTTTTGCCAAATATTATCATTTAATTTGAATTATTTTATATGGTTTCCTTCCAATTTCATTTAAAATAAACATGAATTGGCGGTTGATGATTCATTTTTTATGTATATGGACGATGGTAAGTCGTATTGCTCCGGGAGTTGATTCCTAACGTTTTTTTGTTCTTTTTTTTTCTTTATCCTTCATTTCTTTATATAATTTATTTCATTATCATATATTATCCTTTTTTTGATAAGTTTTTTTCTTCAGCTTTATTAATTGTTGAAGTTCTGTATCATCTTATTACTGTCGAAGATTATGTATGAATAAAAAGATTTTAAAAATGAAAATGAATATATTTCATAACTGAAATTAATTTCCTGGTTTATTGATTTGTTTCAGCCTGTTTCTTTGCTACAAATCACAAAACAAAACAGGTGAGCTCTACCTGCAGTCTGTTTCTGAGCCACCTGGAACCTCCTGTACACACCAAACACCGCGCCCTGTTACTGAGCTTAATTACCCTCACTCCTCTGACTCCATCTTGCATTACACACAGCCACCCACAGTGTCTTCTCGCTCAAAGTGCGCACCTGCTCTCCTTTTCACCCTCCAGGGGTCCTCTGGTTTATCCTGATTTTACTATCAAGTTACATATCCACCACCCCTTGTTACCACTGTCCATCACCTCTCAACCCCTGCCGTGGTCTCCATTTTTACACATCTGACGTCACTCCCATTTTCCAATCAGCCGCGTTTAACTGGACACCTCTGTCACGTGTCAGCTCCCATCGCACCCTCCACGCTCGACTCTTTATATAAATATCTCCCTCTCTATCATTCAGAAGATGACAGGCGATGACAGTGGAGAATTCACTGATACATTTTCTAACACCATTTCGACTCTCTGCCCGTAGCAACTGCCCATCAAAGCCTCGCAGCTGGATCACTTATCCCACACTAGATCTTGCACCAGCCGACTTTGTAAACGATCTCACTGCCCTGGTGGTGTTCAGTATCGCTGCAGGGTCTCGACACGACCCGTGACGGCTCATTGCCCTCCACAGGTTTTGCATGACCGCCGATATCTCAACATTTATTGTATCCATAATTACCACACTCTCTCTCCTGTCCTTTCCAGTAATACATTTTGTGCGTGACCTGCTGTAGTCTTAATTTCGCAGGTGCATGTTCTGTTTCCTCAATAATAGACCGCTGCAAATTCCCCAAGCTAGAGGTCAAACTTACCTCGCCTCATTTCTCCGTTTCTCCTTCATCCGCTTTAATGAAATAGCGAACTTTCCCTCACCGTGCTCTGTAGTAACTTCGCTAAAAAATAAGGAATTGGAGAGGAGGACAACAAAAGGATCCACACACTCCATTGTCAGACCTTGTGAAACCTGCTGTTGCAGAGGCTCAGATCCAAGAGTCGAGCTTATAAACCGATGTCAATTTCATTTAGACTCTGCTTTTCCTGTGCACCTGTTCCCCCACAAAGTTCCGCCTTCCCCAAAAGTACAAAACAACATGCGCCAACCCCCTCAGCTATTTACCTTCTTCCTCATTTTACTTCTGTGCGCCCTTTTGCAAAGAACCGAATTTTAACCCTTGACAATATTTTCTAAACATTCACAATTGAAAAGCTGGCTTTTGTTGAAGGCAAGCAGAGTTTATATAGATTGGGAATCTTTAGAACTTTAGCTGTGGGGAGATATTTTTCTCAGTGTGGTCTCTCTCAAACTGGAACATGGAAACTCTCAGAGTAAACAAGTTCTGGTTCACATCCAAGAGTCGTGCTTATAAATAAATGCTTTCTCTCGGCACCTGCTCTCCCACAAGTACAAAACAATATTCGTCAACTTCCTCTGCCAATTGTTTTCTTCCTCAATTTACCTCCGTGAGCTCGTTTGCAAAGCACAGCATTTTAACCCTTCACCATCTTTTCTAAATATTGTTATTTGCAAAGCTGCCTTTTGCTGAAGGCCAGCGCAGATTACACAGATTGGGCATCTCAGAACTGTGGCTGTAGCGGAATTGTTTTTGTTTCAGTGTGGTGTCTCTCAAACTGGAGCAGAGAAACTCCACGTAAACGAGTTCTGGTTCACGTCTCCAATTCACTTCTGCAAGCTGGCAAAGATATGGCAGTTACGGTGTCAGTTATCACAGAGTGCAGTCGTGTCCGTCCGTTTCCGATGCCCACCAACTGTAATTCTGAGGCTGCAGTCTGATCGACCGAGATCTCCTGAAGCAGGGGAACAGGCTCTATCTGCCGACTGGCCGACCTGAGTTCACTTTAGAAATGTAAGTGCGTTAACCTCAGCCGTCCGCCCGATATCCTTTATGGTTTAAAGTAAGTCATTAATGAAATTGCAACTCGTATAAACGTGTTTCTGGGAACAATTAACTGATGAGTATTTGTCAGCTGCAGTTCGGATTTGCCAGTAATGACGTCACCACAGTGAACCACGTGGGAACTTGCGGCGACTTGGTTGGACAAGAGCACAGATGTACAGCTCCTGATTGCACTGCAGACAGGGTTCACGGCCCTCAACATAGGGAGTCAGTCACAAAGAAGGAATAAGTTATTTACACCGTCTGTTACCAATCTATTTAGAACCATAGAACACTACAGCACAGTAGAGGCCTTCAGCTTTCCATGTTGTGCCGACCCAAATAATCCTCAAAAAAATGTACTAAACCCACACCACTCCATAACCCTCCATTTGTCTTTCATCCATGTGCCTGTCCATGAGGCTCTTAAATACCCCTAATGTTTTAGCCTCCACCAGCAACCCTGGCAAGTCATTCCAGTCCCTCACAACCCTCTGTGTAAAAAACTTACCCCTGATGTCTCCCCTAAACTTCCCTCCCTTAATTTTGGACATATGCCGTCTGGCGTTTGCTGTTGGTGCCCTGGGAAACAGGTACTGACTATCCACCCTATCTATGCCTCTCGTAATATTGTAGACCTCTATCAAGTCCCCTCTCGTCCTTCTACACTCCAAAGAGAAAAGTCCCAGCTCTGCTAACCGTGGTTCATATGACTTGTTCTCCAATCCATCCTGGTAAATCTCCACTGCAGCCTCTCCAGAGCTTCCACATCCTTCCTATCATGAGGTGATCAGAACTGAACACAATACTCTAAGTGCGGTCTCACCAGAGATTTGTAGAGTTGCAACATGACCTCTCTACTCTTGAACTCAATCCACCTGTTTATGAAACCTAGCATCCCATAGGCCTTCTTATCTACCCTATCAGCCTGTGCAGCGACCTTGAGGGATGTATGGATTTGTACCCCAAGGTCCCTTTGTTCATCCACACTCTTAAGTAACTGACCATTAATCTTGTACTCAGTCTTCTGGTTTGTCCTTCCGAAATGCATCACCTCACACTTATCCGGATTGAACTCCGTCTGCCATTTTTCTACCCAACTCTGCAGCCTGTCCATAGATGAGTCTTGCTTTTTTATATTCCTAGACCACATGAAATGGACGCTATCGTTGCATTTGCCTTCCTCAAGCGGCAAGTGAACCTTGAGGGAATCCTGCAGCAGGACTCCCCAATCTATTTGCGCCTCAAGATTTTTTGAGGTCACCCCCTCCGCCCGTCCGAACGCCGGCCGCAGTCCCAGCCATGGCCGGGTGGGGACGCCGCTGCGCCGGGTCTTTCGCGGGACGGGACGGCGGGAGAAGAGGTCCCGTTTACGGATCGACTCCCTCCTGCCCCCTTTCACCAAACCCGTCCCGCACCCCCACATCCGAGAGGGAGGGGCCGACCTCCGGGAGAAAAAAAAACATCGGGCACAGGGAGAGGGAGGAAGAAATAGAGAAGCAGAGAGAGTGAGAACAAGAACAAACAAGTTTATTGGAGAGTTAGTGTCGACACTGAAAGATAACAGGTAGGTCGGTAAGCACAGACGGATCTGTCCCCGCTCTCCGCCGCCTTATACTGACCCTCCGAAATCAGAAGTGGATCTGGTGAGTGTTTGTGTTAATAGAACCATAGAACCACAGGACACTACAGCACAGTACAGGCCCTTCAGCCCTCCATGTTGTGCTGACCCATATAATCCTCAAAAAAGTATTAAACCCATACGACCCCATAACCCTACATTTATCTTTCATCCATGTGCCTGTCCAAGAGGCTCTTAAATACCCCTAATGTTTCACCCTCCACCAGCATCCCTGGCAAGTCATTCCAGGAACTCACAACTCTCTGTGTAAAAAACTTACCCCTGATGTCTCCCCTAAACTTCCCTCCATTAATTTTGGACAAATGCCCTCTGGTGTTTGTTTTTGGTGCCCTGGCAAACAGGTACTGACTATCCACCCTATCTATGCCCTCTGGAGTGTTCTTTTCATTTCTGACGAAGAGAGAGTGGGTTTGAAATTCAGACGATATTTAGGACGGATAGTTTGAATGAAATTTGGACACTAAGGGGTAAAGTTGGAAAATGACATCAAAGCTTCTGGCCAATCAGCCGCGTGGTTTTTGAGTGATGGGTTAGTCAGGGAGCAGGGGAAATGGTCATTTGAAGTTCCTATTTAATATGATCTGACAATGGCCAGTTAACCTGCGACCAGCTGCGCTATGGTCCCCATCTGAGTTGAATAGGATTTAAAATGTTTTCTGATACAAATTATACAATCCAGGACAAAGCCAATTGGTCAGATAACATCTACGGAAACGCAAAGGAATGGTGTTTCCAACTCGGAGCCATTTTACCTGAGCGCCCATGACACATCCATGCACCAGCCGCTCATACTGCATGAGAATAACAGCGTTGAAGAGACACGTGTTCAGCAACAAATGATGCACCTTCTGCAATCCCACCAGACATCCGCGCGTTTATTCAATCACCGACCGAGTGTTGCATTTTGTAAATATCTCAGACACCTCAAACACGTCATCCTAGTATTAATGTTCGACTCACGGTCATGCTCTGGGACAGAATTTTGTAATTCTCATTGTATTTGTCAGCACAAAGCATTACCATTCTTTCCAAGACTCCTTGATTGCGTTACTATGTTGTTTATTCACCAAACCCGACCGCTAACTCTGTATTTCCCATTGCCTGGAAAATCCCTTCTACAAGCCCATGCTCGTAACCCCCACACCCGCACCTCCCGCGCTGTCAAAATGCATTTGTGCCTCTGTGACCGCGGTGTGCGGCCGAAGGTGAGAAAGTGGTCGCAGGCAGCTGCTGGCTGCAGAAAAGGGCATCAGGGCGGCCATTCCCGTCAAGGTGGGACAATGGGGACAGTTCTTCCTCCATTATTATTCAGAGAACCTGTGGTATGTCGAATACCGAGTGAGACGCGAAGTCTTCGGGGTAACCGCAGGTCTGTGTCTTTGCTGTCGCTGTGCTCACGCTTGAGTGCTCGGCGGCGGCGCCGATGTTTTTGTTTTTGCCGGTGGGGAGGGGGAGAGGGGGTTGTTGCTCGCTGGCGCCTACGCGCGGGAGGGGGGGATATGGGGGGGACTTTGGGGTTCTAACATTCAACTCCCCTTCATTCTTTGGGGCACTCCTCTGTTTTCCCGCATGGTTGCGAAGAAAAAGCATTTCAGGATGTATATTGCACACAATTCTCTGACATTAGATTGTACCCTTGAAACATTGAACCTTTGAGAATGATCCCAAAACAAATAGGGCTGGATGTCGCGGATAAAAATCTGGTTGCTGGATAAGACGATACTCACATCAAATATCTCAGTATTCAGTGAGCTAATTCTTATAACTTGCTAATACGAAGCCCCGGACGGGTCGGATGAAATCATTGGAATTATTGTCACGTGACCGTTTCAGCTGCTGCTCCAGGCTCCCGGACAAGAGAAAATCGAGGCGAGTCTGAAGGTTGAGGGTCACACACTGCTGTGTTTCAGATCCTCACGAAGCATGACTTTAGAAACGGAACCGCCTATAATGTGGGCAATAAGATTATTGAGATCATATCGCACAGCAACGTTGACAGGGCAAAGGTTGGTGGAAGGATGAGGGTGTCTAACATGGGATGTTGGAGTCTGGGTAGAGGTGACTGTCGAGAGAGGTATGACGGAGACATGGATAACGGTTGTATATAAAAAGTGAGAGACGTTTTGAACGGTGGCTCCTTCAACGATGATTGTCCTTCTCATGTGTGAGTTCCCGGCCAACCGTCCTCTTCTATTCACCAGTGACGTCATCTGAGGAAATAAATAAACAATTCATGCTGGCTGTCATAGCAACCGGAAGGAAATAAAGTTGGTGAGTCAAAATACGGGCGATAGTTCCTTATTCGGTGTCAGAGATCGTGTCAATGTGAATTTGCAGACAATTTATCTATTTCGCAAGGCCACAGGCCCACGACAATTATTCCTCTGAATAGCAATGACTTGCTGCCCGTCGCCGCCTGACCCCAGTCCCACAGTGTTACATGTCTCTCATCTGTTAATCACTGGGTAACTTGAAATCACGCACAGCCGGGGCTCTGCTCAACTCATCGGCTTGGCAATAATGGACATGTTCCCTTTGCAAGTCACATTTTGCATCGACAGTTTCATGTTCTGCTCACTAACTTCTTCAGATCACCGTACACAGATCGATCGCCCAGAACCAGTCCCTGTTAAACGGAAGTAAATCACTGTGATTAGCAAAAGTTAATAACAAACGCAGTCTGTGAGAGAGGAGAATTGGAAGGACACCGAAAAGGACTTGGACACATGTAACAAATCGGCTCGGAAAGACCGTGGGACAGAGGGACCAGGCTGTGCTCCACAGTCCAGACTAACACATGATACTTCATGAGTTCATCCGCCATTTCTGCCGCCCCCATTGCCGCCTCTTCGACGTCATTCTCGCTGTCGAATGTCTCACTTCAGGATCTGTTTCTTATTCTGTAAAGTGGAAACAATTACTTCAAAATGGGATTGACACAAATAATTCCCTCACCGTGTAAGTGGAGTTTCCATCTTGCGTATTGTTACTTGAGCCCTGTAAAGAGAAAAGGCGATTTATTTTTATCGTGACGTTTAACCAAGCGAGCACCAATTGTATTCTGACTCTGCACATTTAAACCCCGAGGGTATCGGTTTTCACATTCACTGCTGCTGGGAGTTCGCTGTTCGACGGACTGCGTGTTCCTGATTCACGCAGAATACTGACTGGAAGATTGCAAATGTCACTCTGCTATTTAAGAAGGGGGCAAGGAAGCGAAAAGGAAATTATAGACCTGTTAGCTTGACATCGGTGGTTGGGAAGTTGTTCGAGTCGATTGTCAAGGGTGAGGTTACGGAGTACCTGGAGGCACATGACAAGATAGGCAGAACTCAGCATGGTTTCCTCAAAGGAAAATCCTGCCTGAGCAGATTTTGGAGGAAATTACAGGTAGGCTAGACAAGGGAGATGCAGTGGATGTTGTGTATTTTGATTATCAGAAGGCCTTTGACAAGGTGCCGCACATGAGGCTGCTGAACAAGATAAGAGCCCATGGAATTACGGGAAGTTTACATACGTGGATAGAACGTTGTTGATTGGCAGGAAACAGAGAGTGGGAATAAAGGGATCCCATTCTGGTTGGCTGCCGGTTACCAGTGGTGTTCCACAGGGGTCCGTGTTGGGGCCGCTTCTTTTTTCGTTGTATATCAACGATTTGGATTATGGCTTTGTGGCTAAGTTTGCTGATGATACAAAGATAGATGGAGGGGCCGGTAGTGCTAAGGAAACAGAGAGTCTGCAGAGAGACTTGGATAGATTGGGGGAATGGATAGAGAAATGGCAAATGAAATACAATGTTGGAAAGTGTACGGTCATGCCCTTTGGTAGAAGAAATAAACGGGCAGGCTATTACTTAAATGGGGAGAGAATTCAAAGTTCTGAGACGCAACGGGACTTGGGAGTCCTCGTGCAGGTTACCCTTAAGGTTGACCTCCAGGCTGAGTCGGTGGTGAAGAAGGCGAATGCAATGTTGACATTCATTTCTGGAGGAATAGAGTATAGGAGCAGGAATGTGATGTTGAGGCTCCATAAGGCACTGGTAAGACCTCACTTGGAATACTGTGTGCAGGTTTGGGCTCCTTATTTAAGAAAGGATGTGCCGACATTGGAGAGGGTTCAGAGAAGATTCACTAGAATGATTCCGGGAATGAGAGAGTTAACATGTGAGGACCGTTTGACCGCTTTTGGACTGTACTCCTTGGAGTTTAGAAGAATGAGGGGGGACCTCATAGAAACATTTCGAAAGTTGAAAGGCATGGAGAGAGTGGATGTGGCAAAGTTGTTTCCCATGGTGGGGGAGTCTAGGACGAGAGGACATGACTGGAGGATTGCAGGGCGCCCATTCAGAACAGAGATGCGATTTTTTTTTCAGCGAGAGGGCGGTAAATCTGTGGAGTTTGTTGCCAGGGGCGGCAGTGGAGGGCGGGTCATTTGGTGTATTTAAGGCACAAATTGATAGGTATCTGAACAGCGAGGGCTTGAAACGTTATGGTGAGAAGGCGGGGGAGTGGGACTAAAGGGGAGATTGGATCAGCTCATGATGAAATAGCGGAGCAGACTCGATGGGCCGAATGGCTGACTTCTGTTCCTTTGTCTTTTGGTTTTATGGTCTGATATATATTTTTTCCCTGACAGCATTCATATGCATTCAGCAATTCGGGCAGCATGATACATGTTACCTGATGAGGAACTCTCTTTCAGAACCGTTCGCCTTGAGAGATAAATCTGAATGAGAACGTGTACGTGGTGGATTGGGGATGTTGTGGTGGAGGGAGTACATTCAGATTGGAGGGTTGTGACGAGTGGTGTCCCACAAAGATCGGTTCTGGTACCTTGGCTTTTCGTGTGTTTTATTAACGACCTGGATGTGGGGGTAGAAGGGTGGGTTGGCAAGTTTGCAGATGACACAAAGGATGGTGGTGTTGTGAATAGTGTAGAGGATTTTCGAAGATTAAAGAGAGACGTTGATAGGATGCAGAAGTGGGCTGAGAAGTGGCAGATGGTGTTCAACCTGGAGGTGGTACACTTTGGAAGGACAAACTCCAAAACAGAGTACAACGTAAATGGCAGGATATTTGGTAGTGTGGAGGAGCAGAGGGATCAGGGGATACATGTCCGCAAATCCCTGAAAGTTGCATCACATGTAGATGGGGTAGTTAAGAAAGCTTATGGGGTGTCAGCTTTCATAAGTCGAGGGATAGAGTTTAAGAGGCCCGGTGTAATGATGCAGCTCTATAAAACTCTAGTTAGGCCACACTTGCAGTACTGTGTCCAGTTCTGGTCACCTCACTATAGGAAAGATTTGGATGCATTGAAAAGGGTACAGAGGAGATTTATCTACCTGTTTTAGAGAGTATGCATTATGATCAGAGATTAAGGGAGCTAGGAATATATTCATTGGAGAGAAGGAATATGAGAGGAGACATGATAGAGATGTACAAGATATTCAGAGGAATAGACAGAGTGGACAGCCAGCGCCTCTTCCCCAGGGCACCACTGCTCAGTACAAGAGGACATGGCTTTAAGATAAGGGGAAGGAAGTTCAAGGGGGATATTAGAGGAAGGTCTTTCACTCAGAGAGTGGTTGGTGCGTGGAATGCACTGCCTGAGTCAATGGTGGAGGCAGATACGCTAGTGAAGTTTAAGAGACTACTAGAGAGGTATATGGAGGAATTTAAGGTGCGGTTTTATATGGGAGGCAGTAATCGGTTTGCTGAGGCGAGCGTGCCTTAGGAGAAAGGGGAGAAGGAGTGTCACCAGGGGGAGTTGATGGGCAGGTGAAGACAAGAGATAAGAGGCCAGAGTGGAAATAGAAGAAGAGGGAAGTGAACAAAAATACCTGTGGGATAAGCTCATCAGGTCTGGATCTATTTTGCGGAATATGACGTCTTGTTTCTCAATTAACTGAAAAGGAGATCCGGGATCGATCATCCAGGACCTTATAAATTGCCGAAAGACCCGATGGACGCCTCCGATCTTATATCCTCTTTGCGAAACAATGACTGAGATCATCTCCATCCTACCTGTTCATTCCTTGGGAAGTTTTCGTAGTTTTGCGATGCGTTCACGGTCTCTGTGTCCAAGGTTCCTGTGGGAACAAAACGGATACGTCACAACGGCGCAGAGCATCGGGAGCCCTTGTTGAACACAGCAGACGTCAACCCGGCCCAGAACAAAACGCCATTAATAGCATGAGCTTCCTTCCCACCCATCGCCGGACCCAGGAAGTGAGGGCCGATATTGATCAATATGAAGCTAAATTAAGTTGGATAAACTGCCATTCCATCTCTCCGCTGATATTGTAATGTTGAGCAGAAAATTTCGACTTAAATAAGTGGAAAACTCAACGGCAGAATTCGCATAATTCGTGACCATTCGCTCGGATGAAAACCTCCAGCTTCCGTGCACTATGAGCTCCTAAAGTTAAATCAAATGTTTAAATTTCCACGGGAACAGCAATGGAACAGTTGAAACGGAATTCACTCACTTGGTCTTCCAGAATTGATGCTCGTATCGAGTTTGGATTGCGGTGGATCTTTGACCCTGAACAGACAGAAACAAAGATCAATACATGAATCGGGCAAGATGTCAATTTCCTGCGCTGGTACACCGAATGAGAACGGCTCCTGTAATTCCATTTGATTCTCTCTAGTATTCCCTTTCACGGCACTGGTTATCAGATGCCCGATTCCAGTCACCGTCATGGGTAAAGTGGACAAAATTGCCCGGGCCTTTTTGACATACACAGCTTTCCACACAGATATTGCTGAACCCAAACCTCTTTCAGAGAGACGTTCAAATGTCAGACAAACAACTCCGCCGTGAACGCGGAATGCTGGTTCGGTCCACAGATGCCCCTGAATTCGAGCAGAAGCCGTTTCCGCCGAAATTCTCAAACACTAATTAAAGGTAGAAATGAGATTCGGAGAGAAATGCGTTTACCCTCCCGTTTTCCTCGCGATCAACCATCCGCTGACTCCGCCGATCAGGCCCACGCCAAGTAAACCAAGTACAATGCCCACGATCGCGCCAAAGGTGAGGGTACAACTTTCATCTGGTTTTGCTGCTAACACAGAAAACAAACATCAGTTTTACATTGCGAAAACGCATCTTATTTTTTTTAGAAATGATGACTGATCCACGCTCTGAATCGTTCCGGACGCTGTCTCGACACTGAACATTGGTTTGGTCCAATGTTCTGACATCATGTCGATGCCATTCGTCTGTAATCCGTAAAGACAACATAGTGTTCAACTCACCACGCAAGGAGATTTGGGAATCACCTGCTTCCGGAGAGGGGTGAACAGGAAAGGTAAAGTGAATGAACGCGAATTCAGCTACTGGAAATGTTCATTCAATTTGTCACTAAGATTAAAAAAAAAACCAGTCCCGGCTCTTCTACCTTTTCTGACTGCATGACGCCCATGCAGAATGCCTGCCATCCGTTATCACCGTGTTCCTTCTGTAACCGATCAACCCACGCAGCCAAGCTTCTCTCGGCCCCGTGAATCCCGACTTTCCGAGTGATCTCCTCGTTGGGAACCTTGTCCAACACCTCACTGAAATCCTGATACATCACTGCTCTGCAGTTGATCACCCCCAATGTTGCCCTGTCGGTTTCGAGCTGTGCTTGTGATTCTACCCACGGTGTTCTCAAACCAGGAATATAACTTACCCGTTCTCACGGAAGTTGTGAATTTAAATTAGTGGGTGCCTTGTGAATGGCGACGTCATTTTTATTCACTACTTTTTGTTCAATGCTCGTGGTGTCGCTCAGGGTCTTCTTTTAAATCGATTATTACTTTAACCTGATCAGCCATTTACAAGTACGAGAGAATGTATGGAGTGTGGAGAGCGTGAGAGGGAAATGGTTTGGATCTTTGATCATCGGGTTTACATGGACGAATGAGAGACTCATTCACTCACCTTGTGCGGAAACATGGACAGTGAGGTTACTGCTCCGCTTGGTTACGTCGTTAGTAACCCGACATGTATAACTGCCAACGTCAACCGAGGTCACTGACACAAGGGTGAGTTCCTGCCCTGTCTGCAGGAGATTGTTCCCGTTGTACCATGCATACATACCCCAGGGGACTGACAGAGCAAAGCAAGTTAATGTCAGGTTTGACACAATATTGGACACAACTGGACGCTCCGGTACAATTCTGACCTTCTCTGGTCCATCTGTAAAACAAAAATAAATATATTGATGAGAGTAATGTCCTGGTGGATCCGGGATATTCTGACCTTCTCTGGTCCATCTGTAAAACAAAAATAAATATATTGATTAGAATAATATCCTGGTGGATCCGGGATACTCTGACCTTCTCTGTCCATCTCTACAAAGAGAACACACGTTGATAAATGTACTATCTGATACAAATGAACGCGGTTGACTAACTGTGGACTTACAGTAAACTTGCACGTTGGTCTCTCCAGCGCCACCGCTGATGGAGTTGCTGGCGATGCACTTGTACGTCCCTGCGTCGTTTCTGTTCACACTGATTATAGTCAGTTTCGCCTTGTCGAAAGATGTAAATATTCTGCCGTTTTCCCGCATGGGTTGGTCATCCTTGAACCATGTCCGTGTCTGAACAGTGCCCGACGCGTCACAACTCAGTGCGATGGTATCGAGGTTTTCCAGAGGAGTGGAATCATTGGTCACCACAGCAACCCCGGTCACTGCCACTGGATCTAAAATTAAATTTCAAATGGAATTACACTTGTTTTCAGCGACATCATGTTCATAACAATTGGTTCGCCAACTCAAGATCCCTGCCTCTGTAAATGCAACCAAATTGCAAATTGTTTTACACTTGATTTTCTCTGCACGTTCAGAAAATGTATGTGTCCCCAACTCAATATCGTCGCAATTCCTGTCTCTTATCCTCATGTGTTTCGATATCAGATCAGATCGCAGATGGAATGAAATTCCGGCAGAGTTTAAAGTTTTACTGTTGTTTTTAGGGGAACTAAGCAACTTGGCTAGAGTTTAATTGTCCTCTGGAACAAATGAGAATAAGCGTGTCTCCCCGTATACTCTGTCTTTACACATCTTATAAGACTTACAAAATTAGTCCTATAATATTTAAGGCAACATTGTATCACGGCGGAATGGTTATAGCCGGGTGTTTGATACATATTGTATCGAAAGGACAGGCAGAAACACAAGCGGGTCGACGTTGCTCTGTTGGTGAAAAAGTGAAGTTAAAGTATTAGAAAGGGGTGAAAGTGGGTCGGAATGTATTAAACCGATGTGCAGAGAGCTGTGGAACAGTGAGGGCAAATGGTCCCTGATGGGAATTGCACAGAGACCGCCAAACAGAGTAATGATGCGGCCTAAAACTACAACGTGTGATAGAAAATGCATGTCAAAAGGGCAATGTTACAATAAGTAAGGAGGGATTTCAATAGGAAGATTGATTGGGAAAATCAGGTTGGTGCTGGATTCCAGTTGGGCGATCTTGTAGAGTCCCTGCGAGCTGGCGTTTCAGGGCAGCTGGTGGTTGAGCCCAGTAGAGGATCATTTATTCCGGATTTGGTGTTGAGCAAACATCCAGAATTGAATAGAGACCTTAAAGGAAAAGTAAACAAACAACTTCGAGATGTTGTTGATAATAGGATCGAACTCACCCTGAAATTTGTGAAGAAGAAGTCACATGTACCAGTATAACAATGGGGTAAATTGAATTACAGACCCATGGGAGGGGAGTTGGCCAGAATCATTTGGAGAGGATTCAATCATTAAGGATGAGGTCTCAGGGTACTTGGGGGCACATGATAAAATAGGCTGCAGTCAGCATGCTTCCCTCAGGGGGAAATCTTGCCTGACAAATCTGTTGGAATTCTTTGAAGAAATAACAGGCAAGATAGACAAATGATAACCGGTTGATTCTGTGTTCTGGAACTTTCGGAAGGCCATGACATGGTGCCATATATGACGTTGTTTTATAATGGACGGGAGTTGGCCAGAACTGTTTGGAAAGGAGTCGATCATTAAAGGTTATGTCTCAGGGTACTTGGAGGCACGTGATAAAATTGGCTGCAGTCAGCATCCCACAGCGGGAAATCTTGCCTGAACAATCTGTTGGAATTCTTTGAATAATGGATGTGGAGAGGATGCTTCCTATAGTGGGGGAGTCTAGTACCAGAGGACACAGATAGAGTGGATGTAGAGAGGATGTTTCCTAGAGTGGGGGAGTCTAGGACCAGAGGACACAGATAGAGTGGTTGTGGAAAGGATGTTTCCTATAGTGGGGGAGTCTAGGACCAGAGGACACAGATAGAGTGGATGTGGAGAGGATGTTTCTTACAGTGGGAGAGTCTAGGACCAGTGGACACAGTTAGAGTAGATGTGGAGAGGATGATACTTAGAGTGGGGGAGTCTAGGACCAGAGGACACAGATAGAGTGGATGTGGAGAGGATGTTTCCCATAGTGGGAGAGTCTAGGAGCAGTGGACACAGATAGAGTGGATGTGGAGAGGATGTTTCCTATAGTGGGGGAGTCTAGGACCAGAGGACACAGATAGAGTGGATGTGAAGAGGATGTTTCCTATAGTGGATGATTATGTATCTATAGTTTCCTATAGAGAGGATGATTCCTGTGGTGGGAGAGTCAATGTTAAGGTGACAGAGCTACAAATAGAGAAACCTAATTTCAGAACGGAGCTGAAAAGGTATTTCTTCAGAAGAGGTTGTAAATCCGTGGAATTGTTTGCCACAAGCAGGGGAGGAGACCAAGTCTTTATGTATATTTATCGCAGAGGTTGATAGATTTTCTATTGGTCAGGGTATCAAGGAATACGGGGAGAAGGCGGTGTTAGCATTCATTTCATGTGGACGAGATTGTAAAAGCAATGATGTGACCTTTCAACTGTTTAACACCAGTGAGGCCTCACCTGGAGTATTGTGAGCAGATTTGGGGCACTGTTCTTGGAAAGGATGTGTTGAAATTGAAGGGCTTCAAAGGAAGTTCACTCACATGAGTCTTTTGTTTTCATATGACGGACATTTGATGCTTTGGGTCTGTATTCACTGGAATTCAGAAGAATGAGGGGTGACCTGAGAGACAGTTTCCTTCCTCTCAACTCTTCTGGATTCCAGTGCATACAGGCTCAGAGACATTAAAGGCTCATATTATGACAAGTCTTTCAATCCTGGAATCATTTTCGTGAACCCCCTTTGAATCCTCTCCAATTTCAGCACATCCATTCTCGGGTAAGGAGACAAAAACTGCTCACAATACTCCAAGTGAGGCCTCACCAGTGTTTTATAAACTTTCAATATTATATGCTTACTGTTATATTCTTGTCCTCTTGAAATGAATGCTAGCATCGCATTTCCCTTCCTCACAACAGACTCAACCTGTAAGTTAACCTTCAGAGGACTGCAGAATGCTTTCAATATTCTGGTCGCCTCACTGCAGGAAGGATGTCAAAGCCATCGAAAGGTTGCAGAGGAGATTTACAATGTTGTTGCCTGGGTTAGGGAGCATGCCTTATGAGAATAGATTGGGTGAACTCGGCCTTTTCTCCTTGGAGTGACGGAGCATGAGAGGTGAACTGATAGAACTGTACAAGATGATGAGATGCATTGATCGTGTGGATAGTCAGAGGCTTTTTCCCAGGGCTGAAATGTTTGCCACAAGAGGAAACAGGTTTATGTTGCTGGGGAGTACGTACAGAGGAGATGTCAGGGGTAAGTTTTTTTACTCAGAGAGTGGTGAGTGCGTGGAATGGGCTGCCAGCAATGTGGTGCAGGCGGGTACGATAGGGGCTTTATAGAGACTTTTGGATAGGTACGTGGAGCTTAGAAAAATGGAGGTTATATGTAAGCCTGACAATTTCTAAGGCAGGGACATGTTCGGTACAACCTTGTGGGCCGAAGGGCCTGTATTGTGCTGTAGGTTTTCTATGTTTATACGTTTCTCTACTGTCATAGAAATGTGGGCGGCACTAGGGAGGATAGCGTCGTTAAACTTTGGGGTAGATGATTTAGAACTAATCATTTCCAGCTGTCTTAAGAAACAGTCCGTTTTCAAAAATAGAGTAAAATACAGCAAAAATGATTACTTGATGGACTTGAAGACGGAACTGACATCCGGCACGGACAAGTGCGAGCAGCCCGCAAACAGAAACGGCGTTACACAGCCAGGCACAACAGTGAGAACTGAACAGTCCGAGAGCAGGTCTGGCAGAGTTCACTGGAGTCCAGGTTCTGCGACCACCGTAAAGGTTGTATTGTACTCTTTCACCACAGGAATAAAATGAAAATTATAGTCCGAGATCGCATGATTCTGTCTCACTTACCTGTGACACGCAGAGTGACGGTGGCTGAGGGTTGGGAGCCACTAGCTGGAACCATATTCACACGGTATTCCCCACTGTCCGACATGTTCACCGACTTCAGCAGAAGCGACCCGTTGTGCGGAAATAACTCTGCTCGCGGTCTGTACTCATTATCTAGAATCTCGGTCTGACCGAGCCACTGGGCGATTATTTTCCCTTTAAAAATCCAGCTTCCACTGCTGACGTTCCCTGACGGCCGGACTGAAAAAAGCGCATCTCCCCCAGCGGTGACATTTATCTGGCTGTGCTCAACGATAATAGTAAACTGCTGGGACTCACCTGAGAAAGAGAAAATCATATGAGGGAAAAGCGACAGACGCGGATAGACTTGGGAACTGCACTTAACCCAATCTGTACAGATACTAGTGATCTGTTCTTAGCTCAGTAAGGTCGATAAATATAATCTCTTCTTCATTCACTTAACTACCCGTCGTTCTGTTGATTATATGGTCACCAATGGTTGGAGAGAGCGATCCTCACCCGCCGTTATGTGGAGACAAAGAACGAGAGCTGCGAAGGCCAGTCCCGACATCCCGAGAGAGCAGCGCCGATCTCTGTTACACTCGGAGACTGAGCCGCACTTCCTGGTTTGCGGGTCAGATATCTGGATTCTGACGTCACAAGCGGCAGGGCTGATTGGATCAGAGAGTCTGTACTTTGCTCAAATCTACATCAACTCCTGTGTGTTGTTCTGCAACTATTTGCTGCTGTGTGGAATCCGATAATGGTCTCAAAGAGAGTTTCTCTCACCCACCGACATGAAGAGAAAGAGAGAGAGTAAAGTGAACGTCATCCACGCGATCCCGAGAGAGCGGCGCCTGTCTCTGTTACATTCGGAGAGTGAGCCTCATTTTCTGGTCTCCATGAGAGATCCCGAGAGCCCGTTATCTGAAAAGCCGGAGCTGACTGGAGCGCAGAGCGAGAAGGCGGAGAAGGAACGAACCTAAAACGTTGGAGAAGCTGAAGACTATTCGGCCCTCTGGTGTCGTCCTCTACCAGATCACGTGGAATGTTCCTCAAAACTACTTCCCTCCGGGATAGATAGACTGGCTGAGTGTTGTCGCCGCAATAATCTTGCACACAAGGACAGCAAGACCAAGGATGTGACTGTGAACGCCGCGAAGGAGAAGTCGGGAGATCACACACCAGTCCTCATTGAAGGGTCGGCGGTGGTGAGGGTGAGCAGGTTTAAGCTCCTTCTGAGAGAATCTCTGCTTGGCCTCACATAGTTATACATTCACAAAGAAAGGCACGTCAACAGCTGTATTCCATTAGGTGATAGAAACATAGAAACAGAGAAAGCCTACAGCACAATAAAGGCCCTTGAAGAGATTTGGTATGGGTATGTCACCAAAAACTGGGAAATGTTCGCACATGCAAGGCGGAGAGTATTCTGACTGTTTCCATCACCGTCTGGTGTGCAGGCTGCAATGCACAGGATCGACACAGATTGCAGAGGCTTGTGTACAACAATCACATTCATCACAGCGCAAACCTCTTCATAATCGAGAACATCTTCAGAAGGTGGCTCCTCGGGAATACCAGGTCCATAATTAAGGGCGATCACCGTCAGGTATATGCTCTTGTCTCATTACAACCATTAATCTCATTAAACGCCGAGTGAGTGAGACTGACTTTCGGACACTTTTTGAGATGCTCGAAAGAGAGAGAGACAGAGAGAGAGTGATAGAGAGAGAGACACGCGGGACAGAGAGAGGTGGAGTTATTTGATGGACAAACGATGTTACGGTTTCTCTGCAGCTTGTTTACTTTTCACAGGGACAGTCACGGACACGGACTCACACAGTTCAGAGTCAAGATGGATTCGGTCAATGGAAGACACGAGTGAGTCGGTCGCTGGTTTAAACTATCAGTAGCCCAAAAGGGTGTGAATTAAGATCGATCCTGACTATTGACAAGTGACTCTCACAAGTTCTGCAACTAGATGTTTTGCAGAGAAGAGAAGAGAGGAGAGGAAGGCTTGAAACTGAAGAAACCTAGTGACAAAGAGGTCACTGTTCGGACTCTCTTTCCCCGTCAGGGGTGAGTTCGTTTCCATTCGGATACGAAAGTGTGATTGTCACATGGTTAATCCACAGGAGTGGGTTCTGTGGTGAGGGGAAATCTTTGTGAATACCACGTGTGTGTTTACCCTTTTGTCTGGGTTGGTATTTCACTGAAGAAAGGCACCCCTGTGGTAAATCACTGTTGGAGTTATTTCCTGTGTCGTGGAGCTGGAGAAGTGGCTATCACGCGGTGTGTGATTGGGGTAACCCTGTGGAATCTGCCGGTGTGCTTACCCGTGCCTGGTTGGTAGTTTCCCCTGGAAGATGGCCCCTTTGTGATAAGCTACTGTTGGTGATAATCCATGCGTAGATTCTGTTTGAGTATGCTGTGGCCGCCACATTGGGATTTCCCGCAGCTGAATCCGGGTGTGGTACCACATGTGTTGAAAGGATATTCGTTGAAGATCACTGTCGGTGATATTTCGTGTGTGGAGTGGAACAACTTCGGAGATAAAACCTACTGCAATTGCTATTTCGTATTGCTGTCGTGGAATCTGTGGAATATCGATGTAATTGCCGTCTCACAACATTCGCCTTTGGATTACAAACAACTCGAATTAATTAACCTGTGCAATTAAACTGAACTGTCTAACACAACATAGCAAAACTGTATCACTTACCACCTGAGTTTGATGAAGTTTTGTGGATTTATATATTTACACCTATAACACCGTTAACTCTTGATTTACTTGGTTTAGGTTACGAGATGACGTAGTTACTACTAAAATAGTGGTTTGTTAACAGCAAAACCAAACTCCGGGTGTGTTCCATTGCTGCTGATACTTTCACAGCGTTGCGTGTACGTCACACGCAGAAAATGCCGGAGGAACTCAGCAGGCCAGGCAGCAGAAGGTAGAACTGGAATATAGTAAACATTCGACATTTCGTGGCCCGGTCCGTTCATCAGGAGTGGAAAGGGGGTTCGAAGGAGTCAGACTAAGAGAGTACCGGAAGTGGAGTAAGAAGAACGAGGTGGCATGTGGTAGGCAGGAAAAGGGTAAGGGGCTGGGCTGAGGTAAGGAGCTGTTCACTTGGTTTGCGGAAGAGATAGAGGGCAGGAGAGGGAGGCTGTCTAACTGGAGAGGAAATAAGACTACGGAAGAAAGGGGAAGGGAGAAGAGGAACAGAGGGAGGTTACGGGGAGTTAAGGAGATAGAAAGGGAAAGGGGAATGGGGAATGTTAAAGGAGAGGGGATCAGAGCAGTGTCAGAAATTCAACAGCAAAGTTGAGGACAGTTGGAATTTTGAGGCGAAGTTGATGAATTTGTTGCATCAGCATGGGCGCGGGAAAAGCGACCACGCAGTCGACATATTGAGACCAGAAAACTTCACGAGCAGACAAAACAAACGAAACCCCCTGCACTAAGGGCCAGTCAATATCAGGAAAATTAAAATCTCCCATCAGAAGAACCCTATCATTATTTCACTGTTCCAGAATCTGCCTCTGTACTGTATTTACTCCTCGATATCCCTGTTAAGATTGCTGGGTCTATAGGAGAGTTTTTGCCTCTTTCCTGTTCCTGCTTTCCGCCTGCGCTCCCTCAGTGCAGAATAATTCCATGACTTCCTCCTTTTCTGCAAACCAGACAATATCCCTGATTAACAATGCCACGCTCCCCCGCTTTTACCTCCCTTCTTGTCCGTTGTGAAATATATAAAGCCCGGTACACTCAACTTTCCTGCCACTGAGATATCCAAGTCCCTGCAATGTCTAGAAAGTCATAGTCTCACGTATTGATCCGTGTTCTAAGAACAGTTGCCTTGTTTAAGATACTCTTTACATTAAAGTAGACTCATCTCAAATCACCACGCTGAGTGTTTTCGTGTTCTATCATCTGCCTATCCTTCCTCACAAACTCCCTGAAAGCTGCCCCTACTTGTGCGCCAACCGCCCCATCCTCCGTCTCTTCTCTTCGCCCCCTCCGAAATGATGTTTAATATCTCCCCATTAGCATTACCTGACCTAAATTTTGGCCGTCAGAATAAATGTTATGTTTGCCGTGAGCCAAGCACAGCACACCATCAAACACCGTGAAGCATGGTTGTGGCTGCATCATGCTGTGGAGATGCTTCACTACAGCAGGCCCTGGAAGGCTTGTGAAGTTAGAGGGTAAAATGAATGCAGGGAAATACAGGCAGGTGTTGCTGTAGCGACACCTGCTGGTTGAGTGATGTCACAGCAGCAGGCTTGCTGTTAGTGTCCGGAAGACCAAAAAGCTGATTGTGGACTTCAGAAAGGGTAGGATGAGGGAACACGGGCCAATTCTCACAGGGGGATCAGAACTGGAGAAAATCAGTAATTTCAAGTTCCTGTGCGTCAAGATGTCTGTGGATCTAAAATGGTTCCAAAACATTGATGCAGCAGTATTTCCTTAAGTGTTCGAGGAAATTTGGTTTGACAACTAAAACACTCGAAAACGTCTACAGATGATCAGTGGGGGCATTCGGACTGGCTGCAGTGCGATGGTGGAGGGGGGTAGGGGGTAGGTTGGCAACTCTGGAAGATCGAAAGAAGCTACAGAATGTTGTAAAATCATCATGGGTACCATCCTCCTTTGTATCCAAGACACCTTCAAGGAGAGGTGCTGCAGAAAGGCGGCGGTCATCAAAAAGGAACCCCGTCACCCTGGACAGCCCCTCCTCTCAACGTCATCATCGATCGGGAAGGAGGAACAGAAACCTGAAGACACACACTGAGGGATTCAGTAACAGCTTCACCCCACCCCACCCCTCTGCCGTCGGGTTATAAATGGACATTGAACCCATGAACATTACCTCACCCTTTCATATCATTTCTGTTTTCTGCTATTTTAATTTCACTATTTAAAATCAATATCCTTTAAACCAATTATTTGAACCGAAAAATTTTGCTTCTACAAGACCACTTTGTCGCCTCCCAGAACATTTGTTACAGAGTTCAGAATTTGTTGAGTTTATTGAAACTCAGATAAAATAGATTTTTTTAAATCTTTAATAATACAGGAAACGTTTCAAAGTCAGTGATTTGGGATACATTAAAAGCTTATTTACGTGATCAGATTATTTCGTAGGAAGGTATGCTGAAGAAACAGACAAGAATGGAATCGGATAAAATTTCTAAACAAATTAAAGATTTAGATTACACCAATGCAACCTCTCCAAATATTGATTTGTTTAAAAGAAGAGTGGAATTACAACTACAATATAACTTATCGTTAACTTATCCTATTGAAGTATATTTGCTTAAATTGAAAATTCAGTTTTATATTTCTGGGGAGAAAACAATAAGCACTTAGCTTCCCAATTAAGGGCAGCTAGAGCTAAAGGACGGATTTTAAAGATTCGTAAAGATAATGGGGATTTAGTTAGTAACCATGAAGACATTAATAATATTTTTCAGGATTTTTATTCTGATCTTTATAAATCTCTGTTTCTAGCAGATTCCTCTAAAATGAATGCTTTTTTTACATAAGATTTAATTTCCTCAAATTACGGATGAAGATCAACAGATGCTTGATTCTCCCATCACTGAGCATGAAATTCAGAAAGCTATGTTGTCCATGCAATCAGGTAAAGCTCCTGGACTTGATGGCAATTTGGAAGGATTTTACAAAAAACAAGTACTCTCTCCATATGTATTGGAAATATTTTATGAATGTTTTGAGAAGGGTATTTTACCTTCTTCTTCTTATGAAGCTTCTGCTTCCGTAATCCTTAAGAAAGATAAAGATCCTACTGAATGTTCATCATATTGACATATTTCGTCATTAAATGTGGACGCAAAAATTCTCTCTAAGATTAAGGCTAATACTTTTGAAATTGAAACAAAATTATTTCTATGGCACAAACAGGCTTTATTAAAGGCCGTTACTCTTTACCCAATGTTGCGAGATTGATTAAAATTGTATATTCATCATTATATAAGAAACCCCAATGTGTTATTTCTATTGATGCAGAAAAGGCATTTGATAGAGTTGAGTGGGCATATCTGTTTAAGGTATTAGAAAAAATTGTTTTGGTAATAATTGAAATAGATGGATTCAAATAATCCATAAGAATCATGCTGCTACTGTTATTACGGATAATCTTAGGTCCTCTTTATTTCACTGTCACGAGGTACTAGACAGGGATGTCCATTAAGCCCTTTATTATTTAATCTTGTACGGGAGCCTTTGGCCATAATACTTCGTGAAGCTAAAAATATTCATGGTATCTCTATAAATGGGACTATACATAAGATTTCTCTTTACGCAGATGATCTTTTGGTTTATATTTAGAACCCTGAAGAATCCATTCCTAATCTTATGGACATAATAAATGATTTTGGACAATTTTCAGGATATAAACTTGACTTAAATGAAAGTGCATTGTTTACACCAAATGCTTCTATTTCCATATATAATGATATTCAATTTAGAATTGTTGATTCTTTTAAATATTTAGGTATTATAATTACTAAAAATATAATGATATTTAAAAAGTTATTGTAGTTCCATTAATGTAAATTATGAATCAATTATTTTCTGGATGGAAACCACTCACACTTTCTTTGATAGGTCGTATCCATGCCGTGAAAGTGATGATTTTAACCAGACATTTATAAATTTTTCAAAATATACCTATCTTTTTAAATTAAAAAAATTAGATCTCACACACTTTTTTTGCAATATTTTCAGTTTAGACATTTTTTACAATAATACTTATCTAAGCTTCCATATTTGCACGAATCTGATTTGCTTAATACTATTTTAAATATGAATCCTTTAGTAAGAGATTCTATTGGTAGAATTTATAAAGTATTTTTACTACAAGAGATAACCTCTCACTAAAGGTTAAACAAGATTGAGAGAGAGAGAACTTAATATGACTTTTGTTAACGAAGATTGGTTGCGAGTTCTGAAAATTGTCAGTTCTTCTTTAATATGTGCCAATCACTGTTTAGTTCAATTTAAAATTGTTCACTGTTATTATTTAACAAAGGAGAGACTATCTAAAATATTTCCTAACATATACAATTACTGCGAGAGGTGTAAAACTGAATTAGCCACTTTGTCTCAAATGTTCTGGTCATGTCCTTCATTAAAATCCTTTCGGAAATCTTTATTTTTTACAATTTCTAAAGGTCTGAAAATTAATTTACAACCTAATACATTAACTGCTCTATCTGGAATAGTTCCGCGTCATATTCAGGGTATTTCATCTTCAGACCAACATGTAATTGCATTTGTTACATTGTTGGCAAGAAGGGCTATTTTATTAAAATGGAAAGACATCTCTGCCCCTACATTAATTCAAGTAATGTTATATCTCAGATTGGAAAAAATCAGAAGTAGATCTTTTGATCCTCGATTTGATTTTGAGAGAGGATGGGGCTCTTTTGCCAAATATTATCATTTAATTTGAATTATTTTATATGGTTTCCTTCCAATTTCATTTACAATAAACATGAATTGGTGGTTGATGATTCATTTTTTTATATATATGGACGATGGTAAGTCGTATTGATCCGGGAGTTGATCCCTAATGTTTTGTTGTTCTTTTTTTTCTTTATCCTTCATTTATTTATATAATTCATTTCATTATCATACATTATCCTTTTTTGATATTTTTTCTTCAGCTTTATTAATTGTTGAAGCTCTGTATCATCTTACTACTGTCGAAGATTATGTATGAATAAAAAGATTTTAAAAATGAAAATTAATATAGTTCATTACTGAAATTTATTTCCTGGCTTATTGATTTGTTTCAGCCTGTTTCTTTGCTACAAATCTCAAAATAAAACAGGTGAGCTCTACCTGCAGTCTGTTTCTGAGCCACCTGAAATCTATTTTACACACCAAATATTCCCTCGCCCTGTTACAGTGTAATTACCCTCCCCCCTCTGACACCATCTTGCATTACACACACACACACACACACACACACACACACACACACACACAGTGTCTTCTCGCTCAAAGTGCGCACCTGTTCTCCTTTTCGCTTTCCAGGGGTCCTCTAGTTTATCCTGATTTTACTATCAAATTACATATCCACCACCCCTTGTTACCACTGTCCATCACCTCTCAACCCCTGCCGTGGTCTCCATGTTTACACATCTGACGTCACTCCCATCTTCCAATCAGCCGCGTTTAACTGGACACCTCTATCACGTGTCAGCTCCCATCGCACCCTCCACGCTCGACTCTTTATATAAATATCTCCCCCTTTATCATTCAGAAGATGACAGGCGATGACAGTGGAGAATTCCTTGATACATTTTCTAACACCATTTCGACTCTCTGCCCGTAGCAACTGCCCATCAAAGCCTCGCTGCTGGATCACTTATCCCACACTAGATCTTGCACCAGCCGACTTTGTGAACTATCTCACTGCCCTGGTGGTGTTCAGTATCGCTGCAGGGTCTCGACACGAGCCGTGACGGCTCATTGCCCTTCTCAGATATTGCATGACCGCTGATTTCTCAACATTTATAACGCCATCTTAAACTAAACCAATACTTTGCAAAAAACCATTATCTTGATATTAAACAAAAAATTCACTTCGAAAGGTTAAAAATATACCTTCAAGGGAACAAAAATAATAGACAAAAATATAGTATAGTAGTTAAAGTGTATAAGACAAAGCGATTAATATAACGAAAACACACTTTAACTTAAATATGAAGTATAGGATAAACCTACACCAATAACCAGAGACTAACCCTGGTTTAAGAAATCGAAAACCATCTTTCACAATCAGAATCACTCATTTAATGGAGAGTAGTAACTGTATCAGTAGGGAAGTTCTCCTCCAAATACTTTTTCGCTTCAAAGGTAGACAAAAATACTTTACGCGGAGCATTCGGGGGGGGGGGAGATCCTGAGCTTCGCCGGGTATAAGAGCGCAGGTTTTAGATTTTTCTCATAACATTCAGACATCAGAGGTTTAAAAAGTAGCCTTTTTTTCATAACTTCTGGGCTAAAACCTTGCACCAAACGAAAGCAATAATCACGAAATTTAATCATCCCAGCCCTTCGAGCTTCACGAATGAGTTGTTCTTTGTCGTGTACGTAATGAAATCGGACGATTACCACCGGGGGCTTATCTGAAACCGTCGGTGAACGACTCCAAATTCTATGTGCTCGGTCAAGTAGCGGAGGGTTTACTGGAAAAACCGACGGAAACGCATCTTTTAGAAATTGAGCAAAGTATTTCGAAGGATCGCCTTGTTCTATGCCGTCTGGGAGACCAAGTATGCGTAGGTTCTGTCTTCTGGACCGATTCTCCAAATCGACACTCTTGGCTTTAAGTGTCTCTTTAATAGTCGAAATTAAATCCTGTTGCAATTTTTCAATTGTCAAATCTCGTTTCCGCGCTTCATGTTGCAGAGACGCGATAAGCGCTTGCTGCTGGTTAATTACTGAATCCGTCTTAACCATATAATCTTGAAAAGCCTTTATATCTCGTTGAAAAGCCTGATGTTGTTCCTCAAATTTTTTATCCAAAAGCTCCATAAGCAGTTCATAAGTTAACTCAGTGCGTTGCGGTTGAGCTGGCTTCTTTCCATTACCGTTCGGGTTTCGCCCCGGTTCTCGTCCTTTGGATCTAAGAGCCATTTCTGTTTGCATATCTTCCAAAATTCACAATAAAATCTTAACGATAAGCCCGAGAAAGTAGCAAAAATCTTTTGGTGTAGGTAACAATAAGTTGAATAAGGGTGATCAAAGGTTAAAAAAAGTAAAGGTTATGGAGCGGATCTGAAACAGTACTCACTCCATGAGCGTCTCCCGCTGACCTCTCTCAACATTTATTGTGTCCATAATTTCCACACTCTCTCTCCTGTCCTTTCCAGTAATACATTTTGTACGTGACCTGCTGTAGTCTTAACTTCGCAGGTGCATGTTCTGTTTCCTCAATAATAGACCGCTGCAAATTCCCCAAGCTAGAGGTCAAACTTACCTCGTCTCATTTCTCCGTTTCTCCTTCTTCCGCTTTCATGAAATAGCGAAGTCTCCTTCACCGCGCTCTGTAGTAACTTCGGTAAAACATAAGGAGTTGGAGAAGAGGACAATCAAAGGTTCAACACACTCCATTGTCAGACCTTGTGAAACCTCCTGTTGCAGATGGTCAGATACAAGAGTCGTGCTTATAAACATATGTCAGTATCATTTAGACTCTGCTTTCTCACGGTACCTGTTCCCCCACAAAGTTCCGCCTTCCCCACAAGTACAAAACAATATGCGCCAACCTCCTCAGCTATTTGCCTTCTTCCTCATTTTACTTCTGTGCGCTCTTTTGCAAAGAGCTGAATTTTAACCCTTGACAATCTTTTCTAAACATTCACAATTACAAAGCTGGCTTTTGTTGAAGGCAGCACAGATTATATAGATTGGGAGCATTTAGAACTTCAGCTGCAGGGAGAATTTGTTTTTTCAGTGTAATGTCTCTCAAACTGGAAGAAAGAAACTCTCTAAGTAAACAGGTTCTGGTTCACGCCTCCAATTCCCATCACGGATGCCTAAAATATCGCAGTTACGTCATTATGTATCACCCAGGCATTCGTGCCCGTATATTCCTGACGCCCACCGACTGTGAGTCTGAGGTTGCAGTCAGATCGGCCGAGATCTCCTGCAGCAGGTGAGCCGGCCCTATATGGCGATTAGCCGACCTGAGTTCATGTTTGAAATGTCAGTGGGTTAACTTCAACAGTTTTTGCACGACAAGAGCCAAAAACCAGCTTGGATTGATTTGGAATTAAAAGACATCAAACAATTACATTTAACCTCACTATTCGGAACTCCATTACCTTTACATCTCTCTAAAATTCCAAGTGTAATCTCTACCCTGTTATTAAACAGTCCGTAGGAATTTGGTTTCAGTTTCGCAATTTTTACAGAAAAAAATTAAACAATTTAAGTTGTCTAGCTCTCTATATCGATTTTCAAAATTTAATCCTTCAATAACTGATCCCATGTTTCTGTTATGGAGAAATAAGGGGTCTGTTTTTTTGTAGATTTATGTTGTTATGGTCGATTGATGACTTTTGAAGAGTTAATTAGTAAATATTCTCTCTCTCATACACACTTTTTGCAATATTTTCAGTTTAGACATTTTTTACAATAATACTTATCTGAGCTTCCATATTTGCACGAATCTGATTTGCTGGTTACTATTTTGAATATGAATCCTTTAGTAAGAGGTTATATTCGTAGAATTTTTACTACAAAAGATAACCTCTCACTAAAGATTAAACAAGATTGAGAAAGAGAACTTAATATGACTTTTGTTAACGAAGATTGGTTGCGAGTTCTAAAAATGGTCAATTCTTCTTTTATCTGTGCCAATCACTGTAAATTCAATTTAGAATTGTTCACCGTTATTATTTAACAAAGGAGAGACTATCTAAAATATTTCCTAACATAGTCAATGACTGCGATAGGTGTAAAACTGAATTAGCCACTTTGTCTCAAATGTTCAGGTCATGTCCTTCATTAAAATCCTTTTGGAAATCTTTATTTCATACAATTGCTAAAGCTCGAAAATTAATTTACAACCTAATACATTTACTGTTCTATCTGGAATAGTTCCGCGTCATATTCACGGTATTTCATCTTCAGAACAACATGCAATTGCATTTGTTACATTGTTGGTAAGAAGGGCTATTTTATTAAAATGGAAAGACACCTCTGTCCCTACATTAATTCAGTGGTTTTCTCAAGTAATGTCATGTCTCAGATTGGAAAAAAAAAATCAGAAGTTGAACTTTTGATCCTCAATTTGATTTTGAGAGAGGATGGGGCTCTTTTGCCAAATATTATCATTTAATTTGAATTATTTTATATGGTTTCCTTCCAATTTTATTTAAAATAAACATGAATTGGCAATTGATGATTATTTTCTATGTATATGGACGATGGTAAGTCGTATTGCTCCAGGAGTTGTTTCCTAATTTTTTTTATTGTTTTTTCTTTCTCTTGTAGTTAGTGGGGTTTCTTTATATAAGTTTTTTCATTATCATATGTTATCCTTGTTTGATAAGCTTTTTTCTTCATATTTAATAATTATATTTATTGCTGAAGCTCTGTATCATTTTATAGCTGTCGAAGATTATGTATCAATAAAAACATTTTTAAATGAAAATGAATATATTTCATTACAGTAATTAATTTCCTGGTTTATTGATTTGTTTCAGCCTGTTTCTTTGCTGCAAATCACAAAACAAAACAGGTGAGCTCTACCTGCAGTCTGTTTCTGAGCCACCTGGAACCTCCTGTACACACCAAACACTCCCGCGCCCTGTTACTGAAATTAATTACCCTCACTCCTCTGACTCCATCTTGCATTACACACACACACGCCCACAGTGTCTTCTCGCTCAAAGTGCGCATTTGCTCTCCTTTTCACCCTCCAGGGGTCCCATGGTTTACCCTGGTTTTACTATCAAATTGCATTCCACCACCCCTTGATACCACTGTCCATCACCTCTCAACCCCTGCCGTGGTCTCCATGTTTACACATCTGACGTCACTCCCATCTTCCAATCAGCCGCGCTTAACTGGACACCTCTGTCACGTGTCGGCTCCCATCGCACCCTCCACGCTCGACTCTTTATATAAATATCTCCCTCTTTATCATTCAGAAGATGACAGGCGATGACAGTGGAGAATTCACTGATACATTTTCTAACACCATTTCGACTCTCTGCCCGTAGCAACTGCCCATCAAAGCCTCGCTGCTGGAGCACTTATCCCACACTAGATCTTGCACCAGCCGACTTTGTAAACTATCTCACTGCCCTGGTGGTGTTCAGTATCGCTGCAGGGTCTCGACACGACCCGTGACGGCTCATTGCCCTCCACAGGTTTTGCATGACCTCTGATATCCCAACATTTATTGTGTCCATAATTTCCACACTCTCTCTCCTGTCCTTTCCAGTAATACATTTTGTGCGTGACCTGCTGTAGTCTTAATTTCTCAGGTGCATGTTCTGTTTCCTCAATAATAGACCGTTGCAAATTCCCCAAGCTAGAGGTCAAACTTACCTCGCCTCATTTCTCCGTTTCTCCTGCTTCCGCTTTCATGAAGTTGCGAAGTCTCCTTCACCGCGCTCTGTAGTAACTTCGGTAAAACATCAGGAGTTGGAGAAGAGGACAACCAAAGGTTCAACACACTCCATTGTCAGACCTTGTGAAACTTCCTGTTGCAGATGGTCAGATCCAAGAGCCGAGCTTATAAACATATGTCAATTTCATTTAGACTC
This sequence comes from Hemitrygon akajei, assembly GCF_048418815.1. NCBI lineage: Eukaryota > Metazoa > Chordata > Chondrichthyes > Myliobatiformes > Dasyatidae > Hemitrygon > Hemitrygon akajei. Next base: position 2,868,350 of record NW_027331962.1, read on the forward strand.
TGCTTTCTCACGGCACCTGTCCCCCCACAGTTCCGCCTTCCCCACAAGTACAAAACAATATGCGCCAACCTCCTCAGCTATTTGCTTCTTCCTCAACTTACTTCTGTGCGCCCTTTTGCAAAGAGCCGAATTTTAACCCTTGACTGTCTTTTCTAAATATTCACAATTGCAAAGCTGGCTTTTCTTTGCTGAAGATACAAATACTGGAGGTGTAATGGACACTGAAGAAGGTTTTCAAAGCTTGCAGAGGGATCTGGACCAGCTGGAAAATGGGCTGATAAATGGCAGACGTAGTGTAATACAGACAAGTGTGAGGTATTGTACTTTGGAAGGAAAAACCAAGGTAGAACATACAAGGTAAATGGTAGGGCATTGAGGAGTGCAGTAGAGCACAGGGATCTAGGAATACAGGTGCAAAATTCCCTAAAAGCGGCGTCACAGGTAGATAGGGTAGTAAAGAGAGCTTTTGGAACATTGGCCTTTATAAATCAAAGTATTGAGAATAAGAGTTGGAATGCTATGGTGAGGTTGTATGAGACATTGGTGAGGCCGAATTTAGAGTACTTTGTGCAGTTTTGGTCACAGAATTACAGGAAAGATATTAATAAGGTTGAAAGAGTGCAGAGAAGGTTTACGAGGATGTTGCCGGCACTTGAGAAACTGAGTTACAGAGAAAGGTTGAATAGGTTAGGACTTTATTTCCTGGAGTGTAGGAGAATGAGGGAAGATTTGATAGAGGTGTATAAAATTATGACGGATACAGATAGAGTGAATGCAAGCAGGCTTTTTCCATTGAGGCCAGGGGAGTAAAAGACCAGAGGACATGGGTTAAGTGTGAAGTGGTAAATGCGGGCTCACTTTAACTTTTAAGAAAAACTTGGACAGGTACATGGATGAAAGATGTATGGAGGGATATTGTCCAGGTGCAGGTCAGTGGGAGTGGGCAGACAAATGGTTTGGCCATTTTCTATGCTGTAATGTTCTATGGTTCAATGGTTGAAGGCAAGCAGAGTTTATATGGATTGGGAATCTTTAGGACATTAGCTTCAGTGTGGTCTCTCTCAAACTGGAACAAAGAAACTCTCTAAGTAAGCAGGTTCTGGTTCACGACTCCAATTCCCATCACCGATGCCTAAAATATAGCAGTTTTCACCGAGGCAGTTGTGCACGTACATTCCTGACGCCCACCAACTGTGAGTCTGGGGTTGCAGTCAGAACGGCCGAGATCTCCTGCAGTAGGGGAGCTGGCTCTATATGGCGATGGGCCGACCTGAGTTCATGTTTGAGCTGTCAGCGGGTTAACTTCAACAGTTCGTCCGATATTCAGTCCGGATTAAAATAAGTGACTAAATAAATTGAAACTCGTAAAAACATGCTTTTGTGATTAGTTTACAAAGGAGCATTTGTGAGCTGCAATGAGGAATTGCCAACACTGACGGACGTGACACTCTCCGTGGTGCTCCAGTAGACGCTGCTGTGGCTGTTTGACTAGTTTGGAGAGCAGAGGACTGAGTACACAGTCCGGATAGCGGAGGATGAGAGGTGAGTTCATAGAGGTGTACAAGATATTGAGAGGTACTGATCGTGTGGATAGTCAGAGGCTTTTCCCCCAGGGCTAAAATGGCTAGCACGAGAGGACATATTTTAGGGTGCTTGGAAGTAGGTACACAGGAGTTGTCAGCAGTAATCTTTTTTTTACGCAGAGAGCGGTAGGTGCGTGGAATGGGCTGCCGGCCGCGGTGGTGGAAGCGGAAACGATAGGATCTTTTAATTCCAAGATGGCTACATGGAGCTGAGAAATATAGAGGACTGTGAGTGAAACCCAGGTAACTCTAAGGTAGTGACATGTTCGGCACAGCCTTTTAGGCCGCAGGGCCTGTATTTTGCTTTAGGTTTTCTATGTTTATACAACCCTGGGGGCAGTGGCAGGGACGGATTAAGCTAGAGCAGGGCCTGTAGCATATGTTATAAAGGGGCCCTAAATTCCCATTTGCTAAACAGCCAGATAATACGACAAATGTCTGACACTTCAGCAATAGTATTACTTACATGCAAGTATCCATTTCAAATGTCAAAAGTAACAAAAGTACAATTTAAAAGTTAGATTTTCTATAATCAGCGTGAGCAAATTTGTTGGTGATACTGGAAATGTCTATTTCACGCAGAAGTTCATGTTCAATGCTCATTAGAGTGAGATTGTTCAATCTGTTTTGACCCAGGGTGCACCTTAGTTCATTTTTAATGCTTTTCTGTTTTGAAAATGAGCGTTCTCAACCGCAGTTGGTAACCATGAGTGACAAATAGATGCGCAACTGGACCCCGGCCGGTATTGCAGCCTTTACCCGAAGTGCAGCTCCCAATCTCCGGCCTTCTCCCCAGACCGCTCCGGGCGCACACCGTCCCGCCCACTGACACTCCACAACCAATGAGAGCATGCTTCTCCCAGCAGTCCTCGCTGATTTGCTCAGAGTGTGTCTGAAGATGGGCCGCTACCGGGAGCTGGAGCTGTCAGTCTCATTTTGCTCTCAGAATCAAAGGAAGTTCCCCAAAACACTTCCCCCATTTCGTGGACGTACATATATGTAAGTCACGTGAGCTCTTTCCCCGCTCCCATTGTACCGCAGATCTGCCTTGTTTCCGAGGCTCCGCCCCGAGCTCTGATGACATAAATTACAGTTCTGACTTCCCTTCAGTTCTGTGTTGAAGCGGGTCGGCGGCGGCGGCGGATCGTCGGTAGGATCCGGATTAGGAGACGACCATCACCCCCAGAGTCGGGAATCCGGTGGAGGGTTCACTGTCCGGGCATGAAAACAAGTTCTCATCGGTGAGTACTGAGGCTGGTCCCGAGTGTGGACGTCTGATGTAAGGTAATGCATCCAGTTAACTTCCCCGATCTGGCGGCCTCTCTGCGCTTGCTGGACAGAACCTGCAGGGGTCGGTCTGTGTTGTGGGACCTTCACAACATACCGACTGAGATGAGCCACCGCTCGGCCCCTCTTACCCTGGTCCTAGGAGCGTGATGGGGTGATGATACCGAGACTGCACTCATCCATTGAAGTTTATCCCGGGAACTTTACCTTCCTCACCCAGCCCCGCATCGGGTCCAAACTTCACCGGGATCGATAGCCGGTATCTACAATTGTTTTACATCATTCCAGGGCACGGAAAGCGGCCCTTCCACCTGTTGTGTTCTTGCAGACAGAGAAGGTTAAACCGGGTAATCGCACCTTCGGGACACTGCTCCATCTGTCTGAGTAGATCCATCTTTCACCCGTTCAGACAAGGCAGTGAGATCCAGATCTCTCACGGCCTCTCGTTCTGGGTGGCCATCGTTGTGTTTTTTGTTTTCTCTCCTTCAGTTCTCTGACTCTCTCTCTCTCTCTCTCTCTCTCTCTCTCTCTCTCTCTCTCTCTCTCTCTCTCTCTCTCTCTCTCTCTCTCTCTCTCTCTCTCTCTGTAAAAATTAAAAATGAGCTGAGCAATAACATGGATAGGAAGAAGGACGAGGTCCTGCAAAGACAGTTTAGGGAGTTAGGTGAAAAGTTGAAGGACAGGTTGTAATCTCAGGATTTCTACTAGTGCCACGTGCTAGTGAGGCTAGAAATAGGGAGATAATGCAGCTAAATACTTGGCTACGGATTTGGTGTAGGAGGGACGGCTTCATGTTTCTGGACAAGTGGGCCTTGTTCCAGGGAAGGTGGGACCTGTTCTGACGGGACGGGTTGCACCTAAACTGGAAGCGGACTAATATCCTTGCAGGAAGGTTGGCTAGTGCTGTTCCGAGGGGTTTATACTAGATTTACAGGGGGAGGGGATCCAGAGTGTTAGAGCAGATAGTGAGGTTGAGAAGGATAAAAGTCATGCGAGAACTGCAAGTATAGTGCATGGAGTAAAGCCAGATCTACATATAAAAAAAGCTTTGAGGAAAGATAAGCAGAATAAAGGGTGTAAAGGTAGAAGGGCTAAAGTGCGTGTACTTCAATGCAAGAAGCATCAGGAACAAAGGTGATGAACTGAGAGCTTGGATACATACATGGAATTATGATGTAATGGTCAATACAGAGACTTGACTGGCACCAGGGCAGGAATGGATTCTTAATATTCCTGGATTTCAGTGTTTTAAAAGGGATAGAGAGGGCGGAAAAAGGGGAGGAGGGTAGCATTACTGGTCAGGGATGCTATTAGAGCTACAGAAAGTGTGGGCAATGTGGCAGAATCCTATTTTGAGCCAGCACGGGTAGGTCAGGAACAGGATGGGTACAGTCACTCTATTTCGAGTATTCTATAGTCCCCCTGGTAGCAACAGAGATACCGAGGAGCAGATTGGGTGGCAGATTTTGGAAAGGTGCAAAAATAAAAGGGTTGTCATCATGGGTGACTTTAACTTCCCTAAGATTGATCGGCACCATACTAGTTCAATGGTTTAATTGGGGCAGAGTTTGTTAAGTGTGCCCAGGACGGATTCCTGTCACAGGATGTTGACAGGCCGATTAGGGAGAATGCCATACTGGATCCGGTATTAGGTAACGAACCGGGTCAATCACAGATCTCTCAGTGGGTGAGCATCTGGGGGACAGTGACCGCCGCTCCCCGCCCTTTAACATTATCATGGAAAAGGATGGAATCAGCGAAGACAGGAAAATTTTTAATTGGGGAGGAGCAAATTATGAGGCTATAAGGCTAGAACTTGCGGGTGTGAATTGGGATGATGTTTTTGCAGGGAAATGTACTATGGACATGTGGTCGATGTTTATGGATCTCTTGTGGATGTTAGGGATAAATTTGTCCCAGTGAGGAAGGTAAACAATGGTAGGGTGAAGGAACTATGGGTGACAAGTGAGGTGGAAAATCTAGTCAGATGGAAGAAGGCATCATATATGAGGTTCAGGAAGCAAGGATCAGATGGGTCTATTGAATATAGGGTAGCAAGAAAGGAGCTGAAGAAGCCGCTGAGGGGAACAAGAAGGGGGTATGAGAAAGTCTTGGCGAGTAGGGTAAAGGAAAACCTCAAGGCATTCTTCAATTATGTGAAGAACAAAAGTATGACAGGAATGATGGTAGGACCGATTAGAGATAAAGATGGGAAGATGTGCCTGGAGGCTGTGGAAATGATCGAAGTCCTCAATGAATACTTCTCTTCAGTATTCATCAATGAGAGGGAACTTGATGACGGTGAGGACAATATGAGTGACGTTGAAGATCTGCAGCATGTTGATATTAAGAGAGAGGAGGTATTGCAGTTGTTAAAATACGTTAGGATGGATAAGTCCCCAGGGCCTGATGGAATATTCCCCAGGCTGCTCCACGAGGCGAAGGAAGAGATTGCTGAGCCTCTGGCTAGGATCTTTATGTCCTCGTTGTCCACGGGAATGTTACCGGTGGATTGGAGGGAGGTGAATGTTGTCCGCTTGTTCAAAAAAGGTAGTACGGATAATCCGGGTAATTATAGACCAGTGAACCTTACGTTTGTGGTGGGAAAGCTGTTGGAAAAGATTCTTAGAGATAGGATCTATGGACATTTAGAGAATCATGGTCTGTTCAGGGACAGTCAGCATGGCTTTGTGAAGGGCAGATCGTGCCAAATAAGCCTGATAGAGTTTTCTTTCAGGATATGACCAGGCATATTGATGAGGGGAGTTCAGTGGATGCGATCTACATGGATTTTAGTAAGGCATTTGACAAAGTACCACACGGTAGGCTTATTCAGAAAGTCAGAAGGCATTGGATCCAGGGAAGTTTGGCCAGGTGGATTCAGAATTGGCTTGCCTTCAGAAAGCAGAGTGTCGGTGGAGGGAGTACATTCGGATTGGAGGGTTGTGACTTGTGGTGTCCCACAAGGATCTGTTCTGGGACCTCTACTTTTCGTGATTTTTATTAACGACCTGGATGTGGGGGTAGAAGGGTGAGTTGGCAAATTTGCAGACGACACAAAAGTTGGTGGTGTTGTGGATAGTCAACGATTGCAGAGAGACATTGATTGGATGCAGAACTGGGCTGAGAAGTGGCAGATGGAGTTCAACCCGGAGAAGTGTGAGGTGGTACACTTTGGAAGGACAAACTCCAAGGCAGAGGACAAAGTAAATGGCAGGATACTTGGGAGTGTAGAGGAGCAGTGGGATCTGGGGGTACACGTCCACAGATTCCTGAAATTTGCCTCACAGGTAGAGAGGGTAGTTAAGAAAGCTTATGGAGTGTGAGCTTTCATAAGTGGAGGGACAGAGTTTAAGAGACGCGATGTAATGATGCAGCTCTATAAAACTCTGGTTAGGCCACACTTGGAGTACTGTATCCAGTTCAGGTCGCCTCAGCATAGGAAGGATGTGGAAATATTGGAAAGGGTACAGAGGAAATTTTCTAGGATGCTGCCTGGTTTAGAGAGTATGGATTATGATCAGAGATTAAGGGAGCTAGGGCTTTACTCTCTGGAGAAAAGGAGGATGACAGGAGACATGATAGACTTATACAAGATATTAAGAGGAATAGATAGAGTGGACAGCCAGCGTCTCTTCCTCAGGCCACCACTGCTTATACAAGAGGACATGGATTTAAGGTAAGGGGAGGAAAATTCAAGGTGGATATTAGAGGAAGGTTTTTTTACTCAGAGTGGTTGGTGCGTGGAATGCACTGCCTGAGTCAGTGGTGGAGGCAGAAACACTAGTGAAGTTTACGAGTCTACTAGACAGGTATATGAAGGAATTTAAGGTGAAGGGTTATATGGGAGGCAGGGCTTAAGGGTTAGCACAACATTTGTGGGCCGAATAGCCTGTACTGTGCTGTATTGTTTATGTTCTATGTTCTATTACCGAACCTTTCCCACACAAATGAGAAAATTTAGCTCTCTTCTGGTCGGCTGGCACATCATCTGTAGCTATGACCATTTTATATGTCTCTGCCAGCATTCACGCAGTTTCAACACTAGCGTCCCAAATGCTTCCAGGGATTATGTTGTCAGGCCCTGGAGATTTATCCATCTATACTCACTTCAAGAGAGCAAGCACATGTTCCGTAAACTGGATACAATCCATGACCTGACGAACGTTTCTTCATTTCTATCGTCTCTATTTCTGTCTCCCAAGTACATGCACACCCAGATAAATCATTGAAGATCTCCCCCATTTTTTTCCGCTCCATGCGTACATAAGCACGCTGATCTTCAGAAGTTCGTTTGTCCAGCTAATGTGGCAGTAGGGAAACAACAGGTTTTCTCAAATAAATATACTGCCACCAAATAGTTTGTTACTCGTGGAAATGTGCTCATTACAGTAGTTGTTTATAATAACGATTTCTGGAATGAAATGCTTAATGTATGTGAAGCATTTGCTGTCCCTGGGCCCGTTCTCAAATGGATGATGGGGCACGCTAGCAGAGGGAAACTCATTGAAACGTAGCAAATACTGATGACTCCATAGAGTGGACAGATAAAGACGTGTTCATCAGGAGAGGTGTCTTGGAACAGAGATAAAAACCTCACAAACCACTGAGATGTCTCTACAAGCCTTCTCCTCCACCATTCTATCCAGTAGTAGGGTCAGAATGTTGCCTGTATTGTCAACTGTACTTTTACGTTATTCAAAGCTGCAAAAATTTGTCAGAATTTTTAATCGCTTAACTCAGCAAAGAATGAAACTTCATGAATATCACCACAATGTGTTGTGTAATGTATTTTGTAAATAACAGATAACCGACTTTTGAAGCAGACTGACCGTATTTAATGACCAGCCTCAGCACTGCTGCAAGTGTTGTGGAGAAGGAGCTAACAGCAGATTTACTGGACACTGGTATTTTATTTTCAACATTACAACATTGCTGAGTGTTCAGTATTCATTGTGGTCATAAGGAAACTCAAAACATGTGAGGCTCAGACTGTTACTTCCTTTTTCATTTGCTTCTGGTGGGCCTCTTGCTCAGTTAGTAGGGTTCAAGGAGAACTTCAAGGAGGGTTGAACATTTTATCGCACTGTAATCACTGTGGAGACACAGTAGCCTCAGAAACAGGTGTGGATTCCAGGATGCTTTGAGCATTTACTGTTTGGAATATATGATGCCTGTGTTGGAATGAAGAGAAGAGTAATGAATGTTGGGATTGCATTTGTGAAAATCATTTTAGGCTGTCACAAACATCTTGCAATCAGTCAATATTTATGCATCGATAGAAAAGGCAAATATGCTTCCTCCACTCAACAATAAAATAATCAACAAGTGTTTTCAGTTTACCTGTTGAAATGTATCCGCGTCCGCGCCGTGACCCAAGGCCCGGAATTCAACCCCGATCCCCGTCCAGACAAAGCTTCCACTGGTTACTATTCCGTCATGGGTTGGTTCAGGAGTTTTAGTTTGTGACCTGGGAATAGCTGAGACACCGAATTACGTCAGCGGCAGCAAAGAGTCCTGGGCCAAGGTTATAATCCTGGGATGGGGAATCCAGGAATATAGTGTTTGGCGTTCGTCTGAGCTTATTGCTACTACAGATGGCACTGGACGTTCCTCTTTCCCCAATGAAGCAAACGTTTCGGACAGATGGGCATGGGTCGCGGGGAATTCTACGTCAGACGTGCGACGATCTGCGAATCTCTTGGCATGGCTTGGGACCCCGTCAGGTCGGGTCCAGGTTTTGACCCATATAAAATGGACCTGTCGATCAAGCTGCCCGGGCGTATGAAGTGACGAGTTAGTATTAATGTTCCGTGCTCAGCTGTTTAGTTCTGGAGTTCCTTTGGAAGCGAAGAAGAGGTCGAGTTACCTCTCCTTCCCTCGCAGTGAGACGCTGTGAGTTAATGGGCTGCTCCGTGTTTGTAGCAGTAAGCATGGACCGGGGTTTAGTGTTCAATCCGTGTTTGGAAAGTCCCTCTCACTGTCCCCTGTCTCTCAGCTAGTGGGAGTCAAATAGAAACTCCAGAAGGAGAAGCTAAAGACAGAGGTATCAATATTACAGAAGTACCAGCATTACAGTTGTGTACAGGGAATTACCGAGGCAGGAGAGGGGAATTGGCCAGAATTGATTGGAAACGATCACTCGCAGGGATGGTAACAGAGCAGCAATTTGTGGGAAGCTGGAGGATTGGTCAGGTTGTAAAAACAAACAGAAAACAAAAGGCAACAGTAAGTCATTAAGAAGGTAAAGGTGAACTGCCAAAGAAAACGAACCTATAATAGTAAAGATGTTACTGAACGTTTCTTCAGATACATAAAGTGTAAAAGAGAAGCACGACGGGATATCGGAACGCTGGAAAACGACACTGGAGAGGTAGTAAATGGGGACAAGGAATGGCGGCCGAACTGAATAAGTATTTTTCACCAGCCTTCATGGAGGAAGTATATTGGAAGTTCCAGGTGTCGGGGGCATTAAATGTGTGAAGTTAACATAACTAGAGAGAGGTTTCCTGGGAAACTCAAAGGTCTGAATTTAGATATGTCACCTGGACGAGGTGGCGTGTACCCCAGAATTTTAAAAGTGGGGGCTGAAGAGATGGTGAGACATCAATAAAGTTCTTTCAAGGATCACTAGCTTCTGTAATGGTTCTAGGAGACTGGAAAATTGCAAATGTTACTTCACTCTTCAAGAAAGGAATGGGAACGAAGAGAACCCATCTGTCCGTTTGTCTGACCTCAGTGTTTAGGAAGGTATAGGAGCCGGTGATTAAGGATGTCGTCTCAGGGTATTTGGAGACCCGTCATAAAATAGGCCGCAGTGGACGTGATTCCTCAAGGGAAAATCATGCCTGACAAATCTGATGGAGTTCTTTGAAGAAATAATAAGGCTGATAGACAAAGGAGAATCGGTTGATGCTGTGTGTTTGGATCTTCAGAAAGTCTTTGTTACGCTGCCACACATAAGGTTGTTTAACAAGCTACGAGATCATAGTATTACAAGAAATATTCTGACATGGATAAAGCAGTTGTTGATTGGAAAGGGGCAAAGCCTGGGAATAAAATAATCATTTTCTGGATTGCTCCCAGTGACTAGTGATACTCCACAGGTGTCTGTTTTGGGACCGATTCTTTGACGTCATATGTTAATGATCTGGACAATGGAATCGGTGGCTTTGTTGCAATGTTTGCAGATAGTATGAACATAGGGGGAGGGGCATGAGGTTTCGAGGAATTAGAAAGGCTACAGAAGGACATTGACAGATTAGGAAAATGGGCAAAGAAATGGAATACAGTTTGGAGAAGTGTATAGTCGTGCACTTCGGTAGACGAAATGAAAGTCTTAAGTTATTTTCTAAATACAAAAGAAAACTGTGGTGCCAATGGACTTGGGGATCCTTGTGCAGGATTCCCTAAAGGTTAATTTGCAGGTTGAGTCTGTGATGAGGAAGGCAAATGTGATGTTCGCATTCATCCCAAGAGGAATAGAATATAAAAGCAAGGATGTAATGTTGAAACTTTATGAAGCACTTGGAGTGTTCTGAGCAGGTTTAGGCCTCTTAACTTCGAAAGGAATGTGCTGAAACTGTAGAGGGTTCAAAGGTTGTTCACGGAAATGATTCGCCGATTGAATGGCTTGTCATATGAACAGAGCTTTAGGGCTCTGAGCCTGTATTCACTGCAATTCAGGAAAATGAGGAGTGACCTTACTAAAACCTATCGAATGGTGAAAAGACTTGATAGAGTGGATGTGGAGATGATGGTTCCTCTGGTGGGATCGTCTACAAGCAAATGATCCTACATCAGAATAGAGGGGTGCCCTATTAGAAAGTGGTGAGCAGGAATTTATTTTGCGAGTGAATATGGCCAAATCATACAAAAACTTACAGAAGGTTCAGAGAGCTAGGTAATGTTAGTCATCGAGAAGATTAGAGGACTAACAGGAAGGAACTTAGAAGAGCCAGGAGGGGCCATTCGAGGGCCTTGACGGGCAGGATTAAGGAAAGACCCAGGGCATTCTACAAGCATGTGAAGAACAAGAGGATAACACTTGAGAGAATAGGACCAATCAAGTGTGACAGTGGAAATGCGTGTATGGAACCGGACGAGATAGCAGAGGTACTTAATGAATACTTTTCTTCAGTATTCACCGCGTATAATGATCTTGGCGATGGCAAGGGTGATCGCACTGGTCGGAAAAGCTTGAGAATGTAGATATTAAGAAAGGGGATGTGCTGGAACTTTTACAAAGTATCAAGATGGATAAGTCACCGGGACCGGACTGGATGTACCCCAGGTTCCTGTGGGAAGCGGGGGAGGAGATTGCTGAGCCTCTGGCAATGATCTTTGCATCATCAATGAGGACGGGAGAGGTTCCGGAGGATTGTAGGGTTACAGATGTTGTTCCCTTTTCAAGGATAGCTCGGGAAATTATAAGCTAGTGAGTCTGACTTCAGTGGTTGGCATGTTGATGGAGAGGATCCTGAGAGGCAGTATTTATGAACATTTGGAGAGGTAAAATATGATTAGGAATAGTCAGCATGGCTTTGTCAAAAGCAGGTTGTGCCTTACGCGCCTGATTGAATTTTTCTGAGGATGTGACTAAACATATTGACTAAAATAGAGCCGCAGATGTAGTATGTATGGATTTTAGCAAAACATTTGATAAGGTACCCATGCAAGGCGTAACGAGAAAGTAAGATGGCATGGGATCCAAGGAGACATTGCTTTGTGGATCCAGAAGTGGCTTGCCCACAGGAGGCAAAGAGTGGTTGTAGACGGGTCATATTCTACATGGAGGCCGGTGACAGTGGTGTGCCTCAGGGATCTGTTCTGGGACACCTACTCTTTGTGATTTTTATAAATGACCTTGGTGAGGAATTAGAGGGATAGATTAGCAAATGTGTTGATGACACAAAGGTTGGGTGTGTTATGGATAGTGTGGAGGGCTGTCAGAGGTTACAACGGGATTTGGATAGGATGCAAAACTGGGCTGAGAACTGGCAGATGGAGTTCAACCCAGATAAGTGCGAGGTGTTTCATTTTAGTAGGTCAAATATGATGGCAGAATTTAGCATTAATAGTAAGACTCTTGGCAGTGTGCTAGATCAGCGGGATCTTGGGATCCGAGTCCATAGGACACTCAAAGCTGCTACGCAGGTTGACTTTGTGGTTCGGAAGGCGTACGGTGTATTGGCCTTCATTAATCGTGGAATTGAATTTAGGAGCCGACAGCTAATGTTGCAGCTATATAGGACCCTGGTCTGACCCACATGGAGTACTGTGCTAAATTCTGATCGCGTCACTATGGAAGTACGTGGAAAACACAGAAAGGGTGTAGAGGAGATTTGCAAGGATGATGCTTGGATTGGGGAGCATGCCTTATGAGAATAGCTTGAGTGAACTCGGCCTTTTCTCCTTGGAGCGATGGAGGACGAGAGGTGCCCTGATAGACGTGTACAAGATAAAGAGAGGCCTTGATCGTGTGAATAGTAAGAGGCTTTTCCCTAGGGCTGAAACGGCTAGAACGAGAGAACATAGTTTTAAGGTGCTTGGAAGTGGGTACAGAAGAGATGTCAGGGGTAAGTTTTTTGCACAGAGTGGTGAGTGCGTGGGATGGGCTGCCGGCAGCGGTGGTGGACGCGGAAACGATACGGTTATTTAAGAGACTCCTGCAGGGGGGCATGGAGCTTAGGAAAATAGAGGACTTTTGGTAAAGCCTAGGTCGTTCGAAGGTACATGTTGGGCACAGCCTTGTGGGCCGAAGGGCCTGTATTGTGCTGTAACTTTTCTATTTTTCTATGTTTCTATGTGTTGCCTCATCAGGACTTCATAAATTCTCAACAGCACATCCTTCCTTTTATATTGATTGCAAATATCGCATTTGCCTTCTTCACGGCCGGCTCGGACTGTAAATGAACCTGCAGGAAAACTACACAAGCACTCCCACGTCTCTTCGCACCTTTTTAAAAAAATTACTTTCGGCCCAGCTTGTCCATTATTATTTCAGAGAAATTGCAGGGCAGGTAGACATGTGGTTCAAGTTATATTGTGAGGTTAAAGTCCTCCTTATCTTGCTGGCCACCGTTCATTTTGCTTATAACAACAGAATGGAAACCGTCCTTAAGCCTGGTTGCAGTGTTTTCCATTTTGTTAAACTCCTACCCAAGTGGGATGTCAGACTGTCCCGGGTTGTGAGGTTATGCTGTGCCTGCTTTGCCAATCACACAGGAATTGCAGGCACAGTCCATGGTGGACTGTTTCACTACGGGATATCTTACTATCTTCCCTTTCAGTTAGTCCTGACGAAGGGTCTCGGCCCGAAACGTCAACAGTGCTTCTCCTTATAGATGCTGCCCTGCCCAGCATTTTGTGTGTGTTGTTTGAATTTCCAGCATCTGCAGATTTCCTTGTGTTTGCATTTTAATTCTGATTCCCATTCAGAGATCTCGATCAACGGCATCCTCTTGTGCCGAGATGAGACCGTCCTCAGGGTGGAGGAGCAACATCTTATATTCCATCTGGGTACCCTCCAACCTGATTGTATGAATATTGAATTCTCCTTCCAGTAAACAAATCCCCCCCACACCAAAAAACTTCTCTATTCCCTACTCTGAACGTTCATTTCTGCTCACCAGCCTGTTATTGTTCCCAGGTCCCCTCCTTCCCTTTCTCCTATTGACAACTCTCCGATTCTTTCATCCTCAGCCCTTGACCACCTATCACCTTCCAGCTCGCCTCTTACCCTCACTTACCTTTTTATTCAGATATCTTCCCCCTCCCGCATCAGTAATGAAGAAGGCTCTTTGCCCAAAATGACGAACGGTCTACTCTTTTCCACGGATACTGCCTGTTGTGCTGAATTCCTTCAACATTTTTCGTGTATTGCTTTGGATTTCCAGCGTTTGCAAGCTTTCTTGTGTTTAAGTGTGGTAATTACCGTAACAATTATTTGGGTTTTGTTGAGATTGTACCTGGAATATGGCGTAAAATCCCGCTCTCCATACTAACACGGGTTATACAGACCAAAGAACAAACTGCCGGAGGGTCGGGCTGAGTGACAATTATTTGTGTTTTGTTGTGATTGTACCTGGAATATGGTGTAAAATCCCGATCCCCACACTAACACGGGTTATACAGACCAAAGGACAAACTGCCGGAGGGTCGGGGCAGAGTGACAATTATTTGTGTTTTGTTGGGATTGTACCTGGAATATGGTGTAAAATCCTGATCCCCACACTAACACGGGTTATACAGACCAAAGGACAAACTGCCGGAGGAACCATGGACGTCCAGTGTAGTTTCTCCTTTGGCTCCTCCCACTTTCGCCAAACCAAGGGTGTAGCCATGGGCACCCGCATGGGTCCCAGTTATGCCTGCCTTTTTGTTGGCTTTGTGGAACAGTCCATGTTCCAAGCCTATACGGGTTTCCGTGTCTCTCTTTTCCTTCGCTACTTCGACGACTGCATTGGGTCTGCCTCCTGCACGCATGCTGAGCTCGTTGACTTCATTAACTTTGCCTCCAACTTTCACCCTGCCCTCAAATTTACCTGGTCCATTTCCGACACCTCCCTCCCCTTTCTTGATCTTTCTGTCTCCATCTCTGGAGACGGCTTATCTGCTGATATCTACTATAGGCCTACAGACTCTCACAGCTACCTGGACTATTATTCTTCCCACCCTGTCTCTTAAAAAAATGCTGTCCCCTTCTCGCAATTCCTCCGTCTCTGCCGCATCTGCTCTCAAGATGAGGCTTTTCATTCCAGGACGAAGGAGATGTCTTCGTTTTTTAAACAAAAAGGTTTCCTTTCTTCCACCATCAACTCTGCTCTCAAACGCATCTCTCCCATTTCCCGCACATCAGCCCTCACCCCATCCACCCGCCACCCCACTCGGGATAGGGTTCCCCTCGTCCTCACCTACCACGCCACCAGCCTCCAAGTCCAACGTATAATTCTTCGTAACTTCCGCCACCTCCAACGGGATCGCACTATCAAGCACATCTTTCCCTCCACATTCCCTTTCTGCTTTCCGCAGGGATTGCTCCCTACGCGACTCCCTTGTCCATTCGTACCCTCATCCCTTCCCGCCGATCTCCCTCCTGGCATTTATCCTTAGAAACGGAACAAGTGCTACACCTGCCCTTACACTTCCTCCCTCACCACCATTCAGGGCCCCAGATAGTCCTTCCAGGTGAGGCGACACTTCACCTGTGCGTCGGCTGGTGTGGTATACTGCGTCCGGTGCTCCCGGTGTGGCCTTTTATATATTGGTGAGACCCGACGCAGACTGGGAGACCATTTCGCTGAACACCTGCGCTCGGTCTGCCACAGAAAGCAGGATCTCCCAGTGGCCACACATTTTAATTCCACGTCCCATTCCCATTCTGATATGTCTATCCATGGCCTCCTCTACTGTCAAAATGACGCCACACTCAGGTTGGAGGAACAACACCTTATATACCGGCTGGGTAGCCTCCAATCTGATGGCATGAGCATTGACTTCTCTAACTTCCGTCAATGCCCCTCCTCCCCTTCTTACCCCATCCCTGACATATTTAGTTGTTTGCCTGTTCTCCATCTCCCTCTGGTGCCCCCTCCCCCCTTTCTTTCTCCCTAGGCCTCCCGAAACCATGATCCTTTCCCTTCTCCAGCTCGGTATCACTTTCACCAATCACCTTTCCAGCTCTTAGCTTCATCCCACCCCCTCCGGTCTTCTCCTATCATTTCGCAGTTCCCCCTCCCCTCACTACTTTTAAATCTCTTACTATCTTTCCTTTCAGTTAGTCCTGACGAAGGGTCTCGGCCCGAAACGTCGACAGTGCTTCTCCCTATAGATGCTGTCTGGCCTGTTGTGTTCCACCAGCATTTTGTGTGTGCTGTTTGAATTTCCAGCATCTGCAGATTTCCTCGTGTTTCCGCAACATGAAAGCCAGGACATCAACAGGATCCGGGACAGCTTCTTCCACCAGGCTATGAGAATGATTAATTCATGCTGACAAAATCGTATTTTATGTTCTATTGTTGAACATACTATTTATTATAAAGTACTATAAATTGCACATTGCATATTTAGACGGAAACGTAAAGATTTTTACTCATGTATATGAAGGATGTAAGTGTAACTATCTTGGTCAACCATTGTCCAGCCTGTATCCCACCACCACAAAGATATATATATACACCATCTTGGTCAACATCTGTCCAGCCTGTATCCCATCAACGATTATATATCAACAATCTCTCTTCTGCCGTTGTCTTCATTATGACGTATTTTTGAATCAAAAGCCTCGGGGTGCTGGGCATTGGCTATGGGGAAATTTCTGATTACACCACGCAGTGTGAGATGCGGGGACGATGTGTGAGGATTCGGGGGTCGGTGAGTGGCAGATTCAGCTGTGTGACCCTGTGAGGTTAGGTCCTGAGAAATCACAGTTTTAGATCCAAGTACAATGGACCCGGGGTTCAAGCTGCCCAGGTTTATGAGGTGTTGAGCCAGTATTTCTGTTCTGGGCTCAGATGTTTGTTTCGGGAGTTTCTTTGGAAGAAATGACTGCTATACCGAGGAGAGGATGAGTTACCATCCCATCCCTCACAGTGACAGGCTGTGAGTAAACGGGCTGTACCGTGTTTGCAACAGTAGAAATAGACCCTGAGTTTGGTGTTCAAACTGTGTTTGGAAGTCCCCCCTCATTGTCTCCTGCCTGTCAATCGTTGGAAATGAAGCAGATGTGTTCAGTACAACTGTGGCTCACGTGGTTCACAAGAGTAATCTCAGGAACGAGAGGGTTTCTGTACGAGGGTGATTGATGTCTGTGGCCTGTGGTGGAAGGAGATGAGTTATTAACTTCAAACTTTGTGTATAATCACTCAAAGAGTTGATCTGAATGTGCATGTAACGAGAGCTGTATAACCCGTCTCCTTCTACCTTAGGCCATGAACGTTTCAATCACTCTTACTGTCGACCAACTCTGGAGGTCCAAGTTGTCGAATTCTGCAAAGAAGGGATCCGTTTGCTCCACGACCGCTGGACTAAGCGTGTAAATGTAGGCGGGGACTATGTTGAAAAATAAACGTGCTGGGTTTTCTAAAATGGACTCCTTCTACCTTGGGCCACGAACGTATCAACCACCGCTCGTATGACAAGCATTTGATGGCTCTGAGCTTGTACTCTATTGAGTTCAGAAGTACAGAGGTGGGCGGGATCTTATTTAAACCCACAGAATACTGAACAGCCTGGAGACAGTGGACACGTGGAGGCTGTTTCCATCAGACGGAGAGTCTGGGGTCTGAGAGGACAGCCTCGGAATAATCAAGCTTCCCTTTAAAACTGAGAGAAACTTCTCCAGCTAAAGAATGGTCGATCTGTGGAGTTTGTTGCAACAGATGGTGATTGGGGCTGTCGCTGGATATATTTCCGGCAGAGGTTAATATATTATTGATCGCTAACTATTGTCATTTTTTGTTAGCCAGAACTATCAGAGGATTATTGAATACAGCATGTTAAAAGCAGACTTTACAGTTTTAGATTCTTCATTTCAAAATGGCTGCAGTGTTAACCTTTTTCAAAATTATACTCACAGCATACGATGTTGAGTTTGTTATTTCCCTTTTCGGTTATTTTCGGTGAGCCACTTCCTCCGTTTCCAGGGTAACGGCCCAGCAGAGCTGCAAGAAGAGTTGGACATTTTTTTATCGCTCTGTGGTCACCGCCTCTCAGCGTAGAGACAGTGGCCTCGGGAGCAAATGTAACAGAGTGATAGTGGGAGGAAAGGATGCTATGAGCATTGGCTGTATGGGATGTGTTACACCAGGGTCAGAATGAACTCAGAACTAACAAATTGTTTGGGGTGGGGTGGCATTTACAGTTCAGGGTGGCAATCTGTTACTATTTGTGCATTAAAATGAAGAGGGAGTAAATACTACAGTTGCAGGAAATTTAAAGTAAGGAAGGGAAAATACTGGAGACGCTCAGCAGATCGGCAGCATCTTGGACAGTCTCAGTTCTGGAACTGGGTCTTCCACCATTTGTCCTTTCAGAGACGTAGTCTGATGTACTGAGCTCCCAGCATTTTCTACTTTATAATTTTACATTTTGTTCCTGCTGCACTGCAGGAAACATGGCAGCCCGCTCTGCTGTGCAAGATCCCACACAACGATGACATAGAGATCAAATGTGCTCGGTTTAGCTGCTGGGGTCAGGCTGAAGTGTATCCGCATCCTCTATACAGACCGGGGAACCAGCCTGAGCACCGGCCCCGGCAGAGGGTCATTAGGTTCCAATTCCACCTTAGTTTGTGAATTGGAAATGGCAGGAACTCCACGGCAAATTGCCGGCACCAAGGCGTCTTTGTATGGGTGATAATATTGGGCCGGTGACTCTGTTGATATGGAATTGGCAGTATGCGGGCTACAGTCCAGGTTGGTAATTCTGCAGCTGGGATCGGAATTTTCTCAGTCTGCAGTGAAGCAGAAATCCCGGGCGGTTGGGCATTGGTTATGGGGAAATCACAGTCAACACTGTCCAATAGGATATCGTATCTGTCAAGTATTTTGGAGATTATTTAAGAATGAACTAGGGCGTTAGGTGAAGTTGGGCAGTGATGTTGTTCATTTGAACTTTGGTAAAGTCTGTAACAAGATCCTGCATGGCAGCTGATCGGGGAGGTTCGGTCACGTGGGATTCACAGGGGGCTGGCGAGGTGGATTCACACCGGGCTAGAGAACAAGAAGGACAGGGGGATGAATGTAGATGGTTCTAACGAATGGAGGCCTGTGACGAGTGGGATGTGAGTGTCAGTGTTGAGATCTCTGTAATTTACTGTTCATGCCATTGATTTGTATATGAATGTACATGGCTACACAGAGTATTACGTACCGTTGTGTTCACCCTACTGTAGTAAATATATTATCAAGCTGGAGAGGGTGCAGAAGAGATTGCTGAAGATGTTGCCTGGACTAGAGGGCCGAGTCATAGGAAGCATTTGGCTGAGCTGGATCTTTAGTCCAGATGAGAATGAGGGTGACATTGTAGAAGTTCATGAAATCAAGATAGAATATAAATAATGAGGTTGGTCGTGGCATTTTCCCCAGGATTCAAGATTCAAAAATGTTTGATGTCATTCTAGTACACAAGTGTAAAAGAGAACAAAATAATTCATACTCTGGATCCAAAGCAAGACAGAAAAAAAATAATGATAGAGACCACAATAATAAACAAAACACAAGACATAAAGTATGATAGTTTAAAACGATTGATTGTCTGTCCATAAAGTGACGTTAATCACAGGAGTGCCTGGGACATATGAGACTGACATTGATACTTCTTCTGCATGTGCCTTGCGCGTTACACGCTTGGACGATCATGGCTCTCCACATCCGATGACTCCTCACAGCGTCAATGATATCCCGCACACTGAGATCTGTTAGTTCTTCCACAGTCTCCATATATTTTCTTCTTTGTCTTCCTCTTCCGCGTTTCCCAGGCATAGGGCCTTGCAATGTAAGGCATTCTATTTCTCCCTTTCCGATGACATGGTCCAGGAATTTAAGTTTCCTCTCATTTAATGTTCTCATTAAAGATCTTTTTGCATGTGCACGTTGGAGTACCGTCTCATTAGTTACCCTATCTCTGTATGATATTTTCAGCATTCTTCTAAAAAGAAACACACACATTTCTGCTGCTTCTAAGTTTTTTTGGAGTTCAGGTGTTACAGTCCATGTTTCGGAAACATACGGCAAGATTGACCAGATGTAACACTTTAGTAGCCTAAGCCTTGTTTTCATAGAAATGTGTCTGTTGGTAAAAATGGTTTTCATTTTTTGGAAACACGAGTGAATCTGCAGATGCTGGAAATAAATAAAAACACAAAATGCTGGCAGAACTCAGCAGACCAGACAGCATCTATGGGAGGAGGTAGAATGATGAAGGGTTTCGGCCCGAAACGTCGTCACTACCTCCTCCCATAGATGCTGTCTGGCCTGCTGAGTCCTGCCAGCATTTTGTGTTTTTATTCATTTTTTGGACGTTGGTTTTGGCAATGGCAATTCTTCTTTTTATTTCTACTTTACTTCTAGCATCTTGTGATATAAAGCTACCATGGTAATTAAAGCCGATCTTTAGTTCAATCTCTTGGTTACCGATGGACAATTGGCAGTTGGGAGTATCCTGCCCTTTTTATATTTCCATATATGTGTTTTTTTTTACCGTTGATGGTTAGACCAAATTCTGCACTTGTTTGTACTAATTTGTCCAGGAGGATTTGTAAGTCTTCTGCAGCACTTGCTATTAGGGGGATATCGTCTGCATATCTTATATTGTTGATGCAAACACCTCCAATTTTTATCCCATCTAGGTCTTCTATTTCTCTGAGAATCATTTCAGTATAGATATTAAATAATTCCGGTGAGGTAACGCATCTCTAACTCCCCTTTGAATTTTAGTCTAACTGCTTATATTATCATCAATTTTTACAGCCACTGTTTGATTCCAATATAAATTTTGAATAAGTTACTGGTCCCTTCCGTCAATGTTTAGTTAAGTGAGAATTTGAAATCGTTTTTCATGTTACACTTTGTCGAATGCTTTAGTGAAATCAATAAAAAATAAAAAAGACATCATTTTGACACTCAATTGCCCTTTCTGAAAGCATTCGTAGTATGAGAATTGCGTTCCTTGTTCCTCTATCCTCCATAAGCCCATATTGCAGTTCAGAAGTTTCTGGCCTTAACTTGTTTTTAATTCGACTCAGAACAATTATCAAAAAAATCTTTATTATGTGACTCATAAGACTGATTGTTCTATAATTTTCGCAGTCAATAGTTCCAGGAATTTTAGGCAGAATTATAAATACTGATTTCAAGAGATCATCAGGCAATACACCAGACTCATATATGCCATTAAACTCTTCAAAATGAATATCCATGCCCAGATCTTCTGGGGCTTGTATCATTTCCACTGAAATTTCATCAGGTCCAGAGACATGGCCATCCTTTACCCCTTTTCCACTTAACTCTCACATGGTTAGCTTGCTCACCAGTGTGGAATAGGCCTTCACATACTCCTTTCATAGGATTTATCTTATCACCAATGTTTTCCAAATTTAGCCCATTCTCTGAACTTCCACACACTTCTTTATTTTTAAGCAAGTCATTAATTCTATCTTCAGGACCCTTCATTCTATTAGTTTTTAGTTGAACATCTGCAAGTGATCCCTCTTTGTCAAAACAGCACTTTTGGTTCTGGCTCTCCAAATCACATCCTTGAATAACATCAGCGAGTTGTTTACCTTCAAATTCCAAAACAAACTGTAATTGATTCACAGGCACCTTGTTAACAAGCGATTTTTCCTTCAGCCTGGTTACTGCTTCTAAAACCAATCCAGACATTAAATTTTCTTTATTCAATTTAGGAACAACACCTTTCCCTTCTCCTTCAATAATATTCACATCACCAGCTTTCATCTCCTCACTAACTTTTAACACACCTTCTAATACAAACAACAGAGAATTCTCACTTTCCACTCGTACCAACGTTAATCCTTTCTTCAGTAAACCAAGTCCATCTTATCCAAAAGGAGTGCATTCCTTTTCAACTAAATCAGACACCTCAGACTTTTTCTGAGCTTCAACTCTAGGTTCAGTATCCTGTGACTCCACAGGTACTTCAACAACCTGAAGACAAGCAAACGGGACATCTGCCTCTTCTAGGCTTCCAATACCAGTCCCCTTTTCAAATTCTAAGTTCCCCTGATCCTCCCAGTTACTTTCTGGGCAACTCCCATCGGGAGTAAACTCAACCCTGCGGGTTAAAGCAACTTCATCTGCTAACCCAGCAGACTCCTTCAAAGTAATGGCATCCTTTTCATCTAGGACTGCCCTTATCTCATTATCGGGAACACATTTAAATTTTTCAACTTCTTCAAACAGTTCTGTCAAGCCAGACAGATCATCCGTGTCCAACCCTGGACCTTCTAACTGCCTCATCTGTTTCTCATCCTTACTCTGTGCCTCTATAAATTCCCTCTTGGCTAAGGGTAAATCTACCTCCTCTCCTTTACCTTCTTTCACCTCCCTGTTCTCCGCTTCACCATCCCCTAACCCCTGTAGATACAGGGTCGGTAAAAACGTCTCAGTCAAATCAACAGTGGACTCATTTAAACTGTCTTCTTTCTCAGCCGCCTTTCCCGACATGCTGCGAGTGATTGCGCATGCGGGATAGATCTTAGAATCTAGGGGCGGGTCCTCAACACTTACAGGCTTACTTCTCAGCTTCACGGCTGAACACACGTCACCACCTGCTAAATCATTACCAAGAAGGACGTCCACGCCGTCTCTCGGTAATTCTGACTGCACCCCTACTTCAAAAGGTCCAGATGCCAGGTCACATTTTAAAATGATCCTGTGCAAAGGTACAGCTTCTGTCCCTTTTCCTATGCCTCTTAATACCACCTCTCCAGTTTCAGGACCGAAACCTAGCACCTTATTTAGGATCAATGACTGGTCATCTCCAGTATCCCTCCAGATTCTCACTGGAACTGGGGTTTCTGCTTCTTCCACAGACACTGTCCCCTCCGAAATAAATTTCTGACGGCCCTCTCGTAGTCTATCTACCTTTGCCTTCCTCGTTGATCTGCTGATCGACTCAATGCAACCTGTCGGGATTGCTGGTTTCCCTTTTCCTGTCTCCTTCTTCGGAGCAAAGCACTTAGATGCGATATGATCAACCTTTCCACAATTATAACAGGTCCAGCCAGGAACCTTCCTGCCAGCTTGCTTGTCCTCCTCCTTACCTTTACCACTAGCTCACAGCTTATTCTCTACCTTAGCCGGTGGACTTTCTCTACCGTCTCTACTGCCTTTCTGGAAACTCTTATTTGGGGGAAACTTTGTCTTGTGCGATAGGGCATGTTCATCTGCTAGTTATAGACTTATTCGACTTCTCGTTCAGATTCGTCCGGATATTATGCGAAACACAACCTTTAAATTCTTCAATCAGAATTAAATCTCTTAAACGATAGAAATCCTCTTCCACCCTTTCTGCAGCGCACCAGCGATCCAACAGCACACCCTTCTCATAGACAAACTCTGTATACGTCTGATTCCACAGTTTCTTTAAATCTCTGAACTTTTGTCTATACGCTTCAGGTGCTAACTCGTAAGCCCGAAGGATAGCCTGTTTCACTTCCTCATAATCCTCAGACTCTTCCATGGACAATGCCGCATATGCCCGTTGAGCCTTTCCTTTTAATACACTTTGCAACAACGCCACCCACTGATCTCTGGGCCACTTCTGCTTCACGGCCACCTTTTCAAAATGCAAGAAGTAACTATCAACGTCCGTCTCCTCGAACGGAGGTACTAACCTAAACTCCCTACTAACATTAAACTTCTCCACTCGGTCTGCCCCGCTACACACATGTTGCCATCTCTCCCTCTCGAACTGCCGTTGTTTCTCTTCCTCCTCCATCCGCCTTTCAGCTTCCTCTTTCCTCCTTTCAGCTTTCCTTTCTTCCTCCTCTGCTTCTAGCTGCCTCATCTGAAGTTCATGCTGCCTCTGCTTCTCCTTCTCAACCAACTCAGCTCTTTCGTTCTTCCTTTTCGCCTCCAACTGCTTTAGCAGGATCTCATACTCCATTTTCCTCTTCTCCATCTCCAACCTTATTTTTTCCATCTCTAACTGAGACGCCCCATCAACTGGTTTCTTCTCAGGGAACAGGTTCAATGCATCAAGCGCGAACACAGACTTGGATATATAATGCTGGGCTATGGCCCTCTGTATCTCCAACTTTCTCATCGACGATTTCACCGCCAAGAGATTTAATCGTCTCGCAACACTCACCAAACCCACCTTCCTCGCATTCTCCAATGCCCCCAACGTCAGGTAAATTTGTCTATTTCCATCTCTGCTGGTTCCCGTCTGGTTGCCCACGCAACCAGATCAGATAATGGACTTATAGCCCAATTCACTAAACCCCTAATAAAATACACAAATCCCGGACGAGCCCCCAGTTTGTTACGTACCCCGTAACGAGGTATCAAACCAGCAGAGAAAGAAGTATCCGTTGGAGTCTGGTGGTACTATTTTCAAACAGTTTTTATTAGTAAAATACACGAATCAATATCAATAATGCAAATATATAGATAATACACGTTAGCAATACTAAGCCTAGAAGTGTGGGTATAATAATAATCATTAATAAACAAGCTCTATCAATGTCTAGTGGATAATGAATTGTCATTTGTGAATATGAAGTTCAGTTCAGTTCATAAGTGCTGAGGTAGACGTTAGTCGTTGTGTTGTAATTGTTGGAGAGAGAGAGAGAGAGAGAGAGAGAGAGAGAGAGAGAGAGAGAGAGAGAGAGAGAGAGAGAGAGAGAGAGAGAGAGAGAGAGAGAGAGAGAGAGAGAGAGAGGGAGAGAGAGAGAGCGAGGGAGTGAGCGAGCAGGATGTAACAGCTACAGGCAGGCAAACCTTCCTTTAATTTCTTGTTCTGTCGATGTGTTGTGGCCATCCAGGTATGACCCCTCTGTCCTTCAGCTAGACCGTTCTTCTGTGGTGGACTCGTCAGCCTGGCATGAGTGGTCTCGCACACAAGCCCGCACCGCCCTGCTATAACACTGTGAGTTAAACTGACCGATCCCTTTGTTAGGTCTCCGATGCTCCACACCTTAAGGTGGGTTCCAACACTCAAGCAGTGCTCAATAGTGTGTCTCCTAGTGTGTCTGAAGGGTGTCTCCCCAGACCTCACTTTTATCCCTGCTCACGGGGTCTCAGTTGTTCCATCAATTTTGAATGGCTGTGTCCATCAAACCAGCCCACTCCAGCTGTCCACTGAGGAATTTTAATGAACAGAACGGTACAAGATAAACAACCCTCTCAGAAGCCTTAAGTCTTTCAGAAGTCATAATATGGTGGATCAACAAGACTCACTTCCCTGCTTTATTTCTCTCTTATCTGCAGCAGATGTTCCAATTCCAGCATGTTTTCTCTTACATCTTTCTCTCTCATTAGCAACATAGCAACAGTAACTGTTCCTGATTCTCCAAAGGTGGGGGGGACATGGGCAACTCTGCACCCTTCTGCCCATCAGAGCTGTTCATCCTTCGTAACACCCCCATCATTCTGTGAATGTTCACTAACCTGAAAATTAACTAATACAGCGTCTTACAGGATTCCAGAGTTTAACAAAAATACAGAAGTGTTCTTAACTACAAAGGTAATACAATTATACATTCAACTTAGCATCAACTTTAATATGTTGTATCTCAACATCAAATTCCTGTAGCATCAGACTCCAATTCAACAACCGCCCACCTCCTTTCTTTTCGTCAGCAAAAACAAAATACCAAAGGGCTGTGATCCTAGCCCAAGTGCACACTACAAAATGTGAACCAATGCATGTGTAACTATACTGTGGTACATTACAGAAGTTTGTGCAAATACCAATCTCCATTTTACTTTCAAACCCAACAGTCAATCTTCCATGGTGTTGTCTTGATTATTCACATGCTTTGTCAAATTCCCTCAAAACCAGATCCTGCCATTCAACATGGCACCTGGTCAACCTTTGCCCCTTTCCACTTAACTCTCACATGGTTAGCTTGCTCACCAGTGTGGAATAGGCCTTCACATACTCCTTTCATGGGAGTTATCTTATCACCAATGTTTTCCAAACTTAGCCCTTTCTCTGAACTTCCACACAATTCTTTATTTTTGAACAAGTCATTAATTCTATCTTCAGGATCCTTCATTCTATTAGTTTTCAGATTAACATCCCTCTTTGTCAAAACAATACTTTTGGTTCTGTCTCACCAAATCACCTCCTTGAATAACATCAGGCAGTTGTTTACCTTAAAATTCCAAAACAAACTGTAATTGATTCACAGGCACCTTGTTAACAAGCCATTGTTCCTTCAGCCTGGTTACTGCTTCTAAAACAAATCCAGACTTTAAATTTTCTTTATTCAATTTAGGAACAACACCTTTCCCTTCTCCTTCAATAATATTCACATCACCAGCTTTCATCTCCTCACTAACTTTTAACACACCTTTTAATACAAACAACTGAGAATTCTCACTTCCCACTGGTACCAAGGTTAACCCTTTCTTCACTAAACCAAGTCCATCTGACCCAATAGGACTGCATTCCTTTTCAACTAAATCAGATATCTCAGACTTTTTCTGAGCTTCAACACCAGGTTCAGTATCCTGTGACTCCACAGGTACTTCAACAACCTGAACACAAGCAAGTGGGACATCTGCCTCTTCTAGGCTTCCAATACCAGTCCCCTTTTCAAATCCTAAGTTCCCCTGATCCTCCCAGTTACTCTCTGGGCAACTCCCATCCGCAGTAAACTCAACACTGCGGGTTAAAACAACTTCATCCGCTAACCCAGCAGACTCCTTCAAGGTAATGGCATCCTTTTCATCTAGGACTGCCCTTAAATCATTATCGGGAAAACATTAAAATTTTTCAAATTCTTCAAACAGTTCTGTCAAGCCAGACAGATCATCCGTGTCCAACCCTGGACCTTCTAACTGCCTCATCTGTTTCTCATCCTTACTCTGTGCCTCTATAAATTCCCTCTTGGCTAAGGGTAAATCTACCTCCTCTCCTTTATCTTCTTTCACCTCCCTATTCTCCGCTTTACCATACCCTAACCCCTCTAGGTATAGGGTCGGTAAAAACGTCTCAGCCTAATCAACAGTGGACTCATTTAAACTGTCTTCTTTCTCAGCCGCCTTTCCCGACATGCTGCCAGTGATTGCGCATGCGGGATAGATCTTAGAATCTAGGGGCGGGTCCTCAGCACTCACAGGCTTGCTTGTCAGCTTCACTGTTGAACACATGTCACCACCTGCTAAATCTGTCCCTTTTCCCATGGCTCTTAATACCACCTCTCCAGTTTCAGGACCGAAATCTAGCACCTTACTTAGGATCACTGACTGGTCAGCCCCAGTATCCCTCCAGATTCTCACTGGAACTGTGGTTTCTCCTTCTTTCACAGACACCGTCCCTTCCGAAATAAATTTCTGACGGCCCTCTCGTACTCTATCCACCTTGACCTCCCTCATCGATCTGCTGATCGACTCAATGTCTCCTTCTTCGGAGCAAAGCACTTAGATGCAATATGACCAGCCTTTCCACAATTATAACAGGTCAAGCTAGGAACCTTCCTGCCAGCCTGCTTGTCCTCCTCCTTACCTTTACCACTAGCTCCCGGCTTATTCTCTACCTTAGCCGGTGGACTTTCCCTACCGTCCCTACTGCCTTTCTGGTAACTCTTATGTGGGGGAAACTTTGTCTTGTGGGTTAGGGCATATTCATCTGCGAATCCGATATAGATTTATTCGTCTTCTCGTTCAGATACGTCCGGATATTATCCGAAACACAACCTTTAAATTCTTCAATCAGAATTAACTCTCTTAAACGATAGAAATCCTCCTCCACATTTTCTGCAGCGCACCAGCGATCCAAGAGCACACCCTTCTCATAGGCAAACTCTGCATACGTCAGATTTCACAGTTTATTTAAATCTCTGAACTTTTGTGTATACGCTTCAGGTACCAACTCGTAGGCCCGAAGGATACCCTGTTTTACTACCTCATAATCCTCAGACTCTTCCATGGACAATGCCGCATATGCCCGTTGAGCCTTTCCTTTTAATACACTTTGTAACAACGCCACCCACTGATCTCTGGGCCACTTCTGATTCACGGCCACCATTTCAAAATGCAAGAAGTAACTATCAACGTCCGTCTCCTCGAATGGAGGTACTAACCTAAACTCCCTACTAACATTAAACTTCTCCGCTCGGTCTGCCCCGCTACCCACATGTTGCCATCTCTCCCTCTCGAACTACCGTTGTTTCTCTTCCTCCTCCATCCTCCTTTCAGCTTCCTTTCTTCCTCCTCTGCTTCCAGCTGCCTCATCTGAAGTTCATGCTGCCTCTTCTCCTTCTCAACCAACTCAGCTCTTTCTTTCTCCCTTTTCGCCTCCAACTCCTTTAGCAGGATCTCATACTCCATCTTCCTCTTCTCCATCTACAACCTTATTTTCTCCATCTCTAACTGAGCCGCCCCATCAACTGGTTTCTTCTCAGGGAACAGGTTCAATGCATCAAGCGCGAACACAGCCTTGGATATATAATGCTGGGCTATGGCCCTCTGTATCTCCCAATTTCTCATCGCCGATTTCAGCGCCGAGAGATTTAATCGTCTCGCAACACTCACAAATCCCACCTTCCTGGCATTCTCCAATGCCCCCAAAGTCGGGTTCTTTATAAATTTGTCTATTTCCATCTCTGCTGGTTCCAGTCTGATTACCCACGCAACCAGATCAGATAATGGACTAATAGCCCAATTCACTGGACCCCCAAATTTTGAAATCAAATCCCGGACGAGCCCCCAATTTTTTACGTACCCCGTAACTGGGTGTCTAACCAGCAGAAAAAGAAGTATCCGTTGGAGTCTGGTGGTACCATTTTCAAACAGTGTTTATTAGTAAAATACACAAATCAATATCAATAATCGAAATATATATATAATACACGTTAGCAATACTAAACCTAAAAGTGTGGGTATAATAATAATCAATAATAAACAAGCTCTATCAATGTCCAGTGGAAATTGAATTGTCATATGTGAATATAAAGTTCCGTTCAGTTCATACGTGCTGAGGTAGATGTTGGTCGTTCTGTTGTAATTGTTGGAGGGAGAGAGAGAGAGAGAGAGCGAGAGAGAGAGCAAGATGTAACAGCTACAGGCAGGCAAACCTTCCTTTACGTTCTTGATCCGTCGATGTGTTATGGCCATTCAAGTATGACCCCTCTGTCCTTCAGCTAGACCGTTCTTCTGTGGTGGACTCGTCACTCTGGCATGAGTGGACACACACATAATCCCCCACCGGCCCTGCTATAACACCGTGAGTGAAACTGATCGATCCCTTTGTTCGGACTCCGATGCCCGACACATACACGTGGATTCCAACACTCAAGCAGTGCTCAATAGTGTGTCTCCTGGTGTGTCTGAAGGGTGTCTCCCCAGACCTCACTTTTATCCCTACTCACAGTGTCTCAGTTGTCCATCAATTTTGAATGGCTGTGTCCATCGAACCAGCCCACTCCGGCTGTCCACTGAGGAATTTTAATGAACAGAATGGTACAAGGTAAACAACCTTCTCAGAAGCCATAAGTCTTTCAGAAGTCACAATATGGTGGATCAACAAGTCTCACTCCCCTGCTTTATCTCTCTCTTATCTGCAGCAGATGTTCCAATTCCAGCATGCTTTCTCTTACATCTCTCTCTCTCATTAGCAGCATAGCAACAGTAACGGTTTGTGATTCTCCAAAGTGGGGGGGGGGCATGGACAACTCTGCACCCTTCTGCCCATCAGAGCTGTTCATCCTTCGTAACACTGGCGTCCACATCTGACATGTGGAGGGTGTTTACTGCACGGAGTATAGGACGGGTATATTCCAGTATGACGGAGTGACAAGATTGGCAGCGTCAGAGAACCTTAAATATCGTGAGAAGTGATGAATTTAGTCAAGCAGGAAAAGGAAAAGTATGTAACGGTCAGGAAGGTCGAATCAAACAGAGCCCTCGAGAATGTGTGTGAGGTCCTTAATGAGTAACTTACATCAATATTTACCAAGGAGAAAGACAAGGAAGATAGGGAGACCAGTGCGGAGAGTACAAGTATACACAGGCATTTTGAAGTAAGGGAGGAGACAGTGTTGGGTCTCTTAGAATGCATTAAGGAGTATAAGTCTCCAGGCCCTGTTGGGATATACCCCACGTTACAGAGAGAGGCGAGTGAAGAGATTGCTGGGGCCTTGACCAATATACTTGTGACCAGCCTAGCCACAAGCAAACTCCGGGAGAACTGGCTAGTACCTCATATTGATCCGTCATTCAACACGTGATCTAGGGAATAATCCTGATGAAAATTGAAACTGCCGATAGACAGTCGGCTATGAACCAAGTGCTGATAAATGGGACCAATGTGGACAGTGAGTGGATGGTCAGAACAGGTACGACTCACCAAAGGCTGTTCCCGTGCTGTGTGATCCACCGCTCCGAACACGCTGAATTAAAGATGATGGCACCACAAGCCATTGATTTCAAAACTCTGCTTGTTCTTTCTTCAAATAAAAATAGCCGAATATCCTGCTACTAATTGAATATGCCAGCAAGAACCTCCGACAAATAAGAGAACCCGTGAATTTAATGTTTCGAGTTTTTCCATCGCTCACTGATTGAAAACGATTCATGTACGTGCAAAGTAAATGCGATATCAAGCAAATTCACCAGCGGGAAATGGTCTAAAATGCAAATGATGGCGCTGTGATCCTGCAATTTGCTTCCAGTAAGTGAAAAATACACTGAAGGAGAAGGGCATCCATATCTTGCTGTCGACTTTGACCGGTTGTTATCTCTGGGAGATAGCAATCTCGCCACAGCCGCTCCCCATTGCCCATTACCCGAAGTTTACAACTGCGGACAACTGTTAAAGATGGCTTTTAAATGGGCCAACTTAAAATCAGTGCAAGCCCAGGCTAAGGGGGCACAATTAAATCTGGAGAAAGGGAATGTCCGCTGATCAAAAGAGAACATTATTCCAAATGCATAATATTTCATCAGAGTGGAGAGCGCCCTTGCTTCTGCTCACTCTGTGCAATAAACCCACAGCGATCTTTGCCCTGAGCTGTCGCTGGAGTTTATAATCTGACAATAAACTGGTCCCAAGGTGACCAATAACTCAAAGCGACGGCACCAACCGAACGGAACCAGGATGCGGGTTATGATTCCTCTCTGGAGGTGGTAAAATGTCGCGCACTGAAGTATTAATTCTAGTTCGGACCACAAGTTAGAAAGACTCATTCAAGCAAGGTGAGTCTTTGTGTGGTTTAACACAAGCGTTGTGGAACAAGCTGCGGCGTTACATGCTAAACAGACTGAAGTTCTGGTTTATGAGCGTGTTATCAACTGAACATTGCTCAGGGTGTGTTCACTTACTGTTAGAGACATAAAATTCAGACACTCGGATTCACTGAAACCAGACTCAGGAGTCCAGCACCAGGTAAGAACAGGGACTGTACTGGGCTGTGTTATGGTGTTTCAATAAGCAAGTATTTCTAGTTTTTCTACCGTATCAATACTATCAGTTGCTGTTCCAGGGGAAGCTGAAACAGGTGAAGATAGATGAGGTTATTTTTATGAGATGGAACTGCTTTCAAAGAAATGAGAAGCAGAGTTTGGTGTTTTCAATGTTTTAAATTCCGCAATGCACAGATTCTGGACAGGCAAGGGAGTGAAGTTTTGCAGAGTGTCGCAGGGATGTGTCACTGAGATCACAGTCCCCTGTGATCATAGACAATGGCGGAACAGGACTGACGGGGCGAATGTCCTGTTACTAATTCCACACTCTATGTGGTGGAACTTGTGTGTGTTTAGAATGCTCTTCCTCAAAGAAAACGAGAAGCAGTGATTATTTTCAGTGAGTTTAATTCCGCAGCAGAGAGATTCTTGACAGGCAAGGGAGTGAAGTGTTGCAGACTGTCGCAGGGATGTGTCACTGAGATCGCAGTCCCCAGTGATCACAGAGAATGACAGAACAGGACTGAGGGGGTGAATGTCCTGTTACTAATTCAACATACCAGCAGCACACTCTGACAGAGAAGAAACTCAGTGAAATTAATGTTTGTACCCATCGTTCTCTGACGAGGAAAATAAATGCGATGCTGTTGGATGTATGTGTGAAGTAAATGGGTTGCCAGGCAAATTCGCCATCGGGATATGATGATAATTCACACCATCCCACCTTATGGTGCACACCAACGTCACTGAGGCCTGACAATATCATAGTGTACGTACGTACTAGGTAACTCCGGATACTATCATGCCTTCATATCTGCATCCTGGATATTACATTGCGGGTAATGCAATGGACCTTCTAGGGGTGATGGAGCATTTGTTACATCCTGACCATTCCTAACCCATCTGGGTTGTGGGCAATCCCTACCAAGATGACCTTCGTATTTGCAATTGTAACATTTCCACGGGGATCCAGAATTCAGATCAGAAGGAATGTAGGCTATCCAACTGCATCCTCAACCAACCCCTCTAATAGGTAGTGCTGTCGAGTGTGACAGCGATTCCATATGATTGCTACTCTGATGTGGTAACTTGTTTCCCGTCAGTGAGCAATAAGCTGAAGGAGAAGGGCGTCCTTATCTCGCTGTTGACTTTGACCGGTTGTTATCTCTGGGAGATGGTTATCTCGGGACAGCTGCTCTCTCTGTTAAAGATGGCTCTTTATAAACAGGATGTCCTTGAAGTCTGCTCCAGGCAGAGGGGTCACAGTAAAATCTGGAGAAAAGGAATGTCTCCTGTTCAAAAGAGAACATTATTCCAAATACATAATATTCCATCAGAGTTGAGAGCGCCCTTCCTTCTGCTGTCTCTGTGCAATAAACCCACAGCGATCTTTGCCCTGAGCTGTCGCTGGAGTTTATAATCTGACAATAAACTGACCCTAACTTGTACAATAAATTGAAGTGACGACGCCATCCAGCCGGACCAGGATGCGGGTTGCGATTCCTCTCCAGAGCAGATCAAGTATTCTGGAGAGAGGAAATTACTGCACCGCTTGCACTGTAGTATTAATTCTGGTTCAGACAACTTGTAAGAGTGACTTGTTCATGCAAATTAAGCTTTCATGTGGTTTAACACAAGCGTTGTGGAACAAGGTGTGGCGTTACATGCTGAATAGGCTGAAGTTCAGGTTTATGAGCGTGTTATCAACTGAACATTGCTCAGGGTGTGTTCACATTCTGTTAGGGCCATAAAATTCAGATGTTCGGATTCGCTGGAAACAGAATCAGGAGTCCAGCACCAGGTAAGGACAGGGTCATAGGGGAAATGCTATGGTGCTTTATTACGCCCACTGGTCGCCCTAGTAATGCTATTGTTTCTATCAGTTCAATATTGTCCTTGGGGTTGCGTGGATTCAAAATGTTTGCGTGGATGTTTCAAAATGGCGCCGCAGATGGCGGCCTCGGTGCCGAGCTCTCTGGCTTTTTGTGTGTTTTTGTGTCTTTTTATTGTTTTTGTTCAAGCGGATCCAGTCATATTCAGCAGGGATGAGCTCCTGAACACCAGGCAGATCATTAACAACTACCTTCCAACTTTCCACTCTGACCCGAATAGTTTTTCTGAGATCTTGGTCGGTGGAGCAGCGGTTCTGTATCGATTATGGAAGAGTCGTAAACGAGGGAAGAGAGCCAGTGTGCTTGTTAAACTGAGACTGCGGGGATTCCGCTCCGCGCTCCCAGCGATACACCTCGCCAACGTTCGCTCTCTTCCTAATAAGATGGACGAGCTGCTTCTTCTGACCAGAACCAGCAGAGACTTTGCGAATTCTGCGGCTCTTTGTTTCACTGAAACGTGGCTCAGTGATTCCGTTCCGGACGGAGGTCTGCACGTCTCCGGCTTCCAGCTGCTGCGAGCGGACCGCGTCACGGAGTTATCGGGGAAATCAAGGGGTGGTGGAATCTGCTTTTACATCCATGAAGGCTGGTGCACTGACGTTAAGGTTCTTCACAGACACTGCGACACGAACCTGGAGTTTCTCGTTCTGAACTGTAAGCCTTTCTATTCTCCGCGAGAGTTTTCCTCATTTATCCTTGTTGGTGTTTATGTTCCACCTCAGGCCAACGTGAGCGAGGCCGTTCGGCGGCTGGCTGATCATATTATGCGTTTAGAACGGGAACACACAGATTCGCTGTTGATCAACAGAGCTAGACTGAATTACGAACTCCCGAAATACAGACAACATGTTAACTGCCCCACCAGGGACAGTAACACTCTGGACCACTGTTATACTATCCTAAGTAATGCTTACCGTTCTATTCCCCGTGCAGCCTTAGGACTCTCTGACCACTGTCTGATCTACCTCATCCCAGCCTATAGGCAGAGACTTAAATCTGCTAAGCCTGTGGTGAGGACAGTGAAGAAATGGACCAGTGAGGTGAAACAGCAACTTCAGGACTGCTTTGACACCACTGACTGGGGTGTCTTTGAAGCTGCAGCCACCAATATACATGAACTGACAGATACTGTGACATCCTACATCAGTTTTTGTGAGGATGCATGTGTACCCACAAAAACTTTCCGGACCTTCGCCAACAATAAGCCATGGTTTACCCCCAAACTCAGACATTTTCGCCAAGCTAAGGAGGACGCCCACAGGAGTGGGAATAGGGCCCTGTACAGGCTGGCCAGAAATGCACTGACCAGAGAAATCAGAGTGGCCAAGCGGTTCTACTCCGAATAGTTGAGGAATAATTTCTCAGCTAACGACTCATTGTCGGTGTGGAGAGGCCTGTAGGAGGTCACTGGCTACAGGAGACGCCCTCCCCCCCCCCCTGCTGAGGTTAACAAAGCTTTGGCTGACGACCTTAATACCTTTTACTGTAGATTTGAGAGGGTCCATCTTACACCTGTCCCTCCCCCCTCTTCGGTCTCTCTTCCTGCCTTCCCTCGACCATCACTCACTGGCACTCATCCCCCAATCACTGCAATCACCTCCCCACCATCTCTGCCCAGCCCCCCTGGATCACAGCTTAGAATCAGCGAAGGAGAAGTATGTCGACTGTTCCAGCGACTTAAGACCCGAAAATCTCCAGGCCCAGATGGGGTCTCCCCCTCCTGTCTACGAGCCTGTGCTGATCAGCTGGCTCCCATCTTCACTCAGCTCTTTAACAGATCTCTGGAGCTGAGTGAGGTTCCGACTTGCTTCAAGCGCTCTATCATCATCCCGGTCCCCAAGAAACCCACCATCACAGGACTGAACGACTACAGACCTGTCGCACTGACATCTGTAGTCATGAAATCCTTTGAACGTTTGGTGTTGAACCACCTGAAGACCCTCACCAGAAGCCTGCTGGATCCCCTGCAGTTTGCCTACTGGGCAAATAGGTCAGTAGACGATGCAGTCAACCTGTGACTCCACTATATCCTGCAACATCTGGATCGTCCTGAGACCTATGCTCGGATGCTGTTTGTGGATTTCAGTTCGGCGTTTAACACCATCGTCCCTCATACCCTCTGCTCCAAATTGCCTCACCTTACTGTGCCACCTGACCTCTGCGATTGGATTTACAGCTTCCTGACCAACAGAAGTCAGCAGGTAAGGATGGGACAGGTCACCTCGGATATTCGAATCACCAACACCGGCGCCCCCCAGGGGTGTGTCCTCTCTCCACTGCTGTTCTCCCTCTACACCAATGACTGCACCTCCTCCAACCCCTATGTGAAGCTTTTGAAGTTTGCAGACGCCACTACCGTCATCGGACTCATCCAGAATAGTGATGAGTCTGCATATCAACAGCAGGTGGACCAACTGGCGCTCTGGTGCAGTCGGAACAATCTGGAGCTGAACACGCTCAAGACAAAGGAGATGATAGTGGATTTCAGGAGACATCCCTCCGCTATGTCTCCCCTCACAGTCCTCAGCAGCCCTGTGTCCACCGTGGAGAACTTCAGGTTCCTGGGAACCACCATCTCTCAGGATCTGAAGTGGGAGCAGAACATCAGCTCCATCCTGAAGAAGGCCCAGCAGCGGATGTATTTCCTGCGGCTCTTGAGGAAATACAGTCTGCCTCAGGAATTGCTGCTGCAGTTCTACACTGCAGTCATTGAGTCTGTCCTGTACACCTCCATCATTGTGTGGTTTGGAGCCGCCACCAAACAGGATAGAACCAGACTACAGCGCACAGTGAGGACTGCCGAGCGCATTATTGGAGCCTCCCTGCCCTCTATTGTGGACCTGTACTCTTCCAGGTTGAAGAAGAGGGCGGGGAACATCATAAAGGACTCCTCCCATCCTCCGCACGGACTGTTTGATCTGCTTCCGTAAGGTAGGCGCTTCAGATCCCTCCAGACTAAGACTAATAGTCACTGGAGAAGTTTTTTCCCTACTGCGGTCACTTTGCTGAACAGTTAACTGCCGGTTAACTGTCGGCTAACAATTACTTGGATTGCACTACCTGTATGTATAATCTATATTTTCATTTATATTTATCATTATTATTGTTATGAGCAGAGAGACAACATCTGCCGGATGTAAATTCCTTGTATGTGCATAGGTACTTGGCGATTAAAGTCTGATTCTGATTCTGATTCTGATTAACGAATATGTGTGTTTTATTCTGTTTGTGTGTTTTTTTAACAAAGACTTTATATATCTAGAAGTGATATTTAGGATAAAAATTCCTGTAATAAATCTCATTGACAGTTGATAAAAGTATGGAAGTCTACACTCAGGGGGTACGTTTTTATGTACCCCTGTACCTAATGATGTGACACTGAGTGAATGCTCGGGGTTTACTGCGGCTGCACCCCGTCCACATTCTATGTTAGGCGCTCAGTGACGCTCTCTTGCACTCCGCTGTCGGAGTGCGTGGTTATTGGAGTTCTTGCCGCTTTCCTGTCGGATTTAATCAGTCTGCCCAATCTCACTGAGCTCTCTCATTAACGCGGCCTTTAGAACCGCTGTTCACCGGATTTTCCTTTGATTTGATTCCGGACCATTCTCAGTAAACCGAGAGATTTATACTTGAGAATCCAAGCTGCTGATCAGTTTCCGTAACACTCAGACCACCCGGTCTGGCACCAGCCATCACTCCACGGTCAACGTCACTTACATCACATTTATTTCCTCTTCAGATGTTTGGCCTGAATAACAACTGAACCTGTTGACCATATCTGCATGTGTTTGTGCTTTGAGTTGCAAGCAGATGATTAACAGATTCGTATTAATGAGCTGGTATAGAGTTGTACCTAACAAAGAGTCCATTTAGTGCATTTCCCATTTAGGCAAACCCTCACCCATCTCGAATATGAACACGGATGAGATCTGGGCATGATTGTTGATGATTTGCATGTTTGTAACAACAGCCTGTCGCTGTCAAGGCAGTGGACAAAACACTGTTATAAGGTGGGGATAATCTGGAGAGAGAGACCCGTCACTGTTCCCTCTAAACTGCGAGTCTGCGGAACCAAAATGCTCCCACGAACGGAGCCTTCGTTGCAGCGCAGATGGAATTAAACACTGTCGGATAAACGTTTATGAAACCTGAAAGTTTTTCTTTGTTGTACTGCATTTTTATCCTATCCTTTAATTAGTAATTAAAATCAAAAGAATTTTTTTTCTCTTGTTTGTCTTCATCCTTAAATATTCATAGTTGCATTTTACAAAAGAGGACACATCTACGATGTTGTGCTTTTCTCAGTCCGTGTGAAAATTTCCGGCTCAGAGCAATGGTTGATCCATGTAGCTGCAAAAATAGTAATTAGAGGGAACATTGGAGACCGAACCACGTTACATGCTGTGCATATTAATCACGATTGAATATGGTACATTATCGTGCTTCCTGTTATAGAGGAGATGTTAAAAGTCATTAAAGTGGACAAAACAGTTTCACCGGGAGCCTCTCTGTTATCCATGAAATAGTAATGAATAACGCAAGAAAAATTAATAATAATTTCGACTTGTCCATGGGAGCGTATTGTGAGGCAATGAAGCTCAAGTGCTTAACAATACAGAACTAACGTTGAGCAGCGAATACATAGAAGGTCCATTTACTATAAATTAAGAGCTTTTCGTTTTCGTTTCTCGAAAGATCACTATTAATGCTCCGAAAATCACTTCTACTACCTTTTCAGAACACTGTGTGTAGTACCTGCCCCATTATAGGTATGAGCAAGGATGTGATCTGGGCCAAATTGCGCAATTAAGCGTTCAGCATATCACGCATCATCCTGGATAATCCCAGTTCTGATACTGGGTCTTCCACAGTGTCTTGTTCCACAGATCCAATCTGATGTACCGAGTTTCCGGCAATTTATAAGAGGACGCAGGAATATGGCATTGGGGCGGAAAAAAAATCAACCATGATTGAATGATGGAGGAGACTCGATGGACTGAATCACTTCATTCTGCTCTGATATCTTATCATGACTGAATGATGAGTCCTTCATATCCCGTATCAGGATTTGTGACTTGTGAGGGACAATTACAGATTTGTTCCATGAGATTCTTTTATTTGTCTTCAGTGTTTAGATTTCAGTGAGATTCGCTTTTGAAAAAATTGAGCAGAAATATGTTTTTCTCCTTTGTATTGTTAATGTGCTTCATTATCTCCCTGGTTAAAGTTAGATCTGCGGTGAGAGATTGATTGGAAGAAAAGCCCACAGCTGGAAAGAAGCCACGAATGAGAACGAGGGAACAGCGACAAGTGAACCAGCCCGAGGACTGAGAGTACCAACTGAAGAGAACCCTCTGACTCAGAGTTTTCATTGATTCAGTCAGGAGAAAGTTTGGTGAGTCTCATTCACTCGAACACTGGTCCTGTAAACATTACATATCTGTACAAAGGAAGGTACGAAATAGGTGGAACGCCTCTGTCAGTCCCATTTGCAATCATTCCAGGTCTGGTAATGTGCTTTCAGAAGCCCAGCTCTTTAAAGTCATTCACATTCTCTGAGCGTTTGCTCAATTGAAGGTCCTGCATCATCTGAAGAAGCTTTTGGTTAGTTCTGATGTTTCCTTGTTACGTTATAATCATCTTAAAATGCGTTGACAATGTCATCCCTTTATAAGAAGCCCCAAATGTGTCGTGTTGTAGTGATTGTAGAAATGTGGAATTACCATGAACTGCAGCAACATGCCCTTGATCCCATTGGCTATTGCAATCTGCAGTGATATACTTATCCTCGAATATATCGTCGCGTAGGCCTCTGCAGAGAACAGACCATTTATAAAGCTAAATATCCCAACACTGCATTTTATTCAGTCCTAACTAGCACACGGCAACCCATAATTTACATTGACATACCTTGGCCTCATCAAGTACTTTTCTGCTAATTACATTGTCAGAACCTGTGAACGTGACATTAAGCAGAGGTGGAAATTCAAAGTTATGTTCCCATGGATGTTGTGCATGGGACTTCAGCAAAGCCTTTGACAAGGTGTCACATGACAGCTTGGCCCCGATGATTAGGTCCCATGCTGTCCGGAGTGAATAAATTGGGTGTATTCTAAATTAGCTTCAAGGTAGCAAGCAAAGAGTGCTGGTTGAAGGTTTCTCCTCGCAATGGAGGCGAGCAATTAGCGATGTGCCGTGAGGCTACAATTTGGGACCTTTGATATTCGTTATTTTATAGCAATGATTTGGATGCGGTTGCACAAGGATTACTTGACTGGTAAGTTCGAAGAATGCACAACATTAGTAGTTGCTGTTCGCAGAGAAGATTATCGTAGCATCTAGGGGATCTAAATGGACAGGGGCTGGTAAAGAGATTGCAAACCCAATCTGATCAGCAGCGGATTCATGCAGATGTTGGGGATCATGTGGAGGAAACAGCCAGAGGAAGTGGATGAGGCAGGTGCAGTTGCATAATTCAAAAAGCAGTTGGGGTGTGTAGATGGAGTGAAGAGGCCAGAAGGGAGATGGCCCCATCACAGGCAATTGTGACCATCTCAGTGGGCACTGTGGTTGGCATTGTTTCGTTGGGCTGAACGCTCTGAATTTGGATTTTATTGCTCTGTGACTCTGTCAGTAGATGCGCCAGGTATCAGTGGACAGATATGGTGTGGCAGTGGTTACTAATAGGGAATGTTTGGTCCCCATGCCAAATGCTACAGGGGATGGAAATACTGTCATATTTGCAAAGTAGTCGTACTCTCTGACTCACTGTCTGCTTGTTGTGAAATTTAGAGCCTCACCAGCAGGTGGAGCTGTCCTGCAGAGCGACCAAAGTGTAAACAAGACGACGACAATCAACAATCGTCAGTCAGAATCAGAATGGACAAAGGTATGATCACAGGGATCTTTGAATTAAACTTTTGTCGCGTTTGTACGCAATAGTTCAGATGAAAAAACTGGCACAGGTGTTAACAGGGCATAGAAAAGTTTCATCAAGCAGTGTCATTTATCCCACTGGTAAAGCGGCCTTGAGTAATTGATCAATCCAACAATTCCAGCGCAGGGACCTGACACCAGTAATGGTCGAATCACTCCGCTCATCATACAAAGCTTCAGCTGAGTGAAAGGAGCAGGGGCTCCTGAATTATGTGGTCGTGAGTGAAACACAGACAGGAATGTGACAGCGATCTTGTGGTTTATGTAAATGTTCAGGGTCAGGGACCATTTCACCTCCAGACAAGCCCTGATATGTAAGACATCCTCAACTTTCATTTATAAAATTCAGAACCAGATGATAGGAGCATTTCCGGGATTTCCGAGATTCTATGATAACACAGCATTTCGGATTTTGGAAGGAAAGCTACCAACTCCCCCCCCCCCCCCCCCTGGTTTTTCTTGCCTGCTACGCAAAGGAGGAGGGGTGTCACCGAAATCTGTTTTCTGTAGCGGAGCGGAGATCATTGCCGGTGCTGGGAATGGCTGAGGATCAGGAGGCAGCTCATTGTAGATACATTTGTGATCTGCTTCGGAGTTTTAACACCCCAGTGAATGTCTGGGCTGTGGAGAAATGGTGAACCTGAGTTTCTAAATGTTTCTCTCTTGATATGATCTTCTACCTGAATTTAAATTCCCAGCATCTTGGCTGGGAAACCCGGCATAACCAATGACCAAATGTCTCTGTCACCCGTAGACAATGTGATTGTGCTCAAATCTGAGATTCCAGCTGGAATAAAAACGATGCTCCAGCCTGGAAACGGGTCCTTCGGCCCATATAATTCATGCTG
Organism: Hemitrygon akajei; assembly: GCF_048418815.1. NCBI lineage: Eukaryota > Metazoa > Chordata > Chondrichthyes > Myliobatiformes > Dasyatidae > Hemitrygon > Hemitrygon akajei. Next base: position 2,908,993 of record NW_027331962.1, read on the forward strand.
ATCTAAGTGTCCCATTTTCCTGCAGTTTTCCCAAATTTCCCGAGTAAACTTCTTCTCCCCTTTTTCCTGCCCACATGTCTCAATTTTGTAATTTTATTTGTGTTTGCGGCCTCCACTGGATGCATGTAATTTATACCCATCAGTAACCATGTGGAAAAATGCCCCTTTGGTCCCTTTTAAATCTCTGTCCTCGAGTCTCAGACTCCCTTACCCGGGCAAAAAGACTGTGACCATCTACCCTATCTGCACCCCTGATTACTGTATGTGTCTGTGTAAGGTTTCCCTTCAAGCTCCTGAGCTCCAGGGCAAACTGCCCCAGCCCAACCATATAACACAAAAAACAACACCCTAGTCCAGTACCGTAGTGTTCATTCTTCACTTCACACTTTCCAGCCTCATCACCTCCATCCTATAGATTAGCAACTGCAACTACACACAAAGCTCTATAACCAAGACTTTGCCAATGACATGCATAGTTGTTACATGAAGATCAGCAGGTAGGGGATAAGATGGCAACCAGGGGAGAGGACAGCATAGAGCGCAAGGGAATGGTCAGCCTGCGACCCAGGGGACCGGAGGACGTGCGTCTCAAGGGAATGGTCAGTCTGTGACCAAGGCGACTGGAGAAAGCAACTCCAGTCCCCTTGTCCAGTCTCCAGCCCCTCGTGTGACAAAGCAACTGGAGAATGTATGATCCAGCAGACTGGACCATGTGTAATCCCGTTGCTGGTCTTTGTGTGACACAGACTACTGGACAGTTAGTGACCGAGGGAGATTTTAGCTTGTGGAAGATAATCACAGTGATATTTCCCGGTATCACCGGACACCGGTGCATTATGATCCCGTGGTCATCCGTGCATTCAACTGCTGTGATTATTATTACTGTGCCTATCCTGTATTTTACTGGGAGTAAATGTGTCCTGTCACCGGCTTATCGGGATGGTTACCTGACAGGGTGTATGGGTCACATTGCCCAGCACAGTTCCACTCCAAATCTGGTCAGCCTGAGTCTCAGCTCCATTGCAGTCTGAATCAGTTTTGCTCAGATCTAAATCATTCTCGTATAACCTGCAATTCATCACTTATTTCAGGTAGGAAATGGAAACGAGTAGCGAAACGACTGAAGAGGTTTTTACTAGGCGGATCATCGAGCGAAGATTATCTGGACACGGGAAGCAAGGTATCAAAGCAGGGTCAGATTGAGAGCGATGTCCCAATGGAATGCGGTCCGGCCGCAGAGGAGGAAGAGCAAATTCAGCCGAGAGAGAGTGGCGTCAGAGACACCGATCAGGACCCTGGAACCAGCACAAGTGAGGCGACTACCTGTCAGCCCAGAGACAGTGACGTCAGAGACACCGATCAGGACACTGGAACCGGCACAAGTGAGGCGACTGTCTGTCAGCCCAGAGACAGTGACGTCAGAGACACCGATCAGGACACTGGAACCGGCACAAGTGAGGCGACTGTCTGTCAACTCGGAAGCTCATTGAACACAGAACTGTCAAGTCCCCAAGAAGGAGCGGGTGAGTGAAATATGAGGGTGATGTGCTCACAGAATGCGGCAGGGTGGAGGGTAAAGGTGAGGCCTTGTTGGAGGGTTGGTCAGAGGAGAGGGAAAATGTGTGGGTGTGGTACATGTGGTGCACTGGGCAGCCGTTACCCCACTACAGGAAATGTACTACCTGCTCTGAGGATTTCCAGGATGTGAATTGGAGGAAATGCAGCTGTCCAGATGAGGAGAGTGTTTCCGGGATGTGTATCAGGGGAAATGTATTCGCCAGGATGGAGAGAGTATCTCTGGGAAGCGAATATTACCAACAGTCACAACATTTATGCCCATCCAAATTTAAATAGGTGAATGGGTCGGATGGGGGATGGACTGGTTTATATTAAATGTGGTCCTTCTATTATGTAATGCCTAGAACATTGTTGGGTAGGCTTTAAGGCAAGTGTTAGATTCAAGTCAAGTCAAGTCACTTTTTTATTGCCATTTCGACCATAACTGCTGATACAGTACATAGTAAAAATGAGTCGTTTTTCAGGACCATGGTGTTGCATGACACATTACAAAAACTAGACTGAACTACGTAAAAAAACAACAGAGGAAAAGAAAAATAACACACAACAACTACACTAAACTACACACCTATCTAGGACTGCATAAAGTGCACAAAACAGTGCAGACATTACAATAAATAATATACGTGACAATAGGGCAGTAAGGTGTCAGGCCAGGCACTGGGTATTGAGGAGTCTGATAGCTCGGGGGAAGAAACTGTTACATAGTCTGGTCGTGAGAGCCCGAATGCTTCGGTGCATTTTCCCAGATGGCAGGAGGGAGAAGAGATTGTACGAGGGGTGCATGGATCCTTTATAATGCTGCTGGCTTTACGGATGCAGCGTGTGGTGTAAATGGCCGTGATGGCGGGAAGCGAGACCCCGGTGATCTTCTCAGCTGACCTCACTATCCGCTGCGGGGTCTTGCGATCTGAGATGGTGCAATTTCCGAACCAGGCAGTGATGCAGCTGCTCAGGATGCTCTCGATACAACCCCTGTAGAATATGATGAGGATGGGGGGTGGGAGATGGACTTTCCTCAGCCTTTGCAGAAAGTGGAGACGCTGCTGGTCTTTCTTTGCTATGGAGCTGGTGTTGAGGGACCAGCTGAGATTCTCCGCTAGATGAACCAAGGGACCAAGAAAATTGTTTTGTTCACATTCAGAGACAGGCTGCTGGCTCTGCACCAGTCCGTTCGCTGCTGCACCTCCTCTCTGTAAGCTGACTCGTCGTTCTTGCTGTGTGTTGCAGCACAGTCGTGGGTCAGCAGAGTGAACAGCAGTGGTCTGTGCACACAGCCGTAGGGGGACTCCGTGCTCAGTGTGATGGTGTTGGAGATGGAGAATTAATCCAATTTTGTATCTGTAGGCAGGTTCAAGACACGGTTTTTTGTTGAGCTGGGTGAGAGCGGTGGAGACGAGGGATATCTGAGTTCAAGCCAACATTTTCCTTTTTATATTCACAGAGCCAGAGTTTACGATCTCCGACCTCCTGGCACAGGGGGAGGAATATCGACTGTACCAACTGACAAAGTTCTACAGAGACAGACTCAAACAAGCAATTGAAGAAAAGGTTGAGAGACTGGGTTGGATGTTGACAAAGGAGGGACATTTCAGCAGACAAGAAAATGAGGTGAGTGCAGTTCCTGTATTGTCACTGATCTGCTGGTATCAGAGGGAATAGTGATCAACATTAATCTCCTGCACGTTTTAGGAGATCGACTTGGGAATGGAGACTTTGATCTCTGACTTGTCTCCCGCAGATCTGGTTTCAGTTTTTAAGGTGGGGAGCACTGGGAACTGCAGGTTTAACATCACCTTTTCTTGCATCACCTACTGTATTTATCAGTGTGAAGTAAGAGCAGTGGCTGCATATCTGGACTTCCAAAAGGCATTCGGTCTGAAACTAATTTCAAATCTTGGCTGAACCGTCGGGAAGCTTCACCTCATCTCATTAATCCAGGATGAGTATTAAACTGTCAATTGGGCCAACCGGCTTCACTGCGGTACCTGAGGGAGGGAAACCAGCTAACCACAGCTTGTCTTGGTTCCGAGAGTTCCCAAACAATGTGTTTCTGACTTGTCATAGTCACAGCAAAGTACAGTGCAGAAACAGGCCTTTTGGCCCATCTATTCCATGCCAGACTACAGACTCTACTTATTCCCATTGACCTGCACCGGGCCATGGCGCTCTATACGCTCATTACGCATGCATCTATTCAGAATTCTCTTAACCACTTGCATTACTTGCCCTGCTAGCTAGTTTCGCACTCTCACCACCCTCTGAGTAAACCGGTTTCACCTTTGTACCCTTTGAACTTTTCACCTTTCACCCTTTAGTGATAACCTCTTGTTGTAGTACCTCTTTACCTCAGTACAAAATGCCTGCTTGCATTTATCCTATCTATATCCCAATGTAATTGTGTACACTTCTATCAAATTTCCGCTCAACCTTTCATGTCCCAATGAATAAAGTCCTAATCAGTTCACTGTTTTCTTATAACTTAGGTCTTCCAGTCCAGGTAATATCCTTGTAATGATTTTTTCTGTACTCTTTCAAACTTATTTCCATCTGTCCTGCAGGTAGGTGTGCAGAACTGCACATAGTATCCAAATTAGGCCTCTCCGACGTCTTATACAACATCATATCGTACACGATATTTTCATTTACCAAGGTTAATGCGCTGAGAAACTTTCTTTCAGAGCCTATCAACATTTGCTGCCACTTTCAATGGCTTATGCACCTGTATTCCCAAATCACTTTGTTCTACCGGTCGCTGTGTAAGATCTACCCTGATTGGTCCATCCAAAGTGCAACATCTTGCACCTGTCTGCATTAAATTGCATCGGCCCCTTTTAAACCCATTCTCCGGTTGGTCCAGAACTCACTGCAAGCTCTTGTAATCTTCCTCTTTGTCCACTGCGCCTTCCCAATGTTGGAGTCATCAGCAAATTTGCTGATGCTCTTAACCGTAATTTCATCCAGATCATTGATATAGATGACAAACAACAACAGGCACAGCACAGATTCCCGTGACACTGCACGAGCTACAGGCGCCAATCAGAAATGCAACAGTCTATAGTGACACTCCGGATTCTTTCCAAAAAGTTAGTGTCTAATCCAGTTTACTACTTTATCTTGAATGCTAAGCAACTGAATCTTCTAGACTGACCTCCTATACGGGACCTTGTCAAATACCGTGCTGAAGTCCATGTAGACAATATCCACAACCTTGCCTTCATCAACTTTCCTGGTAACTTCCTCGAAAATCTCTGAGATTGATTAGATGTGAAAGATCACGCACAAAACTGATATCTTATGACCACAAACATCAATAGTTTGATCTAAAAGGGCAGAAGAAAGCACAAAACATAAAATAAATCTGGTGATCTAGCTGATATCTCATGATCCCAAAAAATCAACAAGTTGTCCTGAAAGGGAAGAAGATCAATAGGATTTCCTGAAAGGGAAGGGGGCAAACAAAAGAAAACTGCTAACTTGCTGAATATCTGACTAATGAGAGACAGGGACACACCATTTCAGGTCACTCTCCTTGGAGCTCACAAACAGTGATTGTCATGTCCTAGATCTGACCTAGTGGTATTAGTAAACCATAGTAAACCAAGTGAGTGACTCTGTTCTCTTTGGGATTCATTGGCGCTGTCTGTAATGAGTCACACAGGCATTATCCAAAGGCAAGAGGTAATCTGTAAATATGATGCTGATCTATAAATTCATCATCTGGAGACATCTGCTTTACTGGTTAAATCTCTTTCACAACTGTAACTCCTCAGACCTGGTAGCAGTGAAACTGAGGGATTATTTTACAGTGCAGTGGACCATCAGGGAATTATGCTGATTTGTTCCATAATTGTTGTCCATTATTCGTGTTATGGAAAAGCTTTCCAATTCCCTTCTGGTAACTGTTCTAGGAGATCAATCATTCAGATCCAGGACATAGAACATAGAATAATACAGCACAGTACAGGCCCTTCAGCCCACAATGTTGTGCCGACCCTTAAATGCTGCTTGACCGTTAAACCCTGCCTCTCTTATTTCTCAGAGCGATGTCCTAAGCCCATCCATATTCAGTTACCTTAATTCCATCATAGATGTATGTTGCTTGAAGACTATTCAATGATTAATTCGTAATTCCTCAGTTAATCAGGAAACCCATGCCTGCATTCAGAAAGTGGTCACCATTTTACGGTATGAGTGCCAGGCAGTAACCATCTCGATTATAAGACAGCCGCACTGACATTTCTTAATCTTCTTTTGTCTTTATACATCATAAGACCATAAAGCATCAGAGCACAATTGGCCATTAGGCCCATCGGTACTGCTCCACCATTACATCATGAGTGATGTACTATCCCTCTCAACCCCATTCTCCTGCCTTCTCCCAGTGAACTTTGTTGACCTGACTAGTCAAGAAGGTACCAACCTCTGTTTTAAATATACCCAATGACCTGGTCTCCACAGCTGTCAGTTCCAATGGATTCTGCAGATTCACTACTCCTCGGTTAAATAATCTCCTCATTTCTGTTCCAAATGGACGTCCCTCAAATGTGAGGCTGTTCCGTCTGGTTCTAGACTCACCCACTTAGAAACAACATCTCCACGTCCTCTCCATGCCTTTCGATATTCCACAGGTTACAATTAGATTCCCCCTCATCCTCCCACACTCCGGCCAGTACAGGTGCATCCAGGAACCATTCCCATCAAAATCTGGTTTAATATCACAGGTTCTGTTAGTTCATATTTTCTCTGATCAGGGGATCAAAATATGCGAGTGCGGTCTGGCCAGTGCTTGTTCTTATATTCTGATCCTCTTGAAATGAATGCTAGCATTGTATTTGCCTTTCCGAACACAGACTCAAACTGCACGGAATCCTGCACCAGGTCTCCAGAGACTCTTTACAACTCCGATTTCTGAATTTTCTCCCAGATTCAAAAATAGTCTACGTCTTCATTATTTCTGTTAAAGTATATGGCCACGTACCTCACTATACTACATTCCAATTGCCACTGATGTGTCCATTTTTTCATAGATCCATGTCCTCCCGCGAATTCCCTGCTTCCTCAAGACTTCCCCTCCCTCCCCATATCTTCGTAACGGCCACAATAATGGCCATAAAGCCTACAAATCATTGACATAACGGAAAAAGAAACTGTCCCAAAACCAACCACTGCAGAACACCACTGGTCACCAACATTCGACCAGAGAAAGCCCTATTTGTTCCCATTCTGTGCTTCCTGGCAGTCAGACAAATCTGTCTGGAGAAAATCGTGGATCCTCTATCTATGCCAGTGTCTTTCTTGTCCTACTGTCGGCCCTTGTTAAACGGCGTCATGTGGGACACCTGGTCAAAGGTCCTCGGGAAGTCCAAGTAAACAACTTGCATTGACTCTCTGTTGTCGACCCAGCATGCTGTTCTCTCAAAAAATTCCAATAGTTCTGTCAGGCAAAATTCCCTTCCATGGATGTTGGCCTTTTTCTTATCATGTGCGTCCGAATACCCCGAAACATTATCCTCAGTTATCGACTGCTGACATCTTCCTAAACGCTGATCAGAATAACTGGCCTATAGTTTAAAATGATCAGTCCTCCGGAACCATTCCAAAATCTAGTGATTCTTGAGTGATCATTACTAATGTCTCCACAATCACTTCAGCCTCCTCTTTCAGAAGCAATCGGGTGAGTTGATCTGGACTCATCTATCTTCAGAACTTTCAGCTTACCAAGCGCCTTCTCCTCAATAATTGCAAATACACTCACTTCTGCCACCGGACATTCTCAAATATCTGGCACGTTCTAGTGTTTTTACAGTGAGGACTGACGCAAAATGCCAACCAATATCTTCCGGCATTTCCTTGTCCCCTGACAGTACCGCTCCACTGTCATTTTCCGGTGGCCCAATATCCACTCACCTCTCTTTCAATCTTCATATATCAGACGGACGTTTTGGTAAGCTATTTTACATCATTCTCTAGCCTACCTTCATATTTCATATTTTCTCTATTTACGGTTCTTGAATTGCCTTCTGTTGATTTGTAAAAACATCCCAGTCCTCCAGCTTTCTACTATATTTTGTAATATTCTGTGCCCTCTCCTTTGCTTTTGTGCTGCTTTGACTACCTCGTCAGCCACGGTTGATCATCCTCCCTTTAGAATAATTCTTCATCCTTGTGATCATTTGTCCTGCACCTTCTGAATTGCTCCGAGAAACTTCAGCCATTCCTGTTCTGCCATTGTCCCTGTTAGTCATTTTCGAATTTATGATTGCCCAGCTCCTCTCTCATGCCGAGGTAATTCCTTTATTCTACTGTAGCACTGATACCTCTAACTTTACTTTCTCCCTTTCAACCTGCTGGCTGAGTTCTGCTATTTTATGATCACTGCCTCTTAAGGGTTTATTTAGCTGAAGCTCCCTAATCAAATCTGGTTCAATACACAACACAGAATCCAGATCCGCCTTTCCTATAGTGGGCTCAACCATAGGCTTCTCTCAAAAGCCATCTCATGGGCATTCTATAAATTCCCTCACTTGGGATTCAGCACCGACCTGATTTTCCAAAGCTACCTGGATATTGAAACTCCCCGTGACAATTTTAGCATTGACTTTTTCCATGCATCTCCTCTCCCCCGTTGTAATTTGTAGCCCACATCCTGGCTACTGTTAACACGCCTGTATATAATTTCCATCAGGGTCATTTTACCTACGCAGTTTCTTAACATCCACATCGTCTAATCCGACATCACCTCTTTCTCAGGACTTTTCATTTTTAATGACAGCAGCTTCGACCCAACACTTTCACATACCTGCGTATCCTTTCGATTCAATATTTATCCTTGGATTTAAGCACCCAACTATAAACTTTTGTCAGCCACGATTCAGTGATGCACGCCATCCATTTGTTTTTGCTCTCTCTCCCCCCTCTCTCCCGTTCTTGTTGTCACATCTTGTTGATGTAATGCTGCACATTGACAAATCGAGGAAATTAATCACATTGCATCCACTGCAGGGTGTCAGTAAATCCTTATTCTTACACACTATTGATTTAGAATTTCCTTCAGTTACTGTTTCTCTGTTAATGACTGAACCCAGAGAGGATGAAGCAACAGCCCAGTGACTGCATCTGTTCTGAAGCTACCGGGGCCATGAACAGATACTTTCTTGCACATTCTCCATGTCTGTCTGTCTGCTCCACAATAAGTCCATTGTTTCCTTTTGTAGAAAGTCACTGAGCTGACAGAGAAGGGAAACCGGGCAGAGAGTTCCAGACTCTTCCTCAGTTTGGTGAATGGCAAAGGCTCCCGGGCCCGGAGGGCGATGTGGGAATCCTTTCTGATGTGGAGGACTGAGTTACCAAAGTTGGACAGAATACTGAGGGAAATACAGGAACACGGTATGTTAAAACCACCCACTGAACACAAAGGCACATTGAGATAAACATTTTAGCTATTTTAATTATCTTAGCTCTGTTTCCATGGATTTTTTTAATACTTAAATAGGTCCTGATCCACAGGAATACATGAACATCGGCCAAGGATTATCTGAATTACCCACTCAGCTGATAGGTGAGTGATGAAATGCACAGTTCAAACCACATCTCAAGTGTTAGTCTGTGACTTGGCAAAGCCTGGGAATCAAAATTCGCTATTAGTCATTCGCTGAACTCTGGATTCAAGTAACAATTCAAAGAATCTCTCTTTGCAGCCTGAATATTCTACGATATATTTTTCTATTAATCCAGCTGTTGGTTCTGATGAAGCCTTCACTCCAGGTCCTCACGCTCTGGGAATCCCAACACACCCTAGGCAGTCTCCTGATACACTGTACGACCCAGTCCAGGTGACTTTTCTATCTTCAGACCTTTCAGCTTCCAAGCCCCTTTTCCTTTGTAATAGCACTACACGCAACTCTGTTCGCTGATGATCTTTACCTTTTGGAATTCTGCCAGTGACTTGCACAGAGTTTGTCTGGCATTTCCTTTTCACCCGTTATTGCAACTACAACAGCAGTTTCTAGTGGTCCGATATTGACCCTCTCCCTTTTTTTACTCTTTATATATCTGGGAAAGAAAAAATATATACTTTGGTATCCTTTCTTATATTATTTACCATTTCCTTGCATTTCCTGCACATTCATGTATAACTAGGAGCATCTATAACATCGTTGCCTCTGACATGACCCTAGTCACTAGACTCTAGACACTAGAATACTACAGCACAGGACAGGCTCTTCCGCCCTGGATGTTGTGCCGACCCATGTATTCCTTTAAAAAGAGTACTAAACCCACACTACCCCGTGACCCTCTATTTTACTTTCATCCATGTGCCTGTCCAAGAGGTTCTTAAATACCCTTAATGTTTTAGCATCCACCACCATCCCTGGCAAGTTGTTCCAGGCACCCACAACCCTTTGTAAAAAACTTACCCCTGATGTCTCCCCTAAATTTCCCTCCCTTAACTTTGTACATATGCCCTCTAGTGTTTGCTATTGGTGCCCTGGGAAACAGGTTCTAGCAATCCACCCTATCTATGCCTCTCATAACTTTTTAGACCTCTATCAAGTGCCCTCTCATCCTTCTACGCTCCAAAGAGAAAAGTCCCAGGTCTGCTAACCTTGCTTCACATGACTTGTTCTCCAAAGCAGACAACATCCTGGTAAATCTCTTCTGCACCCTCTCCATAGCTTCCACATCCTTCCTATAATGAGGTGACCAAAATTGAACACAATACTCTAAGTGCGGTCTCACCAGAGATCTGTAGATTTGCAACTTGGCCTCTCTAGTCTTGAACTCAATCCCCCTATTAATGAAGCCTAGCCTCCCATAGGAGTTCTTAACTATCCTATCAACCCGTGCAGTGACCTTAAGGGATGTATGGATTTGAACCCAAAGGTCCCTCTGTTCATTCACACTCTTAAGTAACCAACGGTTAAACTTGTACTCAGCATTCTGGTTTGTCCTTCCAAAATGCGTCACCTCACACTTATCCGGATTGAACCCCATCTTCCACTTTTCTGCCCAAATCTGCACCCTGTCTATATCCTCTTGTAACCTTCGACAACCTACAGCTCCATCCACAACTCCTCCAATCTTCATGTCATCCACGAATTCACTCACCCATTCTTCCACCTCTACATCCAGGTCATTTATAAAAATCACAAATAGCAGGGGTCCCAGGACAGATCCCTGCGGCACTCCACTAGTCACCGACCTCCAGGCAGAATACTTTCCTTCCACTACTACCCTCTGCTTTCTTCCTGTAAGCCAATTATTTATCCAAACAGCCAAGGTTCCACTTATCCCGTGCCTCATGATTTTCTGGATGAGTCTCTCGTGAGGGACCTTGTCAAATGCCTTGCTAAAATCCATGTAGACCACATCTACTACCGTACCTCCGTCAACTGCTTTTTGTTACCTCTTCAAAAAACCCAGTTAGGCTCGTGAGGCACGACCTTCCCTTCACAAAGCCATGTTGACCCAGACAGTTAATTCCAGGCACCCACAAATCTGTTAAAAACTACCCACAATTGCTGTAAATTTACCCCATCTCACCTTAACCAAATGCCCTCTGGTATTAGACACCAGTCATATGAAAAGAAATAACAAACAAATTACAGGCTGTCGACCCAGACTCATATCTCTCAAACTTGTACACCTCTGTCAGATCTCTATTCTAACTCCAGAATAAACAAACCAAGTTTATCAAACCTCTACTTGTAGCACATGCCACCGAATCCAGGCAACATCCTGATGAACCTGTTCTGCACCCTCTCCTATCCTTCCAAGAGCTGGACAATCAGAAGTGAACACAATACTCCAGATGCTCCCTAAAACCATAAGACCTAGTAGCAGAATTAAGCCATTCGGCTCAGTGAATTTGCTCTTCAATTCCTCTTTACCCCATTATCCCAGTAAACGTCGACGCTCTTCCTAATCAGGAACATATCAACCTGCATTTTAAATATATCCTATGAAGTGTCTTCCTCAGCCGTCTATGACAATAATTTCACAGATTCACCACCCGCCAGCCAAGACATTTCTCCCAGTTTGTGTCCCTGGCAGTCAGGACAATTCCCCACAGTTCTCAAGCATGTTAATATTCCGTATGAACCTCCCATGTGGGACCTTGTCAAACACTCTACCAATATACAAGTAGACAATATCCATGTGTAAGTTCATCCGTCACCTTTGTCACCTCCTGGAGGAACTCAATCAAGGTGGCAAGACACAAACCCAACCCAAAGCCTTGCTACTGAACCCCAAACCAACTCATACATCCTCTCTGTCATACTCCCATGGGGCAGAACATATAAAAGGCTGAAGGTCTGTACCACCAGCCTCAATGACAGCTTTATTCTGCATTTATAAGACTACTAAATGGTCACCTACTATGTTATTATTGGCTCTTAATAATAATAAGACAATTTTATATCTAAAATTATATCATCGTACATCTCGTACCTAATAAAAACTCAGATAACTTAGATAACCACAATATACTCACAGGAGAGCAGACAGAATACCATTCGGGTTTGAACAACAGATAACAGATTATCTAACTCTATTTCAAACCCTGTGGAAAGCAGAAAACTTTCAGTGTTACATTGTCAATCCAAAAAAAACATCTGATTCTGTTCCTCGTGTGTTTAAGAGAAGTTGTAAATATATATAAAATTCATACAATACTTGTGAAATTTCTACAACTGATGAAGCATTCGCGTAAAATAATCATCCTATAATAATACTCTTTAGGTATTAATGCTGGAGTAATAAAATGGATTCAACAGTGGCTAGATGGGAGATGCCAGAGAGTAGTGGTGGATAATTGTTTATCGGGATGGAGGCCGGTGACTAGCGGGGTGCCTCAGGGATCTGTTTTGGGCCCAATGTTGTTTGTAATATACATAAATGATCTGGATGATGGGGTGGTAAATTGGATTAGTAAGTATGCTGATGATACTAAGGTAGGAGGTGTTGTGGATAATGAGGTGGGTTTTCAAAGCTTGCAGGGAGATTTATGCCGGTTAGAAGAATGGGCTGAACGTTGGCAGATGGAGTTTAATGCTGAGAAGTGTGAGGTTCTATATTTTGGCAGGAATAATCCAAATAGAACATACAGGGTAAATGGTAGGGCATTGAGGAATGCAGTGGAACAGAGAGATCTAGGAATAACAGTGCATATTTCCCTGAAGGTGGAGTCTCATGTAGATAGGGTGGTGAAGAAGGCTTTTGGAACGCTGGCCTTTATAAATCAGAGCATTGAGTACAGAAGTTGGGATGTACTGTTAAAATTGTACAAGGCATTGGTAAGGCCAAATTTGGAATATTGTGTACAGTTCTGGTCACCGAATTATAGGAAAGATATCAATAAATTAGAGAGAGTGCAGAGACGATTTACTAGGATGTTACCTGGGTTTCAGCACTTAAGTTACAGAGAAAGGTTGAACAAGTTAGGTCTCTATTCATTGGAGCGTAGAAGGTTGAGGGAGGATTTGATCGAGGTATTTAAAATGTTGAGAGGGATAGATAGAGTTGACGTGAATAGGCTGCTTCCATTGAGAGTAGGGGAGATTCATACGAGAGGACATGATTTGAGAGTTAGGGGGCAAAAGTTTAAGGGAAACACGAGGGGCTATTTCTTTACTCAGAGAGTGATAGTTGTGTGGAATGAGCTTCCTGTAGAAGTAGTAGAGGCCAGTTCAGTTGTGTCATTTAAGGTAAAATTGGATAGGTATATGGACAGGAAAGGAGTGGAGGGTTATGGGCTGAGTGCGGGTAGGTGGGACTAGGTGAGATTAAGAGTTCGGCATGGACTAGGAGGGTCGGAATGGCCTGTTTCCATGCTGTGATTGTTATATGGTTATATGGTTATTAACAACCACAGAGGAACAACGACCACTATCAAAATAAATGGAGGGATTTTCCAGAGCGACTCACTCAGCCCACTTTGGTTTTGTCTAGCATTAAGTCCACTCATAATTTACAGAAACAGATAAAAATCAGGTATCTCAGCAGAAAAAAAATACGAATTATACCTTGACACAGATATACATTGATGATTTGAAATTATTTGCTCTTGCATCAGTAAAGCTGAAACAAACAATTCAAATAATGGAACTAATTTCCAAATATATAAGCATGAACTTTAGACTAGGAAAGTACAGAACGTGATTAAACATAAAGAAAGGTGCAATAGAGCCGGTAGAATATCAAACAGAGCATCGGGATGCAATGCAACAGAATATGAAATGTATATAAGCAAAGAAAATAGATAATAGTATGATAAAGGAAAACCTTCCAACAAAATGTACTTCAAAGCTGAAGAAAATCTGAATTTACTGCTAGGCTGAACAAACTTTGAATTTACATCAAGGATCAAGAAAATCTGCCAAACAGAGCTGAACAGTAAAAATATAACGAAGGTAGTAAACACTCACTGTGCCCATATTGATGTATAATTTTGGTAAAATATCCTGGTCTGAAACAGATCTGGAAAATATGCAAAAGAATAAGAACTTAAATAGCAATTTCTGGAAAACCCCATGTGCACTGGAGCGCACTTGGATTGATATGAACGAGGACAGTATGAGGATGATGAATAACAGATCTAAAAAAAATGAGACAACAGCCAGATAAAAATTTTCAGGATCAGGGTTAATATCATGGACACATGTCGTGAAAATTGTTTTTCTGCGCCAGCAGCACGATTACAGTAAAGTGTGTGCAGTGAGTCTGTATTTATGTATACAATTGTGGAAATAGAATTGTATCAGCGTGAATTAATCATTCTGATGGCCTGGTGGAAGAAGCTGTCACGGAGCCTGTTGGTCCTGGCTTTCACGCTGCGGTACCATTTCCCAGATGGTAGCAGCTAGAACAGTTTGTGCTTGGTGATACTTGGGTCCAGAATGATCCTTCGGGCACTTTTTACCCCCTATCTCTAAAATGACCTGAATAGTAGGAGGTTCACACCTACAGATGCACTGGGCTGTCCGCACCACTCTCTGCAGAGTCCTGCGACTGAGAGAAATACAGTTCCCATACCAGGCAGTGATGCAGCCAGTCAGGATGCACAAAATTGTGCCCCTATAGAAAATCGTTAGCATTTAGGAGCCCATCCCAAACGTCCTCAACCATCTCAACCATCTGTTTTTCTGTTTTTCTTTTTTTTTGTTCAGACTAGAGAATATGCCAGGCAGGATGTTGGAATGCTCCTCTTGCGGGATGTGGGAAGTCAGGGAGACATCCAGTGTCCCTGACAACGATACCTGCAAGAAGTGCATCCAGCTGCAGCTCCTAACAGACCGCATTACGGAACTGGAGCAGGAGCTGGATGACCTGCGGATCATTCGGGAGACTGAGCAGATTATAGATAGTAGCTTCCAGGAGGTAGTTACACCTAAGGAACAGGGCACAGGTAATTGGGTTACCGTCAGGCGAGGGAAGGGGAAAGGGCAGTTAATGCAGGGTTCTTCTGTGGCCATTCCCCTCCAAAATAGGTATACCAATTTGGATACTGTTGGTGGGGGTGGGGGAGGATGGCTTACTTGGGACAAGCTGCGGCAGCCGGATCTCTGGCACTGAGTCTGGTTCTGCAGTGCAGAACGGAGGGAGGAGGAAGAGGAGAGCGGTAGTGATAGGGGATTCCATAGTCAGGGGTACAGACAGGAGATTCTATCGTCGTGACAGAGACTCCCGGATGGTTTGTTGCCTCCCGGGTGCCGTGGTCAGGGATGTCTCTGATCGCCTGCACAGCATTCTGAGGTGGGCGGGTGATCAGCCAGATGTCGTGGTACACATCGGTACCAATGACATAGGTAGAAAGAGTCAGGATGTCCTGAAGAGTGAGTACAGAGAGCTTGGTAGGAAGTTGAAAAACAGGACACAGAGGGTAGCAATCTCTGGATTGCTGCCTGTGCCACGTGCCAGTGAGAGTAAGAGTGCGATGCTCTGGCAGATGAACACGTGGCTGAGAAACTGGTGTAGGGTGCAGGGTTTCAGATTTCTAGCTCACCGGGACCTCTTCCGGGGCAGGTGGGACCTGTACAAGAGAGACGGGTTACACCTGAACTACAAGGGCTCCAATATACTTGCAGGGAGGTTTGCTAGTGTTATTGGGGAGGGTTTAAACTAGATGGGAACCAGAGTGCCAGAGTAGATAGTGGAACGGGGGTAAAAATAAATGATGTTGGTAGTTCATGCAAAGTCACAAATAGCAAGGTTGTGTGTGCTGGTAATAATCTTCTGAGGTGTGTATATTTCAAAGCGAGGAGTATTGTGGGAAAGGCAGACGAGCTGAGGGCCTGGATTGACACGTGGAATTATGACATCATAGCCATTACTGAACCTTGGCTACAGGAGGGGCAGGACTGGCAGCTCAGTGTTCCAGGGTTCCGATCTTTCAGACGTGATAGAGACAGAGGGATGAAGGGTGGGTGGTGGCTTTGCTAGACAGGGAAAATATTACAGCAGTGCTTCGGCAGGACAGATTAGATGGCTTGTCTACTGAGGCCATATGGGTGGAGCTGAGAAACAGGAAGGTATGACCACATTAATAGGGTTGTATTATGGACTACCCAATAGTCAGCGAGAATTGGAGCAGCAAATCTGCAAAGAGATAACAGACAACTGCAGGAGACAGAAATTTGTGATTGTAAAGGATTTTAATTTTCCACACATTGATTGGGACTCCCATACTGTTAAACGTCTAGATGGGTTAGAGTTTGTAAAATGTGTTCAGGAAAGTTTTCTAAATCAATATATAGATGTACCAACTAGGGAGGATGCAATATTAGATCTCCTATTAGGAAATGAGTTAGGGCAGGTGACGGACGTATGTGTAGGGGAACACTTTCGTTCCAGTGATCATAACGTCATTAGTTTCAACTTGATCATGGATAAAGATAGATCTGGTCCTCGGGTTGACGTTCTAAACCTGAAAAGGGCCAAATTTGAAGAAATGAGAAGAGATCTAAAAATCGTAGATTGGGACAGGTTGTTCTCTGGCAAGGATGTGATTGGTAGGTGGGAGACCTTCAAAGGAGAAATACAGAGAGTAAAGGAGGGAGCTTAGGACACAGCCCTGAGGGGCTCCTGTGTTGAGGGTCAGAGGGGCAGAGGTGAGGGAGCCCACTTTTACCACCTGCTGGCGATCTGACAGGAAATCCAGGACCCAGCTGCACAAGGCAGGGTGAAGGCCGAGGTCTCTGAGCTTCTTGTCAAGCCTGGAGGGAATGATGGTATTGAATGCTGAACTGTAGTCTAATAACATCATTCTCACATAAGCACCCCTCTTCTCCAGATGTTTAAGGAGGTGTGCAGAGCAGTGGCTATTGTGTCATCTGTTGATCGGTTGTGTCAGTAGGTGAATTGTAGGGGGTCCAGTGTGGGTGGTAACAAGCTGCAGATGCAGTCCTTGACCAGTCTCTCAAAGCATTTGCTTATTATTGAGGTGAGTGCGACAGGACGCCAGACGTTCAGGCATGTTGCCTTAGTTGTTTCAGGTACAGGAACAATGGTGGATGATTTGAAGCAGGAGGGAACTCTACATTGGGAGAGGGTGAGATTAAAAATATCCGTAAGTACACCTGCCAGTTGTGCCGCGCGCATCCTGAGTACCCGCCCTGGGACGCCGTCCGGTCCCGCAGGCTTGCGACTGTCCACTCGTTGGAAACACCTGCGAACTTCAGCCTCAGAGATGACCAATGTGCAGGTCGCTTTGTCGGCTCTCCTCGGGGTCTCAGTGTTGGCGATATCGAACCGAGCGTAAAGAGACTTAGATCCTCTGGGAGACAGGCAGCGATGTTGGCAGCACCACTGCACTTAGCTCTGAAGTCTGCATTGGGGTGCAGAGCTTGCCATAAGCTGTGTGTGTTGTTGGTGGAGAGCTGTGCCTGAATACGATCTCTGTATTGTCGTTTCGCTGCCTGGATGACTTTGCACAGATCGGAGCTGAATTTCTTGAGCTCCTGCTGATCACCGGCAATGTAAGCAGTCGGTCACACGGCAAGTGCTGTTCACACGGAACTGTTGATGCAAATTTTGTGGTTTGGGAAGTCCTGACCGATTTCTGAAGGAATTCATCTCCCCTCTGTGACAATAACACACAACTGGGGGATGTTGTTATTACACAGCTGTGATAATAACAGCCGGGAACTCCCTTGGCAGCCGGAAAGGTTTACACAGCAGCACCAGGTACTCCAGATCTGGGGAACAAAAGGGTTTGAGGGCATGGAGATTCTGGGGTTCCACCAAGCATTAATGATCATGAAACATACCCTAAACCCTGTTCTCTTCCCAAATAGGGGGGTGTGTGTGTGTGTGTGTGTGTGTGTGTGTGTGTGTGTGTGTGTGTGTGTGTGTGTGTGTGTGTGTGTGTGTGTGTGTGTGTGTGTGTGTGTGTGTCTGTGTCTGTGAGTGGGGGTGGTGGTACTAGATGACGACACGATTGTTGGTGACGGTAGGGGCCAATTCTGGATCTGTGGACTCGGGAGCAGTTGGGACAGAGGGACAGCTGGGATGCAGGCGCTTGGGTAGTTGGATCCTTCTTGCATCCCCTCTTCTTTTCAGCAGTCGCTCTTCTGGGTTCCTCAGAATTCCTGGCTTTTCCGTGGATCGGCGGCTGCCACTCGTTGACCTCCATATTTACCTGAGAGAGCCTCTGCTTAATTTGGTCCTTGTACCTCCTGCGCGGGGCACCACGATCTCTCTTGCCCTGAGAGAGTTCTCTGTAGAGTACTGCTTTCGGTAACCTGGAGTTATCCATGCGAGACATGTGGCCTGTCAGACGGTGGATCTGGCTGAGCAGCGAAGTGGCTTCAGGGCCTGGAAGTTGAACATATATAGCTGTGCATGTCTGTGTGATTATATGAAATATTAAACTAAATAAGTAGTGCAGAAATAGAAATTTAAAAAGAGATTAGTGAGTCACTATCGATGGGTTCAATGTCCATTCAGAAACTGGATGGCAGAGGAGAAGTTGCTCCTGAATCGTTGAGTGTGCGCCTTACTCCGTTCCTCGTGAACCAGACGGTGATGCAGCCAGTTACAATGCTCTGCAAGTCACACCTGTAGAAATATTCGAGTGATGCTGGAAACTCTGGATGAAATATAGCCACTGTTGTGCCTTCTTTGTAGCTGCATCGATATATTGGGTCCAGGTTAGATACTCGGAGATATTGACAGCCAGGAATTTGGAATTGCTCACTCTTTCCACATCATATCCCTCTGTGAGGACTGATGTGTCGTGTTCCCTCAGCTTGCCTTTTCTGAAATCCACAATTAGCTCTATTGACATACTTTCATAACGCAAGCAGGATTCAGCACTCCGACATGCATATGCAACTCCGATAAGGGGTACACATCACTGAACGTAAATGAAAGCATAACCCATAAAAGTGAAGAAACTATCATAATAGTAGAAAACGTTAACCAATGGAAGAGTCTGACTCCCCACGGAGGACATCCACACGATCTGAGCCGATTAGATGTCGACAAGGAAGCGTCGAGCCCCTGTCTCAGAGTTGGAGACTTCTTCCCAGAAACAGAAGGGATCATTGTAGCAATACAGGACAAGGTTGTTGACACATGTAGTTATCAATAATACAGAATAAACGGCTAATAGATCCAAGACGATATATGCTGAAAATTATAAGAGAAACTACAAACAATCCGACTTTACAAGATCCTGCAGTAGTTCAACTGAATCTCAATACTTGCACAAGCACAATAAAATGGCAAACAACATTCACAAAAACATTGCTTAAACTACAACTAATGAAAAACACCATAATTTACTAAACGTACAAGCCTCTTCCACTTTTAGAGTTAGAGTCCTTCATATCATACTGCGTACGATCATTATTTCAGATAGGATAATACTTGATCTGCGTTCGGATGTAATTTTACAGGATAAACAAGCAAAAGCAACTTTTTAAATATATATAGCCATTCCAAACACACATAACTTACAGAAATGAATTAGTAAAAAAATACCAGAAATGTGTTGAATTGAAAGGGCAAAATGAAAGACTATGGAACACGAACAGGGTATTATTTATCCCAATCGTAATATCGATAACTGTTATCATCCTAAAGGCTTTACAGAATAGTATTAATAAATTAGGCCCACACGGCGATACTTGTGTAAATCTTCGAAAACCCATAACAATATACACCACGAGAATAGTCTGAAATCTCCTATCAATTGAAACATGAGTATGCTTGGCTATGCCTGTACCTCAAGTTTTACCAGTTTAGGCTATGAAAATAATAATAATAATAATAATAATAACTTATTTCTAAAGCACCTTTCATCCAGACGATGCCGTTCAAACCGCATCACAACGGGATAAAGTGCAAACTAGAAAATGAAAGACAAAATGTGTCAGTCCTAATATACACCTCAGACGTCTGCACAGTACTGTAGTTTAAGGTGTTGATTTCTACAGTTTAGGAACATAGTCCCAAAAAAACTCAACGCTGACCTCCCAATGATCCTTTGGCCTTCTACCTTATCGTCTGCCCGCACTGCATTTTCTCGGCAACTGAAACACCGTTTCCCTGAACTATTCTGTTCCATTTTTCCTTGTACAAACTCATTGCACCGATGTGATGTAATGATCTATTTGGATCGCATGCAGAAAAGTTTTCCATTTTACAGTGGTGCATGTCACAATAATAAACCAATTTACCGATTCATTGTCAATAATACAGCGCCCCTTGGTTGCTTAAGATTGTTATAACCGGGGGGGGAGGGGGGGTGACAGTGCGTATGAGCTGCCACGGCCTATTAAATGCTCCCTGGTGGCGAGTAGCCTCTGTCCAGCTCTTGGTCTTCACGTGCGGTTTAGCCACTAATCCCGGTGGAAGCGTTTCTTCCCACAGGAGAAGGGGCAGAGGCGGGTCACTGGTGCCTTACAACCAGTCGCTTTGGGCAGATGGGGCTTGTCGGCTGTGATTGGCAGCTCACCCAGGAACAAGAAAACTCTGATCTCAAAACTCCACTGCCTTGTAACTGTAACCCCTCATGGGGAAGAGTTTGGGAGTAAACCCAATGGGAAAAGCCTGGAGCTGGAGTCCCTGAGTCAGTGTTAAATGGTGTTCAACGCAGACTGGCATCTCCTGCAACACCTCTGGTGCCAAGCTGTGTCAGTCTATGTCGTTCCTTTGTGTACATCAGATGCATGGAGAGAGGAAGCTTGCTACATAGGCAGAAGCTTCCTCTCCATATCGGAGTGTCCCGGCTTGCAGGGACAGGACATCCATGGTCGACTCTGACAGACGGAGGCCTCATTAGACAGCGCCCCACACCCCCACAGCAAGACTGATGAGTAGCTGTTGCCAAGACTTCACCACCCTCTCCCACAGACACGATGTACATCACTGAGACAGACGCGTGTGGCTTCTTCCATTAACAGAGATTCCATCTTTCCACCAATCCTCCATCACTGCGATTGAAAACTACCCATTTTCATTCCTGTCATTCCGATGGGTTATCGATCCGCAACTTCACTGTGATTCTTCCCCAGACGCTGCCCGACTTGAGTATTTCCCGCGTATTCTGCTCCTGTTTTGATGCAAGAGCAGTGGACACCTGTGGCTCCCCAGTGTGCAGATTGGCCAAAATGCACAGTGTCCTGCTCTCCATAGTTCCACACCAGATCAACATTAACATCCTCTGTTAATGAGGCAAACAATGCTTTAAATATAGTGAAATGTTGTTGTAACGGGAGTGCAGTCAGGACTGCAATAGGATATTCAAGATTCAAAAACTTTATTGTCATTCCAACCGTACATCAGCTCTGCAGGGTAGAATGAGACAGCGTTTCCCAGGAGCAGTGCAATCATAACATAACAAACGCAACACTAAATAATAAACACAACAATAAATAATAAAACACAACAGCCACATGTCACTTTAAATCAAGTTGTAAGTGTCTGGTCCAAGTTAGAAGTGTCCAAAGCAGAGTCAGATAGAACAGCTGTTTAGCAGTCTGACTGCCTGTGGGAGGAAGCTGTTCAGTAGCCTTGTGGTTTTAGTTTTGATGCTCCTGTAACGTTTGCCTGATGGCAGAAGAACAAACAGTTCAGGGAGAGGGTGTGAGGGGTTTTTAATGATGTACCGTGTCTTCTGGAGGCATCGACGTTGAAAGAGGTCTTGGAAGAAGGTAGGGAGACCCCAATAACCTTCTCTGCTCCCCTAACCACCCTCTGCAAGGCTTTTTGTCGGCAGCACAGCAGCTGGAGTCCCAGGTTGTGATGCAAAAGGTCAGCACACTCTCAACCACGCCTCTGTAGAATGTAGTTAAGATGTTAGTGGGGAGTGATGCTTGTTTAAGCTTCCTCAGAAAGTGCAATCAGGGGAATGTTCACCTTCACAAATAACTAGAACCAGAACATGAGGATTGGACATTTTCAGGGACATCCATTGCTGTCAATTCCGTGTCTGCGAACAGAATTTTACTTTCTGTCCTAATATCCATGGAAGCACTGAATTTATTCATGTAATCTCAAACACTGAATGCTGAAATACCGTTATAAAGTTCTTTGTCAGATGAGCCATTTAACGTTTTGAATATGTTCTCTGTTCCCATGGAAGATGTTCAACAGAAACACAAGGAAACTCTGCGGGCACAAACTGAAACACTGAGAGTGAACACGATCCTGATGACGGAGAAGGTGAAGGTTTTCCAGCTGGCTGATCGATACGCTGAGCTCACGGTCATTTCTACTGTTCGAGATCGGACACTGGTGGAACATGAGCTGCTGGCAAGAGGCAGAGACCATGAGGATTATAGAGAGAAACAACTCCGCAGTCAGCTGGAAAAAATCCGTACTGATCAGTTATTCCAGAGCAGCTTTTCCCGGAGTAAATCCAAATCTGGGAGTTCAGCAGCAGTGGCCGGAGTCCCGGGGATCGGGAAAACAACGATGGTACAAAAGATTGTTTATGACTGGGCCACGGGGAAAATATACCAACAATTCCAGTTTGTCTTCAGTTTCAAATTCCGAGATTTAAACACCGTTAATTGTAGAATAAACCTGAGGGATCTGATTCTGGATCAGTATCCTTACTTTGGGAATATCCTGAGAGAAGTCTGGAAGAACCCAGAGGGATTACTGTTTATATTCGATGGTTTAGATGAATTCAAACACAAAATCGATTTTGCGGACAGTCGGAGAGATACAGAACCCAAGCACCAGTGCCCAGATCCCGAGTGGTGGTGTGAAGTGTCTGACATTGTGTATAGTTTAATCCAGGGCAAGCTGCTCCCAGGGTGTTCAGTGCTGGTGACCACCCGCCCCACTGCGTTACATTTATTGGAAAAGGCGGAGATCAGTGTCCGGGCTGAAATCCTGGGATTTCTTGATGAGGAACGGAAGGAATATTTCATCAGACATTTTGAAGATCAGACGGTGGCCGAAGCTGTTTTCAAACACGTGAAGGAGAACGAGATCCTGTACACCATGAGCTACAACCCCTCCTACTGCTGGATCCTCGCTCTGGCACTGGGCCCCTTCTTCACACAAAGAGTCAGGGACCCACAGCGAGTTCCCAAGACCATCACCCAACTGTACTCCTACTATATTTACAACATCCTGAAAAACCACGGCCGTGAGATTGAGAACCCCCGTGATGTGTTACTCAGGGTTGGTCAGATGGCCTTCAGAGGAGTGTCCGAGAAGAAGATTGTGTTTACAGATGGAGATTTGATCAAGTACAATCTTCAGCCTTCCCAGTTCCTGTCCGGGTTCCTGATGGAGCTTTTGGAGAGAGAGGATTCTGCCCAGAGTGTGGTGTACACATTCCCACACCTCACTATCCAAGAATTTGTAGCTGCAGTCGCACAATTCTTGAATCCACATCCTGGGGATATCCTGATATTCCTCACTGAAGCCCACAACATGACAGATGGGCGATTTGAGGTATTTCTCCGTTTTGTTGCTGGTCTCACCTCCCCAATGACAGCTCGGGGCCTGGAGGAGTTTCTGGGTCCATTTCTTCATGAAACAACCTGCCGGGTGATTGACTGGGTGAAGGAGGAGGTTAAACGCAAGAGTGGAAACACAGGGAGTGAAGCTGGTAAAAGGAGCCTCCTGAACACATTGCACTACCTGTTTGAGTCTCAGAATCGTGGACTGGCTCAGGTCGCACTGGGATCTGTGAAAACACTTTCATTCAGTGGAATAACACTGACCCCGATTGACTGTGCGGTCCTGTCTCATGCCATCGGACTCTGTGATACAATAAAACACCTCAACCTGGAGAACTGCCGCATTCAGTGTGAAGGAATCCAGCGGCTGGGACCCGGGCTGCACAAGTGCCAGGAGTTGAGGTAACTTGATTTATCTCTCACTCGGAACTGTGAAACAGTTCTATTGTGTCATTTCAATGTAAAGAGATTTGGGTTAAACTGTGATAAATCAGATTGTGAAGAAAACTGACAAATGCCCAGGGGATCAGTCAGTAATTCCCCAAGGACGGGTGGGTTCTGTGGTTCCTTGTGAAGGGATGTTGGAGACTTCATCAGATCAGTGAACAACGACCATTGGTTTAATGGTAGTAAATCACAGGAATGGCTGTGTTTCCTGCTGCCTGTGACACGTCCATTGACAATGTTCCTTCTCACTGTTACTGACACCCAGACCGACACTGACTGCAGCAGGTGGGTCAGAGATTCACACCCCCTTCCCAGTGAGGGACAAGAGACCGTCAGCAGACTGTCCCAGTGAGAACGAAAGAAATACCATTGTGAGATTGTCCTCCCCTGCCCTTGATAGTGTGTGACTTTGCTCACTACCAGATACACAGAGAGCGAGGCCACATCGCCTCTGGGTCTCTGTTCAGACCCAACACACACGTACAAAAATTTTCTGCATCCTCTCGTCTTGTAGGATTATCGTTTACCCTTGGAATCCTCCTGTGGGACTTTTTATCCCAATCCCCCTTCGATTTTTAGGGATCTCGTCGCCATCCCCATTCCTCCTGTGGGCTCTCTATTACCCTTTCCTCATCCTCCAGTGAAATGTCTTTTCCCCACCCACTTCCTGCAGGATCTTTCTTCCCCATGCCCCTTCTTCCGGTGGGATCTCTCTTCCTCATTCCACTTCCTCCTGTGGGTTCTCCCTTCCCCATTCCCTTCCCTCCAGTGGTATCCATTCCCACCCCCCCTTCCTCCTGTGGGATCTCTCTACCCCATTCCCCTTCCTCCTGTCAGATCTCTTTTCCCCATCCCCCATCCGCCTATGGGATCTCTCTTCACAAATCCCCTTCATCCTGTGGGATCTCACTTCCCCATCCCCCTCCCACCTGTGGGATCTCTCCTCCCCATTCCCCTTCATCCTGTCAGATCTCTCTTTCCCATCCCCCTTCCTACTGTGGGATCTCTCTTCCCCATCCCCCTTCCTCCTGTCAGATCTCTTTTCCCCAGCCCCCATCCGCCTATGGGATCTCTCTTCGCAAACCCCCTTCAACCTGCCAGATCTATCTTCCCCATCTCCCTTCCTCCTGTGGGATCTCACTTTCACATCTGCCTTCCGCCTGTGGGATCTCACATCCCCATCTCTCTTCCTCCTGTTGGATCTCTCCTCCCCATTTCCCTTCCTCCCGTCAGATCTCTCTACCCCATCCTCCTTCCTCCTGTGGGATCTCTCTTCCCCATTCCACTTCTTCCTGTGGGAACTGACCTCCCAATATTCCTTCATAGAATCGTAAAATCATAGAACACTACAGCACAGAAAACAAGCCATTCGGCCCTTCTGCTCTGTGCCAAAACTTTATTCCGATAGTCCCATTGACCTGCACCCAGTCCATAACACTCCAGACCTCTCCCAGCCATGCATCTATCAGACATATTCTTAAAACTTAAGAGTGTGTCTGCATTTTCCACATCAGATGGCAGCTCGTTCCACACTCTCACAACTCTCTGAGTGAGGACGTTCCCCCTAAACCTTTCCCCTTTCACCCTGAAGCAAAGTCCTTTTGTAATTTATCTCTCCTAATCCGTGTGGAAAGAGCCCATTCGCATCTACCCTGTCTATACCCTCGTAATTGTGTAAACTTCTATCAAATCTCCCCTCATTCTTCTGCGCTCCAAGGAATAAAGTCCTAACCTGTTCAATCTTTCCTTGTGACTCAACTCCTGAAGAGCCGGCAACATCCTCGTAGATCTTTTCTGCACACTTTCAGTCTTACTGATATCCGTCCTATAGTTCAGTGACCAGAACTGCACACAATACTCCAAATTTGGCCTCACCAATGTCTTATACAACCTCACCATAACATTCCAACTCCTATACTCAGCTTTGATTTATGAATGCCAGGATGCCAAAAGCCTTCTTTACAACCTTGTCTCCCTGTGACAACACTTTCAGGGAATTGTGTATCTGAACTCCCAGATCCCTTTCTTCCTGCGCACTCCTCAGTGCCCTACCATTTACTGTGTATGCCCTACCTTGATTTGTCCTTCCAAAATGCAACACCTCACACTTGTCTGCATTAAATTCCATCTGCCATTTTCTGGCCCATGTTGCCAGTTGGTCCAGATCCCTCTGCAAGCTTTGAAAGCCTTCCTCGCTGTCCACAACGCCTCCAATCGTAGTGCCATCAGCAAACTTGCTGATCCAATTTATCACACTATCATCTAGATCATTGATATAGACAACAAACAACAATGGTCCCAGCACAGATCCCTGAGACACACCACTAGTCACAGGCCTCCAGTGTGAGAAGCAATGATCCACTACCACTCTCTGTCTTCTCACACACAGCCAATTTCGAATCCAATCTACAACCTCTCCATGGATACCTACTGTCTGAACCTTCTGAACAAACCTCTCATGTGGGACCTTGTCAAAAGCCTTACTAAAGTTCATGTAGACAACATCCACAGCCTTTCCTTCATGTGCATTCTTCGTAGCCTCCTCGAAAAACACTACAGGATTCATTAAACACGATCTGCCATGAACAAAGCCATGCTGACTATCTCTAATCAGCCCATGGTTGTCCAAATCCTTGTATATCCGATCTCTCAGAACACCTTCCAATAATTTACCTAATACCAATGTCAGGCTCACTGGCCTGTAATTACCTGGTTTACCTTTGGAGCCTTTTTCAAACAACGGAACAACATGAGCTACCCTCCAATCCTCTGGCACTGCAATTGTGGCGAAGGACATTTTAAATATTTCTGCCAGGACCCTGCAATTTCTACACTAGTCTCTCTCAAGGTCCGAGAAAGTATCATGTCAGGCCTGGGGGATTTATTTACCTTTATTTGCTGTAAGGCAGTAAGCACCTCCTCCTCTTTAATCTCTATATGTTCCATAAAACACAGAATAGTACAGCACATTACAGTCCCTTCGGCCCACAATGTTGTGCCGACCCTCAAACCCTGCCTGCCATATAACCCCCCAACTTAAATTGCTCCATATGCCTGTCGAGTAGTCTCTTAAACTTCACTAGTGTATCTGCCTCCACCACTGACTCAGGCAGTGCATTCCACGCACCAACCACTCTCTGAGTGAAAAACCTTCCTCTAATATCCCCCTTGAACTTCCCTCCCCTGACCTTAAAGCCATGTCCTCTTGTACTGAGCAGTGTTGCCCTGGGGAAGAGGCGCTGGCTGTCCAATCTGTCTATTCCTGTTAATATCTTGTACACCTCTATCATGTCTCCTCTCATCCTCCTTCTTTCCAAAGAGTAAAGCCCTAGCTCCCTTCATCTCTGATCATAATCCATACTCTCTAAACCAGGCAGAATCCTGGTAAATCTCCTCTGTACCCTTTCCAATGCTTCCACATCCTTCCTATAGTGAAGTGACCAGAACTGGACGCAGTACCCCAAGTGTGGCCTAACTAGAGTTTTACAGAGCTGCATCATTACATCGCGTCTCTTAAACTCTATCCCTTGACTTATGAAAGCTAACACCCCATAAGCCTTCTTAACTACCCTATCTACCAGTGAGGCAACTTTCAGGGATTTGTGGACATGTATCCCCTGATCCCTGTGCTCCTCCACACTACCAACTAAATTGCCATTTACTTTGTACTCTGCCTTGGAGTTTGTCCTTCCGAAGTGTACCACCTCACACTTCTCCGGGTTGAACTCCATCTGCCACTTCTCAGCCCACTTCTGCATCCTATCAATGTCTCTCTGCAATCGTCGACAATCCTCTACACTATCTACAACACCACCAACCTTTGTGTCGTCTGCAAACTTGCCAACCCACCCTTCGACCTCCACATCCAGGTCGTTAATAAAAATCACAAAAAGTAGAGGTCCCAGAACAGATCCTTGCGGGACACCACTAGTCACAACCCTCCAATCAGATTGTTCTACCTCCACCATGACCATCTGCCTTCTGCAGGCAAGCCAATTCTGAATCCACCTGGCCAAACTTCCCCGGATCCTATGCCTTCTGACTTTCTGAATAAGCCTACCATGTGGAACCTTGTCAAATGCCTTACCAAAATCCTTGTAGATCACATCCACTGCACTACCCTCATCTATAGGTCTGGTCACCTCCACAAAGAACTCTATCAGGCATGTTAGGCACGATCTGCCCTTCACAAAGCCATGCTGACTGTCCCTGATCAGACCATGATACTCTAAATGCCCATAGATCCGATCTCTAAGAATCATTTCCAACAGCTTTCCCACCACAGATGTAAGGCTCACTGATCTATAATTACCTGGACTATACCTACTACCTTTTCTGAACAAGGGGACAGCATTCGCCTCCCTCCAATCCTCCCATACCACTCCCGTGGACAACGAGAACATAAAGATCCTAGCCAGAGGTTCAGCAATCTCTTCCCTTGCCTCGTGGAGCAGCCTGGGGATTATTCCGACAGGCCCCGGGGACTTATCCGTCCTAACAACTCCAACACCTCCTCCAGCTTAATATCAACATGCTCCAGAACATCAACCTCACTCATATTGTCCTCATCGTCATCAAGTTCCCTCTCAGTGGTGAATACCGAAGAGAAGTATTCATTGAGGACCTCGCTCACTTCCACAGCCTCCAGGCACATCTTCCCACTTTAATCTCTAATCGGTCCTACCATCATTCCTGTCATCCTATTGTTCCTCACATAATTGAAGAATGCCTTGGGGTTTTCCTTTACCCTACTCGCCAAGCCCTTCTCATGCCCCCTTTTTGCTCTTCTCAGCCCCTTCTTAAGCTCCTTTCTTGCTACCCTATATTCCTCAATAGACCCATCTGATCCTTGCTTCCTAAACCTCGTGTATGCTGCCTTCTTCCACCTGACCAGATTTTCCACTTCACTTGTCACCCATGGTTCCTTCACCCTGCCATTCGTTATCTTCCTCAGCGGGACAAATTAATCCCTAACATCCTACAAGAGATCCTTAAACATCGACCACATGTCCATAGTACATTTCCCTGCAAATCATCATCCCAATTCACACCCGCAAGTTCTAGTCTTATAGCCTCATAATTTCCCCTTCCCGAATTAAAAATATTCCTGTCCTCTCTGATTCTATCCTTTTCCATGATAATGCTAAAGGTCAGGAAGCGGTGATCACTGTCCGCCAGATGCTCACCCACTGACAGATCTGTGACCTGACCCGGTTCGTTACCTGGTACTACATCTAGTATGGCATTCCCCCTAGTCAGCCAGTCAACATACTGTGACAGGAATCCATCCTGGACACACTTAACAAACTCTGCCCCATCTAAACCCTTGGAACTAATCAAGTGCCAATCATTATTAGGGAAGTTAAAGTCACCCATGATAACAACCCTGTTATTTTTGCACCTTTCCAAAATCTGCCTCCCAATCTGCTCCTCGGTATCTCTGCTGCTACCAGGGGGCCTATAGAGTACCCCCGGTAGAGTAACTGCTCCCTTCCTGCTCCTGACTTCCACCCATACTGACTCAAAAGAGGATCCTGCTACATTACCCACACTTTCTGCAGCTGTAATAGTATCCCTGACCAGTAATACCACCCCTCCTCCCCTTTTCCCCCCTTTTAAAACACTGAAATCCAGGAATATTGAGAATCCATTCCTGCCCTGGTGCCAGCCAAGTCTCCGTAATGGCCACTACATCATAATTCCATGTATGTATCCAAGCTCTCAGTTCATCACCTTTGTTCCTGATGCTTCTTTCATTGAAGTACACACACTTTAGCCCTTCTACCTTACTGCCTTTATACCCTTTATTCTGCTTGTCTTTCCCCAAAGCCTCTCTATGTGTCAGATCTGGCTTTACTCCATGCACTTCTTTCACTGCTCTGTCGCTCTGGGTCCCATTCCTTGCAAATTAGTTTAAACCCTCCCGAACCATGCTAACAAACCTACCAGCAAGGATATTGCTCCCCCTCGAGTTCAGGTGCAACCCATCCAATCTGTACAGGTCCCACCTTCCCCAGAAGAGATCCCAATGATCCAAAAATCTAAAACACTGCCCACTGCACCAACTCCTCAGCCACGCATTCAACTGCCATCTCCTCCTATTCTTACCTTCACTATCACGTAGCACTGGCAGCAATCCTGAGAACGCCACCCTTGAGGTCCTGTTCTTCAGCCTTAGTTCCCGAAACTCACACCAGGACCTCATCAGTCTTCCTGTCTCTGTCATTGGTACCAACATGTATCACGACTTCTGGTTGCTTTCCCTCTCGTACCAGAATGTCATGCACCCGGTCAGAGACATCCCGGACCCTGGGACCCGGGAGGCAACAAACCTTGCGGGTTTCCTTCTCACGTCCACAAAATCTCCTGTCTGCTCCCCTGACTATAGAGTCTCCAATGACGACAGCTCTCCTCCTCTCCGTCCCACCCTTCTGCATCATAGGGTCAGACTCAGTGACAGAGGCCCTGCCACCGTGGCTCACACCTGGTCGGTCGTCCTCACCAACTGCATCCAGGACGGTATACTTATTATTCAGGGGAATGGCTGCAGGGGTGCTCTGCACCTACTGTCTGCTCTCCTTCGCTTTCCCCCCTCGGACTGTCACCCAATGACC
Organism: Hemitrygon akajei; assembly: GCF_048418815.1. NCBI lineage: Eukaryota > Metazoa > Chordata > Chondrichthyes > Myliobatiformes > Dasyatidae > Hemitrygon > Hemitrygon akajei. Next base: position 2,939,561 of record NW_027331962.1, read on the forward strand.
TGCTTCTGGCAGCCTAGGTGTGACTACCTCCCTGTAGCTCTCATCTATGTCTGTCTCATTCTCCCTTATGAGTCGAAGGTCATCCAGCTGCTGCTCCAGATTCCTCACACGGTCTTCCAGATCGCCCAGCCGCAAGCACTTCTGGTAGATGTGACTCTGCGGGAGAGGGGAGTTCCCCCAAGACTGCCACATCTCACAGGAAAGGCACATCATCGTCTCAGGAGGCATTGTAAAGACCTTTCAAAGCCTCAAATCTCCACTCACTCACTGGCCGCTCAGCTTGAGCTACCCCTCTATTTATTTGTTTGAGCTTTTCAAACTGCTTGGTCAATCAGCTGCTTTCTGCTGAGTCTGAGCTATTCAAATTTTGGTTGTCTTGATTTGCACAGTCCAACTGCCAAAACTGTCAGAATCTCTCGAGACAAAGCCTCAAATTTCCACTCGTTCACTGGCCCACTCACTCACTAGCCGCGTTCCATGACACTACTGTTTGTTTCCTTTAATTCCATATCCGCTATGCCAGTTTCCTGAGTAAACACTGACGCAAAAAAACTGTTTAAGATCTTCCCCATCTCGTGATGCTCCACACATAGACAACCACTCTGATCTTCTGGGGGACCAATTTTGTCCTTTACTATCCTTTTACTCTTAATATACTCGTAGAAACCCTTCGGGTTTACCTTCACATTATCTGCCAACACAACCTCATGTCTTCTTTTTGCCTTCCTGATTTCCTTCTTTAGTATTCCCTTACATTCTCTATACTCTTCAAGTATCTTATTTGTTCCTAGTTGCCTGTACCTGCTAAACACCTACTTAACCTGATCGCCAATATCCCTTGAAAACCAAGGTTCCCTATCCCTGTTAACTTTGCCTTTAATCCTGGCAGGAACATGCAAACTCCGGATGTAAGCGCAGTTCAGTAACTCCACTTACTGAATACATCATTGCCGGAAAACAACTTATCCCAATCCACTCTTCCCAGATCCTCTCTCATTTCCACAAAATTGGCCCTTCTCCAATTCAGAACCTCAACTGGTGGACCAGTCCTATCCTTATCCATAATTATCTTGAAACTAATGACATTATGGTCACTGGACGCAAAATGTTCGCTTACACATACTTCTGTCACCTGACCTGTCTGATTCCCTAATAGGAGATCAGGTACTGCACTCTCTCTCGTTGGTATCTCAATATATTGATTTAGAAAACTTTCCTGAACACATTCGACAAACTCCACGCCATCTAACCCTTTCACAGAGTGGGAGTCCAGGTCAATATGTGGGCAGTTAAAATCCCCTACGATTACAACTTTCTGTTTCTTACATTGGTGTGCTAACTCTCTAGAGATTTGCTCCTCCAATTCTCTCTGACTATTGGACCGTATATAATAATACCCTATTCGTGTGGTCACTCCTTTCCCGTTCCTCAGCTCCACCCATACGGCCTCTGTAGACGAGCCCTCCGGGCTGTCCCGTCTACGCACAGCTGTGAGATTCTCCCTGACTAGCATTGCCACTCCTCCCCCTTTCATCCCTCCCCCTCTATCACGTCTGAAACAACGTAACCTCGGAACATGAAGCTGCCAGTCCTCTCCCTCCTGCAAACCAATTCTTACTAATAGCAATAATGTCGAAATCATCATTTGCCAATCCACACCCTAAACTCATCTGCCTTACACACAATACTCCTTGCATTGAAATAGATGCACCCGAGAACATTTCCATCACGTACAAACCATTGATATCTGTCTATACAGGCAGTCCTCGCATGATCATTATCCTCCTCCACATCACTATCTGCTCTAACACTCTTCCCCCTCCCCGTGCAACCTTGTTTAAAACCCCCGGAGCAGAACTTGCTAACCTACCGGCAAGGATGTTAGTCCCCCTCCAGTTCAGGTGCAAACTGCCCAATTCGAACTGGTCCCACCTCCCCTGGAAGAAAGCCAATTGACCAGAAACATGAACCCCTCCCTCATGCACCATCCCCTCAGCCACGTATTTAGCTGCATTATTTCTAGCCTCACTAGCACGGGCAGCAATCCTCCTGTGGGATCTCACTTTCCCATCCCCCATTCATCCTCTGGGCTCTCTGCCCCCACTCCCCCTTCCTGCTGTTGGATCTCTCCTCAGCATTCCCCTTCCTCCTGTGGGATCTCTCTTCCCCATCCCCCTTCCTCCTGTGGGATCTCTCTTCCCATTCCCCTTCCTCCTGTGGGATCTCTCTCCCCTATCCCCCTTCCTCCTGTGGGATCTCTCTTGCCCATCCCACTTCCTCCTGTGGGATCTTTGTTCCCCTTTCTGCTTCCACCTGTGGGATATCTCTTCCCCATACTCCTTCCTACTTTGGGATCGCTCGTCCATCCGATTTTCTCCCGTGGGCTCTCACATCCGCAACCCCATTCCACCTGTGGGATCCCCCTTCTCCATCCACCATCCACCTGTGGGGCCTCTGTTCCCATCACCCCACTTCCTGTGGGATCTGTCTCTCCCATAAACATTCATACTGAGGTGTCTCCCTTCCGCATCACGCTTCCTGCTGTTGGGTTTCTGTTCCCAATCCCCCTTCCTCTTGTGGGATCACTCTTCCCGATTCCCCTTCCTCCTGTCGGATCTCACTTCCCCATCCCCCTTCCTCCTGCGGCACCTCTCTCCCCCATCCCCCTTCCTCCTGCGGCACCTCTCTCCCCCATCCCCCTTCCTCCTGTGGGATCTCTCTCCCCCATCCACCTTCCTCCTGTGGGATCTCTCTCACCCATCCCCCTTCCTCCTGCGGCACCTCTCCCCCCCATCCCCCTTCCTCCTGCGGCATCTCTCTCCCCCATACCCCTTCCTCCTGCAGCACCTCTCTCCCCCATCCCACTTCCTCCTGTGGGATCTCTCTTCCCCATCCCCCTTCCTCCTGCGGCACCTCTCTCCCCCATCCCCCTTCCTCCTGTGGGATCTCTCTCCCCCATCCCCCATCCTCCAGTGGGATCTCTCTTCCCCATCCCCCTTCCTCCTGCGGCACCTCTCTCTACCATTCCCCTTCCTCCTGCGGGATCTCTCTACCCCATCCCCCTTCCACCTGCGGGAGCTCTCTCCCCCATCCCCCTTCCTCCTGCGGGATCACTCTCCCCCATCCACCTTCCTCCTGTGGGATCTCTCTCACCCATCCCCCTTCCTCCTGCGGCACCTCTCCCCCCCATCCCCCTTCCTCCTGCGGCATCTCTCTCCCCCATACCCCTTCCTCCTGCAGCACCTCTCTCCCCCATCCCACTTCCTCCTGTGGGATCTCTCTTCCCCATCCCCCTTCCTCCTGCGGCACCTCTCTCCCCCATCCCCCTTCCTCCTGTGGGATATCTCTCCCCCATCCCCCATCCTCCTGTGGGATCTCTCTTCCCCATCCCCCTTCCTCCTGCGGCACCTCTCTCTACCATTCCCCTTCCTCCGGCGGGATCTCTCTACCCCATCCCCCTTCCACCTGCGGGAGATCTCTCCCCCATCCCCCTTCCTCCTGTGGGATCCCTCTCCCCCATCCCCATTCCTCCTGTGGGATACGTCTCCGCCATCCCCCTTCCTGCTGTGTGATCCCTCTCCCCCATCCCCATCCTCCTGTGGGATCCCTCTCCTCCATCCCCCTTCCTCCTGCGGGAGCTCTCTCCCCCATTCCCATTCCTCCTGTGGGATCTATCTCCCCCATCCCCCTTCCTCCTGCGGGAGCTCTCTGCCCCATCCCCCTTCCTCCTGCGGGAGCTCTCTGCCCCATCCCCCTTCCACCTGTGGGATCACTCTCCCCCATCCCCCTTTCTCCTGCAGAAGCTCTCTGCCCCATCCCCCTTCCTCCTGTGGGATCACTCTCCCCCATCCCCCTTCCTCCTGCGGGAGCTCTCTGCCCCATCCCCCTTCCTCCTGCGGGAGCTCTCTGCCCCATCCCCCTTCCTCCTGTGGGATCACTCTCCCCCATCCCCCTTCCTCCTGCAGAAGCTCTCTGCCCCATCCCCCTTCCTCCTGTGGGATCACTCTCCCCCATCCCCCTTCCTCCTGCGGGAGCTATCTGCCCCATCCCCCTTCCTCCTGTGGGATCTTTCTTCCACATCCCCCTTCCTCCTGCGGGATCTCTCTGCCCTATCCCCCTTCCTCCTGTGTGATCCCTCTCCCCCATCCCCCTTCCTCCTGTGGGATCCCTATCCCCCATCCCCCTTCCTCCTGTAGGATACGTCTCCGCCATCCCCCTTCCTCCTGCGTGATCCCTCTCCCCCATCCCCCTTCCTGCTGCGGGAGCTCTCTCCCCCATCCCCCTTCCTCCTGTGGGATCTATCTCCCCCATCCCCCTTCCTCCTGCGGGAGCTCTCTCCTTCTGTGCGATATATCTCCCCCATCCCCATTCCTCCTGCGGGATCACTTTCCCCCATCCCCCTTACTCCTGCGGGAGCTCTCTCCTTCTGTGCGATATCTCTCCCCCATCCCCATTCCTCCTGTGGGATCTCACTCCCCCATCCCCATCCTCCAGTGGGAATCCCTTCCCCCTCCCCCTTCCTCCTGTGGGATCCCTCTCCGCCATCCCCCTTCCTCCTGCGGGAGCTCTCTCCCCCAGCCCCATTCCTCCTGTGGGATCTCTCTCCCCCATCCCCAAGCTCCAGTGGGAACTCCCTTCCCCATCCCCCTTCGTTCTGTGGGATCTATCTCCCCATCCCCCTTCCTCCTGTGGGATCTCTCTCCCCCATCCCCCTTCCTCCTGTGGGATCTCTCTCCCCCATCCCCCTTCCTCCTGTGGGATCTCTCTCCCCCATCCCCCTTCCTCCTGTGGGATCTCTCTGCCCCATCCCCCTTCCTCCTGCGGGAGCTCTCTCCCCCATCCCCCTTCCTCCTGCGGGAGCTCTCTGCCCCATCCCCCTTCCTCCTGTGGGATCTCTCTACCCCATCCCCCTTCCTCCTGCGGGATCTTTCTCCCCCATCCCCCTTCCTCCTGCGGGATCCCTCTCCCCCATCCCCTTTCCTCCTGTGGGATCTCTCTTCCACATCCCCCTTCCTCCTGCGGGATCTCTCTGCCCCATCCCCCTTCCTCCTGTGTGATCCCTCTCCCCCATCCCCCTTCCTCCTGTGGGATCCCTCTCCCCCATCCCCCTTCCTCCTGTGGGATACGTCTCCGCCATCCCCCTTCCTCCTGTGTGATCCCTCTCCCCCATCCCCCTTCCTCCTGCGGGAGCTCTCTCCCCCATCCCCCTTCCTCCTGTGGGATCAATCTCCCCCAACCCCCTTCCTCCTGCGGAAGCTCTCTGCCCCATCCCCATTCCTCCTGCGGGAGCTCTCTGCCCCATCCCCCTTCCTCCTGCGGGAGCTCTCTGCCCCATCACCCTTCCTCCTGTGGGATCACTCTCCCCCATCCCCCTTCCTCCTGCGGGAGCTCTCTGCCCCATCCCCCTTCCTCCTGTGGCATCACTCTCCCCCATCCCCCTTCCTCCTGCGGGAGCTGTCTGCCCCATCCCCCTTCCTCCTGTGGGATCACTCTCCCCCCATCCCCCTTTCTCCTGCGGGAGCTCTCTGCCCCATCCCCCTTCCTCCTGTGGGATCACTCTGCCCCATCCCCCTTCCTCCTGTGGGATCACCCTCCCCCATCCCCCTTCCTCCTGTGGGATCTCTCTCCCCCATCCACCTTCCTCCTGTGGGATATCTCTCACCCATCCCCCTTCCTCCTGCGGCACTTCACTCCCCCATCCCCCTTCCTCCTGCGGCATCTCTCTCCACCATCCCCCTTCCTCCTGTGGGATCTCTCTTCCCCATCCCCCTTCCTCCTGCGGCACCTCTATCCCCCATCCCCCTTCCTCCAGCGGGATATCTCTCCCCCATCCCCCTTCCTCCTGCGGGAGCTGTCTGCCCCATCCCCCTTCCTCCTGCGGGATCTCTATCCCCATCCCCCTTCCTCCTGTGGGATCTCTCTCCCCCATCCCCCTTCCTCCTGCGGGAGCTCTCTGCCCCATCCCCCTTCCTCCTGCGGGAGCTCTCTCCTTCTGTGCGATATCTCTCCCCCATCCCCATTCCTCCTGTGGGATCTCTCTCCCCCATCCCCATCCGCCAATGGGAACTCCCTTCCCCCTCCCCCTTCCTCCTGTGGGATCCCTCTCCCCCATCCCCCTTCCTCCTCGGGAGCTCTCTCCTTCTGTGCGATCTCTCTCCCCCATCCCCATTCCTCCTGTGGGATCTCTGTCCCCCATCCCCATCCTCCAGTGGGAACTCCCTTCCCCAACCCCCTTCGTTCTGTGGGATCTCTCTCCCCCATCCCCATCCGCCAATGGGAACTCCCTTCCCCCTCCCCCTTCCTCCTGTGGGATCCCTCTCCCCCATCCCCCTTCCTCCTCAGGAGCTCTCTCCTACTGTGCGATCTGTCTCCCCCATCCCCATTCCTCCTGTTGGATCTCTCTCCCCCATCCCCATCCTCCAGTGGGAACTCCCTTCCCCAACCCCCTTCGTTCTGTGGGATCTATCTCCCCATCCCCCTACCTCCTGTGGGATCTACCTCCCCCATCCCCCTTCCTCCTGCGGGAGCTCTCTGCCCCATCCCCCTTCCTCCTGCGGGAGCTCTCTGCCCCATCCACCTTCCTCCTGTGCGATCTCTCTCCCCCAGCCCCATTCCTCCTGTAGGATCCCTCTGCCCCATCCCCCTTCCTCCTGTGTGATCCCTCTCTCCCATCCCCCTTCCTCCTGTGGGATCACTCTCCCCCATCCCCCTTCCTCCTCTGGGATACGTCTCCGCCATCCCCCTTCCTCCTGTGTGATCATTCTCCCCCATCCCCCTTCCTCCTGCGGGAGCTCTCTCCCCCATCCCCCTTCCTCCTGTGGGATCTATCTCCCCATCCCCCTTCCTCCTGTGGGATCTCTGTCCCCCATCCCCCTTCCTCCTGTGGGATCTCTCTCCCTCATCCCCCTTCCTCCTGTGGGATCTCTCTCCCCAATCCCCCTTCCTCCTGTGGGATCTCTCTCCCCCATCCCCCTTCCTCCTGTGGGATCTCTCTCCCCCATCCCCCTTCCTCCTGCGGGAGCTCTCTGCCCCATCCACCTTCCTCCTGTGCGATCTCTCTCCCCCAGCCCCATTCCTCCTGTAGGATCTCTCTGCCCCATCCCCCTTCCTCCTGTGTGATCCCTCTCTCCCATCCCCCTTCCTCCTGTGGGATCACTCTCCCCCATCCCCCTTCCTCCTCTGGGATACGTCTCCGCCATCCCCCTTCCTCCTGCGGGAGCTCTCTCCCCCATCCCCCTTCCTCCTGTGGGATCTATCTCCTCCATCCCCCTTCCTCCTGTGGGATCTCTGTCCCCCATCCCCCTTCCTCCTGTGGGATCTCTCTCCCTCATCCCCCTTCCTCCTGTGGGATCTCTCTCCCCAATCCCCCTTCCTCCTGTGGGATCTCTCTCCCCCATCCCCCTTCCTCCTGTGGGATCTCTCTCCCCCATCCCCCTTCCTCCTGTGGGATCTCTCTGCCCCATCCCCCTTCCTCCTGTGTGATCCCTCTCCCCCATCCCCCTTCCTCCTGCGGGAGCTCTCTCCCCCATCCCCCTTCCTCCTGTGGGATCTATCTCCCCCATCCCCCTTCCTCCTGCGGGATCACTCTCCCCCATCCCCCTTCCTCCTGCGGGAGCTCTCTCCTTCTGTGCGATATCTCTCCCCCATCCCCATTCCTCCTGTGGGATCTCTCTCCCCCATCCCCATCCGCCAATGGGAACTCCCTTCCCCCTCCCCCTTCCTCCTGTGGGATCCCTCTCCCCCATCCCCCTTCCTCCTCAGGAGCTCTCTCCTTCTGTGCGATCTGTCTCCCCCATCCCCATTCCTCCTGTGGGATCTCTCTCCCCCATCCCCATTCCTCCTGTGGGATCACTCTCCCCCATCCCCCTTCCTCCTCTGGGATACGTCTCCGCCATCCCCCTTCCTCCTGTGTGATCATTCTCCCCCATCCCCCTTCCTCCTGCGGGAGCTCTCTCCCCCATCCCCCTTCCTCCTGTGGGATCTCTCGACCTCATCCCCCTTCCTCCTGTGGGATCTCTCTCCCCAATCCCCCTTCCTCCTGTGGGATCTCCCTCCCCCATCCCCCTTCCTCCTGTGGGATCTCTCTCCCCCATCCCCCTTCCTCCTGTGGGATCTCTCTGCCCCATCCCCCTTCCTCCTGTGTGATCCCTCTCCCCCATCCCCCTTCCTCCTGTGGGATCCCTCTCCCCCATCCCCCTTCCTCCTGTGGGATACGTCTCCGCCATCCCCCTTCCTCCTGTGTGATCCCTCTCCCCCATCGCCCTTCCTCCTGCGGGAGCTCTCTCCCCCATCCACCTTCCTCTGTGGGATCTATCTCCCCCATCCCCCTTCCTCCTGCGGGATCACTCTCCCCCATCCCCCTTACTTCTGCGGGAGCTCTGTCCTTCTGTGCGATATCTCTCCCCCATCCCCATTCCTCCTGTGGGATCTATCTCCCCGATCCCCATCCTCCAGTGGGAACTCCCTTCCCCCTCCCCCTTCCTCCTATGGGATCCCTCTCCGCCATCCCCCTTCCTCCTGCGGGAGCTCTCTCCTTCTGTGCGATCTCTCTCCTCCAGCCCCCTTCCTCCTGTGGGATCACTCTCCCACATCCCCCTTCCACCTGCGGGAGCTCTCTCCTTCTGTGCGATATCTCTCCCCCATCCCCATTCCTCCTGTGGGATCTCTCTCCCCCATCCCCATCCTCTTGTGGGATCTCTCTCCCCAATCCCCCTTCCTCCTGTGGGATCTCCCTCCCCCATCCCCCTTCCTCCTGTGGGATCTCTCTCCCCCATCCCCATCCTCTTGTGGGATCTCTCTTCCCCATCCCCCTTCGTTCTGTGGGATCTATCTCCCCATCCCCCTTCCTCCTGTGGGATCTCCCTGCCCCATCCCCCTTCCTCCTGCGGGAGCTCTCTGGCCCATCCCCCTTCCACCTGTGGGATCACTCTCCCCCATCCCCCTTTCTCCTGCAGAAGCTCTCTGCCCCATCCCCCTTCCTCCTGCGGGAGCTCTCTCCCCGATCCCCCTTCCTCCTGTGGGAGCTGTTTGCCCCATCCCCCTTCCTCCAGCGGGATATCTCTCCCCCATCCCCCTTCCTCCAGCGGGATCTCTCTCACCCATCCCCCTTCCTCCTGCAGGATCTCTATCCCCATCCCCCTTCCTCCTGTGGGATCCCTCTCCCCCATCCACCTTTCTCCTGTGGGATCTCTCACCCCCATCCCCCTTCCTCCTGTGGGATACGTCTCCCCCATCCCCCTTTCTCCTGTGTGATCCCTCTCCCCCATCCACCTTCCTCCTGTGGGTTCCCTCTCCCCCATCCCCCTTCCTCCTGTGGGATACGTCTCCGCCATCCCCCTTCCTCCTGTGTGATCCCTCTCCCGCATCCCCCTTCCTCCTGTGGGATCCCTCTCCTCCATCCCCCTTCCTCCTGCGGGAGCTCTCTCCGCCATCCCCCTTCCTCCTGTGTGATCCCTCTCCCCCATCGCCCTTCCTGCTGCGGGAGCTCTCTCCCCCATCCACCTTCCTCTGTGGGATCTATCTCCCCCATCCCCCTTCCTCCTGCGGGATCACTCTCCCCCATCCCCCTTACTTCTGCGGGAGCTCTGTCCTTCTGTGCGATATCTCTCCCCCATCCCCATTCCTCCTGTGGGATCTATCTCCCCGATCCCCATCCTCCAGTGGGAACTCCCTTCCCCCTCCCTCTTCCTCCTATGGGATCCCTCTCCGCCATCCCGCTTCCTCCTGTGGGATACGTCTCCGCCATCCCCCTTCCTCCTGTGTGATCCCTCTCCCGCATCCCCCTTCCTCCTGTGGGATCCCTCTCCTCCATCCCCCTTCCTCCTGCGGGAGCTCTCTCCCCCATCCCCCTTCCTCCTGTGGGATCTATCTCCCCCATCCCCCTTCCTCCTGCGGGAGCTCTCTGCCCCATCCCCCTTCCACGTGTGGGATCACTCTCCCCCATCCCCCTTCCTCCTGCAGAAGCTCTCTGCCCCATCCCCCTTCCTCCTGTGGGATCACTCTCCCACATCCCCCTTCCTCCGGCGGGAGCTCTCTGCCCCATCCCCCTTCCTCCTGCGGGAGCTCTCGGCCCCATCCCCCTTCCTCCTGTGGGATCTCTCTACCGCATCCCCCTTCCTCCTGCGGGATCTTTCTCCCCCATCCCCCTTCCTCCTGCGGGATCTCTCTCGCCCATCCCCCTTCCTCCTGCGGGATCTCTGCCCCATCCCCCTTCCTCCTGTGTGATCCCTCTCCCCTATCCCCCTTCCTCCTGTGGGATCCCTCTCCCCCATCCAGCTTCCTCCTGTGGGATACGTCTCCGCCATCCCCCTTCCTCCTGTGTGATCCCTCTCCCCCATCCCCATCCTCCTGTGGGATCCCTCTCCTCCATCCCCCTTCCTCCTGCGGGAGCTCTCTCCCCCATCCCCATTCCTCCTGTGGGATCTATCTCCACCATCCCCCTTCCTCCTGCGGGAGCTCTCTGCCCCATCCCCCTTCCTCCTGCGGGAGCTCTCTGCCCCATCCCCCTTCCACCTGTGGGATCACTCTCCCCCATCCCCCTTTCTCCTGCAGAAGCTCTCTGCCCCATCCCCCTTCCTCCTGTGGGAGCTGTCTGCCCCATCCCCCTTCCTCCAGCGGGATATCTCTCCCCCATCCCCCTTCCTCCAGCGGGATCTCTCTCACCCATCCCCCTTCCTCCTGCGGGATCTCTATCCCCATCCCCCTTCCCCCTGTGGGATCCCTCTCCCCCATCCACCTTTCTCCTGTGGGATCTCTCTCCCCATCCCCCTTCCTCCTGTGGGATACGTCTCCCCCATCCCCCTTTCTCCTGTGTGATCCCTCTCCCCCATCCCCCTTCCTCCTGTGGGATCCCTCTCCCCCATCCCCCTTCCTCCTGTGGGATACGTCTCCGCCATCCCCCTTCCTCCTGTGTGATCCCTCTCCCGCATCCCCCTTCCTCCTGTGTGATCCCTCTCCCCCATCGCCCTTCCTCCTGCGGGAGCTCTCTCCCCCATCCACCTTCCTCTGTGGGATCTATCTCCCCCATCCCCCTTCCTCCTGCGGGATCACTCTCCCCCATCCCCCTTACTTCTGCGGGAGCTCTGTCCTTCTGTGCGATATCTCTCCCCCATCCCCATTCCTCCTGTGGGATCTATCTCCCCGATCCCCATCCTCCAGTGGGAACTCCCTTCCCCCTCCCCCTTCCTCCTATGGGATCCCTCTCCGCCATCCCCCTTCCTCCTGCGGGAGCTCTCTCCTTCTGTGCGATCTCTCTCCTCCAGCCCCCTTCCTCCTGTGGGATCACTCTGCCACATCCCCCTTCCTCCTGCGGGAGCGCTCTCCTTCTGTGCGATATCTCTCCCCCATCCCCATTCCTCCTGTGGGATCTCTCTCCCCCATCCCCATCCTCTTGTGGGATCTCTCTTCCCCATCCCCCTTCGTTCTCTGGGATCTATCTCCCCATCCCCCTTCCTCCTGTGGGATCTCCCTGCCCCATCCCCCTTCCTCCTGCGGGAGCTCTCTGGCCCATCCCCCTTCCACCTGTGGGATCACTCTCCCCCATCCCCCTTCCTCCTGTGGGATCTCTCTGCCCCATCCCCCTTCCTCCTGCGGGAGCTCTCTCCCCGATCCCCCTTCCTCCTGTGGGAGCTGTTTGCCCCATCCCCCTTCCTCCAGCGGGATCTCTCTCACCCATCCCCCTTCCTCCTGCGGGATCTCTATCCCCATCCCCCTTCCTCCTGTGGGATCCCTCTCCCCCATCCACCTTTCTCCTGTGGGATCTCTCTCCCCCATCCCCCTTCCTCCTGTGGGATACGTCTCCCCCATCCCCCTTTCTCCTGTGTGATCCCTCTCCCCCATCCCCCTTCCTCCTGTGGGATCCCTCTCCCCCATCCCCCTTCCTCCTGTGGGATACGTCTCCGCCATCCCCCTTCCTCCTGTGTGATCCCTCTCCCGCATCCCCCTTCCTCCTGTGGGATACCTCTCCTCCATCCCCCTTCCTCCTGCGGGAGCTCTCTCCCCCATCCCCCTTCCTCCTGTGGGATCTATCTCCCCCATCCCCCTTCCTCCTGCAGAAGCTCTCTGCCCCATCCCCCTTCCTCCTGTGGGATCACTCTCCCACATCCCCCTTCCTCCGGCGGGAGCTCTCTGCCCCATCCCCCTTCCTCCTGCGGGAGCTCTCGGCCCCATCCCCCTTCCTCCTGTGGGATCTCTCTACCCCATCCCCCTTCCTCCTGCGGGATCTTTCTCCCCCATCCCCCTTCCTCCTGCGGGATCTCTCTCGCCCATCCCCCTTCCTCCTGCGGGATCTCTGCCCCATCCCCCTTCCTCCTGTGTGATCCCTCTCCCCTATCCCCCTTCCTCCTGTGGGATCCCTCTCCCCCATCCAGCTTCCTCCTGTGGGATACGTCTCCGCCATCCCCCTTCCTCCTGTGTGATCCCTCTCCCCCATCCCCATCCTCCTGTGGGATCCCTCTCCTCCATCCCCCTTCCTCCTGCGGGAGCTCTCTCCCCCATCCCCATTCCTCCTGTGGGATCTATCTCCACCATCCCCCTTCCTCCTGCGGGAGCTCTCTGCCCCATCCCCCTTCCTCCTGCGGGAGCTCTCTGCCCCATCCCCCTTCCACCTGTGGGATCACTCTCCCCCATCCCCCTTTCTCCTGCAGAAGCTCTCTGCCCCATCCCCCTTCCTCCTGCGGCAGCTCTCTCCCCGATCCCCCTTCCTCCTGTGGGAGCTGTCTGCCCCATCCCCCTTCCTCCAGCGGGATATCTCTCCCCCATCCCCCTTCCTCCAGCGGGATCTCTCTCACCCATCCCCCTTCCTCCTGCGGGATCTCTATCCCCATCCCCCTTCCTCCTGTGGGATCCCTCTCCCCCATCCACCTTTCTCCTGTGGGATCTCTCTCCCCATCCCCCTTCCTCCTGTGGGATACGTCTCCCCCATCCCCCTTTCTCCTGTGTGATCCCTCTCCCCCATCCCCCTTCCTCCTGTGGGATCCCTCTCCCCCATCCCCCTTCCTCCTGTGGGATACGTCTCCGCCATCCCCCTTCCTCCTGTGTGATCCCTCTCCCGCATCCCCCTTCCTCCTGTGGGATCCCTCTCCTCCATCCCCCTTCCTCCTGCGGGATACGTCTCCCCCATCCCCCTTTCTCCTGTGTGATCCCTCTCCCCCATCCCCCTTCCTCCTGTGGGATCCCTCTCCCCCATCCCCCTTCCTCCTGTGGGATACGTCTCCGCCATCCCCCTTCCTCCTGTGTGATCCCTCTCCCGCATCCCCCTTCCTCCTGTGGGATCCCTCTCCTCCATCCCCCTTCCTCCTGCGGGAGCTCTCTCCCCCCATCCCCCTTCCTCCTGTGGGATCTATCTCCCCCATCCCCCTTCCTCCTGCGGGAGCTCTCTGCCCCATACCCCTTCCTCCTGCGGGAGCTCTCTGCCCCATCCCCCTTCCACCTGTGGGATCACTCTCCCCCATCCCCCTTCCTCCTGCAGAAGTTCTCTGCCCCATCCCCCTTCCTCCTGTGGGATCACTCTCGCACATCCCCCTTCCTCCGGCGGGAGCTCTCTGCCCCATCCCCCTTCCTCCTGCGGGAGCTCTCTGCCCCATCCCCCTTCCTCCTGTGGGATCACTCTCCCCCATCCCCCTTCCTCCTGCGGGAGCTGTCTGCCCCATCCCCCTTCCTCCTGTGGGATCACTCTCCCACATCCCCCTTCCTCCTGCGGGAGCGCTCTCCTTCTGTGCGATATCTCACCCCCATCCCCATCCTCCAGTGGGAACTCCCTTCCCCCTCCCCCTTCCTCCTGTGGGATCCCTCTCCCCCATCCCCCTTCCTCCTGCGGGAGCTCTCTCCTTCTGTGCGATCTCTCTCCCCCATCCCCATTCCTCCTGTGGTATCTCTCTCCCCCATCCCCATCCTCCTGTGGGATCTCTCTTCCCCATCCCCCTTCGTTCTGTGGGATCTATCTCCCCATCCCCCTTCCTCCTGTGGGATCTCTCTCCCCCATCCCCCTTCCTCCTGTGGGATCTCTCTCCCCCATCCCCCTTCCTCCTGTGGGATCTCTCTCCCCCATCCCCCTTCCTCCTGCCAGATCTCTCTCCTACATCCCCCTTCCTCCTGCGGGAGCTCTCTCCCCCATCCCCCTTCCTCCTGTGGGATCTCTCTACCCCATCCCCCTTCCTCCTGCGGGATCTTTCTCCCCCATCCCCGTTCCTCCTGTGGGATCTATCTCCCCCATCCCCCTTCCTCCTGCGGGAGCTCTCTGCCCCATACCCCTTCCTCCTGCGGGAGCTCTCTGCCCCATCCCCCTTCCACCTGTGGGATCACTCTCCCCCATCCCCCTTCCTCCTGCAGAAGCTCTCTGCCCCATCCCCCTTCCTCCTGTGGGATCACTCTCCCCCATCCCCCTTCCTCCTGTGGGATCACTCTCCCCCATCCCCCTTCCTCCTGCGGGAGCTGTCTGCCCCATCCCCCTTCCTCCTGCGGGAGCTCTCTCCTTCTGTGCGATCTCTCTCCCCCATCCCCATCCTCCTGTGGGATCTCTCTTCCCCATCCCCCTTCGTTCTGTGGGATCTATCTCCCCATCCCCCTTCCTCCTGTGGGATCTCTCTCCCCCATCCCCCTTCCTGCTGTGGGATCTCTCTCCCCCATACCACTTCCTCCTGTGTGATCCCTCTCCCCTATCCCCCTTCCTCCTGTGGGATCCCTCTCCCCCATCCCCCTTCCTCCTGTGGGATACGTCTCCGCCATCCCCCTTCCTCCTCTGTGATCCCTCTCCCCCATCGCCATTCCTCCTGCGGGAGCTCTCTCCCCCATCCACCTTCCTCTGTGGGATCTATCTCCCCCATCCCCCTTCCTCCTGCGGGATCACTCTCCCCCATCCCCCTTACTTCTGCGGGAGCTCTGTCCTTCTGTGCGATATCTCTCCCCCATCCCCATTCCTCCTGTGGGATCTATCTCCCCGATCCCCATCCTCCAGTGGGAACTCCCTTCCCCCTCCCCCTTCCTCCTATGGGATCCCTCTCCGCCATCCCCCTTCCTCCTGCGGGAGCTCTCTCCTTCTGTGCGATCTCTCTCCTCCAGCCCCCTTCCTCCTGTGGGATCACTCTCCCACATCCCCCTTCCTCCTGCGGGAGCGCTCTCCTTCTGTGCGATATCTCTCCCCCATCCCCATTCCTCCTGTGGGATCTCTCTCCCCCATCCCCATCCTCTTGTGGGATCTCTCTTCCCGATCCCCCTTCGTTCTGTGGGATCTATCTCCCCATCCCCCTTCCTCCTGTGGGATCTCCCTGCCCCATCCACCTTCCTCCTGCGGGAGCTCTCTGCCCCATCCCCTTTCCACCTGTGGGATCACTCTCCCCCATCCCCCTTTCTCCTGCAGAAGCTCTCTGCCCCATCCCCCTTCCTCCTGCGGGAGCTCTCTCCCCAATCCCCCTTCCTCCTGTGGGAGCTGTCTGCCCCATCCCCCTTCCTCCAGCGGGATATCTCTCCCCCATCCCCCTTCCTCCAGCGGGATCTCTCTCACCCATCCCCCTTCCTCCTGCGGGATCTCTATCCCCATCCCCCTTCCTCCTGTGGGATCCCTCTCCCCCATCCACCTTTCTCCTGTGGGATCTCTCTCCCCATCCCCCTTCCTCCTGTGGGATACGTCTCCCCCATCCCCCTTTCTCCTGTGTGATCCCTCTCCCCCATCCCCCTTCCTCCTGTGGGATCCCTCTCCCCCATCCCCCTTCCTCCTGTGGGATACGTCTCCGCCATCCCCCTTCCTCCTGTGTGATCCCTCTCCCGCATCCCCCTTCCTCCTGTGGGATCCCTCTCCTCCATCCCCCTTCCTCCTGCGGGAGCTCTCTCCCCCATCCCCCTTCCTCCTGTGGGATCTATCTCCCCCATCCCCCTTCCTCCTGCGGGAGCTCTCTGCCCCATACCCCTTCCTCCTGCGGGAGCTCTCTGCCCCATCCCCCTTCCACCTGTGGGATCACTCTCCCCCATCCCCCTTCCTCCTGCAGAAGCTCTCTGCCCCATCCCCCTTCCTCCTGTGGGATCACTCTCGCACATCCCCCTTCCTCCGGCGGGAGCTCTCTGCCCCATCCCCCTTCCTCCTGCGGGAGCTCTCTGCCCCATCCCCATTCCTCCTGTGGGATCACTCTCCCCCATCCCCCTTCCTCCTGTGGGATCTCTCTGCCCCATCCCCCTTCCTCCTGTGGGATCACTCTCCCCCATCCCCCTTCCTCCTGCAGAAGCTCTCTGCCCCATCCCCCTTCCTCCTGTGGGATCACTCTCCCCCATCCCCCTTCCTCCTGCGGGAGCTGTCTGCCCCATCCCCCTTCCTCCTGTGGGATCACTCTCCCACATCCCCCTTCCTCCTGCGGGAGCGCTCTCCTTCTGTGCGATATCTCACCCCCATCCCCATCCTCCAGTGGGAACTCCCTTCCCCCTCCCCCTTCCTCCTGTGGGATCCCTCTCCCCCATCCCCCTTCCTCCTGCGGGAGCTCTCTCCTTCTGTGCGATCTCTCTCCCCCATCCCCATTCCTCCTGTGGTATCTCTCTCCCCCCATCCCCATCCTCCTGTGGGATCTCTCTTCCCCATCCCCCTTCGTTCTGTGGGATCTATCTCCCCATCCCCCTTCCTCCTGTGGGATCTCTCTCCCCCATCCCCCTTCCTCCTGTGGGATCTCTCTCCCCCATCCCCCTTCCTCCTGTGGGATCTCTCTCCCCCATCCCCCTTCCTCCTGCCAGATCTCTCTCCTACATCCCCCTTCCTCCTGCGGGAGCTCTCTCCCCCATCCCCCTTCCTCCTGTGGGATCTCTCTACCCCATCCCCCTTCCTCCTGCGGGATCTTTCTCCCCCATCCCCCTTCCTCCTGTGGGATCTATCTCCCCCATCCCCCTTCCTCCTGCGGGAGCTCTCTGCCCCATACCCCTTCCTCCTGCGGGAGCTCTCTGCCCCATCCCCCTTCCACCTGTGGGATCACTCTCCCCCATCCCCCTTCCTCCTGCAGAAGCTCTCTGCCCCATCCCCCTTCCTCCTGTGGGATCACTCTCCCCCATCCCCCTTCCTCCTGTGGGATCACTCTCCCCCATCCCCCTTCCTCCTGCGGGAGCTGTCTGCCCCATCCCCCTTCCTCCTGCGGGAGCTCTCTCCTTCTGTGCGATCTCTCTCCCCCATCCCCATCCTCCTGTGGGATCTCTCTTCCCCATCCCCCTTCGTTCTGTGGGATCTATCTCCCCATCCCCCTTCCTCCTGTGGGATCTCTCTCCCCCATCCCCCTTCCTCCTGTGGGATCTCTCTCCCCATACCACTTCCTCCTGTGTGATCCCTCTCCCCTATCCCCCTTCCTCCTGTGGGATCCCTCTCCCCCATCCCCCTTCCTCCTGTGGGATACGTCTCCGCCATCCCCCTTCCTCCTGTGTGATCCCTCTCCCCCATCGCCATTCCTCCTGCGGGAGCTCTCTCCCCCATCCACCTTCCTCTGTGGGATCTATCTCCCCCATCCCCCTTCCTCCTGCGGGATCACTCTCCCCCATCCCCCTTACTTCTGCGGGAGCTCTGTCCTTCTGTGCGATATCTCTCCCCCATCCCCATTCCTCCTGTGGGATCTATCTCCCCGATCCCCATCCTCCAGTGGGAACTCCCTTCCCCCTCCCCCTTCCTCCTATGGGATCCCTCTCCGCCATCCCCCTTCCTCCTGCGGGAGCTCTCTCCTTCTGTGCGATCTCTCTCCTCCAGCCCCCTTCCTCCTGTGGGATCACTCTCCCACATCCCCCTTCCTCCTGCGGGAGCGCTCTCCTTCTGTGCGATATCTCTCCCCCATCCCCATTCCTCCTGTGGGATCTCTCTCCCCCATCCCCATCCTCTTGTGGGATCTCTCTTCCCCATCCCCCTTCGTTCTGTGGGATCTATCTCCCCATCCCCCTTCCTCCTGTGGGATCTCCCTGCCCCATCCCCCTTCCTCCTGCGGGAGCTCTCTGCCCCATCCCCTTTCCACCTGTGGGATCACTCTCCCCCATCCCCCCTTTCTCCTGCAGAAGCTCTCTGCCCCATCCCCCTTCCTCCTGCGGGAGCTCTCTCCCCGATCCCCCTTCCTCCTGTGGGAGCTGTCTGCCCCATCCCCCTTCCTCCAGCGGGATATCTCTCCCCCATCCCCCTTCCTCCAGCGGGATCTCTCTCACCCATCCCCCTTCCTCCTGCGGGATCTCTATCCCCATCCCCCTTCCTCCTGTGGGATCCCTCTCCCCCATCCACCTTTCTCCTGTGGGATCTCTCTCCCCATCCCCCTTCCTCCTGTGGGATACGTCTCCCCCATCCCCCTTTCTCCTGTGTGATCCCTCTCCCCCATCCCCCTTCCTCCTGTGGGATCCCTCTCCCCCATCCCCCTTCCTCCTGTGGGATACGTCTCCGCCATCCCCCTTCCTCCTGTGTGATCCCTCTCCCCGCATCCCCCTTCCTCCTGTGGGATCCCTCTCCTCCATCCCCCTTCCTCCTGCGGGAGCTCTCTCCCCCATCCCCCTTCCTCCTGTGGGATCTATCTCCCCCATCCCCCTTCCTCCTGCGGGAGCTCTCTGCCCCATACCCCTTCCTCCTGCGGGAGCTCTCTGCCCCATCCCCCTTCCACCTGTGGGATCACTCTCCCCCATCCCCCTTCCTCCTGCAGAAGCTCTCTGCCCCATCCCCCTTCCTCCTGTGGGATCACTCTCGCACATCCCCCTTCCTCCGGCGGGAGCTCTCTGCCCCATCCCCCTTCCTCCTGCGGGAGCTCTCTGCCCCATCCCCCTTCCTCCTGTGGGATCACTCTCCCCCATCCCCCTTCCTCCTGCAGAAGCTCTCTGCCCCATCCCCCTTCCTCCTGTGGGATCACTCTCCCCCATCCCCCTTTCCTCCTGCGGGAGCTGTCTGCCCCATCCCCCTTCCTCCTGTGGGATCACTCTCCCACATCCCCCTTCCTCCTGCGGGAGCGCTCTCCTTCTGTGCCATATCTCACCCCCATCCCCCATCCTCCAGTGGGAACTCCCTTCCCCCTCCCCCTTCCTCCTGTGGGATCCCTCTCCCCCATCCCCCTTCCTCCTGCGGGAGCTCTCTCCTTCTGTGCGATCTCTCTCCCCCATCCCCATTCCTCCTGTGGTATCTCTCTCCCCCCATCCCCATCCTCCTGTGGGGATCTCTCTTCCCCATCCCCCTTCGTTCTGTTGGATCTATCTCCCCATCCCCCTTCCTCCTGTGGGATCTCTCTCCCCCCATCCCCCTTCCTCCTGTGGGATCTCTCTCCCCCCATCCCCCCTTCCTCCTGTGGGATCTCTCTCCCCCATCCCCCTTCCTCCTGCCGATCTCTCTCCTACATCCCCCTTCCTCCTGCGGGAGCTCTCTCCCCCATCCCCCTTCCTCCTGTGGGATCTCTCTCTACCCCATCCCCCTTCCTCCTGCGGGATCTTTCTCCCCCCATCCCCCTTCCTCCTGTGGGATCTATCTCCCCCATCCCCCTTCCTCCTGCGGGAGCTCTCTGCCCCATACCCCTTCCTCCTGCGGGAGCTCTCTGCCCCATCCCCCTTCCACCTGTGGGATCACTCTCCCCCATCCCCCTTCCTCCTGCAGAAGCTCTCTGCCCCATCCCCCTTCCTCCTGTGGGATCACTCTCCCCCATCCCCCTTCCTCCTGTGGGATCACTCTCCCCCCATCCCCTTCCTCCTGCGGGAGCTGTCTGCCCCATCCCCCTTCCTCCTGCGGGAGCTCTCTCCTTCTGTGCGATCTCTCTCTCCCTCCCCATCCCCATCCTCCTGTGGGATCTCTCTTCCCCATCCCCCTTCGTTCTGTGGGATCTATCTCCCCATCCCCCTTCCTCCTGTGGGATCTCTCTCCCCCATCCCCCTTCCCTCCTGTGGGATCTCTCTCCCCCATACCACTTCCTCCTGTGTGATCCCTCTCCCCTATCCCCCTTCCTCCTGTGGGATCCCTCTCCCCCATCCCCCTTCCTCCTGTGGGATACGTCTCCGCCATCCCCCTTCCTCCTGTGTGATCCCTCTCCCCCATCGCCATTCCTCCTGCGGGAGCTCTCTCTCCCCCCATCCACCTTCCTCTGTGGGATCTATCTCCCCCATCCCCCTTCCTCCTGCGGGATCACTCTCCCCCCATCCCCCTTACTTCTGCGGGAGCTCTGTCCTTCTGTGCGATATCTCTCCCCCATCCCCATTCCTCCTGTGGGATCTATCTCCCCGATCCCCATCCTCCAGTGGGAACTCCCTTCCCCCTCCCCCTTCCTCTATGGGATCCCTCTCCGCCATCCCCCTTCCTCCTGCGGCAGCTCTCTCCTTCTGTGCGATCTCTCTCCTCCAGCCCCCTTCCTCCTGTGGGATCACTCTCCCACATCCCCCTTCCTCCTGCGGGAGCGCTCTCCTTCTGTGCGATATCTCTCCCCCATCCCCATTCCTCCTGTGGGATCTCTCTCCCCCCATCCCCCATCCTCTTGTGGGATCTCTCTTCCCCATCCCCCTTCGTTCTGTGGGATCTATCTCCCCATCCCCCTTCCTCCTGTGGGATCTCCCTGCCCCATCCCCCTTCCTCCTGCGGGAGCTCTCTGCCCCATCCCCTTTCCACCTGTGGGATCACTCTCCCCCATCCCCCTTTCTCCTGCAGAAGCTCTCTGCCCCATCCCCCCCTTCCTCCTGCGGGAGCTCTCTCCCCGATCCCCCCTTCCTCCTGTGGGAGCTGTCTGCCCCATCCCCCTTCCTCCAGCGGGATATCTCTCCCCCCATCCCCCCTTCCTCCTGCGGGAGCTGTCTGCCCCAACCCCCTTCCTCCAGCGGGATCTCTCTCACCCATCCCCCTTCCTCCTGCGGGATCTCTATCACCATCCCCCTTCCTCCTGTGGGATCCCTCTCCCCCCATCCACATTTCTCCTGTGGGATCTCTCTCCCCCCCATCCCCCTTCCTCCTGTGGGATACGTCTCCCCCATCCCCCTTTCTCCTGTGTGATCCCTCTCCCCCACCCCCCCCTTCCTCCTGTGGGATCCCTCTCCCCCATCCCCCTTCCTCCTGTGGGATACGTCTCCGCCATCCCCCTTCCTCCTGTGTGATCCCTCTCCCGCATCCCCCTTCCTCCTGTGGGATCCCTCTCCTCCATCCCCCTTCCTCCTGCGGGAGCTCTCTCCCCCATCCCCCTTCCTCCTGTGGGATCTATCTCCCCCATCCCCTTCCTCCTGCGGGAGCTCTCTGCCCCATACCCCTTCCTCCTGCGGGAGCTCTCTGCCCCATCCCCCCTTCCACCTGTGGGATCACTCTCCCCCATCCCCCTTCCTCCTGCAGAAGCTCTCTGCCCCATCCCCCTTCCTCCTGTGGGATCACTCTCCCACATCCCCCTTCCTCCGGCGGGAGCTCTCTGCCCCATCCCCCTTCCTCCTGCGGGAGCTCTCTGCCCCATCCCCCTTCCTCCTGTGGGATCACACTCCCCCCATCCCCCTTCCTCCTGCAGAAGCTCTCTGCCCCATCCCCCTTCCTCCTGTGGGATCACTCTCCCCCATCCCCCTTCCTCCTGCGGGAGCTGTCTGCCCCATCCCCCTTCCTCCTGCGGGAGCTCTCTCCTTCTGTGCGATCTCTCTCCCCCATCCCCATTCCTCCTGTGGTATCTCTCTCCCCCATCCCCATCCTCCTGCGGGATCTCTATCACCATCCCCCTTCCTCCTGTGGGATCCCTCTCCCCCATCCACCTTTCTCCTGTGGGATCTCTCTCCCCCATCCCCCTTCCTCCTGTGGGATACGTCTCCCCCATCCCCCTTTCTCCTGTGTGATCCCTCTCCCCCATCCCCCTTCCTCCTGTGGGATCTCTCTCCCCCATCCCCCTTCCTCCTGTGGGATACGTCTCCGCCATCCCCCTTCCTCCTGTGTGATCCCTCTCCCGCATCCCCCTTCCTCCTGTGGGATCCCTCTCCTCCATCCCCCTTCCTCCTGCGGGAGCTCTCTCCCCCATCCCCCTTCCTCCTGTGGGATCTATCTCCCCCATCCCCCTTCCTCCTGCGGGAGCTCTCTGCCCCATACCCCTTCCTCCTGCGGGAGCTCTCTGCCCCATCCCCCTTCCACCTGTGGGATCACTCTCCCCCATCCCCATTCCTCCTGCAGAAGCTCTCTGCCCCATCCCCCTTCCTCCTGTGGGATCACTCTCCCACATCCCCCTTCCTCCGGCGGGAGCTCTCTGCCCCATCCCCCTTCCTCCTGCGGGAGCTCTCTGCCCCATCCCCCTTCCTCCTGTGGGATCACACTCCCCCATCCCCCTTCCTCCTGCAGAAGCTCTCTGCCCCATCCCCCTTCCTCCTGTGGAATCACTCTCCCCCATCCCCCTTCCTCCTGTGGAATCACTCTCCCCCATCCCCCTTCCTCCTGCGGGAGCTGTCTGCCCCATCCCCCTTCCTCCTGCGGGAGCTCTCTCCTTCTGTGCGATCTCTCTCCCCCATCCCCATTCCTCCTGTGGTATCTCTCTCCCCCATCCCCATCCTCCTGTGGGATCTCTCTTCCCCATCCCCCTTCGTTCTGTGGGATCTATCTCCCCATCCCCCGTCCTCCTGTGGGATCTCTCTCCCCCATCCGCCTTCCTCCTGTGGGATCTCTCTCCCACATACCACTTCCTCCTGTGGGATCTCTCTCCCCCAGCCCCCTTCCTCCTGCCAGTTCTCTCTCCTACATCCCCCTTCCTCTTGCGGGAGCTCTCTCCCCCATCCCCCTTCCTCCTGTGGGATCTCTCTCCCCCATCCCCCTTCCTCCTGCGGGAGCTCTCTGCCCCATCCCCCTTCCTCCTGTGGGATCTCTCTACCCCATCCCCCTTCCTCCTGCGGGATCTTTCTCCCCCATCCCCCTTCCTCCTGCGGGATCTCTCTCGCCCATCCCCCTTCCTCCTGCGGGATCTCTCTGCCCCATCCCCCTTCCTCCTGTGTGATCCCTCTCCCCTATCCCCCTTCCTCCTGTGGGATCCCTCTCCCCCATCCCCCTTCCTCCTGTGGGATACGTCTCCGCCATCCCCCTTCCTCCTGTGTGATCCCTCTCCCCCATCTCCCTTCCTCCTGCGGGAGCTCTCTCCCCCATCCACCTTCCTCCTGCAGAAGCTCTCTGCCCCATCCCCCTTCCTCCTGTGGGATCACTCTCCCACATCCCCCTTCCTCCGGCGGGAGCTCTCTGCCCCATCCCCCTTCCTCCTGCGGGAGCTCTCTGCCCCATCCCCCTTCCTCCTGTGGGATCACACTCCCCCATCCCCCTTCCTCCTGCAGAAGCTCTCTGCCCCATCCCCCTTCCTCCTGTGGGATCTCTCTCCCCCATACCACTTCCTCCTGTGTGATCCCTCTCCCCTATCCCCCTTCCTCCTGTGGGATCCCTCTCCCCCATCCCCCTTCCTCCTGTGGGATACGTCTCCGCCATCCCCCTTCCTCCTGTGTGATCCCTCTCCCCCATCGCCATTCCTCCTGCGGGAGCTCTCTCCCCCATCCACCTTCCTCTGTGGGATCTATCTCCCCCATCCCCCTTCCTCCTGCGGGATCACTCTCCCCCATCCCCCTTACTTCTGCGGGAGCTCTGTCCTTCTGTGCGATATCTCTCCCCCATCCCCATTCCTCCTGTGGGATCTATCTCCCCGATCCCCATCCTCCAGTGGGAACTCCCTTCCCCCTCCCCCTTCCTCCTATGGGATCCCTCTCCGCCATCCCCCTTCCTCCTGCGGGAGCTCTCTCCTTCTGTGCGATCTCTCTCCTCCAGCCCCCTTCCTCCTGTGGGATCACTCTCCCACATCCCCCTTCCTCCTGCGGGAGCGCTCTCCTTCTGTGCGATATCTCTCCCCCATCCCCATTCCTCCTGTGGGATCTCTCTCCCCCATCCCCATCCTCTTGTGGGATCTCTCTTCCCCATCCCCCTTCGTTCTGTGGGATCTATCTCCCCATCCCCCTTCCTCCTGTGGGATCTCCCTGCCCCATCCCCCTTCCTCCTGCGGGAGCTCTCTGCCCCATCCCCTTTCCACCTGTGGGATCACTCTCCCCCATCCCCCTTTCTCCTGCAGACGCTCTCTGCCCCTTCCCCCTTCCTCCTGCGGGAGCTCTCTCCCCGATCCCCCTTCCTCCTGTGGGAGCTGTCTGCCCCATCCCCCTTCCTCCAGCGGGATATCTCTCCCCCATCCCCCTTCCTCCTGCGGGAGCTGTCTGCCCCAACCCCCTTCCTCCAGCGGGATCTCTCTCACCCATCCCCCCTTCCTCCTGCGGGATCTCTATCACCATCCCCCTTCCTCCTGTGGGATCCCTCTCCCCCATCCACATTTCTCCTGTGGGATCTCTCTCCCCCATCCCCCTTCCTCCTGTGGGATACGTCTCCCCCATCCCCCTTTCTCCTGTGTGATCCCTCTCCCCCATCCCCCTTCCTCCTGTGGGATCCCTCTCCCCCATCCCCCTTCCTCCTGTGGGATACGTCTCCGCCATCCCCCTTCCTCCTGTGTGATCCCTCTCCCCCATCCCCCTTCCTCCTGCGGGAGCTCTCTGCCCCATACCCCTTCCTCCTGCGGGAGCTCTCTGCCCCATCCCCCTTCCACCTGTGGGATCACTCTCCCCCATCCCCCTTCCTCCTGCAGAAGCTCTCTGCCCCATCCCCCTTCCTCCTGTGGGATCACTCTCCCACATCCCCCTTCCTCCGGCGGGAGCTCTCTGCCCCATCCCCCTTCCTCCTGCGGGAGCTCTCTGCCCCATCCCCCTTCCTCCTGTGGGATCACACTCCCCCATCCCCCTTCCTCCTGCAGAAGCTCTCTGCCCCATCCCCCTTCCTCCTGTGGGATCACTCTCCCCCATCCCCCTTCCTCCTGCGGGAGCTGTCTGCCCCATCCCCCTTCCTCCTGCGGGAGCTCTCTCCTTCTGTGCGATCTCTCTCCCCCATCCCCATTTCTCCTGTGGTATCTCTCTCCCCCATCCCCATCCTCCTGCGGGATCTCTATCACCATCCCCCTTCCTCCTGTGGGATCCCTCTCCCCCATCCACCTTTCTCCTGTGGGATCTCTCTCCCCCATCCCCCTTCCTCCTGTGGGATACGTCTCCCCCATCCCCCTTTCTCCTGTGTGATCCCTCTCCCCCATCCCCCTTCCTCCTGTGGGATCCCTCTCCCCCATCCCCCTTCCTCCTGTGGGATACGTCTCCGCCATCCCCCTTCCTCCTGTGTGATCCCTCTCCCGCATCCCCCTTCCTCCTGTGGGATCTCTCTCCTCCATCCCCCTTCCTCCTGTGGGATCTATCTCCCCCATCCCCCTTCCTCCTGCGGGAGCTCTCTGCCCCATACCCCTTCCTCCTGCGGGAGCTCTCTGCCCCATCCCCCTTCCACCTGTGGGATCACTCTCCCCCATCCCCATTCCTCCTGCAGAAGCTCTCTGCCCCATCCCCCTTCCTCCTGTGGGATCACTCTCCCACATCCCCCTTCCTCCGGCGGGAGCTCTCTGCCCCATCCCCCTTCCTCCTGCGGGAGCTCTCTGCCCCATCCCCCTTCCTCCTGTGGGATCACACTGCCCCCATCCCCCTTCCTCCTGCAGAAGCTCTCTGCCCCATCCCCCTTCCTCCTGTGGAATCACTCTCCCCCATCCCCCTTCCTCCTGTGGAATCACTCTCCCCCATCCCCCTTCCTCCTGTGGGAGCTGTCTGCCCCATCCCCCTTCCTCCTGCGGGAGCTCTCTCCTTCCGTGCGATCTCTCTCCCCCATCCCCATTCCTCCTGTGGTATCTCTCTCCCCCATCCCCATCCTCCTGTGGGATCTCTCTTCCCCATCCCCCCTTCGTTCTGTGGGATCTATCTCCCCATCCCCCTTTCTCCTGTGTGATCCCTCTCCCCCATCCCCCTTCCTCCTGTGGGATCTCTCTCCCCCATCCCCCTTCCTCCTGTGGGATACGTCTCCGCCATCCCCCTTCCTCCTGTGTGATCCCTCTCCCGCATCCCCCTTCCTCCTGTGGGATCCCTCTCCTCCATCCCCCTTCCTCCTGCGGGAGCTCTCTCCCCCATCCCCCTTCCTCCTGTGGGATCTATCTCCCCCATCCCCCTTCCTCCTGCGGGAGCTCTCTGCCCCATACCCCTTCCTCCTGCGGGAGCTCTCTGCCCCATCCCCCTTCCACCTGTGGGATCACTCTCCCCCATCCCCATTCCTCCTGCAGAAGCTCTCTGCCCCATCCCCCTTCCTCCTGTGGGATCACTCTCCCACATCCCCCTTCCTCCGGCGGGAGCTCTCTGCCCCATCCCCCTTCCTCCTGTGGGATCACACTCCCCCATCCCCCTTCCTCCTGCAGAAGCTCTCTGCCCCATCCCCCTTCCTCCTGTGGAATCACTCTCCCCCATCCCCCTTCCTCCTGTGGAATCACTCTCCCCCATCCCCCTTCCTCCTGCGGGAGCTGTCTGCCCCATCCCCCTTCCTCCTGCGGGAGCTCTCTCCTTCTGTGCGATCTCTCTCCCCCATCCCCATTCCTCCTGTGGTATCTCTCTCCCCCATCCCCATCCTCCTGTGGGATCTCTCTTCCCCATCCCCCTTCGTTCTGTGGGATCTATCTCCCCATCCCCCGTCCTCCTGTGGGATCTCTCTCCCCCATCCGCCTTCCTCCTGTGGGATCTCTCTCCCACATACCACTTCCTCCTGTGGGATCTCTCTCCCCCAGCCCCCTTCCTCCTGCCAGTTCTCTCTCCTACATCCCCCTTCCTCTTGCGGGAGCTCTCTCCCCCATCCCCCTTCCTCCTGTGGGATCTCTCTCCCCCATCCCCCTTCCTCCTGCGGGAGCTCTCTGCCCCATCCCCCTTCCTCCTGTGGGATCTCTCTACCCCATCCCCCTTCCTCCTGCGGGATCTTTCTCCCCCATCCCCCTTCCTCCTGCGGGATCTCTCTCGCCCATCCCCCTTCCTCCTGCGGGATCTCTCTGCCCCATCCCCCTTCCTCCTGTGTGATCCCTCTCCCCTATCCCCCTTCCTCCTGTGGGATCCCTCTCCCCCATCCCCCTTCCTCCTGTGGGATACGTCTCCGCCATCCCCCTTCCTCCTGTGTGATCCCTCTCCCCCATCTCCCTTCCTCCTGCGGGAGCTCTCTCCCCCATCCACCTTCCTCCTGCAGAAGCTCTCTGCCCCATCCCCCTTCCTCCTGTGGGATCACTCTCCCACATCCCCCTTCCTCCGGCGGGAGCTCTCTGCCCCATCCCCCTTCCTCCTGCGGGAGCTCTCTGCCCCATCCCCCTTCCTCCTGTGGGATCACACTCCCCCATCCCCCTTCCTCCTGCAGAAGCTCTCTGCCCCATCCCCCTTCCTCCTGTGGGATCTCTCTCCCCCATACCACTTCCTCCTGTGTGATCCCTCTCCCCTATCCCCCTTCCTCCTGTGGGATCCCTCTCCCCCATCCCCCTTCCTCCTGTGGGATACGTCTCCGCCATCCCCCTTCCTCCTGTGTGATCCCTCTCCCCCCATCGCCATTCCTCCTGCGGGAGCTCTCTCCCCCATCCACCTTCCTCTGTGGGATCTATCTCCCCCATCCCCCTTCCTCCTGCGGGATCACTCTCCCCCATCCCCCTTACTTCTGCGGGAGCTCTGTCCTTCTGTGCGATATCTCTCCCCCATCCCCATTCCTCCTGTGGGATCTATCTCCCCGATCCCCATCCTCCAGTGGGAACTCCCTTCCCCCTCCCCCTTCCTCCTATGGGATCCCTCTCCGCCATCCCCCTTCCTCCTGCGGCAGCTCTCTCCTTCTGTGCGATCTCTCTCCTCCAGCCCCCTTCCTCCTGTGGGATCACTCTCCCACATCCCCCTTCCTCCTGCGGGAGCGCTCTCCTTCTGTGCGATATCTCTCCCCCATCCCCATTCCTCCTGTGGGATCTCTCTCCCCCATCCCCATCCTCTTGTGGGATCTCTCTTCCCCATCCCCCTTCGTTCTGTGGGATCTATCTCCCCATCCCCCTTCCTCCTGTGGGATCTCCCTGCCCCATCCCCCTTCCTCCTGCGGGAGCTCTCTGCCCCATCCCCTTTCCACCTGTGGGATCACTCTCCCCCATCCCCCTTTCTCCTGCAGACGCTCTCTGCCCCTTCCCCCTTCCTCCTGCGGGAGCTCTCTCCCCGATCCCCCTTCCTCCTGTGGGAGCTGTCTGCCCCATCCCCCTTCCTCCAGCGGGATATCTCTCCCCCATCCCCCTTCCTCCTGCGGGAGCTGTCTGCCCCAACCCCCTTCCTCCAGCGGGATCTCTCTCACCCATCCCCCTTCCTCCTGCGGGATCTCTATCACCATCCCCCTTCCTCCTGTGGGATCCCTCTCCCCCATCCACATTTCTCCTGTGGGATCTCTCTCCCCCATCCCCCTTCCTCCTGTGGGATACGTCTCCCCCATCCCCCTTTCTCCTGTGTGATCCCTCTCCCCCATCCCCCTTCCTCCTGTGGGATCCCTCTCCCCCATCCCCCTTCCTCCTGTGGGATACGTCTCCGCCATCCCCCTTCCTCCTGTGTGATCCCTCTCCCCCATCCCCCTTCCTCCTGCGGGAGCTCTCTGCCCCATACCCCTTCCTCCTGCGGGAGCTCTCTGCCCCATCCCCCTTCCACCTGTGGGATCACTCTCCCCCATCCCCCTTCCTCCTGCAGAAGCTCTCTGCCCCATCCCCCTTCCTCCTGTGGGATCACTCTCCCACATCCCCCTTCCTCCGGCGGGAGCTCTCTGCCCCATCCCCCTTCCTCCTGCGGGAGCTCTCTGCCCCATCCCCCTTCCTCCTGTGGGATCACACTCCCCCATCCCCCTTCCTCCTGCAGAAGCTCTCTGCCCCATCCCCCTTCCTCCTGTGGGATCACTCTCCCCCATCCCCCTTCCTCCTGCGGGAGCTGTCTGCCCCATCCCCCTTCCTCCTGTGGGATCACTCTCCCACATCCCCCTTCCTCCGGCGGGAGCTCTCTGCCCCATCCCCCTTCCTCCTGCGGGAGCTCTCTGCCCCATCCCCCTTCCTCCTGTGGGATCACACTCCCCCATCCCCCTTCCTCCTGCAGAAGCTCTCTGCCCCATCCCCCTTCCTCCTGTGGGATCACTCTCCCCCATCCCCCTTCCTCCTGCGGGAGCTGTCTGCCCCATCCCCCTTCCTCCTGCGGGAGCTCTCTCCTTCTGTGCGATCTCTCTCCCCCATCCCCATTCCTCCTGTGGTATCTCTCTCCCCCATCCCCATCCTCCTGCGGGATCTCTATCACCATCCCCCTTCCTCCTGTGGGATCCCTCTCCCCCACCCACCTTTCTCCTGTGGGATCTCTCTCCCCCATCCCCCTTCCTCCTGTGGGATACGTCTCCCCCATCCCCCTTTCTCCTGTGTGATCCCTCTCCCCCATCCCCCTTCCTCCTGTGGGATCCCTCTCCCCCATCCCCCTTCCTCCTGTGGGATACGTCTCCGCCATCCCCCTTCCTCCTGTGTGATCCCTCTCCCGCATCCCCCTTCCTCCTGTGGGATCCCTCTCCTCCATCCCCCTTCCTCCTGCGGGAGCTCTCTCCCCCAACCCCCTTCCTCCTGTGGGATCTATCTCCCCCATCCCCCTTCCTCCTGCGGGAGCTCTCTGCCCCATACCCCTTCCTCCTGCGGGAGCTCTCTGCCCCATCCCCCTTCCACCTGTGGGATCACTCTCCCCCATCCCCATTCCTCCTGCAGAAGCTCTCTGCCCCATCCCCCTTCCTCCTGTGGGATCACTCTCCCACATCCCCCTTCCTCCGGCGGGAGCTCTCTGCCCCATCCCCCTTCCTCCTGCGGGAGCTCTCTGCCCCATCCCCCTTCCTCCTGTGGGATCACACTGCCCCCATCCCCCTTCCTCCTGCAGAAGCTCTCTGCCCCATCCCCCTTCCTCCTGTGGAATCACTCTCCCCCATCCCCCTTCCTCCTGTGGAATCACTCTCCCCCATCCCCCTTCCTCCTGTGGGAGCTGTCTGCCCCATCCCCCTTCCTCCTGCGGGAGCTCTCTCCTTCCGTGCGATCTCTCTCCCCCATCCCCATTCCTCCTGTGGTATCTCTCTCCCCCATCCCCATCCTCCTGTGGGATCTCTCTTCCCCATCCCCCTTCGTTCTGTGGGATCTATCTCCCCATCCCCCGTCCTCCTGTGGGATCTCTCTCCCCCATCCCCCTTCCTCCTGTGGGATCTCTCTCCCCCATACCACTTCCTCCTGTGGGATCCCTCTCCCCCATCCACCTTTCTCCTGTGGGATCTCTCTCCCCCATCCCCCTTCCTCCTGTGGGATACGTCTCCCCCATCCCCCTTCCTCCTGTGGGATCTCTCTCCCCCATCCCCCTTCCTCCTGCGGGAGCTCTCTGCCCCATCCCCCTTCCTCCTGTGGGATCTCTCTACCCCATCCCCCTTCCTCCTGCGGGATCTTTCTCCCCCATCCCCCTTCCTCCTGCGGGATCTCTCTCGCCCATCCCCCTTCCTCCTGCGGGATCTCTCTGCCCCATCCCCCTTCCTCCTGTGTGATCCCTCTCCCCTATCCCCCTTCCTCCTGTGGGATCCCTCTCCCCCATCCCCCTTCCTCCTGTGGGATACGTCTCCGCCATCCCCCTTCCTCCTGTGTGATCCCTCTCCCGCATCCCCCTTCCTCCTGTGGGATCCCTCTCCTCCATCCCCCTTCCTCCTGCGGGAGCTCTCTCCCCCATCCCCCTTCCTCCTGTGGGATCTATCTCCCCCATCCCCCTTCCTCCTGCGGGAGCTCTCTGCCCCATCCCCCTTCCACCTGTGGGATCACTCTCCCCCATCCCCCTTCCTCCTGTGGGATCACTCTCCCACATCCCCCATCCTCCGGCGGGAGCTCTCTGCCCCATCCCCCTTCCTCCTGCGGGAGCTCTCGGCCCCATCCCCCTTCCTCCTGTGGGATCTCTCTACCCCATCCCCCTTCCTCCTGCGGGAGCTCTCTGCCCCATCCCCCTTCCACCTGTGGGATCACTCTCCCCCATCCCCCTTTCTCCTGCAGAAGCTCTCTGCCCCATCCCCCTTCCTCCTGCGGGAGCTCTCTCCCCCATCCCCCTTCCTCCTGCGGGAGCTCTCTCCCCCATCCACCTTCCTCCTGTGGGATCTATCTCCCCCATCCCCCTTCCTCCTGCGGGATCACTCTCCCCCATCCCCCTTCCTCCTGTGGGATCCCTCTCCCCCATCCACCTTTCTCCTGTGGGATCTCTCTCCCCCATCCCCCTTCCTCCTGTGGGATACGTCTCCCCCATCCCCCTTTCTCCTGTGTGATCCCTCTCACCCATCCCCCTTCCTCCTGTGGGATCCCTCTCCCCCATCCCCCTTCCTCCTGTGGGATACGTCTCCGCCATCCCCCTTCCTCCTGTGTGATCCCTCTCCCGCATCCCCCTTCCTCCTGTGGGATCCCTCTCCTCCATCCCCCTTCCTCCTGCGGGAGCTCTCTCCCCCATCCCCCTTCCTCCTGTGGGATCTATCTCCCCCATCCCCCTTCCTCCTGCGGGAGCTCTCTGCCCCATCCCCCTTCCACCTGTGGGATCACTCTCCCCCATCCCCCTTCCTCCTGCAGAAGCTCTCTGCCCCATCCCCCTTCCTCCTGTGGGATCACTCTCCCACATCCCCCATCCTCCGGCGGGAGCTCTCTGCCCCATCCCCCTTCCACCTGTGGGATCACTCTCCCCCATCCCCCTTTCTCCTGCAGAAGCTCTCTCCCCCATCCCCCTTCCTCCTGTGGGATACGTCTCCGCCATCCCCCTTCCTCCTGTGTGATCCCTCTCCCCCATCCCCCTTCCTCCTGCGGGAGCTCTCTGCCCCATACCCCTTCCTCCTGCGGGAGCTCTCTGCCCCATCCCCCTTCCACCTGTGGGATCACTCTCCCCCATCCCCCTTCCTCCTGCAGAAGCTCTCTGCCCCATCCCCCTTCCTCCTGTGGGATCACTCTCCCACATCCCCCTTCCTCCGGCGGGAGCTCTCTGCCCCATCCCCCTTCCTCCTGCGGGAGCTCTCTGCCCCATCCCCCTTCCTCCTGTGGGATCACACTCCCCCATCCCCCTTCCTCCTGCAGAAGCTCTCTGCCCCATCCCCCTTCCTCCTGTGGGATCACTCTCCCCCATCCCCCTTCCTCCTGCGGGAGCTGTCTGCCCCATCCCCCTTCCTCCTGCGGGAGCTCTCTCCTTCTGTGCGATCTCTCTCCCCCATCCCCATTCCTCCTGTGGTATCTCTCTCCCCCATCCCCATCCTCCTGCGGGATCTCTATCACCATCCCCCTTCCTCCTGTGGGATCCCTCTCCCCCATCCACCTTTCTCCTGTGGGATCTCTCTCCCCCATTCCCCTTCCTCCTGTGGGATACGTCTCCCCCATCCCCCTTTCTCCTGTGTGATCCCTCTCCCCCATCCCCCTTCCTCCTGTGGGATCCCTCTCCCCCATCCCCCTTCCTCCTGTGGGATACGTCTCCGCCATCCCCCTTCCTCCTGTGTGATCCCTCTCCCGCATCCCCCTTCCTCCTGTGGGATCCCTCTCCTCCATCCCCCTTCCTCCTGCGGGAGCTCTCTCCCCCATCCCCCTTCCTCCTGTGGGATCTATCTCCCCCATCCCCCTTCCTCCTGCGGGAGCTCTCTGCCCCATACCCCTTCCCCCTGCGGGAGCTCTCTGCCCCATCCCCCTTCCACCTGTGGGATCACTCTCCCCCATCCCCATTCCTCCTGCAGAAGCTCTCTGCCCCATCCCCCTTCCTCCTGTGGGATCACTCTCCCACATCCCCCTTCCTCCAGCGGGAGCTCTCTGCCCCATCCCCCTTCCTCCTGCGGGAGCTCTCTGCCCCATCCCCCTTCCTCCTGTGGGATCACACTCCCCCATCCCCCTTCCTCCCGTGGGATCTCACTCCCCCATCCCCCTTCCTCCTGCAGAAGCTCTCTGCCCCATCCCCCTTCCTCCTGTGGAATCACTCTCCCCCATCCCCCTTCCTCCTGTGGAATCACTCTCCCCCATCCCCCTTCCTCCTGTGGGAGCTGTCTGCCCCATCCCCCTTCCTCCTGCGGGAGCTCTCTCCTTCTGTGCGATCTCTCTCCCCCATCCCCATTCCTCCTGTGGTATCTCTCTCCCCCATCCCCATCCTCCTGTGGGATCTCTCTTCCCCATCCCCCTTCGTTCTGTGGGATCTATCTCCCCATCCCCCGTCCTCCTGTGGGATCTCTCTCCCCCATCCGCCTTCCTCCTGTGGGATCTCTCTCCCCCATACCACTTCCTCCTGTGGGATCTCTCTCCCCCAGCCCCCTTCCTCCTGCCAGTTCTCTCTCCTACATCCCCCTTCCTCTTGCGGGAGCTCTCTCCCCCATCCCCCTTCCTCCTGTGGGATCTCTCTCCCCCATCCCCCTTCCTCCTGCGGGAGCTCTCTGCCCCATCCCCCTTCCTCCTGTGGGATCTCTCTACCCCATCCCCCTTCCTCCTGCGGGATCTTTCTCCCCCATCCCCCTTCCTCCTGCGGGATCTCTCTCGCCCATCCCCCTTCCTCCTGCGGGATCTCTCTGCCCCATCCCCCTTCCTCCTGTGTGATCCCTCTCCCCTATCCCCCTTTCTCCTGTGGGATCCCTCTCCCCCATCCCCCTTCCTCCTGTGGGATACGTCTCCGCCATCCCCCTTCCTCCTGTGTGATCCCTCTCCCCCATCTCCCTTCCTCCTGCGGGAGCTCTCTCCCCCATCCACCTTCCTCTGTGGGATCTATCTCCCCCATCCCCCTTCCTCCTGCGGGATCACTCTCCCCCATCCCCCTTATTTCTGCAGGAGCTTTGTCCTTCTGTGCGATATCTCTCCCCCATCCCCCTTCCACCTGTGGGATCACTCTCCCCCATCCCCCTTCCTCCTGTGGGATCACTCTCCCACATCCCCCATCCTCCGGCGGGATCTATCCCCCCCATCCGCCTTCCTCCTGCGGGAGCTCTCTGCCCCATCCCCCTTCCTCCTGTGGGATCACTCTCCCACATCCCCCATCCTCCGGCGGGAGCTCTCTGCCCCATCCCCCTTCCACCTGTGGGATCACTCTCCCCCATCCCCCTTTCTCCTGCAGAAGCTCTCTCCCCCATCCCCCTTCCTCCTGTGGGATACGTCTCCGCCATCCCCCTTCCTCCTGTGTGATCCCTCTCCCCCATCCCCCTTCCTCCTGCGGGAGCTCTCTGCCCCATACCCCTTCCTCCTGCGGGAGCTCTCTGCCCCATCCCCCTTCCACCTGTGGGATCACTCTCCCCCATCCCCCTTCCTCCTGCAGAAGCTCTCTGCCCCATCCCCCTTCCTCCTGTGGGATCACTCTCCCACATCCCCCTTCCTCCGGCGGGAGCTCTCTGCCCCATCCCCCTTCCTCCTGCGGGAGCTCTCTGCCCCATCCCCCTTCCTCCTGTGGGATCACACTCCCCCATCCCCCTTCCTCCTGCAGAAGCTCTCTGCCCCATCCCCCTTCCTCCTGTGGGATCACTCTCCCCCATCCCCCTTCCTCCTGCGGGAGCTGTCTGCCCCATCCCCCTTCCTCCTGCGGGAGCTCTCTCCTTCTGTGCGATCTCTCTCCCCCATCCCCATTCCTCCTGTGGTATCTCTCTCCCCCATCCCCCTTCCTCCTGCGGGATCTCTCTGCCCCATCCCCCTTCCTCCTGTGTGATCCCTCTCCCCTATCCCCCTTCCTCCTGTGGGATCCCTCTCCCCCATCCCCCTTCCTCCTGTGGGATACGTCTCCGCCATCCCCCTTCCTCCTGTGTGATCCCTCTCCCCCATCTCCCTTCCTCCTGCGGGAGCTCTCTCCCCCATCCACCTTCCTCTGTGGGATCTATCTCCCCCATCCCCCTTCCTCCTGCGGGATCACTCTCCCCCATCCCCCTTACTTCTGCAGGAGCTTTGTCCTTCTGTGCGATATCTCTCCCCCATCCCCCTTCCACCTGTGGGATCACTCTCCCCCATCCCCCTTCCTCCTGTGGGATCACTCTCCCACATCCCCCATCCTCCGGCGGGATCTATCTCCCCCATCCCCCTTCCTCCTGCGGGAGCTCTCTGCCCCATCCCCCTTCCTCCTGTGGGATCACTCTCCCACATCCCCCATCCTCCGGCGGGAGCTCTCTGCCCCATCCCCCTTCCACCTGTGGGATCACTCTCCCCCATCCCCCTTTCTCCTGCAGAAGCTCTCTCCCCCATCCCCCTTCCTCCTGTGGGATACGTCTCCGCCATCCCCCTTCCTCCTGTGTGATCCCTCTCCCCCATCCCCCTTCCTCCTGCGGGAGCTGCCTGCCCCATACCCCTTCCTCCTGCGGGAGCTCTCTGCCCCATCCCCCTTCCACCTGTGGGATCACTCTCCCCCATCCCCCTTCCTCCTGCAGAAGCTCTCTGCCCCATCCCCCTTCCTCCTGTGGGATCACTCTCCCACATCCCCCTTCCTCCGGCGGGAGCTCTCTGCCCCATCCCCCTTCCACCTGTGGGATCACTCTCCCCCATCCCCCTTTCTCCTGCAGAAGCTCTCTCCCCCATCCCCCTTCCTCCTGTGTGATCCCTCTCCCCCATCCCCCTTCCTCCTGCGGGAGCTCTCTCCCCCATCCACCTTCCTCCTGTGGGATCTATCTCCCCCATCCCCCTTCCTCCTGCGGGATCACTCTCCCCCATCCCCCTTCCTCCTGCGGGAGCTCTGTCCTTCTGTGCGATATCTCTCCCCCATCCCCATTCCTCCTGTGGGATCTATCTCCCCGATCCCCATCCTCCAGTGGGAACTCCCTTCCCCCTCCCCCTTCCTCCTGTGGGATCACTCTCCGCCATCCCCCTTCCTCCTGCGGGAGCTCTCTCCTTCTGTGCGATCTCTCTCCTCCAGCCCCATTCCTCCTGTGGGATCACTCTCCCCCATCCCCATCCTCCAGTGGGAACTAGCTTCCCCATCCCCCTTCGTTCTGTGGGATCTATCTCCCCATCCCCCTTCCTCCTGCGGGATCTCTCTCCCCCATCCCCCTTCCTCCTGCGGGAGCTGTCTGCCCCATCCCCCTTCCTCCAGCGGGATCCCTCTCCCCCATCCCCCTTCCTCCTGCGGGAGCTCTCTCCCCCATCCACCTTCCTCCTGTGGGATCTATCTCCCCCATCCCCCTTCCTCCTGTGGGATCACTCTCCCCCATCCCCCTTCCTCCTGCGGGAGCTCTCTCCCCCATCCCCCTTCCTCTTGTGTGATCCCTCTCCCCCATCCCCCTTCCTCCTGCGGGAGCTCTCTCCCCCATCCCCCTTCCTCCTGCGGGAGCTCTCTGCCCCATCCCCCTTCCTCCTGTGGGATCACTCTCCCCCATCCCCCTTCTTCCTGCGGGAGCTATCTGCCCCATCCCCCTTCCTCCTGTGGGATCTCTCTGCCCCATCCCCCTTCCTCCTGTGTGATCCCTCTCCCCCATCCCCCTTCCTCCTGTGGGATCCCTCTCCCCCATCCCCCTTCCTCCTGTGGGATACGTCTCCGCGATCCCCCTTCCTCCTGTGTGATCCCTCTCCCCCATCCCCATTCCTCCTGTGGGATCTATCTCCCCCATCCCCCTTCCTCCTGCGGGAGCTCTCTCCTTCTGTGCGATATCTCTCCACCATCCCCATTCCTCCTGTGGGATCTCTCTCCCCGATCCCCATCCTCCAGTGGGAACTCCCTTCCCCCTACCCTTTCCTCCTGTGGGATCCCTCTCCGCCGTCCCCCTTCCTCCTACGGGAGCTATCTCCCCAGGCCCCATTCCTCCTGTGGGATCTCACTCCCCCATCCCCATCCTCCAGTGGGAAATCCCTTCCCCATCCCCCTTCGTTCTGTGGGATCTATCTCCCCATCCCCCTTCCTCCTGTGCGATCTCTCTCCCCCATCCCCCTTCCTCCTGTGGGATACGTCTCCGCCATCCCCCTTCCTCCTGTGTGATCCCTCTCCCCCATCCCGCTTCCTCCTGCGGGAGCTCTCTCCCCCATCCCCCTTCCTCCTGTGGGATCTATCTCCCCCATCCCCCTTCCTCCTGCGGGAGCTCTCTGCCCCATCCCCCTTCCTCCTGCGGGAGCTCTCTGCCCCATCCCCCTTCCTCCTGCGGGAGCTGTCTGCCCCATCACCCTTCCTCCTGTGGGATCACTCTCCCCCATCCCGCTTCCTCCTGCGGGAGCTGTCTGCCCCATCCCCCTTCCTCCTGAGGGATCTCTCTCCCCCATTCACCCTTCCCCCTGCGGGATCTCTCTCCTACATCCCCCTTCCTCCTGCGGGAGCTCTCTCCCCCATCCCCCTTCCTCCTGTGGGAGCTCTCTCCCCCATCCCCCTTCCTCCTGCGGGAGCTCTCAGCACCATCCCCCTTCCTCCTGTGGGATCTCTCTACCCCATCCCCCTTCCTCCTGCGGGATCTTTTTCCCCCATCCCCCTTCCTCCTGCGGGACCTCTCTCGCCCATCCCCCTTCCTCCTGCGGGAGCTGTCTGCCTCATCCCCCTTCCTCCTGCGGGATCCCCCTCCACCATCCCCCTTCCTCCTGTGGGATCTCTCTTCCACATCCCCCTTCCTCCTGTGGGATCTCTCTGCCCCATCCCCCTTCCTCCTATGTGATCCCTCTCCCCCATCCCCCTTCCTCCTGTGGGATCTCCCCCATCCCCCTTCCTCCTGTGGGTTACGTCTCCGCCATCCCCCTTCCTCCTGTGTGATCCCTCTCCCCCATCCCCCTTCCTCCTGCGGGAGCTCTCTCCCCCATCCCCCTTCCTCCTGTGTGATCCCTCTCCCCCATCCCCCTTCCTCCTGCGGGAGCTCTCTCCCCCATCCCCCTTCCTCCTGCGGGAGCTGTCTGCCCCATCGCCCTTCCTCCTGCGGGATCCCCCTCCCCCATCCCCCTTCCTCCTGTGGGATCTCTCTTCCACATCCCCATTCCTCCTGTGGGATCTCTCTGCCCCATCCCCCTTCCTCCTGTGTGATCCCTCTCCCCCATCCCCCTTCCTCCTGTGGGTTACGTCTCCGCCATCCCCCTTCCTCCTGTGTGATCCCTCTCCCCCATCCCCCTTCCTCCTGCGGGAGCTCTCTCCCCCATCCCCCTTCCTCCTGCGGGAGCTGTCAGCCCCATCCCCCTTCCTCCTGCGGGATCCCTCTCCCCCATCCCCCTTCCTCCTGTGGGATCTCTCTTCCACATCCCCCTTCCTCCTGCGGGAACTCTCTGCCCCATCCCCCTTCCTCCTGTGGGATCCCTCTCCCCCATCCCCCTTCCTCCTGTGGGATACGTCTCCGCCATCCCCCTTCCTCCTGTGTGATCCCTCTCCCCCATCCCGCTTCCTCCTGCGGGAGCTCTCTCCCCCATCCCCCTTCCTCCTGTGGGATCTATCTCCCCCATCCCCCTTCCTCCTGCGGGATCTTTCTCCCCCATCCCCCTTCCTCCTGTGGGATCTCTCTCCCCGATCCCCATCCTCCAGTGGGAACTCCCTTCCCCCTACCCCTTCCTCCTGTGGGATCCCTCTCCGCCATCCCCGTTCCTCCTGCGGGAGCTTTCTCCCCCAGCCCCATTCCTCCTGTGGGATCTCACTCCCCCATCCCCATCCTCCAGTGGGAAATCCCTTCCCCATCCCCCTTCGTTCTGTGGGATCTATCTCCCCATCCCCCTTCCTCCTGTGCGATCTCTCTCCCCCATCCCCCTTCCTCCTGTGGGATACGTCTCCGCCATCCCCCTTCCTCCTGTGTGATCCCTCTCCCCCATCCCGCTTCCTCCTGCGGGAGCTCTCTCCCCCATCCCCCTTCCTCCTGTGGGATCTATCTCCCCCATCCCCCTTCCTCCTGCGGGAGCTCTCTGCCCCATCCCCCTTCCTCCTGCGGGAGCTCTCTGCCCCATCCCCCTTCCTCCTGCGGGAGCTCTCTGCCCCATCACCCTTCCTCCTGTGGGATCACTCTCCCCCATCCCCCTTCCTCCTGCGGGAGCTGTCTGCCCCATCCCCCTTCCTCCTGTGGGATCTCTCTCCCCCATTCACCCTTCCTCCTGCGGGATCTCTCTCCTACATCCCCCTTCCTCCTGCGGGAGCTCTCTCCCCCATCCCCCTTCCTCCTGTGGGAGCTCTCTCCCCCATCCCCCTTCCTCCTGCGGGAGCTCTCAGCACCATCCCCCTTCCTCCTGTGGGATCTCTCTACCCCATCCCCCTTCCTCCTGCGGGATCTTTTTCCCCCATCCCCCTTCCTCCTGCGGGACCTCTCTCGCCCATCCCCCTTCCTCCTGCGGGAGCTGTCTGCCTCATCCCCCTTCCTCCTGCGGGATCCCCCTCCACCATCCCCCTTCCTCCTGTGGGATCTCTCTTCCACATCCCCCTTCCTCCTGTGGGATCTCTCTGCCCCATCCCCCTTCCTCCTGTGTGATCCCTCTCCCCCATCCCCCTTCCTCCTGTGGGATCCCTCTCCCCCATCCCCCTTCCTCCTGTGGGTTACGTCTCCGCCATCCCCCTTCCTCCTGTGTGATCCCTCTCCCCCATCCCCCTTCCTCCTGCGGGAGCTCTCTCCCCCATCCCCCTTCCTCCTGTGTGAT